>NC_033800.1:61644546-61708065 GCF_001876935.1 Asparagus officinalis | reverse complement strand
AAAAGACCACATATTCAACATTGTGGCAGGTTGTTATTAATAACACCATAATCCGTGCCTCACACGCGCGGGGAATTTTATCCCGAAGCCTAAGTAGGGATAAGTCAACGTCTAATACACGTTGCCGGGTAGCCTATTCCCGTAACAATGGCGAAGTCTACGTATTCAATATCGTAGCACTAAAAGGGTTAACTCTTTTAGCTTAAACGTCACATAGGAGCGGACTTAAACAATCCGCATGCTAGCCCGACTCAAACGGTAGTCGGTAAAGGCTAATCAAATCCGTTGAAGGCTGGGGATTAGCCAAAAATCCTAAAGTCAACGCCTAACACGCGTCGCCGGGTAGTCTATTCCCGTGAGAAAGACGAAGTCTACGTATTCAATATCGTAGCACTAAGAGCGTTAACTCTCTTAGCACAGCGTCACATGCGGAACGGACTTAAACAATCCGCATGCTAGCCCGACTCAAACGGTAGTCGGTAAAGGCTCATCAAATCCGTTGATGGCTGAGGATTTGCCAAAAATTCTATAACTGCGAGTCATTGACGCATCAACTCCCCTAGTTGGTCTCGTGACTTGAGCACCCAACAAATTCAGGATAAAATCCACACATGCAGATGAATCAACTTTAACAGTTGGTCCTGCAGCCCCGACACTTGGGACCACCGTGCTCCAATACCTTAAGAGCTTAAACTGTGTATACTCCAGCAAACGTACGAGTATAAACTGTGTTAATGGCGATCCGTAAACCCTAGGGTCAGCGCCGGTCAACGCGTAACCCTAGGTCAACGCCAGTCAACGCGTTGCAATCAGAGTCAACGTTCGACGATTCAAACCCTAAGGGTCAACGCCGGTCAACGCGTAGCCCTAGGTCAACGCCAAGCAACGCGTTGCAAACGAAAGTCAACGTTCGACGATCCGAAACCCTAGGGTGGACGCCGGTCAACGCGTAACCCTAGGTCAACGCCGGTCAACGCGTTGCGATAAAAAGCCAACACACGGGGATCCGAAACCCTAAGCCAGCACAATGTGGCGGAGGTAGTTCAAAGTCAACTCAATGACACGAGCCAAACTCAATTCATCAGCTGCAGACTCGAGACTCCGACGACGGCCAGACGATAAACGCAGCGCCGGAAGAACCTCGGCTATTCGTCAAAGCATCGGATAGATCGAAAATCGAAAGAGTCAAGAGTTGAAGCTAACTACGCCGACTGAAGGCCAGATCAATCACATCCAAAGTATTCCAGCCTCTTCTATAAAAGAAACGAGTCAGGAACACTTTGGAGGGGGTATCTGTAGGCATCAAAAATTGCCTATAGTTCTCCACAACCGGTTCAGTGTTAACGAGCGACGATGAACGTCACCATCCAATCCACATGAGCCTAATCGACGTCGACGAACGACTGAAGTGAATCGACGAGTTACATGAGCGGATAGGACTTCGGAATCACGAAGACCCGGACCAATCGGGAAGCCCGGCACTGTTCACAAAAAGGACAACGCCCTTCATGCCTCGACCACTCTACAGATAATCCAATCACCAGAGCGGATCAAACTCTTCGTCACGCATCCAACGCACCCGGAATCACTCGAATCCGAATCCGGACGAAGAATATACAGGGGATAATCCAACCACCAGAGTGGATCGAACTCTTCGTCAAGCATCCAACGCACCCGGAATCACTCAAATCCGAATCCGGACGAAGAATATACAGGGGAACCAACAAAACACCTAAACGGAGTCTCGGCAAGCTCGAAACACCCGAGGGGTGTCTTGGCAAAACCAAGACACCCAAGGGGTGTCTCGGCCAAGGCCGGCCGAGACACCCCAAGGGGTGTCTCAAAACAGCCCCCCCCCTCTCTTGTTTCCTATAAATAGGCCCTCTAGGCCTCCTTTGTGAAGGGCTCCTGATTTTGCATCGATTCAAGGCTGAATTATCTTAGCCAAGGATCGTTCTGCAAGAGTGCGGCGAAGCCCTGCCGGAGTGAGGAGTCAGAGTCTGCAGGAGAGCGGCGAAGACCTGCCGGATCGAGGAGTGAGAGGTCTTCATCAACAACCCTTCGTTCACCCCCTTCTGTCCTTGGTATTTCCCTTCGCAGGCGATACCGAGAAGAGCTACTATCTCGTTTAACCGAGATATACGCTTTACACTTCTAGATCTCACGCGGATCGACGAAGTTCTGCTTCTATATCCCACGCGGATAGACGAAGCTCTGCCGGATTTTCCCGGAAGGATCTTGAAGAGTCGGCGGTCCACGGATATCAACATCCCCGTCACAGGCAAAAGGCCCACGCAAGCAAGAGATGACAAACAGATCTTGCGTTTGTTTGAAAAGAGTTGTATCTATTTTGTTTTCATTGTGTACCGGTCTTATAAAAAGGCTATCTTTTTATTTCATTGTAACGATTGAAGTTGTAATGAATGCAGCAATGAATACAGCAACTTTTTCCGCAAACAGGGTTGTGTAACGTGCTCTGCAAGGAACAAGATATTTAATTGATCTTTGATCAACCTCTATTACTATCCTTAGCTAGCTAACTATCCGGATAAAACTTTAATCTTTTTACTTTAGGAGTTTTTGGTTTGGAATAAGAGGACCAGAATTATGAGAAAAATTCATATGCATTTATTTGATTACGCTTCTTGCATCATATATTGCCTAATGATAAATGATCAATATATGAGCGAACCAAATCAAAGAGGTGCATCTTTTAAAATTCTATTTTATATGATGGATTATATTTCAAATCTTCAAATGTAAAGTTCATCTCCTTTATTGCATCATGATGGATATTGCAATAAATGTTCATATGTCTTTTTAGATAACTTGCATTTGTTACATGATTAATTACAAGGTTTTATGCAAGAATGCACTTGTAAAAATTTAAAGCACGTATGTACAAATAATAATAATATTATTATTATTGTTGTTATTATGTGTTTAAGAGGTGGTACTAGAAAATGGTAACATAAATTTGGAAGGTCTCTTTTGAAGGCAACAAATTTAAATTTGGAAGGTCTTTTGTAGGCAACCAATCTAAATTTGGAAGGTCTCCTTTGTAGGCAACCAATTTGCAACCTCTTATAATAAGAAAATTTTAAAATTTTATGCATATGAAGTATGAAATATACTTTAAGATACGAAATCCTATTATAAGGTTTTCTTGAATGTTTTGCATGTAACTATTAGCTAGTAATGTCTTTCATATATGGGCATATGCATGCATGTGAAGATATAACTGCAGTATTTTAGTTTCACATTATGGGCCAAATTCTAATCTGCATAAACCCTATGCAGTTACATCTTCAGACGTAGGTTATGATCATAGACCATGATCTTTTATGCTAACATGTTTTGATGTCCTATCATTTTTAATAGTGACTAGAAAGAGTAATTTTATAGCTCTTCATTTGACTACATGTATAATACTTTCTCTTGAGATTTCAGGAAATGATCAGAATTGATATAAATATGCTCTGTCAACTAATATGTCTAGTTACAAGAAATGTGATAAATCAATGTCCTGGAAAATCAAATCAAGAGGTATATCTTATAACTTATTGAGCAAGACTCCTATCAACTTAAGTTGATGGCCACCAAAGTTTGTAGCCACATATTTATTAATATAAAACACCTTTTTATATAATACAAGGATCCCTAGGAAATATGAGTGGTTAAAAACTTTGGTGGACACACTATTCCCTATCCACTTAAGTTGACACAAGTTTTCACCTAACTTATTTCTATATGATGAATAAAATTTATATTGAAACTAGTCCATCAAATAATAATAAAAAAATTTGCTATTAGGCTTATCCTTATAAGTTGTTTGAAATTAATCTCTCCTCTTGCTTCTTGTACTCTTGCCTGGAGAGACTAATTTTAAATAACTTAACAAGAAGATAACCTAATGTCAAATTCAAACAATATGAAGGACTAATTACAAAATAATATAAGAATGTGATAAATAAATACAACGCCTGATAGGCAAAGTTGTGATCTTAGACTTTATAAAGTCTGAGAAAAATATTACTGACCCTTTGACTAAGGGATTATCTAGGAGTGTGATTCTGGATTCATCGAGGGAGATGGGGTTAAGCCCATAGATGAGATCACTGACAGCAGCAACCCAACCCTTATTTGGAGACTTAGTCCCAATGTTGGTTCAATGTGGTAGAAACAAGCTGGACTAGTGACACTCGTGTGGAGCATCGACCCAGATATATTCATATATCACTATGTAGCTTGCGTTACTACCCATTCTCTATGATGACGATGCTCTTATGATACAGCTGGCTAGGCTGAGTTTTACTCTTAATAAGTCCAACGTGCGTATTGTGGGGAGTATTAAATAAACAAATGTAGTACCCTTTGAGGACTTACCTATGTGAGAAGAACCGTAGGGGGTGGGGGGGGGGGGGCAGGGCTGACCCCTAGAAACTCTCATGAGTCGGTTTATTATGATCATGGCCTTTAACACTCAACCCGCTTTGCTCAATAGATGAAAACGTATTGTGTGTGTTTTTATCAATACCTGATTTAAGGGGCCTAATTCAAGGCTTAGTCCATTATGTCCCTCAGGTGGCGATGAACTCACTAAGGAAAGGTTCAAAGCCGAAAGCTACCTCTCCCGAATTCACCATACGTAAGGTTGCCCAACCTATTTTCTTTTTGTGATTTATTGATTTATTTATTGATTTTGAGTTTTCAGTCAGTATTGTCTTTTGAGGGAGACTGTTGGATATTTTGTTGGAGAAAAGGTAATTTTGCCTTAATGAATGCTAATATATTTTGTAATTAAAAATATACTTTAATTAGAAATTAAAATGAGCATAATGGCTATACATTATGACGAACGTTACGGAATTAATTACGGGTAATTAAAATGAGCATAATGGCTATACATTATGACGAACGTTACGGAATTAATTACGGGTTTTGTAACGTCTTTTCCAACCCTATAACGGAATTAATTACGGGTTTTGTAACGTCTTTTCCAACCCTATATATATCCGTATGTTGAGCTTAAAATTATAAGGAAAAAATATACAACAAGTTTCTCTTGTTTTTCTTCTCTCCCCTACATATTGTTTTCATCTACATCTTAGTTTTATTTTATGGGCAACTTCCTTCATCTGAGCAGAAGCTCTGTACTCTCGCCCGAGTGTAGAGACCGGTCGTTTTCAGGTGGGCTTTTACCGCTAGGGGGGAGGGAACCATCTGTACCAGGACGATAGGCGAGTTCTCAATCTTCTAGGGCAGTGAATACACGACTGCTCCCGTCAGGCCTAAATTTTCTTATCTCTCATTTATTTTGATTTTGGATTTATTTCATGCTATAATCTTAATTATTTGATAAATTTCCAACACTTTTTATGCCTCAACCATTGCCATGTGCTTATGCAATTAATTTTGGGCTTTACAACATAGCCAACTCCAAGAGTACTCACAAATCAGTCACCAGTCCATTCTTCTTGTTCTAAATTGAATTCGTTGACACTGAGCTCACTTTCTTAATCTAAAATGATGGGTTGAATTTGCTCACTTATTTTCATTCAAGAGGTACACGGTACATTCAACAAAAACAAAAGTTTCTTGCTAAAGTAAGGCAAGTGTTGGGCATGATCAAGGCCTCGGCCCAATATTTGGCCTAGGCCGTTAGTTTACACCCTTAACTGGCAACTAATAACTATCTCGTGGGCTTACGTCGGCCTGAATACCGTTCATTCCCTGTTTTTTTACTCCTCAACGGTCCAACGCGCCCCACAACACAGTCAAAATTTATCTTTTTCTATCCACACCGAGACTTTAGTCTGTAGCTCCCCTTTTTAGCTCACATATAGCCAGAGGGTGTTCAAAATAAATAAATAAATGTTGATGTTAAATAATTAAACGGTCAAATATATTGGTGGATGAGGTTTGATTAGGGGCCCACTTCTCCAAATATCTAGTTTTGAGTTGAGTAACTTTCAGCCTACACAAATAGCAGTTCATAAGAGGACGGGGTTTGGTTCCCCAGTTGTACCTCCGACGATCAAGTCAGTTGATGAACTTGAGTGAGAAAAATGAAGAACTGTGTGAGTTCTTTTGTGTAGTGCAGTTATAATTATCAGATATTACTTGGAAAAATAGCCTCTCTCCCTTGCTTAGCCAAAAAAGTTCTTTTTATGTTGAGAATAGTACCTCTATTTATAGTGGTGCTGAAAGGGTAGAACGGTCACTTCGTCCAAGCACAGGATGACGACAAATAAGTATGGCTTGCCAGCTGCGTCAGCATCTACTTACACGTGTCGGTTGGCGAGTGGAGGAGAGATCACTTCAGCATTTAATGTGAAGTGATCGGAGGCATGACAATGTTGACATTATCCGATGAGTCATGAATACTATCAGGCTAGAGGTATGATGACACCTGCCAAGCATTAAATGTGACGCCGACGTGCTGTCACCGGGAGAGACTCAAGGTTGAAGCCGTTCTTTATCTTGGCCGAGAAGTAACGTCTTTCGAGTCGACCTCGTGAGATATCGAATAATTGGTCGAGTGGGCTCGTAGCGAGTCGTCTTCGACAAGAGGACCGACAAATTCCGCCATTCGAGTCGACATAAGGGATGTCAACTCGGCGAATCGGCTAAGTTGAGATTCTTGATCCTGACCGTCAATCTGACTTGAGAGGTGCATGTAGAAGGACACATGTCCGTTGCTGGCAACGCGTTACACTTTGACGATTGAAAACACCATAACAGTTAGCCCATTTCGCTTGGAGTCGGCTTGGACCGGGTCCGAGTGAAACGAGAGTTGATTTGGACGGACGTGGATGTGCATTAAATGAGGGAGCTGAAAAGTCTTTTTAGATTTTACGTGGTTGACGTCACCACACATTCTTTTTTACTATCATAGCTCCGCTTTTCTTGGCAGATTGTGGGCTATTCGAGGTTAGTGGGTTGTGCCTCGATCCTTGAGGTGTCGCTTTGGATTCTGAGAATTAATCTTGGCCGTTGGATAAAGCTTGATCCGGCTGTTTAAATTCTGGCAGCTGTGGATTCAGCTGCCTATATATAGAATTAGGGCCATGGAGGTGACAGTTATTGTCATTTGAAATTCCCTTTAGAGAACTCATAATTTTTCCGCTTATCTCTTTCCGGTGATCATTTCTCCTTTTAGTATGGCATCAAATTCTAAACCGACGAGCTCTTCTGGCGGAGATCCATTCCAAGGTAATCCGAGCACAGAACAGGACACTCCACGGGAGGTTTGATATCCCCCGTGAGTATAAGTTGTTTCAGCTATTTAAAAATGAATATGTTTTTTAGTGCTTCAGTCGATCGATCGTAATCATTGGTTGACAGACTATGTTTCATTTTACAGTGTCTGAAAACTGTTTCAGTACGGTCGATCGATAAATTATCAATCGGCTGGTTCTTGGTAGTCGACCAAATTGTAGACCAGTTGACTGATAGCGATATCAGCAGCACTATAAAATTCAGTCGTTCTGGTCAGTCGACTGGTTTGTAAAAATCAGTCGAATGGTTAGCGGATTTCTAAATAACAGATAGTTTATCTGTAACCGGGGTTTAAGGGATTTGGGAGATTTGATCTGAAAAATCTGGGTTAGTTGAGAGACTATATATAGTCCTCAAGCCCCATTTGTTAAAAAACTAAGAAAAACTTGAGATTTTATTTTTGAGACTTCTAAGCTTAAATCTTCTACTCATTCTCAAGTTCTTTTGATTTTCACTTTCATATACTCACAATCCTAGTGCTTCAACAGTTTATCTCTTCATCCTTGCCATAGAATTCTTTTAAGAGAGATCATTTTCTTCATCTTGTATTGTGTGGCATTGTGTGGAGAGCTAGATCTCGAGGAGATCATTGTGTAGAGAGTTAGATCTTGGGGAGATCGTTGTGTAAGAAGTTTCGTCTTCAAAATCGGGTTGTGTAGTGGATTACCATCGGGAGAGGTGGTCGGGAACGTAGGTCGAGAGTGACTGAAGTTCGTGAACATATCGCCGTCTTCATTTGCTAACTATCTCTTACCCTCTCTTTTATATTTACGTATTGCTATTTTTTGTGTTTTTGATTGAATTAAATTTTCATTAGTTACACATTTTGTTTGATTACCCTACTCACCACCTCTAGGGTAATTTCATCTTTTTGGGTCGACTCGAAGGGCGGCACTTGTCGGTCCACTTGTCGAAGAAGACTCGTCACGAGCCCACTCGACCAGTTATTCAACGTCTCACAAGGTCGACTCGAAAGTCGTTACTTCTCGACTAAGCCAAAGGACGATTTCAACCTCGAGCCTCTCCCGTTGATAACGCGTCAGTATCACACTTAATGCTTGGTAGGCATCATCATACCTCTAGCCGTGATAGTCTTCTTGACACATCAGGCCACGTCGGCACCGTCATGCCTCCAATCACTTTATAATAAATGTTGTGGTGATCTCTCCTCCACTCGCCGACCGTCATGTGTAAAGTAGGTGCTGACGCAGCCGCCAACCCATATCTATTTACCGTCATCCTGTGTTCGGCCGAAGTGAACGTTCTACCCTTTCAACACCATTATAAATAGAGGTTCTATTCTCACATAAAGAGGATTCTTTTCCTAGCAATTTTGAGCATGATCTGATCTTTTTAGCAACATCTATAAATTATACTATACTACACTAAAGAACTCACGCAGATCTTTATTTTTTCTTCCACTCAAGTTCATTAACTGGTTTGATCATCGGAGGAACCACGGGGAAACCAAGCTCCGCCCTCTCACGAACTGCTATTTGTGCAAGCTGAAAGCTACTCAACTCAAAACCAGATATTCGGAGAAGTGAGTGAGCGGCCCATAATCAATCTCATCGACCAATATATTTGACTGTTTGATTATTTAACATCAACAATAAATAAAATAAAATAAAATAAAATAACTTGTTCCCACTACCTCGTCTTCTACGGTATTCATCATAAAAATTAGGTCAATCTACTAAGTTGCAAATGCCAGTTTGCTTATCCATTTAAACATTGAACATCAGCTATATGCTTTGTATCGTCTTCTCCTGCATCAGTTCACTATTACACTGCACCAGGCTGTCCGAGGAAATTTACCCGAAGAACCGATTTCTTTTCTTTCTGCTCCTCCCCTTGTTCTGAAAATTGATGAGCTTTCAAATAAATTTCTCACAAATTGTTACTCTAGCAAACGGTACAAGGAAAACAAGGCATCCGCTCAATTCTCATAAAATCCACATAAATCGAAAAAAAGGGAGAAACTCTACATTTTTCCTTGAAATAGTTACAGATCCAACAATTTTTACCATGATTTACCTATAATCAACTGCACCCATCAATTCGAGTTTTCCATCAATACACTTGCCAGTTCTACAACTCCCGTATTCATTGCATCAAGCATTCACCCACAATAATGGTGTAAAGTAGGTGCTGACGCAGCCGCCAACCCATATCTATTTACCGTCATCCTGTGTTCGGCCGAAGTGAACGTTCTACCCTTTCAACACCATTATAAATAGAGGTTCTATTCTCACATAAAGAGGATTCTTTTCCTAGCAATTTTGAGCATGATCTGATCTTTTTAGCAACATCTATAAATTATACTATACTACACTAAAGAACTCACGCAGATCTTTATTTTTTCTTCCACTCAAGTTCATTAACTGGTTTGATCATCGGAGGAACCACGGGGAAACCAAGCTCCGCCCTCTCACGAACTGCTATTTGTGCAAGCTGAAAGCTACTCAACTCAAAACCAGATATTCGGAGAAGTGAGTGAGCGGCCCATAATCAATCTCATCGACCAATATATTTGACTGTTTGATTATTTAACATCAACAATAAATAAAATAAAATAAAATAAAATAACTTGTTCCCACTACCTCGTCTTCTACGGTATTCATCATAAAAATTAGGTCAATCTACTAAGTTGCAAATGCCAGTTTGCTTATCCATTTAAACATTGAACATCAGCTATATGCTTTGTATCGTCTTCTCCTGCATCAGTTCACTATTACACTGCACCAGGCTGTCCGAGGAAATTTACCCGAAGAACCGATTTCTTTTCTTTCTGCTCCTCCCCTTGTTCTGAAAATTGATGAGCTTTCAAATAAATTTCTCACAAATTGTTACTCTAGCAAACGGTACAAGGAAAACAAGGCATAATGAGGCGGAAAAATGTCGGTAGCTGATGAAAAACCTCTTCCTCCGCTGCGACGCGGTGGCTAATCATCATCCCAAATTCCTTCCTCCCACCTCATTCCTCGCTCCTCCTCCTCCTCGCTCGAGCACTCCCTTCTCTCCTTCGGCCGCAACACCCCCTAACCCCTCTCCCTTCTACTTACCCCTCTCCTCTCCTCTCACCTCTCCTCCTCCTCCTCTCCCACTCCTCCTCAACACCACCACCATCGTCTCTGCTCCTGCATCATCATCAGCAGCAGAGGCAGCGGCAGCGGCCTCGCTTCCTTCCTCCTCTTCTTGGAATTTCCGTGCCGATGCCCAAAACTTCACGTCCTCTCTTTTGTCCCGCGTGGCTCGCCGCCGAAAAGGCGATGCCGTGCCGGGATTAAGACTGGCCTATTTCGGTCCCCCGGGCATCGACGAGGGCGGCGCGCGCGTGTGAGGCTCCCGGCTGCCGTATGTCCACAGCTTACACATCTCGGCGCTGCGACGAAGCTCGGGCAACAGGCGGTGGCCTCGGCGGCGACTACTTCGAGACCGACCCTCGTCGGCGAGTTTGGAAGTCTCGGCGCCGTCACTGATCACGGCAAAGGCTCTACTCCTTCGGCAGCTCCAGGTCAACCTCTGAATTTCGTCGCGGTGAATACAATCTCACCTTGTCGTGCTGCTTTTTCGAGGCTTTGAAGGGCTTAATATCTCCCCGAAGAGAGTTCAAGTTTAAGGAGAGAGCTCAGGGACCCAATTTTTTTCTACAGGAGCAACGACAGTACTCTTCAGTCGCTGCCCGAGTCAACGTCAAGCTCTGTACTTCTCCATGCGTGTGAATTTGTCTGGCGTGACTAGCGGCTGTTGATTTTTTCGGCTGATTTCCGTCCGTTTAAGTGGAATCGATTGTAGCGTTGCCTGATGATGGTTCGTACCAGCTGTCTCGAGGCCGATTCCAGTGCGCAACACCGCTGGGTGAAGGGCCGCTGGGGCGCCTTTGGAGAGGCAACGGCTGTTTATTCTGCCGCACTGTGCCTCAGGATGTTCAACTCGCGATTTGGGCTTGGAGGATGCTGAACGATCAAGTTGCTCTTCTTCTGTGGGCCGACTTCGAATCACGTGGACACCATCCGGAACATGCTTCAATTCGTGCTCGGGTTGGCTGATCGTGGCGTCGTTCCCCGAGTCGAGCGACGAAGTTCACCAAGCCCGAGGAACGCGTCCGAGTCCGTGAGTATACCAAGCATTTTCAACACGTCACACGGAACGGCACCAAGAACACTTGGGCTTGTGACTCGCCTCAAGAATGAGTATTCAGGGACTGCTGTGAAGTAGCTTCTATAGAAGACAGAGGTCCGGACGTGATGGTTTTCAATTCAGCGGTTGCAACGGACGGCGTCTACTGGAGAATCATTCGGAGTTCGCCGAGGGATGCGGAGTACG
This sequence comes from Asparagus officinalis, assembly GCF_001876935.1. Taxonomy (NCBI): domain Eukaryota; kingdom Viridiplantae; phylum Streptophyta; class Magnoliopsida; order Asparagales; family Asparagaceae; genus Asparagus; species Asparagus officinalis. The sequence continues at coordinate 61,696,455 of NC_033800.1, read as the reverse complement.
CTGCAAATTCTGGAAGGGGGTCCTGATGCACATAGAAGGAGGGGTTCAAAATACGAGGATTTTCACAGAACGACGATGCGACGGAGGGTAGCGCGAGGATTTGGCGTTCGCAACGAGCAAAGATGAGGGCTGTTCAACGGCGGTGCTGGTTCGAGAAGTGAACGGAGAAGGGCGCTGATCACGCGGGCGGTGGTGGATAATTTGACATTGACGTTTACCTGGCATTACGATAATCGATGCCAACGACGAGGTCTATGGCGCGGGCTCAGGCAAGGCGAGCGTGAGGGACGGGGAAGATTGGCATCAGTATTTTCGTGGATTGATGCGGTCCAAATTCGCTGCTCAACGCCGTCTGCAATCGATAGCTGAGTGAGGCTTTGCACAATTAGCTGGCGAGGATTCTGTTGGGAACTGAGTACTATAGTTTAGTTTACGATCGTGCCTGCTGTATTTGTTTATTCATTTGTTAAATTTGGATGATCATGACGGTGTATTTTGCTACATAGATTAATTGCTGCTCAGAGGGGAACCATCGAGGGAGTGGAATAATGTAGCTAATTATATCAATCATAGTGTTTATGTAGTCACATGAAGCCATAGTATTACACGTCAACGCATTGGTCTGATTGTTTATGCGAGTAGAAGAGCTTCACTTTCAGTTGTTCTGAATTCATATGGTATTATTTTAGGATCAATGACATACAAATCGGAATCTTGGCTTTGGGTAGTCAGTTTTAGCATAATTTCAGGTGGAAATTTTACTTGTTAGTGAACAACAATTGGATTTAAATGTTTTTCTATAGTAACTCAAATACCTCTAAAACGTTGCGAATGCCGATTGGTGCAATGTCCGATCCTGAACCATTATTGGGTGAATGCTTGATGGCAATGAATACGCGGGAGTTGTAAGACATGGCAAAGTGTATGATGGAAAACTCGACATTGATGGGTGCAGTTGATATAGTAAATCATGGTAAAAAGTTGTGGATCGTACACTATTCAAGAAAAATGTAGAGTTTCTCCCTTTTTTCGCATTATGTGGATTTTATGAGAATGAGCGGAATGCCTTGTTTTCATTGTACCGTTTGCTAAGTAACAATGTGAAATATTATTTGAAAGCTCATCAATTTTCAGAACAAGGGAGGAGCAGAGAAGAAAGAAATCGTTTTCGGGTAAATTCCTCGGACAGCCTGGTGCATGTAATAGGAACTGATGCAGGAGAAGACGATACAAAGCATATACTGATGTCAATGTTAAATGGATAACAAACTGGCTTGCCAACTTAGTAGATTGACCTAATTTTTATGATGAATTACCAGTAGAAGACGAGGTTAGTGGGAAACAAGTTATTTTATTTTATTTTATTTATTTAATGTTGATGTATAATAATCAAACAGTCAAATATATTGGTCGATAAATTGCATTATGGCGCCGCTCACTCACTCTCCGAAATCTGGTTTTGAGTTGGTAGCTTCTCAGTGCCACAAATAGCAGTTTCGTGAGAGGGCGGAGCTTGGTTCCCCGTGTTCCTCGATTAACCAGCTTAATAGAACTTGAGTGGATAGAAAAAATAAAATCTGCGTGAGTTCTTTAGTGTAGCTAGTAGTATAGACTTTTATAGATGTTGCTAAAAGAATCAGATCAATGCTCAAAATTGCTAGGGAAAGAATACCTTTATGTAATAGAACCTCTATCTTATATGGTGTTGAAGAGGGTAAAACGTTACTTCGGCCGAACACAGGATGACGGTAATATAGATATGGGTTTGGCGGCTGCGCAGCACTACTTTACACATGCACGGTCGGCAGAGTGGAGGAGAGATCACCAACAACATCTTATTATAAGTGATTGGAGGCATGACGGTGCCGACGTGGCCTGATGTGTCAAGAGAGAATCACCGGCTAAGAGTATGATATGCCTACGCAAGCATTAAGTGTGATATCTGACCGTTATCAACGGAGAGGCTCGAGGTTGAAAATCGTCCTTTTGCTTGAGTCGATGAAGTACGCACTTTCGAGTCGACCTGTGGTGAGCCGTTGAATTAACTGGTCAGAGTGGTCGTGACGAGTCTTCTTTCGCAAGTGGACCGACAAGTGCCGCCCTTACGAGTGACCCAAAAAGATGAAATTACCGCTAGAGGTCGTGGAGTAGGTAATAAACAAAATGGTGTAACTAATGGAAAATTTAATTCAATTTCAAACACACAAAATAGCAATAGTAAATAGTGAAAAAGAGGGTAAGAGATAGGTATGCAAATAAACGGCCGATATGTCACCGAACTTCAGTCACTCTCGACCTACGTTCCCGACCCCTTCTCCCGGAATGGTTAATGTCCTAACAAACCCGGAGTTTGAATGACGAAATTATCTACACATAACGATCTCCCAAGATCTAACTCTCTCACACAATTGAATCTCCTCGAGATCTAGCTTCCACACAAATGGCCACACAATACAGATTGAGAAAATGACTCTCTATAAAGAATTCTAGATGGGCAAAGGATGAAAGAGATAAACTGTTGAAGCCATAGGATTGTGAGTATATCGAAAGTGAAAATCAAAATAAGCTGAGAATGAGTAGAAGATTTAAGCTTAGAACTCAAAAATAAAATCTCAATTTTTCTTAGTTTTTAAATGGGGCTGAGGACTATATATGACGTCTCCTCAACTACCCAGATTTTCGAGTTCAAATCTCCCATACCTAAACCGCCGGTTACAGTATAAACTATCTGTTATTTAGAAATCGCATAACCATTCGACTGATTATTTACAAACCAGTCGACTGACCAGAACGACTGAATTTTATAGGCTAGACTGATATCGGCTATCAGTCAACTGGTCTACAATTGGTGACTTACCAAGAACAGCGATGATAATTTATCGATCGACGCGTACTGAAACAAAAAAAATAAAAAAAACTTTCAGACACTGTAATATGAAACATAGTTCTGTCAACAATGATTACGATCGATTCGATGAAGCCTTTCTATAAAATATTCTAATTTTAAATAGCTTTGATTTAACTGAGCCGCCGGTGAAAGAGGAGGAGGACACGCGGATGGTGTTGAGGAGGAGGAGGAGGGCGGTAATGATGATGATGATGATAATATAATAAAGGATGGATGGAGGGAGTGAACAACACCAACATGTGGGTGGTTTTTGTTTTTTTCTTGAAATGTGGGTCTCCTAATCACTCTCCTTACATTTTTTTTTTGGGGACGATACCACTAATAACTCACTGGAAGAAAATGGGAGATGAGGTGGATTCATTGACGAATGAGTTAAATGATTAGTGCCCACAGAACCCAACAAAGGGCGGGGAGGCCTGTGACTCTGTGACACGGAGTTGGGTTTTTTAATTAATTGATCAACCAAAAGAGGGGCATTTGGTTAGTTTTGTTTGTCCACTGTTGGACGCTCTCCGGTTTCTTGTTTGTTTCTTTCACACGTTATGGGCCAAGACGAGCAAAGCATGGAGAACGCCTCGCTATTCAGTACTGGAGTCTGTACGTGAACTGGAGAGCCGTCAGGATGTAGATCTACGGTCCAAGCCCAGCCAACGCTTAAAATGGCCCAGGACCGTATCTCATCCTCTCTAATCAGCACCAACATTGTCGCGCGTCGGCGGAAGCGTGCGCACAAACCAAACGAGTCGTCGAGTAATGAGAAGAAAACAACTAACGAGTGCAATTCATAAGAGAACGGCCAAAATCACACACAAACACAGAGATTTACGTGATTCGACAATTGTCTACGTCCATGGGGAAATGATGGGAAGATTTCACTATATAGAGGAGAAAAACAACGGGTTACAACTCTCTCAAGTACTCAAAATAAGCCTAATCAATGATCTCTCACTCCCTCATAATAATCTTCCTCTCAAAGTGCTCAAACAACTTCAAATTCTCCGATAAAAAAAACCCTAACAAACGTGTGTTTGTATTTATATCAAACACCGATCCAAAAACAGGCTAGGAATCCAAACAACCCAATTACCCACTATCGGTCGACCGATAGTGGTGCATCGGTCGATCAATCGGGCATAATTCCTGCTTGTGCATGTTTATCGGTCGATTGATCAAGGTCCATTAGTCAATCGACCTGAAACTACTGTAAGTTTCTAGCGGTCGAATAGGTCGACCGATCAGACCCAACCAGTCGACCAATGAGCCTCCTCATGTGCATGTCTTGTTTTCTTCGCCGTTTTCAACAATTCTCCACCTCGGTGAATTGTTCCCAAAACCGAGCCGACACCAACATAAGCACCAATGCATCGCCTCGTCAAATCCGGCTACATCAATGTGGTTGCCTATGTACCCCCTCTTCCAAGGGATTAAACCGCTCGTAGTTCATCCAAATGGCCTCGAAATGCCTCAACAAGTACAAATCCTCAACAAGCTTCTACAATGATCGACCTTGTTGCTCGGGACCACCTTCGTGAGCATATCTGCTGCATTGTCTTTTGTGTGAATCTTCACAAGCTCCACATCCCCATCTTCAAGAACATCTCGAACGAAGTGATAACGAACATCGATATGCTTCGTCCTCGTATGGAAAACCTGATTCTTCGCCAAATAGATAACACTCATGCTATCATAATAAATAATGACGGATCGTGGCGAAACACCAAGATCCTCCAAAAGTCTTCGAAGCCAAATTGCCTCCTTAACAGCCTCTGTAATCGCCATATACCGTGCCTCCGTCGTTGACAAAGCCACTGTAGACTGCAAGATGCATCTCCAACACACCGGCGCACGGGTCAAAGTGAACACACATCCCGTCGTCGATCGGCGTTTATCCAAATCTCCAGCATAGTCTGAATCAACATAACCAATACACAGCTGCCCACCACTTGTGTCCCGCTCAAACGCCAAACCAATATTGAGAGTACCTCGAATGTATCTCAATATCCACCTCACGGCATCGCAATGACCCGGACCTGAGTCGTGCATGTATCGTGAAACCATGCTAACTGCCTATGACAAATCTGGTCTCGTACATACCATGACGTACATCAAACTTTCCACTGCGCTCGCATATGGAGTTTTCAACATCAACTCTTTATCTTCAACTGTCTTCGGTGAGAGGTTAGCTGAAAGCTTCAAATGGGCTCCCAAAGGTACACTAACTGGCTTTATCTCCATGCTCACATTGAATCGCTATAAAACCTTCTTCAAATAAGCCACATGTGTCAAATAAATTCTGCCCTTATATCTGTCTCTACCAATCTTCATCCCCAAAATACGCTTTTCTTCACCCAAATCCTTCATCTCAAACTCGCTCGAAAGCTGATTCTTCAATCTATCTATCGCGGATCTGAAAATAGAAACAACCAACATGTCATTGACATAAAGAAATAAGTATGTGTACACACCTTCATGCAACTTGTGATAGTACACGGAAGGATCATATTGGCTCCTAATGTACGAATAGCCAAGCATAAACCCATCAAATCGCCTATACCATTGTCTCGGAGATTGCTTTAACTCGTATAGCAATTTCTTCAACCTACAAACCAATTTCTCCTTTCCAGCAGTGTGAAACCCCAATGGCTAAGTCATATAAAATTCTTCATAAAGATCACCATGAAGAAAAGCTATTTTTACATCCAACTGATCCAATTCCAAATCCATATTGTGCCACCAAAGCTATCAAGATCCGAATTAAAGAGTGCTTCACCACTAGAGAAAAGAGTTCATTGTAGTCAATGTCTTCTTCCTGTGCATACCCCTTCGCTACCAACCTAGCTTTGAACCTCACAGGAGTATCATGAATGCCCTCCTTCTTGGTATACACACATTTACAACCAATTGCCTTCCGTCCCTTTAGAAGCTCGACAAGCTTCTATGTGTCGTTCTTCTGAAGAGACTCATCTCCTCCTACATAGCTTCCTACCACAAATCAGTCTCTGAACTCTGCTTAGCCTCTCTGAATGTGGTAGGAACTATCTCACTAATACTCTCCACCGGAAGGGCATACGCAACCATTGTATCTGTATACTTCGCTGGTAACTATATGTCTCTCCTGGATCTCCGAACTACAATCGAATCTTGAACCCGAGCCATCGGTTCCTGATCCTACTTTGTCATACTTGTATCCTCCAAATCATTTATGTGTTCGCCTGACATCACCTCAGTCGACACTCTAATAGATACAATCCCATCTGGACTTTGTGGAGCTACATCAATCTTCACCACTTGCGATGTCTCCTCTGTCGGGGTGCTCTCCACCTGATGAGAGATAGAAGGCTTCAAGAGCAAAGCCTCATCAAAAGTAATGTCTCTACTCAGCACAATCTTCTTATCACTGGACCCCAAAACTTGTATCCTTTAATACTACGCTTGAATCCTACAAATATGTCCTTCCTAGCTCGATGTTCTAATTTATTAGTTTTAACATGACAAAATGCAGAGCACCAAAATACCTTGAGCTGATCATAGTCATGTGCTGGCTCTCCCAACCACATCTTCATAGGAGCTTTCCCCTCTATAGCAGATAAAGACAGCCTATTAATGAGATGTCTCGCATATAAAAGTGTCTCAGTCTAAAAGATCTTCTCCAAACCACTGTACGATAACAAATATCGGACCTTCTCCAGTAGAGAGTGATTCAACCTCTCTACCACCCTATTCTGCTACGGTGTGTGACTAACTGTGAAGTATCTCTTTATGCCCTCGTCTCGACATAGCTGCTGAAAGGGGGTCTAAAGTATACTCTCCACCGTTGTTAGATTTTAACGTCTTGATCTTTCTTCCTATTTCCAGTTCAAATCTCCTCTTTTACTTTACAAATATCTCTAGGACTTCACTTTTATGCTTCTTGGTGTACACCCAATAATGCCTAGAATAGTCATCCACAAACGTGATGAACCAATGCCAACCACCAAGTAATGTCGTCTTGGTGAGACCCCAAACATCCGTGTGCACGTAGTCCAAAATATTCGTCGTCCTATGAATGGATGTCTTGAACTTCACTTTAGTCTTCTTGTCAAGAACACGATGCTCATAGAATTTAATCTTCCCACTTTTGGCTCCCTTCAATAGCCCTTGCTTGCACAAAACCTACAGTGACTTCCCCCTGTGTGCCCTAATCTGTAGTGCCAAAGTCTGCTCGTATCCATCTCTGAAACTGCTGAAGCTACCTGGCCAATCTCGGTGCTTCCCTTCAGATAATAAAGATTCCTACTGCGAATTCTCTTCATTACTACCAAAGGCTCCTTAGTAACTTTTGCTACAACGTTCTCAAAAGTCATATTGAATTCCTTCGTCTCCAAAGCTCCAACAGAAATAAGATTTTTCTTCAGTTGAGGAACAAATCTCACTTCATTCAACTCTCGAACAACTCTGTCGTGCATCCGAATCCTGACGGTACCTATCCCACGAATGTCACAGGACCGATCGTTTCCCATGACCACCACACCCCATTGAGTTTCTCAAAAGATACAAATCAATCTCTCCGGGGAGTCACATGATAAGTATCACCAGAATCCAACATCCAATCTGATGTATTAGCATGGTTAAACTGTAGAGTAATCAATAGAAAAAAGCATGAACCATCTGAATCATCACCACTTTTAGCGACATTCACCTTGCTGGCCTTCGGTCCCTTTTTCTTGCTATTCTCCTTCTCTTTGAGCTTCGGACAATCTCACTTCCAATGTCATTGTTCTCTGCAAAAGGCACACTGGTTCTTCGAAATCTGGTAGTGGCCTCTAGACTTTGATCTACCTCGATTACCACCTCTTGGATATGGACTCTTTCCTCTCGTCGACATGGCCTCTCCTGAAGTGCTAGCTCTGGAAGACTCTTTATCCTTCCTCCTCAAGTCGAAATTCGTCAACGCGTTAGTCACTTCACTATAGGTGATGGAAGATCTACCGTTCAATAAAGTGAGCATGAATGTATCATACTCCTCATTGGGTAAGGAGCCTAACAAAATAATCGTCTTGTACTCATCCGATATCTTCTCATCCACATTCGCCAAATTCGACAACAACTTTGTGTAGTTGTTCACTTGATCCGCAAGTGAGGTACCCTGGACATCTAGAATATGAACAATCTTCGTAGTAAGTGCAACTGGTTCTCAACACTCTTCGTAAGATACTTGTTGTTGTGAATCTCCCACATCTTCATCGTAGACGTCACGCCGATAATATCGTACTTCAACTGTTGTTCCAAACAAGATTTAATCACCCCACAAGCATTTTTGATTCATCTTGTCCCATATCACCTCATCATACTTTGGTAGCCTCTCATGAGTCATAATAGTCTCTTCCAAATTTTGAGCATTCAATGCATCTTGCACATCACTCATCCACAACTCAAAGTTGATCTTGTCGTCATACTTCATAACACTGATCTTTGTATTCTGAAGCGCAAACTAAACGATACTCGATGTAGCCTTGCTACTTTCACCACTATCTCCTGCCATTGCTTGCTAACTCCGAATTGTAGAGAAAATTCGAATAATTGATAGAATTGAGAAATTACCCAAGTTGAACCCTAGATTGGATTCCAACACGAACTCCCAACCACATGAGAAAGGCGAGATCTCCACTGGCAACTCCTCAATGCTATCTCCACCGAAGCCTAGATCTCTGAAATCCAAGCTTCAAACACCTAATTTTCCTCTACCCAAAACAAACCCTAGGTCTGAAAACTCTAGAGCTGATACCAATTGTTGCGCGTCGGCGGAAGCGTGCGCACAAACCAAACGATTCGTCGAGCAATGAGAGGAGAACAACTAACAAGTGCACTTCACAAGAGAACGGCCAAAATCACACACAAACACATAGTTTTACGTGGTTCGACAATTGCCTACGTCCACGGGGAGAGGATGAGAAGATTTCACTATATGGAGGAGAAAAACAATGGGTTACAACTCTCTCAAACACTCAAAATAACCCTAACAAATGATCTCTCACTCCCTCACAATAATCTCCCTCTCAAAGTACTCAAACAACTCCAAATTCTTTGGAAAAAAACCCTAACAAACGTGTGTTTGTATTTATATCTAACGCCAATCCAAAACAAGCTAGAAATTCAAACAGCCCAATTACCCGCTATCGGTCGACCGATAGCGGTGCATCGGTCGACCGATCGGCGTAATTCCTGCTTGTGCATGTTTATCGATCGACTGATCAGGGTCTATCAGTCGACTAACCCGAAACTTCTGTAATTTTCTATCGGTCGACCGATGAGCCTCTTCCTGTGCATGTCTTGTTTTCTTCCTCGTTTTGCATGTCTTGTTTTCTTCGCGGTTTTCAACAAACATGACACCGAAGTCTAAACATAATTAATTAAACACCATCCTCATGTCAGTGTGAATAGCACTCAATGTGCAATTACCCTCGAGCGCCACACACCAAACAAGACCACGGTTGACAGCATCGACCGATCACATGCACGCTTCTATATATCTATATATATATTCTAAAACTTTCAACTAAGGTTTGATCACTTATAAATCACTACTTTGTGCGTCAAAAGACATTTCGGTTGGGACCCTGTCCCGAGCCCTCCACGACTTTTCCATGATCACTAGTTTTGACGGAACAGAACAGCTTCGATCCACCTAGTTTGATAGACTTCTCCAAATTTTATTGCTTGGACACAATAAGCTTTTGATGGTTTTCTTGGATAATAGTCACTAAACTGTATACGCAAACTACTTTTGAATTACATGGAGAAAAAAAAAGGGTAAAAAACTGATCAGTTGGAATCCCACACTACGTTTATTTGTGGCACTAGCAGTACAGAAATAGTTTGGGGTTTGAAATATAGCTCTCACTACTCAATTTTCTTTCTAAAACCATTCCTTTTCACGTTGATGAATGGACAGATCGACAAGTCACAGGAATGATCGAAAAGTGTCGTGCGAAGTAGTGATATAGATGCTTATCTTACAAATGTCGGCAGCAGTGTAGAAAGTTAGAAATAGAGCAAGGATTAGATGATGAGTTTATTGAATGGGAATCTATTTCCCCTTTTGACAGAGTGTGGTTTTGTCAAAATTTGTGACTCCGAAGCTAACTTTTTTTAACAAGAAAAGCTAGTAGCAAGTGTAAGGAGTGAGTTGGTTGGAGCATTAATTGGCAAATCAGTTGGGAGTTTTGGTTCGGTATTTATATACACAGCGCAACAGAAGTATGCAACGGACAAGATCGACACATGACTACACTTAACAGCCAATGAGTGTGTGAACTGTTGGTTGGCTAATTATGACGAGTGTTTAAGATTTAGAATTTTTTTGGCAGGTTGCAAGATGCTTTAACATGACCTCTTAAATAAAGGAAAATAGAAAATAAAGTAAAATAAACGGTTGGGAGATCCGCCGGTGAAAAGGTTACGATCATCATTGAAGTAAAATTTATATGATACATTTTCTAGTGACAATACTGTATTTATCTATCCCCTATCAGGTTAGGGGCTGTTTAGTTGGTCTAAAAAACACACACAAAAAAGGCTCCTAGTAAACAGACATTGGTATTTACCGTATTTTTTACATTTTCCTTTACAACCAGGTTTTTGGTTTACAAAAAATAAAAAGGAAAGTTAGAGAAATTGAAGGTGCCAGCTAGGATTTTTCCATAGAAATTTTTTTTGGGTTTTGTGAGGCCAATTACGGGAGAAAACTGCATCTATTCTCTCCCCGTACCCCCAAACGGGATTCTACGATTCGCGACAACTTACTTTTTTTCACCGCAACTCGTTCTGGTCACACCTCTCTCATGCAATCCTTCGTATTCCTCCTTCACCTTCCATCCCGTGTGCAAAGCCCAGCGGCGAAGCTAGGGTTCGACCTCTTTTGCTTCCAATGAAGAGTTCGACTACTTTTTGAGGTAATTTGTTAATTTATATTTTTTAGGTTACTAGATCTTTGATAATTGTTCCTTTTAGGGGGTTTGGTGTTGGGATTTCAATTAATGGATTTTATTGTTGTTAAAAAAATATAAATTCCCAACTTTAGTTAATTTACTGTATTTTATTGTTGATTAGATAAGCTTATGGGAGTATGTTTTAATTACAAATATTAGTGTTTATGGATGAATGCTGATCTCATGGAACTTTTTTTCTTCCAAAGTTCCATTATCTTGTATTGATGTTAATTTTGATTTATTTTTAAGTGAGATCTTGCACCCTTGATGTTTTGGTTAATGTGGTATAACTAATATATATGATGTTCTTAGTTTCATAGTTAGTTTATTGTGGTATAACTAATAATCTAATGTGAAGAACAGCTAGCTAGCATTTTTTAAAAAGTAATTTTGTAGTATTTTTAAATGTAATTTTGTAGTTTAATGTGGTATATATGATGAAAGTTTGGATGAGAAGTACTAAGAAAGTTCCTATTGGAGTTTGGTATTGGTTAATTATGTAGTTTTTTTTTATAGTAATTTGCATATTTGATTAATTCCTATGACTTGAACACGATGAATTTCTTAGTTGGTAAATTGTGTGGTTGTTTATACGATGTAATGGTTATTGTATCTTGATAATTGCATGATTTTGTTTGTTTTAATAATGTTAATACCTACTATAATAGGATGCTAGTATTATAGATGGAAGGTGACCTTGATGAAGAGACCGTAATTAACATGTGCTCGGGCACCGCGCTCTCTATTTTAGTCATGATTATGATATTTATGAGGAGAATGCAAAGTAGACGTAGGTCCATTCATCAGGGTCCTAACGATGAGAAAATAAGACAATATAAAATTAGAAAATATCACATGGACTAGATATATAATGTATTTAGTGATAGTTGGGTCAACTATGTTAGAATGCACATCAGTGCTTTTATGAAGCTTGCAGAAATTATGAGGAGGAGTGATTTGTTACAAGACTCGAGACACGTTACAGTGGAGGAAAGGCTTGCTACGATTTTGAATATATAATGGAATAAAACTAAAAATCAAATTGTTAGGTGTTTGCGTCGAAAATTGATGTATTCATTGCGGTATTCATTACAACTTCAATCGTTACAATGAAAACAAAAAAAGATTGTCTTTTTATAAGACTTTTACACAATGAAAACAAAAGTTTACAACTCTCGTTAAAACAAACGCAGAGGACGTTTATCACCCGCTGCTTTGCGTGGGATCTTTGCCTGTGCCGGGGTTTATCCGTGGACCACCTTAGATCTGGATCCGGTTGATGAAAAATTCGGCAGAGCTTCGTCTTCACCGAGGAAGTATTTGATTTGAAGCGCTGAGATCGACCAAGCGAAATCAGGGCTCTTCTCGAGATTAAGACCAAGCCTAATCTCAAGGGACGGACGAACGGGGTTCAGATCCTTCGAATAGCTCCTTCTTTATGCCGAAGTTCGCCAGGATCTGATTTGCCTTCGCTGAAATTCGTGCTCCTTGACTCCTCAATCCAGCAGCACCTCCTCGTCTTGATAATCAATCGCCCCCGCTGAAAGGAGGCCCTAGGCTTGTATTTATAGGGCTCCAGAAGCGGTTATTTGGATGAGAACAAGTGATTTGGCCTTATCTTTAGTTAATAATAGCCTAACCACGTTTGTAGATGATATCAAGTCAGTTGGGAACCTCTGGAACTGAAAAGATCTCGAGAAAATCGTTAAAACCGTCGAAAAACACATCAGGGGGTCAAAACAGCGCGACGGGTCGATCTGACCCGCGGGGGCGCGGGTCGGCCTTGGCCGAGACCCGCGCCGCCGCGGGTCGGACTTGGCCGACCCGCGCGGGCGCGGGTCGACGCGGTCCGACCCGCGCGGACGCGGTGTTTGGAATCTTTGCTTAGTTCTGGTGTTTTCTGGTCTTTCCGGGACTTGTATTTTCTACCGTTTTGCGTAATTGATCGTCTTGTTGACTTGTACGCTTCGTTGCGGAATTGACCGTCGAACGCGTGTTGATTGACACACACGTGTTTATTGACGCACGCATGTTGGTTGACGCGTGCAAACTGATTGACGCGCGCGTGAGCTGACTGTCGAGCGTGTAGGTCACTTGATTCGCCGTTTTGCTTCAGGCGCTTGTCGGCGTCAGATAATCCTCTTAGACTCGGATAACAATGTTCGTCGTCTTCTCTCTGTCTCGAGCTGTGTGTGGATACCTATAGGCATTTTTAGACGCCTACAGATACCCCCTCCAAAGTATTCCAGACTCATTCTTTTATTGAGGAGTCTGGAATGCTTTGGATAAGATAGGCCATCTCCTCAATTTCGTAGAGTGACCTTGAACTATCTCAATTCTTAACTTCTTCAGTCTTCAATCTATTCATTGTTTCGTCGAATAGGTGAAGTTCTTCCGGCGCTGCGTTTATCGTCTGACCGCTGTCGAAATCTTGAACTGAGATTGGTGTATAACTTTCTGAACTTAGCTCGTACCATTGAGTTGACTTTGAACTGATCCTCTCCATCGGGAATTCATATCTGATTGTAACTGGAATCCTTGGAGTCATCTTTTGCCTTATTTTGGCAAAATTGTTGATGCGTTGACCGGCATCGATCTTTACTGTAACGCGTTGACCGGTGTTAACACAGTTTATACTCGTACTCAGATAATCCTCTTAGACTCGGATAACGATGTTCGCCGTCTTCTCTCTGTCTCGAGCTGTGTACGGACACCTATAGGCATTTTTAGACGCCTACATTAGGTTACATTTTATTAGATGTGGTGAGACTGTAAGTAGATATTCTAACAAGGTGTTAGAAGCTATTTGCTACATATGTTCGCGCTTCTTAAGACATGCATGGAATGAAGTTCCACAAGAGATCATTAACAATGCTTTTTACTACCCTTATTTTAAGGTATGCACTCTATACTTTGTGAATATCTCCATTACTATTTAATTTATTATAAATATTCACTAGTAATATTTTATCGTCTCTAAGATTGTATCGGTATGATAGATGGAACACATATTGATGCTATGTTACTCTCTCATCTTGTTCCATGATTCCGTGATCGCAAAGGAGTCACAGAAAATGTTCTAGCAGCGTGTACTCTAAACAAGCTAATTGTCTACGTATTAGCAGGGTGAGAAGGTTTTGCAAATGACTTTAGAGTCCTTCAAAATGTATTATCTAGGCTACAACCTCATGGCCTGAGAGCATATGATGGTAATTTCATTAAAATTTTAAATCCTACATATCTAGTTCTCGTGGGAGCCATATGATAAGCTTCCACAACTACCACTAATTTGCACTGAAGACCAAGTAATATGGAGAGCAAGAGTTCCACGAATATACTTTGAAATAGTATAGATGCACGTGTCGGATCGTGTGCTTAAACAATTTCGTCTAGCGCAACATGTTCCTGAAGAAGTTGAAAAAATAGAGAGCAAGGTCACGAAAGGAGTTCATCACATTGACTGGGCAAATGCTCATTTTCGGTATACAAACAGATGGATTAATAGCCATTTTTGTATCGTACAACCGCTTGATCCTCCTCGTCAGAAATCGGCTTACATTACATGGTATTGGAGGATTACTCGAAGATGGATTATAAATGAGATAGTCCTCCACTCGATGATGATCAACAACGTGCCCTACAAAAGAGATGCGTACCCAGGGGTTTAGATGAGAGAGAATTTGTAAGTTAAAGTGGATGGTAAGCTCATCGCTTATTTCGTATTGCTACATTTGCTTAAGAATTACAATTTTTGGTCTTAAATGTAGATAAATGCTTTTGATGATATTGAGGCAATTGCAAACGAGGATCTAGCACAATCAGGAAGAGGTTCATCATGACCACTATTCCAAAGGATATTGCAGAGGATTCATAGAGCATTGAATCGAACTCAAGAGGATCTTCATGATGGTTAAGAGGTGATGGTTCAACCAAGTCAACAGAAATGACGAGGATCTTGTAGGAATGATGCTGAAGTTGGGCCTTCAAATATATTAGTGGTCCATCACAAACACACAACCAACCAGATAGTGAACTCGTGCAAACTCAACTTCTTGAAGGACGACGATGAACATCTCGGGTAACCGAAGCGAGACAAAGGAGATTGAGATAAATAAACGTTTGTGTGTTCTCGATGTATGGAATGTATGAAATTATATATTAGGTTTTATTGCAACATATTGATGTATGGAGCTATAATGGCTCTAAATCTTTATTTTCATATGATGGTCTGTCATGTTGTACTTGATAACTAAGTAGCAGATTTCGGTCATTCCTAAATTGTACGGATGTCAACCAGTGAGGATCCTCTCCATGTCTTTGTTTGTTTCGTTGTCGAGTAAATATTATTGTGCCAAATCAGTTGTTTGCATGTTTTCTTGCTTGATGAATAAATATTAATGTCAATTAGTGAAGGATCCCATCTTATTTGATTTGACCGTAGTTATTTTCTATTTTCACATTTTTGTATGTTCAAATAGTAATTCATGAATCCATATGTGCTAAATGCAACATATAAATAGCTTGTCTTTAGGATTTTATGATGATATTGAAACCCATTGATGTGATGGTTTTCTAGTTAATTAAAAGAAAAGAACTTAGTTTAAACAGCCTTGCTCAATGAGTTGAGATTCATGGATCTTGTTAGATAAACTTAATTATTTGTATTTTTGGCTTCTAATAATTTTATTTTAACAGGTTAGAGCTTTAGAAGAACAGGTGCAAGTGCTAAATAATGAACAAGAATCTCTAATTAGCATATTCCAAGAAGAAAGATCTCGTCGAGAAATGGATGGGGGAGAAGTTGAGGAATAAACTCAATGTGAAAGAACATTATTTTCTGTCGTAGTATAGATATATAATAATCTCGTCAACTGAATGTGTAATGTAGGCTATCTAAAAATTACTGCAGATAGTTGTGTTAGACCCTAGAGGGTGGGTGATTAGGGTCTTATGCTAATCTAATCCGATTTTATGCCAATTAAAATTAATTAACAAGTTATTCTTGCAAGATAGATATACAATATGATATGAGCAAGAATATGCAATATGATCAAAGAGATATATCCTAGTAAAAAGGTATATGATAAAATATATGCAGGGATATATAAACAAATGCAAGGGTGAAATAAACATAAACAAGATAAGAGTGATAGTGTAAATAAACAATGCAAACACACAATATGATCACGGAGTTCGGACCTTTTGTCCTATGTCTCCGCTTCCCACTCCCGGGGAGAAATCTACTATCACAATCCGGTTTGGAAGCCGGAACTTCTACACACTCGGTTTTCTAGCTAACCGAAAACTCTACAACTCACACTCTTGCAAACCCACTCTACACCCTCACAAGTGTTGGACCTAGTCGTGTCTCCCTCAAGTGCTCGGTTACAACATCTCCCTAGGTTCGTCTACCGACATCACTCCTCTTGGGATGATCCCCGACTCTCACCACACACTCCTCTCGGTGTACAAGTGTATTACAAAGTGTATCTCACAATAAGCACAAATACAACAAATGATTGTTCTCTAATATGGATGAGAACACAATGAAAGCTCACACTCAATTGTTACAACTCTCACCAACCTAACAATACTATGTATGGAAATACAATAAGCTCATGTGGGTGGGTATAAACAATGAGTGAAACAAAATCAACTAAACTCTAATGTAAATACTAGCTTAATAGAATTAATAATCAACAGGTAATTATGAATAAAAGCTAGAATTGAGTTTAGGAAAACTTCTCTAGATGATAAGAAGAAGAGAGAGAGAGAGAGAGAGAGAGAGAGAGAGAGAGAGAGAGAGAGAGAGAGATTGAAGCTCAATGAATTGATCTCCACTTCCTCTTATAAAATTCTTCACAAAATAAACCCTTAAACAAACTTAAAACCAAACTTAAACTCTTTTAAAACTTGTTTAAAATATTTCTTGGATGCCCTTAGAACTGAGGTATAAGGGGGTATATATAGAAACCCCAAAGCCAATAGAAAGCCAAGAAAAGACCAAAAAACCAACTCAGCAACGGCTCTAGAAACTAGCCGTTAGAACTGATATGACAGTGCGACGGTCGATCGCGACGGTCGACCACGAGCAACAAAAAAAAGACTACGTGGCGGTCGACCGCGAAAGTCTCTGGACTTACTACGGTCGACCGCCATGGTCTACCGCGAGCCAACAAAACATAACCTGAGTCTTGAACTCATGGCGTTCGACCGTGACGGTCGACCGCGAACTGACACAGACTAAAAACAGGTTTTGAAAGCTGTTATTCTAATTTTGAAACCATGTTTAAAAATATCAAATAAATTCAAAAAAATATAAAACTTTAAGGAATGATTGTAGACATGATAATAAACATACTACAAAGACTGGTTTGCAAAAAAAGACTTTCCAAATATAAAATATCATCATTTTATAAGATAGTCCAAAACATGAAAATGTAAACATACGAATTTTGACATTTTGGCTAAACCATGTTTTGAAACTTTACAAAATGATTTTATAGACTTGAAGAAAGATGTAAGCTATTGTTATGAAGTATATAAACAATGAATATAGTGTTTTATCAAAATACACATATAATTCACTAAAACATGATTTCATTGAACTAAATAAAATTGATATTGATGAAATCATATATATGCATATAAGTATGAAACTAGAATATGTTTTCTAATTATATTTAATTGTTTCATAGTAAAACTTGAAAACTATCAAACCAAAACATATATGTATATATATAACTATATATATACATGGAAACCAATAAATGTGTGTGTGTGTGTGTGTATTATATTGAGCTTAAGGTATTAACACACATAATATAAACTCCTAAACTAAATTACCCAAGCTGATCTTGATCTTCAATAAGCTTGACTTAGTACACTATGCGGATGAAGATGAACTTGGATCTTAAACTTGAAATGCATAAGCTTCACTCCACAATTCCGTCAACCTCTATTTGATATTGTCATTGAAGCTCTATTCCATCCATCCTCCAACATATTGTTTGCCTAGAATAAATATAAAATACAAATACTAGACAAACAATATTAGATGTAAATTGTTTGTAAATCATCATCAAAATAAGAAGGCCAACAAGTTGATCCCTATCAAACATCAATGATGGAAGTTATAATTTGGCGGCTTCCAGAAGGCTACAATTTAAAAACTTTCACGTAGATTGATGAATGTTACAATCTAATGACCTTCACAACAACCGATGAAAGTTCTAATTCAATAGCTTTCACAATCATCAACAAGAGTTACAATCTAATGACTCTCACATTTCAAAGAGCCAAATGCAAAGATTACAAACTGACGATCTTTGCAACGATCTCTTTAAATCAAATGCATGGTTCACCCCCAGCATTCCAATTAAACGTAGGGTCCATCCCTAGTGTTCCAGTTGGAAACGCATGGTGCAACCCCAGCGTTCAAGTCCAGACGCAGAGCTCGTGGCCGTGTTCCAGACTCAAAACGCTAAGCTTGTGGCCGCGTTCCAGACTCAAAACGCAGAGCTCACCTCTGCGTTCCTAGAATGAGACGCAAAGCTCAAAAGCTGCGTTGCAACATCAAAACACAGAGGTCCTCCATGCATTACGATATTAGAACGCAGGGGTCGAACCCGTGTTTTCTGCGTTTGACTGGTTCAAACAGAACCTGAACGGTTTCAAAACCGTATCTCCACTTAATAGGATCGGTTACACCCCATTAATGAGTGATTTTAGGGGGCGGTTACACCCCGTTAAGGAGTGATTTGAGGGGGCGGTTACACCCTTAAACCCCTAAACGGTTTCAAAACCGTTTTTCACGAAATGGGGTCGGTTACACCCCCATTAATGAGAGATTTTAGGGGGTGGTTATACACCTAAATTCCCTATAAATAACTAAAAAACCAGCTTAAAATGAAATTTTTTTGGAGATCGAAAAATCAAAAAGGAGATCGACATTCATCCTTAGAGAGTTTTCATCTTCAGCAACAGAGATCTTGGAGCTTAGATCTTGGCTTACTAACCGAATTTTCGGTTCAAATCAATTCTTTCACAGAGTTTCAAACTCGTTTAGAGTTATCAACTCGTCAAGAGTTTCAAACTTACTTTGCAAGTTCGTCCAAGACGTCGAGTCAAGAGGCGAAGACAACGTTCCAACGAGGTGTTCGGATCGTCAACGAGAAGCAAATTCGATCCGAACATCGAGGGAGGCATCTCATCGCTACCGTAAAGAACCTAGTTTTAAACAAATGGGAGGATCTCCGTCGATCCTCTTCTCTTTTGTAAATCGGGATTCCGATTGAGAATATTTGTAATTTCTTTTTCTAAGCCTGTTAGATAGCGAGATTACTTTGAGAGAATTGTAAACTATTCTTTATCTAAATCAGTTAGAGAGAATAAAATCAAATACATTTCTCACAATTATTCTTCCAATTTTCCCACAAACTTGTAAATGTTAATTTGGAATGCAAATCATGTTTCAATGTGATAGCCAGTATGTTTCAGTTCATATCAAAATTCACAAAATAAATACAGGTAATGTGTTTTCAGGAAATTCACGAGACTACCAGTTTCGTGGATTACGTTTATGCACATTCCACGGGACTAGTAGTCTCGTTCATTGTGCGTGCACGTTTTTGTGCACGCCCAACACATGAATGGGACTACTGGTCCTGTGGATTTTGTTCTTTCAAAATTCACGGGACTAGCCTTCCCGTGAACTCTTAATTTGGCTATTCTAGCTTATTTTGTACTGATAATTTTCATAAAAGTCCCTCAACATCACAATTATTGATATTAGACAATTAATAATTACTTACAGTTATTTCCTCAAATTCTTTAAAATTTTGAAAATTACTTCATCAAACTTAATATTAGTTTGTCAAATCTTTATAGGTTTGGGATTACCCCCTTAAATGTCCATAATAAGTTGAAATTAATACCTAAAATCTCTAAACATTTTGCAAATTACCCCCTTAAATTTAAAACTACTTCCCCAAATCTTTATTCACTTTCGCTTTTCCTACCTTAAATGTTCATATTTTGAATTAGTCTCTCAAATGGGTTCATAAAAACTTAAAATCAATCTCTCGAATAGTTAAGTATTTGGAATTACTCCCTTAATTGTTCGTAATTAGTCCCTCAAATCTTTAAAAAATTTACAAATTACTATCTTATATTTAAAATTATACTCTCAATTAGCTAAATGTTTTAAAATTCCTCCCTCAAATGATCATATTTAGAAATTAGTTTTATACTATTTTGAGTGGTAAGCACACCACGGTGACCATAATCATGGTTTCTTCTATTTTTAAGTTTGAACCCAACACTAGAAAATGAGGGAATCAAATCAAACATTAACTACTTTCTTGTATTTTTAATTTGAATCAAACTAAAGAAAGTGACGGAAAGTAATTATACCCCACGTTTTTTGACAAAACAAACATAAGAAACATTTTTTCAAGAATGTGAGAGAAACACCAAAAAATAAAAGAAAGTGGGCATTGAGGAATGAAGGAAAGTAACCAAAGAGCCCCTCATTGGCTGCCTGTTAACAACTGAGCGACGTGGTTCTCTATAGTATATTATCTTTGAAAAACTAAGCTTGAGATTTGGGTCATCAATATGTTTCCCTGTGATTTTATGCTAGCAAACTGAGAAGATCTGAATTTGAGAATTCTTCGTGATATTAATTATGTGGACGCATATAATAAGTTCCATTATAAAGAAACGTGGCTTCACGTATCAGAGTTGACTGTTCACCATTTTGCATTGATTAGAGAAGCTGCTAATTATACTTTTTAAATCGATGATTCAAGCTGGACCATGTTTTTAGAGAATCTTTCACGTTTGAGCATCATCTATAAATAAACCCTTTGAAGTCAATTATGTGACTCAATCCAGGACCAAATCCTATTCAACATGAAAATTTTCAAGGAAACAGATCGAATGAAACCAAATTGCAAAGCGTAAGCTGGCATTTTGTACCAGATTCACAATTTTCCTTTTCGGTTCAGAGATTTACAATTTTTAGGTCCTTTTTATGTTTTAAGAGCCTTAATTTGCCCACATTTTATGCATCCTACAAAGCAAAAGGGAGCGATTTGGTCACTGTTTAAAGTTGCAGTATTTGAAGTTTATAATCAAACATTGGGCTCGTATAAACTTAAGAGAAACAAACATTATACAGAATTGACGATAAATAAGGAGCTTTAAAATGAAGGACAGGATAAAATGAATGCGGTCCCACCAAGAGGAAGTAGAGGCCCTTTTTCGGTCTACCCTCTATTTGAAGCATTGCTCTTGTAATTATGGGGATGGTATCCTATCTTTTCAAAGTTGTTAAATGTTTTTGGTTTTCATTATAGCTCTTGCTGGTGTCAATGTCATTGCTTCTCTTGGGAAATAGAAGGTGAAGATAAAACCCTGTGCTATCAATTTAATACACAGAGATAGAGACTTCTGGAGTATGGGTGCATAAAAATATCCCTATCCAAGATATATGTATCCATATCCGCACATGGTTACTAAAATCTATAATCGATAGGATATAACTATAAGTATGGCTATGTAGTAAAATATCTGAATCTGTATTGAAATATCCAAAAATATATTGGTCATACCGTTGCAACAATTTTAATTCTTAGATTAATGTACATTTCTCTTTGTATCCGCTTATATATCCGCATACATAGTTGTATCTGTATTTAATTTTAGCTGATATAGATATGAATTTTTCTTACCGAGACATACATCCATATCCATACCCGTGATTGGTAAGCGAATATGGATATCATATCTGAGCCGTACGTATGCACCCCTACTTCTTAGATCACGAGCTTCCTACAGTAAGAGCAACGGATAATGATCAAGGAGATGGTTGAATACCTTGCGTCTTTGTATTGCTTTTCTGCTTGTGTACTCTGATATGGAAGCGTCTCCTCCTACATGTCAATATCGTGCAGATAATAGTTATTAAGGCATACAAATATGGATCAACAATCTGTATCTCAAACTCTAGATTCAGAGATGAATCTGCAAACTACAGAGCAAGGGTATACTTGTCGACCTGTAATCGTCATCAAATAGTCATTCTCCCATTAATATTGCAGTTGATAAGCCATGATATGCTACTATGAGTCTATGAGTTCAGAGCAATACTTACCATGGGAACTGATGGGAAGCGAAAGCAGACAAAGGAAAATCGGGGCCCGGGCGGGCGGCCGGGGGGGGACGCACACGGGGAGGGGGGGGGGGCGGGGGGGGGGGGGATTATGAAGTGCTGCATATCATGAGGGAAATATTGGCGCATGACATCTTATCTCTCTCTAGTGCTGGTAACCTCCAACATTTTGTTCACTTTCAGATCCATGTTACAGACATACTTGGTCACGAATGTCATCAGTTTCAGCTGAATTATTGCATAGCCATCATCCCAGCTTCTTAGCTGAGGGCTGAGGGGGATTACATAGTGGTTATATAAAGTAAAAGAACTAAATGAAAAAACACAAAGAGCACGATACAACAACAACGACAACGCCTTTATACCAACTTTTTGGAACCAACAAATGATTCCTACTATCCCACTCATGAACAAGTGTTGGGATTACGAATAATTGGGACTGGTGCTAAGTGATCTTCCTACCTTTATGTAATTCACATCTCTTCCTTCCAGTAACTGGAGTTTTCTGACAACTTGAACCATTACTCAAAGCAATACCACATACAGATACGTTGTAATTCTCTTTCACACCTATGCTCTTACCGGGAAGCATCTCCGTGATCCTCTGCCCTTTATGGTCCTCACACCTCTTTCTTCCAGAAGCTGGCTTCCTTCTGCAAATATGACCATTAGTGACCGCTCCACAGATATTTCCATTCTCCGCAGTCTCCCAGCATTCTCTGCTTGTTGGTAACCTCAAATTACTTGCAGTAGCTCTCTGCCCTTTATGCTCCGCGCACCTTTTTCTTCCCCAAACTGGTGTGTTTCTACACATTCTTCCATCATCATCGATCACACCACAAATACTATACTCCTGTTCATGCTTAACTACTACTTGAGACTGACGTTTCGAAATAGGGGTTTCTTTCTGATCTTCAAATAGTACAACAGCCATGTTGTGGGGTTCAAGTTTAGTTATTATGCTGCCTTTATGCATTTCACATCTTTTTCTACCATATGCTGGCAACTCAGCACAAAGAGAGCCATCTTTTAAAACTACACCACAAGTAGTTGTGGCCTCCTCCATCGCAGGGAATCTGACTGACACTGGAACACCTCCAACAATTTTCTTTCCCTTGTGTTCTTCACACCTTTTTCTTTCCATCATAGGCTTGTTCTTACAAACTGACCCATTGCCGATGGCTACTCCACAGATTTTGTGGTCCTCATAAAAGCTGTTGTCTGCATGAACGAATCGAAGCTGGGACTTCCTAAATTTGAAAACTAGGGAAGGAAGGAAACCCTTTTGATCATCAAGTGGCACGCTATCATCAATGTTGATTCCTGCTTTGCTACCAAATGCTGGATGCTTCCATGGTTGGAGTTTTCTGCGAAAAGTGCTGATTTGGGCGGTTCTCTTGCCATCAAGCTTTGATAAGATTTCATCATGGCGACAGACACCATTTCCACTTTTGTTCCATGCATAGTCAAAGACAGCAAGCAGCTCAGCCTCTGTCTTCTCAGCTTTCTTCTTGTCTACCATCTATCGGCATTCAAAAAAAAATTGTTATCTACATAAGGAGTTAGGAATTGAAAAAGAATATTGGAGAACAGTCGTCAAGAGCTAATCAAGCAAGCAAGTCATGGAATCTCAACTCAAGCCATATTTAGTGCATAAATATCAAATGTGTGTGCACATGCGAGTGTAGGAGCGTGTGGGTGTAATGTCTACTATGTATGTATGTACGTGCTCTTCGACCTATTATCACTTTAGGGATGCCACACCATCTTTCATGAAACATAACATGGCTAATCATCCAGTTCTACATTACTTTCAAAACTTTCTATCATCTTGAAAAGGAAATTATATACCATTCTAAACAAAAGGACTCTGCTAAGAGGCAGTATGTACTTACTGGAGCCCATCTGAACATGATCGAGTAGCCTCTTGAGAAGACGTCAGTGAATAATCCAGAACATTCTTTTCCCTCTGAAGAGATTAATCTTCCAGAGTGCAAATGTGCTCCAACACGGCCGTACTGCTGAAGCCTTGTTCTGACATTATTTGTTTGGCCAAGGTAAACAACTATGATAGTTTGTGAATCAAGCATGCGTGCCTTGCGACCATCATCCTTGGAAATTACAGCTATGCCAAGCTCATAAAGTCCGGGGCAAGAACTACCATTTGGAAGGTTATGCGTCCTGTATCGCTGTACCCCATCCTTTCCTAGTGAAAAGTCCTCCCAGTCAGATGACCCAATGAGAATCTGAATTGGCCGAGTAGACACAGAAGCTACAATGTTTAGAAGAACAATAAGAGAGAGGCAGTACTTAATGTGTAAGCTTGTCAATGAATGGTTATACATATTTGTAAAACTAAATATTAATCAAGGGATTAAGCTATAGAAGAATGTTGAATCTCTTTTCAGTAGCAGGTAAACAATATTATAAAGACAAAAGTGATGTTTCAGGCTCCATTAACTTAAAAACAAAGGATCTTTATTCAAGTTACTTCCACTGTCTCAAAACATCAAAGTTGTGTTGATGATCAACGAATGTATTTTTATATTCTATCACCAACTAAGTAAATAAGTTCTATTAACGCAAGCAATAGAAGGTAGAGATAGAACCTGTAGAAGTAATTATTATGTGTAAGTGCACAAGATGAAACATATTGATCTCTTCGCAGATTGTGCTACATAGACCGATATCCAAGGTCAATTTCCGCAGTGCATGGAATAATGGGCATGTACAAGATTCATAAGAGCAAAAATTGGCAAAGTCTTATGGGTGTCTGGAATCCTACTTTAATACGTCAACATATACAGGACGAGAGCAAAGGATTCTAAAAGGCGCATATGATCAGGAAATCAAACAAGTGTCTAAAACGACACATTTGTTACATGAAAAAGATAACAGAAAGCTATTTTATTGTTATCCGACTATTTCAAACTTAAAACTAGTGGGTAAAACATATGGTGTAATTCTCCTCTGCTCCCTTCTACATTCTCCTCTTGTAGATTAATTGCCGCTACAATGTTCTGTTATTCCTGTTATTTGGGTGGAAAAAGAAAAGATTAGACCAAGCATACAATTGAGATTTACGTCACTTGCATTAACAAGTTTGCTTTTTCACAAAAGATATCGCAGGGTTTGACCTTCTGCTACCCCGTCAAGAGATGTTTTGACGCGGTAGACTAAAACAATCACTAATAAATTAGGCTCAACGGCCTTCCGTCGACATTTTTCAGTCATATTACTAGCATTTCTAGCATCCTGCCTCTATGTTGTCCGCTAATCCTTAGTGTTGCCGTGTAGCCCTCGCTCAAATTCATGACCCGTTCATTTGATCATGATAGGATGCCGAGCTGTGTCTAGATTATGATTTCAACCGTGCAAAATCGTTTATTCACTTGAAGTTTCAGTTTTTATACGTATCCCCAGCTTCAGGCGTATCAATCTTGATATCGATCGCCCTCTCAGTATTAGCCGTGCGAAACGTCCATTTAGTAAATGAGAGTCTGGGAAAAGTCTCCTAGAAACACGGAACTTAGCGCCTAAAGTTAAAATCGGTCTAAAATCGAAATTTGAGCGAGGAAAATTAGTGGAGAGTTAGGGTTGAGATAGCGGACCTCCCACTTTGAGAAGACGTGATCATGCTGCGTGCGCTTGCAACCCTCCCTCTTCAATCTAAATTTGGATCCAGGCGAAGAAGACGAGGAGGAAGGAAAAAGAAACATCACCCGATTCTTTCTCCGTCTCCCCTCAGATCTTCTTAAAACTTCCCCAGGCTTTAAAACCTACTACTCTGATTCCTTTTTCAAATTCCTTTCATGGGCCGGGCTGATTGTGCCTAAAGATATGAAGGCTTATACCAGGCCTATCTGAATTTAATGTTGAACCACACATAGTTTCTGAAAATCTATACAAATCTATTATTTATGATAACGCCATTGTTAAGTATTTTCTTAAACCTTTTTTAAAAAATAGGTGAACCAAACACCACCTTAGTATAAAAAGCAACTGTTACATGGGTCCCGTTTTTTCTGAAGGACATACAAAAAAAATTAAAAAGGTGGGGCTATGGTAGAGGAAGAAGCTAGAACTAAGCACCGCCAACTTTTAACAGGATTTCTAGAAACATATCAAAATCTAGAGGACCTGCGGTAAAGTGCTACCATTGCTACAAGGAAGGTCAAATTAGAAGAAATTGCCGACAATTGAAGAAGGAGCAGAGAGGAGGCAACAATCAGAATGATGACAACAACACAACCGTCATTATAGATGGCAGAGTGGCTCTTCTCACTCTTGGAGAAGAATGCTTGCACGTTCGAGACGACGATGATGGCTGTGTGGTGAACAGAGCAACTTCATATCATGCAACACCCTACAAGGAGTTCTTCACATCTTACAAAGCAGGCGACTTTAGTGTTGTGAAGACGGGAAACACCAGTCAATTAAATATTGTCGGGATTGGTGATATCCGTATACAAGCAAATGTTGGATGCATGATGACCTTAAAGACATGTTGGCACATTCCTGATTTGCCCCTCAATCTCTTACCTAGGCTTGCTTTGGACCAGCTGGACTACAAAAACTACTTCAGGAATGGAAGATGAAAACTAATCAAAGGATCTTTGGTAGTTGTCAAAAGAAAAGCATCCAGCACAATATACCGAAATTAAGCAAAGATGTGTGGTGACAGTCTTAACACCATGGAGGACAACTCTTCTTCAAATATCGGGCAAAAAAAGTTGGGTCACATGAGCGAGAAGGGCTTACAAATTTTGGCAAGGAAGGGACTAATCTCCTTAGTCAAATGTATTGCTCTATACTCATGTTTATTTGGCAAGTAACATCGAGTTTCATTCAGTAAATCTTCCCACAGAAAATCTAATGTGTTAGACTTGGTTTACTCTGTTGTTTGTGGTCCATTAAGTCTCTCGGTGGCAATAAGTATTTTATCACTTTTATTGATGATACATCTAAGAAATTTTGCATATATAACCTAAAAACAAAAGACCAGATGTTCGAATGTTTTTTAGATATTTCATGCTATGGTGGAGAGAGGGACCAGGATGTCTTTGAAGTGCATCGGCATAGACAACGGAGGCGAGTGTACATCCAAGTAGTTCAAATGCTATTGCTCAAGACATGATGTACTGCATAAAAAAAACTATACCAGGTACTCCTCAATATAACAGTGTAGTAGAAAGGATGAATTGCACCATCATGGAAAGAGTCTGAAGCATGCTAGATATGTCAAAACTTTCCAAGATATTCTAGGGAGAAGCAACTTGCACGGGTGATACTTGATCAACCTTATCTCCATCAGCTCCTTTATCATTCGATGTTCCAGAGAGAGTATGGACAAAAAAGGTCTCTTGCTCTCATTTGAAGGTGTTTGGGTGCAAAGCTTTTGCACATATTTTAAAGGAGCAGAGATCGAAGCTTGATGACAAGATGATTCCATGTATCTTCATTGGTTATGAAAATGAAGAATTTGGGTACATGCTATGAGATCCTATAAAAAAGAGAGTTATCAGAAGCAGAAATGTGGTCTTTCATAAAGGCTAAATCATCGACGAGAAGTCAGATGATGAGGTAGATGGAGATTCTAACCCCATGATAGATCCTTCCCCAATAGAGAATGTTACGTGCAAGACATGCCTAAGATGGGCAACACTGATGTTGACGGTGATAATGCAGAAGCTGATGAAGATGAAGATCCAACTCCTCAAGAAGGTGAAGGACCTCAGCTTAGAAAGTCTGAGAGAGTCTATCAACCATCTAAAGGTATCCCTCAATGGAATACGTTTTAGTTACTAATGAGGGGAGCCCAAGTGTTTTTAGGAGGCTCAATCTCATAGAGACAAAGACTGTTGGATCCATGAGATGCAAGAATAGACGAATTCTTTACATAAGAATAGTACCTATGAGTTGATGAGACTTTCTAAGGGTAAAAGAGGGCTGCAGAATAAGTAGGTCTTCAAACTAAAGAAATACAGAGAAAAAAATACTAAAGTACAAAGCGAATTGGTCGACAAATTTCGACAGAAAAAAGGAGTTAACTTTGATGAGATTTTCTCTCTAGTTGTAATGTTGATGTCTATCAGGATAGTTCTGGGTCTTGCAGCAAGCCAAGATCTCAAGTTAGGGCAACTCAATATAAAGACCACATTTCTCCATGGTGATTTAGAGGAGGAGATTTGCATGGTGCAACCAGAGGGATTCAAAGTGAAAGGCAAGGAGGATATGGTCTACAAGCTGAAAAAGAGTCTTTACAAGCTCAAACAGACACCATGACAATGGTACAAAAAGTTTTGACTCAATTTATGATGGGTCATGGGAATACGCGTATAGTTGCAGATTCATGTGTCTATATCCAGAAGTTCTTTAAAGGTAACTTCATCATTCTTTTACTTTATGTTGACGAGATGCTCATAGTTAGAAAGGATATAAAGATGATTCAAATGTTAAAGGAGGAATTATCTAAGTCCTTTGACATGAAGGATTTGGTGCTAACACGTCAGATCCTAGGGATGCAGATTATTCGAGATAGGAAAACAAAGAAGGCATGACTATCTCAAGAAAAATATGTTGAACGGGTGGTTCAACGATTCAACATGAAAAGTGCTAAGCCTGTTAGCACGCTTCTCACAAATCACCCTAAGCTTAGCAAGAGAGATTGTTTCCATACTCTTTTGCGGTTGGGAGTTTGATGTATGCTATGGTATGCATACGGTTAGACATTGCTCATACAGTCGGTGTTTTGAGCTTCAAACCCTCAAAGAGAGTACTAGGAAGCAGTAAAGTGGATTCTCAGATACTTGAAGGACAGTTCAAGGTTGTGCTTGACATTTACCAGTTCTAAATCAATTTTGGAAGGTTATATAGATGCAAGTATGACAGATGATCTTGATAACAGAAAGCCTACATCTGGATATTTATTTATTTTTATAGAGGGAGTTATATTTTAACAGTCCAAGCTATAAAAGTGTATTTCTTTATCCACAACAGAAGCATAGTACATTGCAGCTGCATAAGCAGGTAAAGAAATAATGTGGAGGAAATGATTTTTCTAGGAATTGGGTTTGAAGCAGGATGAGCACATCAAATATTATAACAGGCAGAGTGTTATTGATCTTAGCAAAAACAGTATATACCATTCCCGTACGAAACACACTGACGTGAGATACCACTGGTTACGAGCTGTAACAGAAGAGAAGCAGATGTTACTGTAAAAGATCCATACTGATAAGAACCCTGTCGATATAATGATGAAGGATGTTCCCAGGTATAAGTTTGATCTCTATGTAAAACTCACCAGGATGGACCTTACAAGTGTTTGCACATATGAAATAAAAATCAAAAATGGTTGGGCTACGGAAGGTAGGATGTCTGCTTCATCCTAAATTCCTGAGGCTATAAGTAGCCTCCAATTAGGAAGCAAAAACCATGACAAGCCACTAAGCAATAAAAATAAAGAAGTTCAAATCATAGAGTATTTGAGTGTTAGAAAGAAAAAAGAGAGAGAACAAGAAAGATTGTTAATCTTTTGTGTTCATTTTCTGAAGTAGAAGAAGTCCTCTTTTCTGTCATGTTTGTTGCTAGTATACCTTTAGCCAAGTGTCTAGAGAGAAAACTTTGTATACACATTATATTCAGCTAAATACCCATATTATTATTTTAATTCCACCCCATTTACCAAAAAGGTATTTTAATTAGACAAACCTATTTTAAGGTGTTTTAATTGATTCAACTTACCAACAATGTTATTTTTCTCGTCAGCGACCAGTTTTCCAGTGAGAGCTCATCATATGCGTGGCACATAATGACTTAAACTATTTTTTAGCTGCTGATGTGACATGGATCTGTCCTATTTTGGGTGAATTGGGATTTTTATAGGGTTAATTCCCGCCTTTAAATACTACCACATCAGGAAATCCGTGCCACATCAGCAGCTAAAAAACAGTTTAAGTTATCACGTGCCACGCACGTGACGAGCTTTCGTTGGAAAACTGGTCGCCGACGAGAAATGTGTGAAATTTGTTTCCATGAATTGTCTGCAAGTAATATTGTCTAGCTGCTCGTTACAGGATTAACATGATTATTCTCGGGGTACTATTATAATACTCTTACGGATTCGAAACAATCAAATCGAAACCGTGCCCTTCCGGACCTTGTGTTGAAAGTAGGAAAGTAGGAAAAATCACCACAAATAAAAGATAAAACTTGCAGAAAAGTAAACAAGAAAGAACGACACACCACATTTAATGAGGTTCGACAACGTGTCTACATCCTCGGGAGCCACACCACACAACTCTTTGATTAATTGAAGAAGATTACAATGCTCACAATAGGCCTTTCTCTCTCTAAGAAATTAGATCTCAAAGAGCCGTAAAAAATCTCTATTTTTCGTGTCTTATAAAACACTAAAACATATAGGAGTATATATAGAAGTTGAGTGGAAACAGAATCCCAAACAAAACAGGAAACTAGAAAACCCGTCGTCGGTCGATCGGACCTGATGTTCCGGTCGACCGGCCAGAACGTAGTTTTCTTACAGGGTCTGGTGCACCTTTTCGGTCGACTGGGTCATCAACTTCGGTCGACCGGATGACCGCTCTCGGTCGACCGACATCAAGCTTCGGTCGACCGGCCAGAGTGACATCTTCTCCTTAGTTTTCTACAGGGTTCGCGATCGACCGGATATCCTCCTCCTGTCGACCGACCAGCGATTTGACTGTTTCCTTCATTTTTTATTCTAGTTTTGGGTCTACATCACTTAAGACTAACAATCTCCCACTTGAAGACCAAAAAGCCATCAACAAGCTCTCCCGGAACTTCTGACTTCTTCGCAAGCATTTTCTCCTCCTAGATAAATCCCTTCTTCAATCATCATCTTATTGGCGATCCCGTCATCCTCCTGGTGTGGCTCCACCTTCATCTCCTACGCGTGAAGGCCGACTGAAGTTACGCACAACTCCAGTTTCTCGATGGTCACTGCTTTCGTCAACATATCCACATGATTTTGACTCCCCAAAATCTTCTCTAGCCGTAACTTCTCGTCCTCAATCAGCGAGCGTAGGAAATGAGATCATACATCAATGTGCTTTGTTCTGGTATGATATACTAGATTCTTGGTAATGTATATAGCGCTCTGGTTATCGCAATAAAGAACTCCGTTCCCCCGATTCAGATCCAACTCTTCTAGGCACCCAGTCAACCAAATCATCTACTTGCTGGCTTCAGCCACTGTGACATACTCTGCCTCAGTTATGGACAATGTTATAATCTTTTACAGATGTGAGACCCAACTCACTGCTGTCGACGCCAAGTATAAATATACCCCGTGGTGCTTCGCCTCGTATCATGATCACCAGCGAAATCCGTATCCACATATCCCCATAGTACCAAATCCTTCCTCCTAAAACATAGTGACTTATCTGTAGTCCCTCTCAAGTAACGTAATATCCACTTCACTGTTGACCCTATAGTTTTGATGATGATTTGTCAAACAATTTATCGCTAATATACTCTCTAGTTTTGTGCCCTATAGTTTTGATGATGATTTGTCAAACAATTTATCGCTAATATACTCTCTAGTTTTGTGTTTATGTATCTCTTTACAGGTATTTCAACACATCAAACAATTTATCGCTAATATACTCTCTAGTTTTGTGTTTATGTATCTCTTTACAGGTATTTCAACACATGTCAATCGAGCATTAAAGATTCAAGTTCATATATGTGGATTTACCTAGGTATAAGTTTAGTTTACTTACATATATTGTATGATTATATCTAAGCTCAATATATGTACACTTAACACGATTTTTGACATTTTCTATCATATAAATGATTTTTCATCAAACGTTGTTATAATATCTTTTATCTCATGTTTACAGCTCTTTCATACTTCATTATATACATGTAATACATGCATAATATATATATTTATATTTACAAGCCTTATGACAATTTTCATGTTCACGAAAAACAGGTTTTCTGAACACTTTTCAAAAACAAGGAGTTTTCACAAACGAAAATTGATTTTCCAAAAATTCCTTTTCAAACATGTTTATTTCATCATTTAGAAACTTTCCCCAAAGTTTCACTATTTTTGGAATTGATTTGATATTTTTAATGAATTTTCAAAATAGCCCAAAAACCTGTCATATGAAATATATCAGATTCCGGTCGACCGCCGCGGTCGACCGCCAATGGTATTTTTCCTTAGCATGGCTTTTATGTGCTTGCGGTCGACCGTGACGGTCGACCGTGTAAACATCCAGAGACTTTCGCGGGCGGCCCCCGCGGTCGACCGCCAGCTTTATATTTTCATATCTGTGGTTTTTTAACTTCACGGTCGACCACACCGGTCGACCGCCGAACTGTCAGATCATCTCCAACGGCTAGTTTTTACAGCTGTTTTCAAATGGTTTTTTTTTGTCTTTTACTTGTGTTTTTACTGATGTATTGGGGTGTTATAAATACCCCATTGCTGCCCTCTTTCGACATATCCAAGAAATCTAAGTTTTGTGTTTAACAAAATATTAAGTGTGTTTTCAAAGAGCTGTTTAAAGATGATTTCATCAATCTGTTTCAAGAGAAGTTTTTCTACAATAAGAAGTGGCTTTCAAATCCTATTGGGATCATCATCTATTGCTCTTCTTGTTTGAGAAGTTTTTCTAAACTCTTATATAGCTTGTTATTTCATTTTCATTTCATTTAACTATATTTATTGAGTTTCATTCACTATTACCACACACACATATTGAGCTTAATATTTTCATACCATATAGTGTGGGTTGTGGGGTGTGATTTAGTGAGTGTGAGCTTTATTGTGTTCTCACTTGTTATTTGAGAACAAATCATTATATTTAACTTTTATTTGTGAGAATCACTTGTAATACACTTGTACACCGAGAGAAGTGTGAGGCGAGAGACGGGGTCGAATCAGTGGCGTCGGTTGGCGAACCTAGGGAGAGGTTGTAACCGAGCACTTGAGGAGGAGGACACGGGCTAGGTTCCTACACTTAGTGTGTAAAATGTTATTGCATAGTGTTTGTGTAGTGTGAGAGTTTTCGGTGATCTGTGTAGAAGTTCCGGCTTCCAAACCGGATTATGATAGTGGATATCTCCTCGAGGTGAGGAGCGGGGACGCAGGTCGTGGTAACCGAACCTCGTAAACATATCGTGTGTTTGTGTTTTGCTTAGCGTATATTTTATTTCGTGTTTTTCTCATATCATTCTTGTTCATATCCATATCATATTTCTTTTGTGCTTATTCTTATTGTTTTTTTTCATATCTATCTCTTGCAAGAATAAATTGATCAACATAATTTTAATTAGATTTTAATTAGGATTAGATTAGCATAAGACCCTAATCACCCCCCCCCCTCTAGGGTCTAACAATTGGTATCAGAGCTTGATGCTCTTTGATTTAAGGACTAATCGCCTTGAGTTAAAGATCCAAGTTATCGTATTTGTGCTAATCTAATTTTGATTACATTTTGCATCTTGCATATTATCTTTATGAACATGTATGATTCATCTAATTTAGGATATGCTATTAATATTGCTCATCATTTGGATATTTTTCCCTATGCTCAATGGCGTGTTAGATTCAAACTTTTCGTTCAATCTAAACAATGCGATTTATGGGAAATTATTGAGGATGCCTATATTGTTCCCATTTTGGAAAAATCCAAATGGTGTGAAAATGATAAAAGATTGTTTAATATGAACAAGCTTTTGTTAGAATATTTGATTAATACTTTTCACTCATCATTTTCTAACAAATTTGTTAATTTTGATAGTGCTTACGCCTTATGGAAATTTATTGAAGCACATGAAGGGAAATTGGAGGCTATTCAACAAGCGTTGGAAAATCTCGCTTTGATTTCTAAGGAAGCATCATCTCCATGTACAATTTCACTAGGTGATAACCCTATTAAGGTATGCGATAACGATGATATTATTACTTTTGATAAACTTGCTCTTGAGTTTGAAAAGTTACACAATTGCTATATTGATGTAAAGAGTAAGTATGTAAATATGAAATCCACTCATGAAACACTAGACACTAAGTTTAATTTTATTGCAAATGAAAATATAATTCTTAAAGAATACAATGAAAATTTGAAAATTGAAAATGCTAGTTTGCTTCATGAAAAACGTGATGCTATGTTAGAAGTAGATAAGTTGAAATCTATGATGAGTAATCTTGTATATCCTACTTCTAGTTGCAATGCTTGTATGCATAATGATGAATTAAATCAAATGAGAAAACGAATATCTACCTTAGATTCAACACTAAACACTTGTATTGCTAATAATAAAAAGCTTATGGACTTATGTGCAAAGCTCAATGTTAATTCTTCTAAGAAACCTATTCACTATGCACATATGTATGACAAAATTCACAAATGTTCTATTTGCGGTCTTAAAGGCCATTTAGCTCAATTTTGTCATAATGCACCTAAAATTGACAAGCCTATTCATGATTGTGCATCCCATCAAGCTTCTTCATCATATACACATGTACACACACATAGTGTAAATCATAAACATGCTCATGTGTACAAATGTGATTATTCTGATCGTTTTGGTCATTTGGCCATGTTTTGTTTCGATTTGAAAAGAAATTCTCGTTTGCAAAATAATTATAAAGAAAAATCTATTTTTGCAAATGAACCACGTGCATTTCATTTCGGTCAACGTAAACCATTCAAACCTCTACATTGCACAAATTGCAATCGTATGGGTCATGTTTACAATTTTTGCTTTGATCGTATCGGTGCACAAAATACGCCCAAGCGGGTTCATAACCCTAGGGCCTTGGATTTAAATGATAGGGGTCATGTCCCAAGTTTTAGTGGTACCAAAATGATTTGGGTACCAAAATGATTTTTATATCATTTTTTTGTTTTGTTCGCTTTGTTTTTGCCTTGAGAAATTGGTTTTTGAATATAAAAATCTTCCTTCTTATTTAGCTAAAATAAATTATTTGTATGTTTCAATAGCTAAAACTTTTATATAAGTTTTATAAAACATTTGGTATATTATAAAATAAATTTCTTAAAGGTCTAAATTGAAAAGTTTCTCAAAATCCAGTTTTTACATTGCCTGTGCACTTAATCTTCTCGCGGTCGACCGACCCGATCGACCGACGAAGTCTCTGTAAGTTGTTTCGGTCGACCGCGTCGGTCGAACTCAAGAGATTTTTTCAGCTTCGATTTTTAATTTTATCGGGTTTCGGTTTTTAATTGATAACTGTTTCAAACCCGATTTGTTCACCACCATTGATCTTCTCCCAGAGCTAATCCTAGCCCTTGTTCGCGGGAAAAATGATCCGACTCCTAAATTTTCCCCTCATTCGAAATTTTTTCCCTAAACTGCCGATTCCTCGGTCGCCTGCCTCATTCGACCGCCGAGAAAATTACAACTTTCCTTATTTGTCGAACGAATCGCGAGATCCTGTTTTGCGGTCTCTCGCTTTTGTGGGTTCTTCGCCTACGCCGGGGTTAATCCGTGGGCCACCGTGCGATCTTGATCCGGTCGGATCTACATGGTATAGCGGGTGTTATCTCACGAAGGAAATAACAGCCGAGGGGATTATTTCACCAAGGAAATAATGGCCCGTAGTTATCGAAATCGACCAAGCGAAATAGAGACTCTTCTCGGGATCAAAGGCCAAGCTTTGATCCGGAGGAAAACCGTGTAGATCTCAGATCTGATCTCTCTCGAACTCCTGCCTTATTTGGCGTGGATGATCGCCAAGAACCAGATCTGAGAGTCCGAGTCTTCTAAGCTTGAAAATCCGAAGGCGAGTTCTCAATTCAGCAGAGTTTTGGCTCCAAAAGAGTCCCCTTGGTGTTTGGGTTTTGCCGTTTTTTCTGGTCTCGTGGTTGATTTGGACTCTGATTTGTTGATCTGAATCCTGATTTGGCAGTAAACCCGCTTCGTTGTTGATCCGGACTCTGATTTGACAGTCCGAATCCCAATATGGCAGCAAATCCGCCTCGGTGTTTGAGTTCAAATCCGTTCTATGGTTGGATGACTCGTTGACTCACCAAACTGTTAGCTTGATTCCGCATGCGAATGGATGTATTCCATTGTTTGCGTGCGGTTCGTTAGCCTCGTCGCCTCGCTAATCCGCTACGTTGCGTGTCACTTGGCTTCGGCGTTGTGGACTGACGCTCGTGTTTGGATACGTCGCCCGATGGTTCGTTGGTTTGTGCTGAGCTGTGCTAAGGGACCTATAAGCAATTTTATACGCCTACAGATACCCCCTCCAAAGTATTTCAGTCTCGTTCTTTTATAGAAGAGTCTGGAATATTTTGGATATGATTGTCCCAACCTTCAGTCGGTGTAACGGGACTTTGGAATGGCTTCCGTTCTTGATTCCTTCAATCCTTCAGGCTATTCGGTGCTTTGTCGAATGCCTGTAAAGGCTCCGGTGCTGCATTTATTGTCTGACCGTTGTCGGAATTTTGAATTTGAAGTCGATTCCTGATTTTCTGATCTTTAGCTCGTGTTTGTTGGTTCAACATAGAACTGACCCTCGAATGTTGGCGTTGAGTCTTTATTTGTGACGCGTTGTCCGGCGTAGTGTTGAGTTATCCCTAAGAATATTTTTGGAAAAATATTCTCTAGGAACTTCTCAACCAAAAATAGGGAATAGTTTATACTCGTATACCTTATTGGAGTATTAAGAAGCAGTTTATACTCGTATACTTTTAGGAGTATTGATTTTTTTATTGTAACGCATTGATCGGCGTTGACCTAGGGTTACGCGTTGACCGGCGTTGACCTTAGGGTTTTGAACATCATACGTTGACTTTTTGATCGTAACACGTTGACTGGCGTTGACCTAGGGTTACGCGTTGACCGGCGTTGACCCTAGGGTTTCGGATGTCGTTGGATGCTCAAGTTACGAGACTAACTAATGAAGCTGATGCGTCAGTGACTCCCGTATTTATAGGATTTTTGGCAAATCCTCAGCCATCAACGGGTTTGATAAGCCTTTACCGATTACCGTTTGAATCGGGCTAGCATACGGATTGTCTAAATCCGTTCCGCATGAGACGTTGTGCTAACGGAATGAACTCCCTTAGACTCGCTGCTACTACTTCGAATACGTAGACTTCGCCATTGTTACGGGAATAGGCTACCCGGCGACACGTGTTAGGTTTTGACTTTAGGATTCTTGGCTAACCCCCAGCCTTCAACGGGTTTGATAAGCCTTTACCGACTACCGTTTGAGTCGGGCTAGCATACGGATTGTCTAAATCCGTTCCGCATGTAACGTTGTGCTAAGAGAGTGAATTCTCTTAGACTTTGTGCTATGATGTTGAATACATAGACTTCGCCATTGTTACGGGAATAGGCTACCCGGCAACACGTGTTAGGTGTTGACTTTATCCCTACTTAGGTTTCGGGATAAAATACCCCAGACTGGTATTCTGGTGTCTTTTTCAATCGGTAAAAGACTAAACCGGCGACGTGTGTTAGGCGTCGGCATATCCTTTCTTAGGATTCAGGATGAAATTCCCCATGCGTGTAAGGCATGGATTTTGGTGTTATTAATAACAACCTGCCACAATGTTGAATATGCGGACGGGTATTCTTTTTAACAGTTAAGAACTAACCGGTAGCGCGGGTTAAGCGCAGACTTATCCCTGCTTAGGTTTCAGGATAGAATACCCCAGAATCGAACTCTGGTGTCTTTTTCTACGAAAAAAGACTAAATCGGCAGCGCGTGTTAGGCGCAGACTTATCCTTCCTTAGGTTTCAGGATAGAATACCCCAGAATCGAACTCTGGTGTCTTTTTCCACGGAGAAAGACTAAACCGGCAGCGCGTGTTAGGCGCAGACTTATCCCTGCTTAGGATTCGGGATAAACTTCCTAGGATGAATCATAAATTGATAAATTCTTGGAAAAGGTTGATGTGGGAAAGGAAGAATTTTATATTCTATTTCCCAGTCTTCTTTTAGGGAGAAGGCGAACCCGAAAACAAGGAAGGAAGAATTTTATATTCTATTCCTTGATTCTGGAAAGGAAGAATTTTATATTCTATTTCCAGTTGGAAAGAAGACTTGAGGTGGGATTTCCACCCCCAGAATCCGGAATGGTGAGACTAGGAGTGGGACCTCCACTCCGAGAATCGAAAAATTCGGATAATCCTAATTGTCAGAATGTTTGATTACCGAACTAAAGGTGAATTTCTCGTTTATCGAGAGTGAATTATAGTTTTGACCCTAACTGTAGGAAGGTTTGGCCAAATGGGAATTTGAGGTGACCCTAACTGTAGGAAGGTTTGATCACTTGATTTGAAAGTGGACCTCTCGTTCATTGGAGGAATCGAGAGGGGATTTTGACTGTGGTCCTAACTGTAAGAAGGTTTGACCAAATGGGAGGTTTGAGACGATCCTAACTGTAGGAAGGTTTGATCGCTCGATCTGTGGACCTCTCGTTCATTGGAGGAATCGAGAGGGGGATTTTGGTTGTGGTCCTAACTGTAGAAAGGTTTGACCAGGTGACAGATCAAGATTTATTATATCCGGACTCTAACTATGAAAGTGTTGAGTGCATGAACATAGCGTAAGTTTGATTGGATTAAACTTGATCGAATTTGGTGGTCCCACCGTCAATTAGTCTGATCGGTGAGAGATTTAGTGTTCATCACTTTGTTCATATTGATCGGGTTATCTCTAAGAATATTAACATTCTTTTGGGAACTTCCCGTTATACGAATTATCCACCCCCAGCTTTCTTGCAAAACTGGGTGTAACGAGGAGTACGCTATCCTCAATCGCATGTTCAGGTTATCCTTAAGAATATATGATTCTCTAGGAACTTCCCGTTACATAAATCGTCCACCCCCAGCTTCCTCTGCGGAACTGGTTTGGATATTATTCTCAGTTACCTGACCGGGTTATCCTTAAGAATATAAAAATTCTCCAGGAACTTCCCGTGAAAGAAATGAAACAGTTTAGACTCATATACATGTTGGAGTATCAGGGAGCAGTTTAACCTCTTATACCGGCCGGAGGATTGAGAAACAGTTTATACTCGTATACTCTTTGGAGTGTAGAAAGGAGCAGTTTATACTCTTATACTTATCGGAGTGTTGAGAAGCAGTTTATACTCTTATACTTGTCGGAGTATTACCGTTCTCATTTGGCTTATTTTAGCGTTATGACGCCGGCTTCGACCAAGGTCTGAATGCTATTCTTGAGAGTAAAGCAATCCTTGGTGGGATGAAGGACCCTCCTGTGATATGCACAGTACTTTAGATCCGTCGTGTTGTCAGCTTCCTCCTGATTTATGATAGGTGGTAGCTTGATCTTGTTATTTTCAAGGAGGGATTCGAAGATGGCTGGAACGTCTTCGTCCTTGAAAGAGTACTCTTTTTGGAGTCTCGGGTCCGAAGTCTTTTGCTGCCTTCAGGATTGTTGTTGTGACGTTTGATTAGCACCACCAGTAGCTGTAGGTGCTTTGCCCTTACCACGAGAGGCGAAGTTTGAGTTCAGAGGATTAGTCGTCGGTAGGTTCCTCTCGGCCTTCTTCCTTCGGAGGAAGCGTTCGGCTTTTTCACCGCGCACCCTCAAGGCTTTCCAAGTATCAGACGGTGCTGTCCAATGCGAGGTTGTTGTGGCAAGTCTGGAGAATGAACTCCTCAGTGATCGGGTCCCGACAGTTCATCGCCTTATTCCGGAACCTTTTGACGAAGGTGTCGACCAACTCCCCGTCTTTTTATTTCTCATCGAACAACGTTCCGATGGATATCTCGGTGTCGTCGTCAAAGAAATTAGCGAGGAATTTAGTTTCCATGTCGTCCCAGCTATTTACGCTTCCTGGCTTGAGGCGACGATACCAATCGAAGGCGGCTCCACGAAGAGTGCCAACGAAGGACCTTACCATCAGAGGCTCATTATCAGAGATAACCCCCAGGTGTGATTTGAAGTAAATCAAATGCTGAGTGGGTGAACCCATCCCATTAAATGGCGTGAAGTTAATTAGGTTGAACTTCGCCGGATATGGGATTGATTCCCACTTCTTGGGTATGGACAAGGAATGCCCGTCTTTTTCGTCTCTTGAGCAGAAATCAATGTATTGATTTTGCTCTCGAGGTTTTTAATTTTCAGGCTTTCATCTGTGTTTTCGTTGGCATTCTCGTTACCACCCCCTGCATTGACGGGAGGATTATTGGCGTTATGGGTTTCATTCGCACCTGTGTCCTCATCTTCCAGATCAATCTGGTTACGATGATTTGGCTCGCCTTGCCGGTTTGTCAGCGCTTGGATTTCCTGGTCATGTATTTCTCTCATACTCTGCATGGCCATCTGCATTTCGTGCTTGAAGCTCTCTTGCTGTTTAGCCATGGCTTCTTCGAGCATCTTGGCCACTTGTTCTGCACTTATCATGAGTGCCTCGCGGGGTTGTCCCTCGCTGGATACCGTGTTGTCCGATGTAATCGCAGAGCAGGCATCCGATTCTTCATCTTCTGACGGTAATCTTATCCGAATCCTACCATAAGTTCCTCGTATGATAGCTCCAGACTGTAGACGAGTTACACGTCGGGGTATTTCTGGAATTGACTTGGGATTATCCCGCGTCGATGTCCTTTTGCTGGTCATATTGGTGGTGACCCTCGGGAATTCTCCGTCTTCAACTATCCTTCTTCTTCGTCGGAAACGCCTAGGCCTTGGTTTCGACGTTTCGGTACTGAGCCTTTCGAAAACCGAAACTCTTTCGGGGACCGTCTTGATGCAGTTGCACTCAGACAATACTGCCCGAATGAGTTTGGAACAGGGGCATTGAGTTTTCGGTCCTCGGGGACTCCTCTACCTGGTTTTCCTCGTGCTCCCATCACGATAGTACAACTCGTCGGTTTGAAGGTCGGAGTAACCTATCGCGTGTCGGCACGATTTCTCAGGTATAACGTCATCGTCATCAGACGACAACGTTTCCTTCTGAGGGTGAACTGCCTTCTTAGGGCTCTCAAGAGTCACGCGCCTCGAGACATGCCTTTTTGGGCGTGAATTCTCAGCGGGCTCTTGGACTTCGATGCGCAAATTAGAGCGCGCAGCTGCCTTGAGCTCCTTGTCATGTTGGAGGTGGCGGCGACCCCCAGCGTGTTGAGTCGTTCGGGGCTTCTTCATCGGGCCCAAACACTATTGAACTGGAGCTTTGCCTCGTTCATCGGGAATTGGACCGAGGCGCTCCAAGACTGACTTTATCCTTCGGGATGATTCCACGGGATCTCCTGGAGTAGCTACTGGGATTACCGGCGACTTTGGTTGATTCGCCTGAGGTTGACCTTGCTTCGAAGGCTGCAACGATTTTGCCTTAGCCTGAATCGCCGCTTCAGACTTCGGCGCCACTTCCTTCTGTAGCCTTTTACGGGCCTCTTGGACTTGAGCCCGTGCCTGCGCTGACATTGCGCGGCGCCTGTGAATGCGCTCCTCAAGTGTCTAACGGTTCCGTTTGACACGGACCCATTCGTTCGTTGGCGGCTTGGAGGAGTCGCCATTCATCGGTCGTTGAGGCTGTTTGCCTCTCCTGTTCTTCAGATCCGCGTTGTAGCGGATTCCGTCGGTGGACTCCATAGCTTTGGCGGATTCTTTGGCCAAGCGTTGGCGTTGCCTTTGGCGGGCTCTCTTTGAGAGAGTCACCGCTCCTTTGGTGACGGAGGAATTGGTTGGAACCAGCTTGATCTGGTTGGAGGTTGGTGGAGCCTCACCCGACGCAGCTTTGGCGTCAATCGGGGTGAGATCGTCGTTGGTAGCTTCAACTTCTTCGTACCAACGTACCTTTCTCCTGGAGGAGAATTTCTTGGACTTGCGAGGGGAGGTGGATCCGGACGAGGATGACAGGTACTCCTCGAACTTTTGTTGGTCGAATTCATATTCGACCTCCTCCTCGACCGGGATTGAGATCCGCGGCTGCGACGCAACGATCTCCTTTCTTCATTGATTCCATTGATTCCTTTGTTAACAGTTTATCAGTTACAAAGATCCGGTCTTTTTATAAGATCTTGTTACAACAAAATCAAAAGAAATGAAAATTACAACTTTCCTTATTTGTCGAACGAATCGCGAGATCCTGTTTTGCGGTCTCTCGCTTTTGTGGGTTCTTCGCCTGCGCCGGGGTTAATCTGTGGACCACCGCGCGATCTTGATCCTGTCGGATCTACACGGTATAGCGGGTGTTATCTCACGAAGGAAATAACAGCCGAGGGGATTATTTCACCAAGGAAATAATAGCCCGTAGTTATCGAAATCGACCAAGCGAAATCAAGACTCTTCTCGGGATCAAAGGCCAAGCTTTGATCCGGAGGAAAACCGTGTAGATCTCAGATCTGATCTCTCTCGAACTCCTGCCTTATTTGGCGTGGATGATCGCCAAGAACCAGATATGGAAGTTGAGTCTTCAAAGCTCCGAAAGTTCAAGTCCAATTCTCAATCCGGTAGAGTTTCGGCTCCAAAAGTTCCAACCCTACAGATCTTCGCCTCCCCAATTTTCCCCCCTTTAACAAATGAGCGGGGGTCTATTTATAGGCTCTCAGATCTGTGCCTTGGCACAGATCTGGGCCGGCCACCTATAGGTGGCTCGGCCACCGAGCCACCTATAGGTGGCTCGGTTTTGGTCGAGTCCCCTTGGTGTTTGGGTTTTGCCGTTTTTTCCGGTCTCGTGGTTGATTTGGACTCTGATTTGTTGATCTGAATCCTGATTTGGCAGTAAACCCACTTCGTTGTTGATCCGGACTCTGATTTGATAGTCTGAATCCCAATATGGCAGCAAATCTGCCTCAGTGTTTGAGTTCAAATCCGTTCTATGGTTGGATGACTCGTTGACTCACCAAACTGTTAGCTTGATTCCGCATGCGAATGGATGTATTCCATTGTTTGCGTGCGGTTCGTTAGCCTCGTCGCCTCACTAATCCGCTACGTTGCGTGTCACTTGGCTTCGGCGTTGTGGACTGACGCTCGTGTTTGGATATGTCGTCCGATGGTTCGTCGGTTTGTGCCGAGCTGTGCTAAGGGACCTATAAGCAATTTTATACGCCTACAGCCCTTCCTTCATTTTCTTATGATCCGACCCTCATCTTTCCCCCCATTTCGAAAAAAAATTTTCTCCCAAATTCTCAAAATCCTGTCTCGGTCGCCCGCCGTTCGACTTCCATCGACCGCGGATCTCATTCGGCCATCCTTCTTGTCCATCTCAGTTGGGAATTGCTAGGTAATCTCTCTCTCATCTCTTGATTTCATTTCCTACTCTAGTGATTACATTCTCAATTGCTAGGTAATCTCTCTCTCATCTCTTGATTTCATTTCCTACTCTAGTGATTACATTCTCAAACTAGGATTTTTGGTTTAGGGTTTGCTTATTTTCACTTATTGTGCTCTATTTACATTTCCAGGGTTTTCAATATTCCATATTTCATTCAAAACCCTAATCTATCATGCCTCCTAGAAAGAGATCTAAATCTGATGTTGGTTCATCATCCTCTGTAGCCTCTCATTATAAAGATTTTCTGTTGTATAAATCCCTAGTTAAGAAATATAGGGAGTTATGCAAACTGAAAATTCTACCCACCAGATATATCAAATTTGATCAATTAGCCATGTATGACACTCATACGATTCTTCATAATGTTGGGTTGGCTAGGCTGTTAGATGAGGAACGAAAAGTTCATTATTATTCTTTTCTGGTTTATCTGTTTTATGCCAACTTATCTGTATCATCCTCTACTGATGGTCTCCAGACCATTAGTACATCTGTTAAAAAGGTTGCAATTTTTTTTTCTGCCAACGAACTTGCGGGGATTCTAAAAATCCCAACAGGTGATGTTGACCTTATGTCTATTGAACTTGATGATCCAGCTGTGAACCACCTCTTGTTTAAACCCGGTTGTACTTATCCGATGAACAATAATTCTCTTAATCTAAATGCCAAACTTATTGCTAGAATTATTGCTCAAAATCTAATTCCTAAAACCGGTAGTTTTTGCTTCTGACAAGATCAATGCTGTATATGCCATATTTACCAAAATAAAAGTAGATTGGGCAAACATTTTTCTCAAAAACATGGCATCGAAGCATTTCAAATTTCTACCCTTTGGCTCCTTCATCACCCTTATCCTTCAACATTTCGGTGTTGATCTCACCCATAAACCCAAAATTGAACCTAAGAAGGACTTCTTTGATAAGGTCTCACTTTCCCGGATGCAAATTTCCAGTTCCTTATCTGATCCTATTCAGCCATCATCTTCTCGTTCCCGGTCTAGAGCCTCTTCCTCATCCACTTCTGATATTTGTGACCGTCTGGATCGTCTTGAGACTCAGTTCT
The DNA here is from genome assembly GCF_001876935.1 of Asparagus officinalis. Taxonomy (NCBI): domain Eukaryota; kingdom Viridiplantae; phylum Streptophyta; class Magnoliopsida; order Asparagales; family Asparagaceae; genus Asparagus; species Asparagus officinalis. Next base: position 61,652,059 of record NC_033800.1, on the reverse strand, counting down.
CAAGTGTTCAGAAGCAAGTCTCAACTATCCAGAGGGATGTTAGGACTATTCTATCCTATCAGCGTCAGTCTCTCGGGATTCAGGATCCCTCTTCCAGTTCTGAGTCTGATTCTGAGGAGGGCCCTGCTGATGGCTCTGGCTCTTCTGATGGTGATGGTGATGGTGATGATGATGGTGATGATTGATTTTGCTGCTTATTGGAGTTTTTTATTGATTTCTATGCTTATGGTGATGTTTTATTTTGAGTTGTAGAACTTGGTACTTATGCTTTTAGTTTGAGTGTAATAACTCTATATTTGTGTGGAACTATGTGACTTTTTGTGTATGATTTGTAGTTTTGTGGAAAACTATGTAGTTTCTGATGCTTAAGTGATGATTTGTGATTTATTGTGTTAGTTTATCTTTTCTATGAACTATGCATGGTGGAAAAAATTTTCATGCTTTGTTTGTGGAAAATATGTTGCCAATGATGAGTTCTTTGGTTTATATATTGTTTATGATCGTTTTTGGATGGATAATTATTATTTAGCTCCTATATATGTTCTTTAGATGTCATTTATGCAATTTGACAGGGGAAGCTTTTGGCATACACTTGGTTCTTTATCTGTGCTTATATGCAGGGGGAGCGTTGCTCCTATTTTTATTTTTATTTTTTCCCTTTTTGATGTTGTCAAAGGGGGAGTAAAATTCACATAAGGTTTATATATTTATTCATGTTCATGTATGGTTTATGTGATTATTCATGTATGATTTATTCATGTTTGGCTTATATGTGGTTTATCAGTTATAATTCATATTCATGTATAAATTGTTTGTCATTATCAAAAAGGGGGAGATTTTGACCCTATAGTTTTGATGATGATTTGTCAAACAATTTATCGCTAATATACTCTCTAGTTTTGTGTTTATGTATCTCTTTACAGGTATTTCAACACACGTCAATCGAGCGTTAAAGATTCAAGTTTATATGTGTGGATTTACCTCCCTTGGATTAAGGTATTTCAACACACGTCAATCTGATTACAAAAGAAAAGAGAATTGATCTGAATTCTCTCTTTTGTTTAAAACTGGGTTCTTCACGGTAGCGATGGAATACCTCCCTTGAATGTTCGCGTTGAGTTTGCTTTCCGTTGACGATCCGTACGTCTCCCTTTACTAGAACGATTGAAGGAACTCTTAATGATTTTTAAGAACTCAGAACGAGTTCAAACTCTTGTAAAAAGAGTTGTTTGAACCGTAAATCGGTTAATAGCCAAGCAGCAAATCCCCCACAGAGTTTCTGTTGCTAAAGAAAGCTTCAAGATCTTTGTTGATCTCTAGATCCGAAAATTTTTAAAGATCCAAAGATCCCAAAAAGATCCCAACTAAGCTGATTTTTCAGCTATTTATAGGCGAGTAAGGGGTGTAACCACCCCTAAAATCGCTCCTTTGTGGGGCTAATAGGATGTAATCGCCCCTTAAATCACTCCTGAGTGGAGTTGTGATCCCCTCATAACATGAGAAACGGTTTTAAAACCGTTCAGCTCGTGTTTGAACGAGTCAAACGCAAAATTCGAGTTTTGACGTGAATTCTACGTTCAAACGCAATATCTGGAAGCTCGAACGTAATGTCTGGAAGCTCGGACGCAGCGTCTGGAAGCTCATTTGCAGCAATTGGAAGCTGTGTTTGTAGCGATTTAGAAGCTGCGTTGGTAGTAGTTTGGCAGCATTTAAGAGCTACGTTTGGCAGCGGATGGAAGCTGCGTTGGTAGCTTTCAGAGGCTGCGTTTGCGATCGAACATGAGTTTGAGTTGCGTTTGCGCTTGTGGCCAGGTTTGAGCTGCGTTTGCACTGTGTTAGTGGCCGAGCTTGAGTTGCATCAACGGCTAAAATCGTTACGTCTTGATGCTGATACGCGGGGAGGACTTTCACGTCTTGGTTTGAAGAGACCGTCGATTTGTAGTCTCTTTTTGTCAAAGCGTTACAAAGATCGTTATTTTGTAATCTTTGCTTTAGCTCTTTGATATGTGAGAGTTGTCAAATTGTAACTCCCGATGTTGATTGTGAAGGATGTTGATTAGAGCTTTCATCAGTTGTTGTGAAGGTCATCAGATTGTAATCTTTATTGATCTACGTGAAAGTCTTCAAATTATAGTCTTCTGGAAGCCGTCAAATTATAATTTTTATCATCAGTGTTTGATGGGGATCAGCTATCTGCAGTAATTTTTAGATAACCTACATTGAACCTCTGAGTATCTTCTCGATGTATTCAGCTTGACTCAACTTCAACGTCCCTTCAGCTTAATCTCTATCGATTCGCGTCCCAAGAATTTACTTTCCTGCACCCAGATCCTTTATAGCAAACTCCTTTGTCAATTGTTTCTTCAAGTTATTTATCTCCTCTAAACACAGTCCTGTAACTAACATGTCATCAACATATAATAATAACACGATATAGCTAGACTCGAACCTCTTGAAGTAGCAACAAAACTAACATGTCATCAACATATAATAATAACACGATATAGCTAGACTCGAACCTCTTGAAGTAGCAACAATGATCTGAATTGCATCTTCAATAACACGATATAGCTAGACTCGAACCTCTTGAAGTAGCAACAATGATCTGAATTGCATCTTCCATAGATATTGCTCTGTATGAAGTTGTCGAACTTCTTATACCACTGTCTCGGAGCCTATTTCAAACCGTACAAGCTCTTTTTGAGCTTACACACCATCTCTTCCTTTCCTTCTTTAATGAAGCCAGCAGGTTATTTCATGTAGATTTTTTCATTCAAGTCACCATGAAGAAAGACAGTATTCACATCTAACTGCTCAAGGTAGAGATCTTTTACAGCTACTAAGCTCAACACCATTCTGATGGTTGTAAGCTTTATAACGGGGGAAAATATCTTCGTATAATTCACTCCTTCCTGCTGTTAGAACCCCTTCATGACTAATCTGGCCTTGTACCTCTTGCTTCCATCACTCTCTTGCTTGACTCGGTAGACCCAATTGTTATGTAAGGCTTTTTTCTGTGTAGGTAGCTAGGCTAACTTCCATGTCTCATTAGTGTGTAGAGAATCCATCTCTTCTTGCATCGCATACTCCCACTACTGAGATTCACTTATTTGCATAGCCTCCTCATAGCACTCTGGTTCTTCGCTATCTGTTAAAAGCAAATAATCTAGTGACGAAAGATATCTGGAATTTGATTTGGGTACCCTAGATGATCTCCTACGCTCCACGTCCTGGGTAGTCGTCTCTGCACCTGGAGTCTCCTCCATTCTTTGGTTAGAACTGACGTTGTCTTCCCCATCTGGAAGTTCCTCTAAATCCATGTACTCGGATCCACCTGCATCCTTAGTGCTGCTCCCACTGCTTTGTCTATCATTGGAATTTTTCCTATCCTTGTACATTACCTCCTCATTGAACATCACATCCCTGCTCCTGATGATCTTCCTATTCTTCTCATCCTAAAGACGACACCCGAACTCTTCAGTGTCGTATCCAATGAATGTACACTTCTGTGACTTAGCTTCTAGCTTGTCCCTGACATGGTCACTGATATGAACATATGCTACACAACTAAATACTCGCAAGTATGAGAGATTGATCTTCTTGCCACTCTAAACCTCCTATGGAATCTCGTAATCCAATAGAACTGATAGCCCATGATTAATCAAGTAAGCTGCTGTATGCACCGCATCCATCCAAAATGTTTTAGACAGACCTGCATGTAGACGCATGCTCCTCGTACGCTCCGTCAATGTCCTGTTCATTCTCTCTGTGACGCTGTTCTGTTTGTGGCGTCCCTGGAGTAGTCCTCTCCAAACGAATCCCGCTTAGAGTACATATCCTCTTGAACTCCTCCAGCTCATATTTTCCACCATTATCTGATCTCAGACACTTCACCTTTAGATCTGTTTCGTTCTTCACCATGGCCTTCTATTTCTTGAAGATCCCGAACACCTCTGACTTGTGCTTCATGAAGTATACCCACACTTTCCTCGAGTGATCGTCGATAAAGGTGACATAATACGTTGAACCGCCAAGAGAAGACACACTACCTGGACCCCATACATCTGTATGAACTAACTCTAGCTTTTGAGCTTTAGGTGGTCTTCCACCCTTCTGGAAACTAACTTTATTATGCTTTCCAAAGATGCAGTCCTCGCAAACATCGACTTCTACGAAATCGATGTCGGTTAGCTTCCCATGTGAATGTAGAATCTTCATCCCCTTTTTGCTCATGTGTCCTAATCTATTATGCCATAAATCTGTATTTTCTTTGCCAGCTATAATTACGTGGGTGTCACTCATATGTGAGGTGAGGTAAAAAGTTCACGTTTTGTTGCCACAGGCAACAACCATCATACCGTTGGAGATCCTCCACGAATCATCGGTGAATGTCGAAGCATAGCCTTCTACTCTAAGTTGTCCTACCGAAATAAAATTTTTCTTCAGCTTCGGTACGTGTCTCACATTTTTCAAATTCCACTTGGAGCCCTTCATCTGTATTTACACGTTACCTCTTCCAATAATATTGTAAGGCTTGTTGTCCCTCAAATATACTTTTCTAAAGTCTCTTGCTATATAATTCTGGAGAAGCTTCCTGTTAGCAGTCTTCTACTTACAAGGAGGCTATTAATGCAATGATGCTGCAGATTGGACTGTTGTGATGATTGAAGAAATGAAGTCTCTTTACAAGAACTAGACATGGGAGTTAGTGAAACCACCAAGAGGACAGAAGATCGTTGGCTGTAAATGGGTATTCAAGAAGAAAGAAAGAACTCTGGATATAGATTCTGTAAGATATAAGGTACGCTTAGTAGCTAAAGGATACAGTCAGACCGAAAGTGTGGATTTCAATGAAGTATTCTCTCCAATTATAAAACACACCTCAATCCGCGTGTTGCTTGTTATGGTTGCTCATTTAATTTGGAGTTTAAGCAACTTGATGTGAAGACTACTTTTCTACTGAGCTTGAAGAGCATATCTTTATGCATCAGCCAGAGGGTTTCGTTGTTGAAGGTAAAGAAGACCATGTGTGTAGGTTGAAGAAATCTCTTTATGGCTTGAAACAGTGTCCGAGACAGTGATATTTGAGATTTGATACTTTCATATTTGAGCATGGTTACTCTAGGAGTAAATATGATAGTTGTGTTTATCATAAAAAGTTAAATGATGGTTCTTTCATATATTTACTTTTGTATGTTAATGATATGTTGATTGCAACTAAAGATATATCAGAAATCAATGAGTTAAAATCTCAACTCAAATATGAGTTTGAGATGAAGGACTTGGGAGCAGCGAAGAAGATTTTAGGGATAGAGATTCACAGGAATAGGCGAGAAGAAAGTTTATTCCTATCTCAGGAGAAATACATTAAGAATGTATTAGAAAGATTTATCATGCTTGATGTCAAGTCTGTGAAGACTTCACTTGCTATTTATTTTCGTCTTTCAGTAGATTTGTTACCTCAGACTGAAGAGAAGGAGCATTACATGATTTGTGTTCCTTATGCGAGTGTAGTAGGAACCATTATGTATGTTATGGTCTACACCCGCCCAGATATTTCATATGCAGTCAGTGTTGTGAGTCGGTATATGGATAAGCTTGGAAAGGTCCATTGGCAGGCTGTGAAATGGGTATTTTAGATATTTAAGAGGATCAACTAATATTAGTTTATATTTTGGCAGGAACACAAACTCAGATTGTAGAATACTTGACTATTCTGATTCAGATTATGCAGACGATTTGGATAAGAGACGATCCCTGACAGGTTATATATTCACTCTGGTAGTGTCATTAGTTGGAAGGTGACTCTACAGTCGACAGTTGCTTTGTCTACCATAGAGAACTCTTTCCGGTAGTGTCATTAGTTGGAAGGTGACTCTACAGTCGACAGTTGCTTTGTCTACCATAGAGATAGAGTACATAGCAGTGACAGAAGTAGTGAAAGAAACCATTTGGTTAAGAGGTTTGGTTAAAGATCTCGACTTACACCAATGTATTACTACGGTATTTTGTGACAACCAGAGTGTTATACATTTGACGAAGTATTAGATGTATCATGAAAGAACCAAACATATAGATGTTACGTATCATTTTATCAGAGAAATTAAAGTCATCAAGATTGAAAAAATTAGTACTGCAGATAATCTAGCAGATATGATGACAAAGTTCGTACCTTCACGCAAGTTCGAGCATTGTCTCGAATTGCTTAGAGTTCAACAAAACGGAGGTTAAGCGCGTAAGGGAATTCTAGCGAGACAACAAGAGTGAAGAGAAGAGATCTTCATATTCAAAGTCAATGTGGATATTTGTTACTTTTTGACTTTAAATTCAAAACTCATCAACCCTATTACTGTTCCACCAACCCAAGATATTGTCCCATCAATCCAAAATACTGTTCCACCAACTCTTTTGAAGGCTATAAATAGAGAAGAGTGATGAAGAGTTAGAGCATCGAACAAAGATCCAGAACAGAAAGAAAAAGAAAAAGAGAGTTGAAGAGAAAAAGAAAAGGTGAGTTTTCTTTGAGTGTTCTCTTCTTTGTGTGAGTTTGGTGAGATATTAGAGTGAACTCCCTTTGTAATCTTATCTTTTGTGATTAGTGAAGTTATCTGTTGTTCTCGTCCCTGGACGTAAATCATACTAACCGAAACACGGTAAATCCTTGTGTGTTGTTCTCTTTGTCTTCACTGTGTTTATTCAGTATTGTTATTATCCACTTTTGTATAGATATTTTCTGTGTCTATGAAGCCCCCCGCCGTAACAATTCACTTGTTTTCTTCCAACGGGTACTGAAACGGTGGTCATCTCAAAGCTATCTATATACAAGCGAACGGTTTTGTTAGTCGCTTATATGGAGCGAATATGCTACACGCATGCGGTCGGTACTGACCAAATCTGGACCCTGTGGTGTGTATTTGTAATATCTGCTTACTAAAAACTTCACTTCATATACTCGAAAGAAATCCAAAAGATACAAACAGAAAAACAAAATGAAATCATGACCCTGCTTTTTCTCTCTAGTGAATCTGGACCCATTAAAATATGAACATCCTCCAAACATGCTATAATTTTAGCCGAGAGAAGGGGATCATGTTATAAGAGCAATCTAGCTTTAGTTTCTATCAGCCATAAAATCTAATATGGGTTTTTTTTAAAAAGCAAAAACAAAAATATGGCTGCAATAAAGTCAGGTTTCTCCTCGTGAAGACTGAAGAGGGCGCTTAACCCGCACGAACATCACAGACTAAGAAATTTCCACGGTGACTCTTGGTGTATTAAATTACTGGGCCCAATAACGTCTGACCTAATTGTTGGGCTTCAAAATGAGGCCACGTATGGGCTAAGAAACAACCCGCAAACCCGTCCTGATATTTAGCAACGGGACGGCAGGGATCAGTCCCATCATCGACATCTCAAGAAGGGAGCAGGACTGAGACCGTGTAGCCAAAATAAAAATGGCGTCAGCTCTGATGAAGGTTAGGGCATCGCTGGCGATGGCACGCGCCTCCTCGTC
>NC_033800.1:61602567-61644536 GCF_001876935.1 Asparagus officinalis | reverse complement strand
TCGCTGCAGAAGGCTCGCACGTGGGACGAAGGCGTCTCCTCTAAATTTTCCACCACTCCTCTCAAAGAAATCTTCCAGGTCTTTTATTTTCTCCTCAAATTTCTTCTTTTTTTAATTGTATAGGAAAAAAACGAGTGGTTATTGATCGTCTTATTAATTTTTTTTTCAGGGGAAAAAAGTCGTCATCTTTGGGTTGCCCGTAAGTATTTTACTAATCTACTAATTTATTTATTTTCTTTTCTGTAGGTTAGCTTCCTTTTATTAGGGTTTTCTTTTAATTTCCCTGTAGGTAAATGATTGAATAATCGATTAAGACGGCAAGAGGAAGGGAAAACATGATCTTTGTACTGGAAAGTTAAATCTTTGATGAACCCTGGTGCAAATTTTTTTTTAAACTCCAGTGGAGTATTGTTTACAATACAGGATCAAGGAATTAAAGTAACTCAGAAAATTTTTGAATCGAACCTTGTGATATTGTAAGTGGTTTTGGCCTCATGGGCCAAATTGTTACCCGACCCGTTAAGAACCAGACCCGGTTGTTGGGAATACCTCACATTCTGTGGGATTTATTCCTTTGGAGATCAGGTCTTACGGAGAACGTGGTTAGAGAGATATGGGGCAGATTTTTGGGGACGCAGGTGGAGTGGGAACGCCCATAAATAGAGAGGAGTTCTTCTCTTCTGAATACAACAATTGAAAAGAATCTCCATTGGCTAAGGAAATGTGGCTTGCAGTTAAGGAGAAGTATGACACTACTTTTGAGGTGAACATACAGCTCTTAATGCATAGATTCAATTCATGTCGTATGCAAGAAGGTGATAATGTTACCAAACATGTGAACAAGATGATTGTCATGGCTAAGGACCTAGCTTTAGTAGGATCTGAAATTCCTGAGAAATTATAGGTGGTAACTATTTTGAATAGTATGCCACCATCACTAGATATGGCCGTCACAACACTTAGGCTTAATGGAGCCATTAAACGTGCTACTAACTTGCCAACCCAGTTAGTAATGGAACAAGATTTACTAGCTAGGCGAAAAAGTTCAGATGTGAACCTTGTGCTGCAAGAAGAAGCAAATGCAGCTCAGTATCACAAGGCACAAGGAAGTCATCAGTTTGGACCTGTCAAGCCTTCCTTCAAAGGACGTGGCCAACAACGCGCTCACAATAAGAAAGGACCTCCTGGATCATGCTACATCTGTAGGAAGTTCGGTCACTTCAAAGCCAACTGTCCACAGACAAAGAACAAGGACGGTTCCAAACGCCCAGAACAAGGAGGATTCGATAAGCGGGAGTTCATCGGCGTCATTGAGTGTAATGTTGCAACTACTGACGTTGGTGGCTGGTGGATTGACTCGGGAGCAACCCGACATATTGCAAAGACGAAGGAAGGAATATGTATTTCAATGAGCTGAAGAAGGGAGATCAAAAGATTTACATGGGGAACAATACCTACCTAGATGTTGAAGGTATTGGTTCATACAGATTGGATCTTGGGGATAACATCATGGTTCTCAAAGAAGTGTTTTATGCACCTGACATAAGACGTAATCTGATCTCCGTTCTAGCCCTCCTGAAGAAAGGCCTTAAAGTTAGGTTTTACAATAATAGTCTCTATTGGGAAAAACAAGAAAGTGTTTGTCATAGGCAAGTTTGTACCCGAACATGATTGTTCTGTCTTTCTGTTGTAAAACCTAAAATTTACAATAAGAATTTTGGTTTGCTTTATTCCTCGTCTTTTATCGAATTTTGATCTATGATAAATGAGACTAGGACACCTTGGTAATAGAAAGATAGATCAGATAATTAAAATGAATTTGTTACCAAATCTGACAGGTGTAAGGACATTACCTTGTGAACATTGTTTAACAAGGAAAATGACTAGAAAGTTATTTCCTGAAGGTCAGAGGGCAAGTGAACTTTTAGAGTTAGTTCATTTTGACATTTGTGGACCGTTAAGCGTAAAGACACGAGGTAATAAAAAATATTTTATAACATTTATAAATGATTATTCTAAGTATACTTTTGTGTATCTTTTAAACGGAAAATCAGAAGCGTTTGAATGTTTTAAAAGATACAAGACAGAAGTTGAAAGAAAACTTGGAGGTATATTAAGGTGTTAAGAACTGGTAGAGGTGGAGAATTCAACTCATAAAGGAATTTAAAAACTATTGCATTCATTATGATATTAAGAGACATACCACTATGCCTTACATGTCACAATAAAATGGTGTGGTTGAAAGAAAACATAGAACATTGATGAATGTAGTGAGATGTATGTTGTTACATTCTGATCTCTCTAAGGATTTTTGGGGAGAAACAGTACTAACTACGAATTATATTTTGAATAATTCCCACAAAAACAGTCGAGTCAACACCATATGGGATTTAGAATGGACACAAACCCGATTTGAGTCACTTAAGAAAATAGGGTTGTGTTGCACATGTTTTCATTCCATATCAGGTTAGAGATAAGCTGGATCTCAAAACTTTAAAGTATAGATTTATAGGTTATTCTGAAAAACCTAAAGGGTATAGATTCTTCCATGAAGATAAAAGGATCATTGAAAGTAGAGATGCCATTTTTTAGAAAATTTAGAGGAAAGAGAACAAGTTCAAGAGGCAGTACCACCTCTGCTAGATTTAGATGATGTTTCCAACGATAACCTGGATATAATGGATGAAATATATCATCTAATAATGAAAGATGGGCCTTTAAATGAGAATATGCCTATGTAAATCATCCAGCTGAACTTGTCCAACCTGTCAGCCTTAGTGGTAATAAAAGATCCAGAACAACACCTGCATGGATGGATGATTATTATCTGTATTCATGTGAACCATCCTATTTCTCGGTAGATATTGACATAGATGAGCAAGCTGATCCCTTGAATTATGTGGATGTTATGAACACACATGAATCAGAATAATCGCTGGAAGCCATGAAAAGGGAGTTTGACTCAATAGAGAGAAACAATGTATGAGAGCTATGTGACTTACCAGAAGATAAGAAGTCCATAGGATGTAAATGGGTGTTAAAGAAGAAATATCAGGTTGATGGGTCTATTGATACATTTAAAGCCCGATTAGTTGCTAAAGGTTTTACTTAGAAGGTAGGTATAGATTATTAGGAGACTTATTCTCTAGTGACTAAGTTTGCTTCTATTAGAATTATCTTAGCAATTGTTGCACATCTTGACTTGGAACTTTTTCAAATGGATGTCAAGACTACATTCCTCAACGGAGAGTTAAAGGAAGTAATATATATGAATTAACCTGAGGGATTTCAGGTTGAAGGACAAGAAAACAAAGTATATAAATTAAAAAAAATCTTTATATGGTTTAAAACAGTCATCTAGACAGTGATATCTCAAATTTCACAATATTGTTGTCCAACTTGGTTTTGTTGCAAATAAATTGGATAATTATGTATATATCTTGAAGAGTGACAGCAATTTTACAATATTATCATTGTATGTGGATGATATTTTGCTAGCTGGAAATGACATAGAAGTGCTGAATAGAATCAAGTCAGCACTTAGTAGTGAATTTGAGATGAAGGACCAGTGTTGTAAATAGCGGCGAATAGCGGCGCTATAGCGCCGCTATTCGCGGTCGCGGGACTTCTCCGCCACGCTTTGGGGGTTAGCGGTGGTGTTAAGCGGAAAAAACCGCTATCAGCTCGAATAGCGCGTAATAGCGCTTTTTAGCGTTAAAAAGCGCTTAATAGCGCTAAACTCCGCTACAGATCCAAACGAAAATCTCCCCAACTCAACCCGAACCCGCCCATACCTATTTCATTTATACCCTCTCGCCTGTGATTCCCGAACCCAAAACCCAACTGTGCCCTAGCCCTAGCCGCCTCCCTCCCGCCTCTTGCCTCTCGCCCCTCGCCTCTCTCATTCACCAGCAGCAGCGACGACTCGTCGACTACCTCCAGCTCTTGGTTCTCCGGCTTCGTCTGCGGTCGCTCCGGCAAGCTCAACGCCTCTGCCTCTTCCCTCAGAAACGCGCAGGCGAACCTCATCGCCGGCGAGCTTCGTGGATTTCTTCTCAAGTATGGCCCTAAGCCAGCTCAGGTAGTCGTCGTTCTATTTTTCTGCTACTTCTTGATTTTTTTGTTCTTTTTTGTTCAAACTTCGCCGATTTGTTTCGTCAATTTTAGTTAGTCGTTTTATGTAGTCATGGGGATTTTCTATTTTGAGTAAATTCTATCCTTTTATGAGTCGGTTATGTTTTCTATTTAAGAAGAACGTTGCAAGCCTAAAAGTATTGGTTTTCATCAATAAAATTTTCTTAGTTAATCTTTCTTTCATAAATTTAAAGATCATTTTTCTTCGTGAAATTGAAGAGTTCCTCGGCGCCTTCTGAGATTTTGTTTCCACGTTGCATGAATGAATATTTGATACTGCAAAGTGAATGAATATATTGTTTTATTTGGAATCTACCTATTTCAGTTGGATTAACCTGTAAGTAGAGGCATTCGAGATTCATGTCATATTTGATACTGCAAAGTGAAGATTTCTGATGCTATATTTCTTGAATTTCTTCATAGTTCATTCATACAACAAGTTTATCAATTGTTATTTACTGATAATACAATAAATTTACAACTAATTATGTATGTGATAAATGGCTTGATCTTCATAATCAGCAGCTGCACCCGAAATGATCAGTGCCCTTGAGATTTCAAATCAAAATTCTCCTCATTCTGGTGGAACACTCCTGTCACAGTGTCACTCCATTAGGTCCAAATTCCAGAAAACCTGTCTAATCAACATATGAAATCATTATAACTTATTGAGTTATTGTATGAATGAAGAAATATAGCATGTTTATTATTTAGAATATTTAAATATATTTATATTTGACCGCTATTTGACTGTGCGCTATTTGCCGCTACTTCGCCGCAATAGCGTGCAATAGCCTTAGCGGTACCTCGCCGCGACGCGCCGCGATCCGCTATCAGCAACCTTGTGAAGGACATGGGAGATGCATCCTATGTTCTTGGTACAGATTCTTAGGGATAGAAAGTCTAGAATGTTAAGTTTAAACCAAGAAATGTATTTGCATACGATACTTAGAAGATTTGGGATGCAGAATTGTAATCCTGCACTAACATCTTTGGTTATGAGAAAGCGGTTGTGTAAAGAACAATGTTCTGGAGAAGGGTAGGAACCGCTTGGTGTCCCGTATGAACAAGTTGTTGGAAGCTTGATGTATGTAATGTTGTGTACTAGACCAGACCTGATATATCCGGTGAGTCTGGTTAGTAGATATCAAAGTAATCCTGGTCCAGCACATTGGAAGGCTGTTAAAAGATTTTAAAATACCTAAAAGGTACTGTGCACCATAAGTTAGTTTATCAAGCAGACTCGCTTGAGGTTCTTGGTTATTCCGATGCTGATTTCGGAGGAGACAAAGATGACGGGAAGTCCACTTCCGGATATTTCATCTTTGGTGGTGCAGCTGTTTCTTGGGTAGTAAGAAACAGGGATGTGTGGCAAGATACACACAAGAAGCTGAGTACATAGGATGTAGTATGACCGCTACTCATGCAGTCTGGATAAGACGGTTCCTAAAGGACTTGGATCTCAATTTGGTGGATGGACCAATTAAGATATACTGTGAATCAAGCAGCCATCAGCTTGATCAACAGTGGTGCAAACAGTTCTAAAGGAAAACATATTGAGATACAATATCATTATATTCGTGATATTGTGGAGAAAGAAGAAGTCAGTGTGATTTATATTTCTATTAGTGACATGATTGCTGATCCCTTGACGAAGGGTATCCCAGCAGGTACATTCATTAAACATGTTGGTTTGATGGGACTTAGAAATATCTAAGTCAAGAAAACTTTCATGAATAATGAAAGGTGACGATCATGGATAATGGTTGTACACGGTTTATTCACGTAGAGTGAAAAGTGCATATATCTCACGAATAATGGGAGTATGGAATTACATCTTGAGTCACATCTCACGGATAGTGGGAGTGTGAGCTTGGAAAGAATTTGGCCATTTTGGCCAAGTGGGAGATGTAAGTGGTTTTGGCCTCATGGGCCAAATTGTTGCCCGACCCGTTAAGAACCAGACCCTGTTGTTTGGAATATCTCACGTTCTGTGAGATTTTTTCCGTTGGAGATCAGGTCTTACGGAGAACGTGGTTAGAGAGATATGAGGCAGATTTTTGGGGACGCAGGTGGAGTCGGAATGCCCATAAATAGAGAGGAGTTTTTTTCCTCTGAATACAACAATTGAAAAGAATCTCCATCGGAGTCCCAAAAATAAAACCCTCTCTCGTTCTTTCAGATATAAGTTATACAAATTGTGATTTTGGACAAAGAGTCTGTGATTCTATGAGCATGATTACCAAATGCTTTCTGTAGTATTTTAGTGGATTCCTCTGTAACTGGAGCCTTTTACTTTATTTTATTTTATTTTATTTTTAATTTTTTGCTTTGATATTTTTAATGGGAGTAGTTAAAAATGTAGAGTTCACATCCTATAAAGGCGGCAATCCATCTTTCTGTTAATCATCTTATTTTACCCTTTTATTGATCTAATGCTTTAAAATCACGTATGTTTTATTCAGACAAATGTATAGTGCATCTGATATCTTTACTCACAGTTGAAATTAAAGTTGAACGCAATATTTTACCCATTCTTCTTCTCATCTTTCTCTTAACTGGATCTTAGCCTGCGTAGCTGGTAGCAACTTTTTGGATTTTTGCTGTTTCTACCTTTCTAATGTATCTTATTGGTCAGATGCTGTTAACCAAATTGGTTTGCCTCAGCCACTGCATTTACTAACTGAATAAATAAATTTCCCAGGGAGCTTACACTGGTGTTTGCTCAACGCAACATGTCCCTAGCTACAAGAAGAACATCGACAAATTTAAAGCTAAGGGCATTGATTCTGTGATCTGCGTGGCCGTGAATGACCCATATGTCATGAATGGTTGGGCCGAAAAATTGCAAGCAAAGGAAACGGTGAGTACCTTCCCATTTAACATTGATCCCTGTGTAATCTATAATTAGTCATAGCTATGTCATCGTTCAATCCTCTTTAATATTACTGGCCATTTCAACATTTACCCTTTTTAGAGTATTTATCGAAAGGAACAAATGTAGATTATCATTGTGAAACTATCGTTGTACTTTAGGCTTGAGTACAAGTATGTAACTTTATAGAAGCTTGATTCTGTTATGCTGGGCACCAACCCTGTATATGCAATTTATTTCCATCATGCAAGTCAACATAGAAATATATCATATATGTGCATAAGTTGGATTGAAGCTGCCTTGGAAGCATAGGAGTTTTAACTTGAAGGTGATTCAAGCAAGCATTTTGCACGAACAAAAGTCACATGGAATTTGTCATTACAAGGGAGGAAGATATTTGGTTTTCATTTATATGTGCTCTATGACCAACGAATTGAAAAACATGAGGTTTTCTAGTTTTTTGAATTTAGAATAGTGCGGGATGTTTTATTTTCTTTCCAGTTATCTCCAACAATAAATTGAAGGGAAGATCTTAAGTGACCCATGCCTATCTATGCTTTGTGAATCAGAATGTTGATCACACTTGAATTTAGATAGTGTCAGGTATGTAAAGCAAATATCAATGGCTTAGTGCTATTCTTTCATATGAGCCTAAAATGACAAAAAGAAATCTTGAATTCTCCTGTTATAGCGGACACAAAAAATGTGTTATCGTTATCACCTAAGGTGGATTTGAAACTTGTAGCAACTTATTTGCAGGTGAATTTTAGATAGTGTCAGGTATTTAAAGCAAATATCAACGGCTTAGTGCTATTCTTTCATATGAACCTAAAATGACAAAAAGAAATCTTGAATTCTCTTGTTATAGTGGATGGGAAAAATGTGTTATCATGATCACCTAAGGTGGATTTGAAACTTGTAGCAACTTATTTGCACTTTTGCAGGCTCCAGCTTAATCAGTGTCTTCTGTAGATTAAGGTTATTTGTTCCCTCTCCAACACCCCTTCCCCGGCGCGGGCACGGGCACGATGGGGGGGGGGGAACAGAGATGTTTAAAGCTTCATTAACTGCCATAATAGGCCGGGCACGATGGGGGGGGGGGAACAGAGATGTTTAAAGCTTCATTAACTGCCATAATAGGCATGGTTCCTGTAACACAATATCCCGATGAATTTACGCATCACTTGTTATGCTATAACATTCTCTTAACCCTTTCAGATTGAGTTTTATGGTGACTTTGATGGGAGCTTCCACAAAAGTATGGAATTAGATTTGGATCTTTCTGCTGCATTGCTTGGACATCGTTCTCAAAGGTACACTCAGTAACAAATCAGTTATCCTTTTCTTTTATGTTATCTGATTTCTTCTTTTGGAAATTGGTGTGTTTCTTGACACTAAGTTCAGAGCATGCATCTCTATTCCATTACAAACAAACAGACTGCATATTTATGCCATCAATTTCTGATGCATTACCTGTTTTAGTTATGCATATAATGGAATACAACCTCGATCTCCTTATAATTTTATAAATTTTTCATCACTTCAGGAAAATCAATGACATTAAATTGTTGTGCTTGTTCTTTTTGGTTTTCTTACCAAATTTTTGGTTGCCTAAAAACTTTCTAAAGGTTTAAAGGCATTATATTATATTAGTTGAAATTAGTTTTTGTGCCTGGGGAGTAACACATGGACCTAAAAGAACAATGGAAGCTAGGTTTGATTACTATGTACGCAGGAAAATTCTTCATACGATGCAGATTCTATTGGAAAAGGTAAAAGATCTTCTTTACAAGGTATATTAGAGTACCAAGTTAATATGCTAGAAATGACTATCATAGTCCTTGCATACTTATGAGTTGTTAAAGCAACTTCCTCTCCAGACGAAGAAAAAGCTGGTAAATGTAGCTTTCAGGCTAAGAAGCCAACAACAATATCATATTTTCATACAGCATGAAAAATTAGCACTCAGATATCATTGAATGCAGTAGGAATTAAGACTAGTCGCATCTCAAGTGGTGAATATCAAATTAAATTTGTTTGTGTGACAGAGTCGAGAGAATCTAATTTTTAATTGTAAATTTTCAAGTGCGCGTGCGCGTGCGAATCAGAATTGGTTCACATTTGAATTTGAATTGAATTTGATAGAGGAGAGAGGATGGGATGGAGTTGGGCCATGGGGGTTGTATCGATGCCCAGAAAGGCAGCATGGGCAGGAGAATGTTGTCCCTTTCTTCCCCATTTGGAAATTATGAGTGTTTCTGTCCAGTTGTGGTTGTTGCTTGGTACCGTAGTTCCATGTTCAGAAATGTTCAGCTGGCTATGCCCAGCATGGGCAGGAGAATGTTGTCCCTTTCTTCCCCATTTGGAAATTATGAGTGTTTCTGTCCAGTTGTGGTTGTTGCTTGGTACCGTAGTTCCATGTTCAGAAATGTTCAGCTGGCTATGCCCAGAGTTATCTAGAACCTGCATTAGTACATACAAGTATCGTACTATTAAGCTAAAGTAGTAACTTTTAACGGACACGTACAGGGAAAAGAAAACATGACCTCGAGCGGCATGTATTTTCATCAAGAATCTCCGGTCCTATATTAAAACTTGAATACTCAATATTGATAATAGTCAGCAGCATATGTTTTTAATATAATGTTTAAAATAGTTGATTTGTTACTAATCACCTGAATCATTATTAGAGCATTGCTTGCCTGC
This sequence comes from Asparagus officinalis, assembly GCF_001876935.1. Taxonomy (NCBI): domain Eukaryota; kingdom Viridiplantae; phylum Streptophyta; class Magnoliopsida; order Asparagales; family Asparagaceae; genus Asparagus; species Asparagus officinalis. Next base: position 61,634,821 of record NC_033800.1, on the reverse strand, counting down.
TGATTATATGTACTTTAATAGAATAATGAGGATCTTGATAGAACGATAAAAGCTTTCAAATGACTGTTAGGATGGAACTTTGGTGTGTTTAATATGGTATTAAGCTGAAATGACATTGGATAGTGTTTGAGCAAGATATTCTTCTCTACTGAATTACAGTTACGTTGTGCTCTCAACGTTGTTACTCTTCGACGATTCCGTGATGTTTTGTAGCCTACCCAAATTGACCGATGTCATGATAAATTTGACAAGATCCTCCTATTGGAGTAAATATCTTGTTTGTCAGTTGAAATTACTCTTATGAGAAAATGATAAATTTAGATGGGGATATGATAAGTTTGAGAAGAAACTCCTCTGGGAGTAAATATTTCATTTGCTCATTGAAACTTATCTCACGAGGACTAAACAAATTTATACTGAGGGCATTTCTTTAGAAGGAAACATTTGGCTTCCTTGTTTATAAAATTTTAAATCAAGGGAAGAACAAAGTTATGGTCATCTTTCTTCATAATTGTATCTTGTCTGGTTCGGTATCATTATGGTATTATACTATATTAGGATATGACTACATAGACCAGCATGCTTAACAATTTTGATTATTTGGCAGGTGGTCAGCCTATGTTGTGGATGGAAAGATCAAAGTTCTTAATGTTGAGAAAGTTCCTTCCGAATTCAAGGTTTCTGGTGGAGAGGTAATCCTGGACCAGATCTAATCTAACCTTCTCTTGGAGACTACGAAACATCAGTTAACTTGTTCAGTTTCTCAACATCTTGCATTTCCTATAATAAGTTAGCGGTCCATTAGTGAGCAATGGACAACAAACATTAGCTTTGGTTCTTTGCTACTCGACATGGGCGTGTTATTTGAATGTAATCCTTTGCAGTTTGATTACTATGTACGCAGGAAAATTCTTCATACGATGCAGATTCTATTGGAAAAGGTAAAAGATCTTCTTTACAAGGTATATTAGAGTACCAAGTTAATATGCTAGAAATGACTATCATAGTCCTTGCATACTTATGAGTTGTTAAAGCAACTTCCTCTCCAGACGAAGAAAAAGCTGGTAAATGTAGCTTTCAGGCTAAGAAGCCAACAACAATATCATATTTTCATACAGCATGAAAAATTAGCACTCAGATATCATTGAATGCAGTAGGAATTAAGACTAGTCGCATCTCAAGTGGTGAATATCAAATTAAATTTGTTTGTGTGACAGAGTCGAGAGAATCTAATTTTTAATTGTAAATTTTCAAGTGCGCGTGCGCGTGCGAATCAGAATTGGTTCACATTTGAATTTGAATTGAATTTGATAGAGGAGAGAGGATGGGATGGAGTTGGGCCATGGGGGTTGTATCGATGCCCAGAAAGGCAGCATGGGCAGGAGAATGTTGTCCCTTTCTTCCCCATTTGGAAATTATGAGTGTTTCTGTCCAGTTGTGGTTGTTGCTTGGTACCGTAGTTCCATGTTCAGAAATGTTCAGCTGGCTATGCCCAGCATGGGCAGGAGAATGTTGTCCCTTTCTTCCCCATTTGGAAATTATGAGTGTTTCTGTCCAGTTGTGGTTGTTGCTTGGTACCGTAGTTCCATGTTCAGAAATGTTCAGCTGGCTATGCCCAGAGTTATCTAGAACCTGCATTAGTACATACAAGTATCGTACTATTAAGCTAAAGTAGTAACTTTTAACGGACACGTACAGGGAAAAGAAAACATGACCTCGAGCGGCATGTATTTTCATCAAGAATCTCCGGTCCTATATTAAAACTTGAATACTCAATATTGATAATAGTCAGCAGCATATGTTTTTAATATAATGTTTAAAATAGTTGATTTGTTACTAATCACCTGAATCATTATTAGAGCATTGCTTGCCTGCTGATTATATGTACTTTAATAGAATAATGAGGATCTTGATAGAACGATAAAAGCTTTCAAATGACTGTTAGGATGGAACTTTGGTGTGTTTAATATGGTATTAAGCTGAAATGACATTGGATAGTGTTTGAGCAAGATATTCTTCTCTACTGAATTACAGTTACGTTGTGCTCTCAACGTTGTTACTCTTCGACGATTCCGTGATGTTTTGTAGCCTACCCAAATTGACCGATGTCATGATAAATTTGACAAGATCCTCCTATTGGAGTAAATATCTTGTTTGTCAGTTGAAATTACTCTTATGAGAAAATGATAAATTTAGATGGGGATATGATAAGTTTGAGAAGAAACTCCTCTGGGAGTAAATATTTCATTTGCTCATTGAAACTTATCTCACGAGGACTAAACAAATTTATACTGAGGGCATTTCTTTAGAAGGAAACATTTGGCTTCCTTGTTTATAAAATTTTAAATCAAGGGAAGAACAAAGTTATGGTCATCTTTCTTCATAATTGTATCTTGTCTGGTTCGGTATCATTATGGTATTATACTATATTAGGATATGACTACATAGACCAGCATGCTTAACAATTTTGATTATTTGGCAGGTGGTCAGCCTATGTTGTGGATGGAAAGATCAAAGTTCTTAATGTTGAGAAAGTTCCTTCCGAATTCAAGGTTTCTGGTGGAGAGGTAATCCTGGACCAGATCTAATCTAACCTTCTCTTGGAGACTACGAAACATCAGTTAACTTGTTCAGTTTCTCAACATCTTGCATTTCCTATAATAAGTTAGCGGTCCATTAGTGAGCAATGGACAACAAACATTAGCTTTGGTTCTTTGCTACTCGACATGGGCGTGTTATTTGAATGTAATCCTTTGCATCCAAATTTCTAGTTTTCTTGCCCCTCTTTTGTCAGTTGTAGTCTACCCTTATTATAAGAATTGAAAAAAGTTCTGTAGCTTTTCGCACTGAAGCTCAGCAGAAAAGGTGATTCTTTCTTGCGGCGCCGAAATTATAAATCCGTTTTCTTGTGTGTTGATCAAGACAGTTACGTGTTTATTCCCTAGTTCAAGCAACTGGGGAGCTTGCTTTGTTCGTAGCTCTAGACTGACTTACCACAGGCTGATTGTCTTTTAACATCTGTGCACTTTGACAAGGTTGTATGCGGCTTCAACTATAGCAAATGAGAAATCGTTTGGTTCGTTATAAAGCAAAGTCGAAGTGGCAATCAAATGGATTGCAAACTTAATCGATGCAGTTGGATGTTAATCCAAATTTCTAAAAAGTATTGCTATTGAAGGTCGTATAGACTTTGATTGCAGTATGATTTTTCCAAGCGATATACCATTCGTCCATTCTCCATCGGCTATGGTCGGATTTTACAACATTAGTTGTTCGAGCAAAGTGATGAGGTCGTACGCATTTGAACTACCATAAAAGATATGGCGAGTCAAGTACTTTCGGCAACTTGTAGCGTAGCTTGTGTCTCAATGCGGATCAAATCTTACAAACACAGCTCCATTCATAATTTCGCTCGATTTGGAACTCCACTGCATAAAAAAAATACAAATCCAACTGCATTCTTCAATGTAGTTCCAATCCCAGCAATTTCCCTTGCCAGTGACTAAAATAGATAGCAGACAAGCATTTTACCGAGATCATCAATCTTTCATAATTCGCTTTTGTTCTTTCATTTTAGCTATTTCAGACGCATCAAAGAAGATTACGAAAAATTGTCATAAAGCAAGAGAATCTAATAACAGCTCCTCATATTCAAATATAAGCTCATTCTCAAACCTCTGCAACACAAAATGCTCCTCGGAGGTGATGAGACTTGTGACACTGCACCTCTCATTGGAGAAAGGCATCCACCCTGTCCTCCCTACGACTACGAGATGAAGATAAAGTCGAAACCGTTGCTTGCGAAGTCCGTGGCCACTAAAACGTAGCTTCCCTGTCTAACATTCTGCAAAGGTTAAAAACTAAGACTTCATTTGGATGTCATGGCGTTTTCTTTGGTGTGTTTTTGTTTTTGTAAAAAAACACGATGATGTTGTGTTTTCTCCCTAAAGCGTTTCCGAAGTCACTATGTTGAGTGCTTTTTGTCAACAATAGTTTGATCCATTACAACATTAGTATTAAACATATTATTAATATATTATATATTAATTATAATAGAATATATTTTAAATAAATTTGTATAAATATTTACTTTATATTATTACAGTATTACTTAATATTAAATATAATGCAATATAATATTGTTAATATATTATAATATTATATTGTAACTTAATAAATTACATTATAATATAATTAATAAGTATTATTTTAAATAATAATATATTTAATTATTTTGCGTATATCAATTTTCTATTGTTATATATTATATAATTTTTAAAATAATATTATTTATTATTAATATATATATTATACTATTATCAATATATATATATATAATATATATATATATATATATATATATATATATATATATGCTATTATGTTATTACTAGTATGTTATTAATAAATTAATATATTATAAGTATTTAACGTTATATAAATATATTATAATTTCTAACTTTATAATAATATTGTAATATTATAGTAGTAGTTTATTATATAAATAAAAATTACTATATTATGAATATATTAATGTTACACATTAACCTTTATTGGTAATAAATTATTTTACTTTATTATATATTATATTATTTATTATATAATATTGTTATGGTGTTCCCATTCGCTAAAAGTACAAGCTCATTGTCAAGTAACGAACAAGTATGCTACATGATATCCCCCAATCAATTTGACGGTCAGAGACCAGCACGAACGGCCACTCCGCCAACTCTACGACTCGACATTCCTTCATGTCGACTCGAAAGGGGAAACTTGCCGACCCCTCTTTTTGTCGAAGACGACTCGCCACGAGTCCACTCTACCATTTGCCAGACGCCTTACGCAGCCGACTCGAAAGACGTTACTTCTTGGCCAAGTCAGAGGACAACCTTTTCCTCGAGCTTATCCTCGCTGACAACGTGTCAAGATCGCATCAATGCTTGTCAGGCATCATCATGCCTCTGCCCCGACAGTCTTCATGACTTATTGGGTCATGTTGTGCTTCGCGCGGCACGCATAACATCATGTCAGCGTCAATCACGCAGCTAGTCTCCAGCCGACACATGTACAGCAAGTGATGACGTAACTGCCAGTACACGCTTCTTCACCGTCATCCTGTGCTCGGCTAGAATGACGGTTCCACCCCTCATCCCCACAGGTATAAATACAAGTATTATTCTACCTTGCAAAAAAGATCTTGATTTCCAAATCTAATCCTTAAGCAATCGCCATGCACAAGAACTCTCATAGTTCTTATTTACCCCATTCAAGTTCACCAGCTGGCTTGATCGTCGGAGGTACCACGGGGGATGCAAACCCCGGCCTCTCACGAGTCTTTTCCTGTGCAGGCTGAGCAGATACCCCAATTCAAGAACTAGACATAAAGTCAGGGAAGAAAGCGGCCCCTTCATCCATCCATCATCATCTCGTCCCATCACAGATGCATATTTGACTGTGTGACCTCCAGCCGCACCAACAAATATATCAATATTTTATATACTACATTACACGTACTATATAATATCCTATTACTTTATTATTATAGTGTTATTATTTTATTACTAACATATTACTATTACATAACATTTCATAATTATTAATTTAGTATATATCATTTATAAAAATTAATAATATTATAATGATTGTAATATTGTATAGTATATTATTATATCATTATTTATTATCAACTTTTTCCAACAGCAATGACGTAAGGGGGGGTATATATATGCAAATAACCGTGTAAAGAATTACACTGGGCCATTTCTAAATTGGGCCTCAACTAGAGCTGCTTATTAATTAGGCCGCACTTGTCCAGCCCGTTATCCTCCCTCTACGTTGCAGAATCAATAAGTGCAGGTAAAACTAGTGGTCAGCCAAGTGTAAGAGACAGGGAGCCTAATCCAAGCTGCCGCCGATAGCAGAGAGGGAGGGGGGATTAAAAGATGGAAGAGGAGTACGAAGGAGCCTTCGTCCAAAGATTTGAACTCAAACCTCCGACTTCTCCGGCTGACCCTCCCTTATTACCGCTACAGGGCCTCACCTTCGCCGTCAAAGATATGTGCGTTCTCGGCTTTCATTCTTTCCCCCTCCCCAAACCTTTCCTCTTTTTTTTTTCTTTTCTCCTTTGCTAACGTTAGCATATTTGGCGGCGATCAGATTCGATGTCAGCGGCCACGTCACCGGGTTCGGGAACCCGGACTGGGCCAGGACCCACGAACCGGCCAAATCCACAGCCCCCGCTGTTGCGGCCCTTCTTGAAGCTGGCGCTACTTGTCTCGGCAAAACGGTCATGGATGAATTGGCCTACAGGTCCGCTTTCTATCATCGACTCGACTTCGGCACCCCCAAAGTTTTATTTTTGACACTTTGATACCCCCAAAGTTTAGGATATCGAAGTTAGAAGTATGTGAACTTCGAGGCGTCAAAGTTAAAAAGATTTGGAAACTTTTGGGTATATACGTTGGGAAATGTATGAACTTTTGGGTATCAAAGTGTCAAAAAAAGTTTGGGATATAAAGTCAAGAAAAGTGTACGCTCTGGGTATTAAAGTGTCAAAAGAAGAACAAATTTTCAAAACCAACCCCTTTCAACATTTAATCCCAAAAACCGACCTCTTTTGCATTTAATTTCACAAACCGACCTGGTTTCAGTTCTGACACTGAATCCAGGTCGATTTTTGAAGAAAAAAAATTCGAAACTACACGGGAGTTGAACTCCCGTGAAGTTTAGCATATTTTTAACAATCTGCTAAAACTTCACGGGAGTTGAATCAACTCCCGTGAAGTTTTATTGGTTAAACAAACTTTACGGGAGTTGAACTCCCGTGAAGTTGTGTTTGTTGAACAAACTTCACGGGAGTTCAACATCCGGGAAGTTTGTAATATGCCAAAAACTTTCAGTCCAATTTTCAGAGAGCCAACTCTCAAATTTTTTTTACTTCAACTCCCGTGGAGTTGCAGGTTTCACAAACCATGCACAACAGCCTGTGCATGTTCTGTACGCAACATACCTCATATACATTATATTTACCTGTTAACGATAGATCTCATATACACTGAATTACAACAATATATACATAATTCAACCATGAATTAAACACGAATCAAACAATACTCACAAAGAGTACATATATAACAATAATTGATCCACAAAAGTATAGTATTTGAAAATTTATAAAAGTTACAAATTTTAACAAGATAAGCTCACATATAACCCAAAATAGATCCTCTCCTTCCTCTCCCTCTCTTCCCCCTCCCCCTCGCTCTTCTCCACCCCCTGTGTATGAGGTTGCGAAGTGTCGGGTCCATTAGCATGCGAAATGCCGGTTCCATCAGCATGCGAAGTGTCGACTTCATCGTCACATGGTCATCGTCATCGCGTGTACGCTTGCCCAAATGATCGAGACATGTCCTCACGGTCTGCAAACTCATCAACGTGAGTCTTATGAAACACCTGTGCTATTGTCTTCTTGATCCTGGTGAAGACCCCTGACACTATCGAATCCTGAATCTCAGGCATGTGCGCATCAATATCAGCTTCAATGCTATCAAAAAGCACGGACCTACGAGGTAAACAATTTATTAAGTACCATCTATATAAAAAATATTATAATTTATCTTAGAAACTTACACAATCTCTCTCAATCATCCCACTAGGGATGTAACTGTCTGTCGGTGGACGTGACATGTGTTCAGCTGATGGTTGTGGGTCACGCGTGATCCATCTACGTGTGATATCCCAATACCAACGCATATACGCGGTATAATCAACAGCTGTGTCTCTTGTAACCTATATAAAATCCCACATGTGAGTCCACCTGTCTATGTAGGCCATACGGACTACGGCCCAGTCGGTACGATGCGATGTAGGTCGTCGTCGACGATCGATATGCTCGACAGGCTCTGATACATGCTGAGAGATTAGAACTTACCGTTGCACATGGTCGGGGACATGCATCTCCACAATCTCCTGACAGATCAATGAAACTCTGGCTCTTCACAAGTCGGGACTATCTCGACAGATAGGTACAAGAGTATGCATATCGAGCTCCGGCGATGAATAGGCTCTCCACTTGAACTGAAATAAGATAAAATATTTATCAGTATCAACAACAAAACTATAATATTCATAACAACATCGAGTTTTATATTTACCTCTTCGTGTTGGAGGACATCAAGCTCATTTCGGTAAAACTCACGATGTCGCGTCGCTGATTTGTAGTTAGCGTACCACACGTTATACCTATTTGGCATAAAGAATATATGAGTTCAAATTCAGTTAAATAAAATTGTGTGGACAATTATACCTGTATGCCAAAGGAAACTGTCTCTGTAAGTCACGGTGCATAAGCAAAGTCGGTCTGCTAACATGAATGTGCTCCCATGACCAAATCTGGATCAACGTGCAGCATCCCTTGAATTCTTTATTCTCCATTAAGGATACTCTACCCAGTTTTCTATACAAGTACGTCAACACCGTACTGCCCCACGATAGTGCGTCGCATACACCAAAATCCTCCAGCAGTGACAGTCATCGTGCATGTACAAGAGTCTTGCTTGCATCAGGAAATAGCATGCACCCTATCATGTGCAGTATGTATGCACGAGCCTGAAACTCAAGCGTCTTAATGGAGGCATATGGTGGTATATCTCCCTGAAATGTCTGACGAAGCCACCATAGTTTTATCGCACCACTCCTCAAGTCGGGTACCTGACTAAGAAGCTTAACACATACCTCAGCCCAATTATGGTCATCGGTGTCCGTAACTGTCAGGCCATCGATGCGGAGCCCAAATATGACGGTTACGTCCTGTAAGGTGATGATACACTCCCCTATATGCCTGTGAAAAGTGTTGGTCTCTGGCCTTCACCTCTCAATCAGTGCAGTGATAAGCAAGGTTTTAAATGTCGGATGTCGGGTTCATGTCGGATGGCTGAAATCCATATCGGATAAAGAAAATCGGGGATATATCGGGGGACATTGACTAAATATCGGATTGCCATATCGAGTAGTGTGTATATGTATAATATCATGTCTTAAATATAATCTAAGCATTCATAAATTCAATATAAACATACTTTATAAATTCTATAGACTAAACATATAAAAAAGTAAAGAATATATGGATTTAGGTTCATAAATTCTTTCTATCGGGTTCATAAGAAACCCTTAAACATGAGAACGGGTCAAACGAGTTTGAGTATTTATCACTAAACCCAAACCCGATAACAAAAAACAGATCTTAAAAAAAAATACTATATCGGTCGATTTTTCAAAGCTAAAAAATAGGTTGATATGCCTGATATGACCCTGATATTTCCGATTTGGCCCTGAAAACCGATATACGAGTTGAAAACGTCCATGTCGTGTCGGTCAAGCCCTCAAACCGATATGTCGGCCGACATGTCGGACATGTCGGGCGACATTTAAAACCTTGGTGATAAGCGGCCAATCAAGCCTAATATATTGCACTGTCGAACACTCCTGAAACCCAGCCTGAGCTGTCAGCTGTAGTACTCTCTCATCCTTAATGACCCAAGTCGAATGACTCTGGGAATGATCGACCATGGTGATGTCTGGTACGGGCTACACATCAAACAAAATTGGTTAAGTATATTAAGAAAAATTAAAATTAGTGCAAATGCTAAGGAATATATATACCAAAAACGTTTTACCTGTCCTGAGCAAATATGGTTTGAACAATGTCTCGTCTGGAGGTACAAAACATCGGGATGTATCGGTCTCGGATCCATAATGAATATATCAGAGATTAAAATATTAGAGGACAATGTACAATGTGTTAGATATTTCAGTTGAATGACTGACTTAGTCATATATAAAAAACATATTACAACAAATGAATGCGCAATGTGAAGAAAGAATAATTTGAAACCAAACATTAAAATTAGATCCCAAACATAGTACGAAACGCTACAAATTATAATTACGAATGTCATACGAAAACAAACACAGTACGAAATGCTACAAATTACAAATCAACGTCTAATCCTAGCTGGACAACTGTTTTTTATTGTGGCCCGATTGATCGCATCTACTGCACTTATTTCTCCTCCTAATTCCTTCACGATCGTCATCCATACTATTTCTAATTCGTATGGTACGAAGGCGCCCCGCCGACCTTTTATACAAAAGAGGTAATATCTGTGACCCATCTTGTGTCCAATGTCGACTATCATATGGTAGACGAAAATACTCTTTGTACATTTGTTAATAGTTGTAAGTAGAATACCAACTCGTGATGAACTCATAATGTGAAATCCTCACACCACCATGTAGATCAGAACAAGTCGCGATAACATGTGAACAAGGAATCCATTGTAGTTGGGTACATTGCCTTCATAGGCAGTCCCAAGATTTTATTTTTTGAGTGCTTCAAGATAATGTGGTAAGATCTCATAAGTTTTGTCTCAATCCCCGAATATTTTTATCATCGTCTTCCTCCTAGCCATTGTTACGTTAAACGCTGAACGTTTCTAGGCGTCGGACTTGACGCCCAGCGTTTAGTCACCTAGGCGGGCGCTTCAGCGGTTTCTGGGCGTTTTTTTCTTTTTTATTTTTTTAATTGTGATACTTGAAGATAAATATATATATACTCAATCAAAGATGCATAAATACTAAAATACCAATACTATTAACTAAATTGTTTAGTTTACCAATTACAATAGCTCTTTGTATGTTTATACTTCTCAGCTCAAATTATAAGTTCATCTCAACAGTGAAAAGTTCATTTTCAACTCAAATTACTGTTAACTTATAAGTTACTGTTAAGTTTAAGTTAATAATAAACTTAAACTTAAGTTTACTGTTAACTAAAATATTGTTAACTTAAGTTTACTGTTTACTTAAACTTAAGTGTACCATCAACAAAAAACTTAATATTAACTTAAACTTAAACTTAAGTTTACTGTTAGCTTAAACTTAAGTCTAACTTAAACTTAAACTTAAGTTTACTGTTAACTTACACTTCTTAAGTTTAAGTTACTGTTGTTAACTAACTTAAATAGATATTTAAGAAGTATTTTTTACCTTGTTAGTAGTTACAGAGATCGGGGGAGCTCGGTAATATTGCAGAAGACGTTAGGCAGACTAGACGTTTGAGCAAGCGCCTAGCGCCTAGACCCCTGGACGTGTGCCCAGACGTTTGACTATTTTTAAATTATTTAATTATAATAATTGATAAAAATATGTATTAATTTATATAAATTTTCAAAAAAAGATAGCAATCTTAGTTCCACAATAAATCTGCATACCTAGATACTAAATAGCTAAAATAATAATTAACAATGTTAGAGTCTAAGATGTTTTCTTTTTTATTTTTAATTATAATAATTGATAGTGAATGTTAATGTTATAGAAAGCTTAGATGCCGGACTGGTGTCTAGGCAGATTTTTTTCTTCATTTAAGTGGTGGTCAATGAGGTTTTACTGAAGGTCAGAGAAGCTAGTGGAGGTGTTCATATTTGGAGGTTAATGGAGTTTGGAGGACGTGTAGGCTACAACACATAAAATCACAACCAATGCCTACAGGGTGTAATCCACGTAAACAGATAATGTTCCTCTAAACGCTCGTAAAATCTAGATGAGCTGTCTAAATATCGTCTAGACGCTAGGCGCTAGTTAGGCGGCCTAGATACCGTCTAGGCCTAGGCGTACGTCTAAGCGGACTAAACGGATGTTTTTTAAAACAGTGCTCCTAGCATTCCAACACTTGTTATATGATACATCTAAGTTGGTTGTTTTATGCACTAAAAGACGAATATCTTTTGCCCTTAGATCAAGATCCTCCCTTAGATACGGTAAAATCAATCGATATATAAAAGAAGAGGACGCATACTTTTTATTTATCTCCAATCGAGGATTGCTACATGTGTTGAGTCCGTTGTATGCCGTGATTTTGAAATGCCCACCTACTCTTACACTCGAACGTGAATTAAACTTCCAAGGACATTTCGCATTGCCATCATGGTGTCCACCATTATCTTCGTCTTCACCATCTTTACGATAAAAACAAATCACATAATAGCTTGTTGTGTTATTTTTTGTTGGCCTAAACTTGATATTTTTGGCAATGGCATACGAGCGAAGCGCATAAATCAATTTCTCCTTACTTTCAAAAAGATCCCCCTTCATGAATGAGAAGTCCTCGTCCTGTGTAGCATCACCGCTATTAGTGCTAATAGAAACATTTTTCATCATGGAGTTATCAATCCATTCTCCTTGAAGTTCATCGGGTGGTAGATCCTCTAAGACAACATACTTATTATTAGTATAACATCTATCAATGTGCTGGTTGTCCCCTTCATCGCAATCTATCATCGCCATACTATTAATTTGTAAACCGTCATCTTCATCATCATTCTCGGATTCGACACTTGCATTATCTTCTTGATGGGCCGTATTAGTATCGAAAGCATTTGAAATGCCTACCATCGAATGACTGCTCATGTATTGTGATTGTGTCCAACCTTCATCTTATTGCGGAGATAAAAAGCCGACGGAGTCAACTTCAAGGTCCTCCAACATGCGGGAGTACATTCCATCGTTATTCAACGATTTGCCCAAATTCTTCTGATGTTTTTTAATGAACAATTCAACCGAACGCCCCTCACCGTGTAACACTCTAATAAGACCCATATCATAGTCACTTGATATTTGAATGTCGTTTGTTCTATTCCCCGCAACAGGATAATTACAAATAACATTGAGGTGATACTCATGTGAGTTGGTTAATGTAAGTTTGTGTAATTCATTAACCAATTCATCAAAAGTACACGATTTTATTATAAACAACGGTCTCGTCACACCTCCTTCATAAACGGGCATATTATTTTCGAGATAGTTAATCTTCCCATCATATGAACAAAGAATTACGATTCGATCGTTCATCATTACCTCTGAAGAGTAAAAAATTCACGATTAATATTACACGAAAAAACTTTAAAAAAATGTTACTTACCATTAAATCCTATCTTATCAATTTTAAGAACCCATAATTTTAACTAAATTCATATATCAATATCAAACATATGTAGTAACACTAACATTTACATTTTTTGATAATTTCCCCTCTAAATACACAAAATTATTTAAATTTTCTTCACAATCTTCCCAAATAATTCACAAGTAATTTCTAAAATCTAATTTTTCCAAGTAATCATCATGATATAGTGAGACTATATAAGAATTTAGGAGGAATTTTTTTTTAAAAGATTTTACCTTAAATTTTTCCTAATTTCCGATGATCTTCGGTGATGACGGCGGCGAGAACGATCTACTCTGGTGAGGATGATGACCGCCAGCGGGGGGGACTTCAGCGACGACGGTGGGGACCGGCGACGACGGAGTTAGTGGTGGTGGGGAAAGAGGGTTAGGGTTTCGGTTTGGGAACGGGTCAGAGAGGGGTGCGGGTTAGGTGATGACTTCGGTGAGGATGATGACCGGGGACGGCGGGAACTTCGGCGATAGCGGTGGGGAGCGGTGGGGAACAGTGAAGAGAGGGTTAGAGTTTTCGGTTTGGGAATGGGTGAGGAGGGGTGCGGGTTGGGTGATGATTTCACGGGGCTGGGCCTTAAATAGGCGTCTACAACTCCACGGGAGTTGAACTCCCGTGGAGTTACAGTCAAAATTTTTCCGAGAGTTAGCTCTCTGAAAATTGGACTGACATGTTACAAACTTCACGGGAGTTGAACTCCCGTGAAGTTTGTTCAACAAATACAACTTCACGGGAGTTCAACTCCCGTGAAGTTTGTTTAATCAATAAAACTCCATGGGAGTTGAACTCCAGTGATGTTTTAGCAGATTGTTAACAATCTGCTAAAACATCACGGGAGTTCAACTCCCGTAAAGTTTCTAAATTTTATTGTCAAAAACCAACCTGGTTTCAGCGCCAGGGCTGAAACCAGGTCGGTTTTTAAAATTAAGTGCAAAAGAGGTTGGTTTTTGGGATTAAATGTTGAAAGGGGTTGGTTTTGAAAATTTGTCCGTCAAAAGAACTTTGGGGTATCAAAACTTAGAAGAGATGTAAGCTTTAGAGTGCAAAATCGCAAATAACCCTTCAAAAAATTATTAGCTGATGGTATTTTGGCGGATGAGAGACCAAATAGCAATAACCCTAGGATTTAAGGAGCTAATGAGCAATTTCGTAGATCTGAGCAACCCCAAACTTTTAATCTTTGCAGCATTAATGGAGAGAACTTCCATTATGGGACGCCCCCTAACCCTGTTGCACCGGGTCGAGTGCCAGGAGGGTCTTCCAGTGGATCAGCTGTGGCGGTTGCAGCTGGGCTCGTTGATTTCTCTCTAGGTGATCGATTATCTCTTTATCTAATTTGAGTTTATTTACCATTTTGTCATATCCATTGTTTTTTTAATTAAAGCCCCTTTAATAGAAGTTACAAATAATTTCAAAGTTTAAGTGAGGGTTGTATGTTGTAGTTTAATGTTTCAGCATCTACTTTATGAGCTGAATCTTGGATTGACACAACGGTTTCCCCCCCTTTTTAAATCCTAGTTTGAAGTGAAGTGTGGATTTATGATTATTATTTTGTAAATATGTAACAGTTTTTGTGCATGACTGAATACGAGTCGAGACGTTAAATCACTGGAAAGTTTCTTGAATTGTCATGAGTTTTCCTTGTCTAAAAGATCCTACAAGTTATTTTCCTATATAACCAATTCACTAAAATATAAACAAATAACAAGAATTTTATAGTTTATTGAGGATGATAAGAGTCCCTTTTTCTTATTCTCATTATACACAATATAATTCAGCAATAATCTTATCGGTACTGGAATAAACATTCACTTGATCATAGTTGTCTTACCTATGAACTTGCCACCAATATGTTGAGGGTTGGCTTCAAGTTATTTACTTGTCACAAAAACTTCAACAATTCCTGAGGTGCTTTTTGAGATGGTGTTGTTTGTTATCCGATCCCATCTAATGGGGGAGAAAGAGACTTCATGAGGATTATGTCAATTTTCAATTGTGTTATATTCTTTTAACAGGTACTGATACTGGGGGAAGTGTAAGGGTTCCTGCAGCATATTGTGGAATTTTTGGTATCCGGCCTTCACATGGCGCTGTATCTTCCAGTGGAGTCATCCCTATGGCTGAGAGCTTTGATACCGTTGGTAATAACATTATAAGTTACATCCTTGATCAATGCACTTCTTTAGAGAAGTAGGATAATCCAACATCTTAATCAGCTTTGAAGAGAAATTTGGATATACTTATCTTTGAACTTTTACTCGATGTTTGTATTGGCCTCTCTATTTTTCATTAACATATGTTCAACAGATTCAAAATGACACATGGACATGTGTGATTCTCTAATTTTAATAGTCAATAAAGCAAGATTATCAAATATATCATCTTATCTATAGTGGATATCTTCGTAGTGTAAAAAGAAATATCTCACTTTACTCATAAGACTCATAACTTTCATATTTATACTAATGTGAGTTGCATCTTTTTTTTCTTTCAACTTTGTACTTAAGAATCCAGCATGTTTCGATGATTATTAGTCAATTTTACTTTTCGCTCTGTTAAATGCAGTATTGTTGCTTAATTCTCAAGTGGACGCACCGATTAAAGACAACAAATTTAGGGATGAGATCTAGATGGACAATAATTTCTCATCTTCGTTAATTCTATGAAAATCCATGACTTAGATTCACATCTTCTCTAGTTTGATCCTGATGTTATTTGTCACAACTTTTCTAGGATGGTTTGCGAGAGATCCTTCTACCTTAGCTCTTGTTGCGCGTGTATTGTTGCCGTCACCTATCGAAGCTATGCAACAGCCTACTCATGTAATTATTCCTGAAGATTGTTTCCAGCTTTTAGTTTCTCCAAGCGACCAACTTTCTCAGATCCTCATTAGTTCTTTGGAAAATATGTATGGGTGTAAGTGCTTTTTTTCACTCTTTTTAATTATATGTTTGGTCTGGTGTTTTATATTATGACATTCTACTAATAAACAAAGAGATGGTGTTTTTTGGTGAGACGATCTTGGTAGAATTGTAAAGAGGAAGTTACAGCTTCTGAATGCACAGGTTCAAACCCTAAGTGTTGCACATTCCTCAGGATATGAATCGTGCTAATAATAGTTTCTGCAGGTGACAGAATAAAGCGTCAAAATCTTGGCAACTATGTTTATAATGAAGTTCCAAGCTCAAGAACTATCATAAGTAAACTCTCAGAAAGCCAAGCTTCTACCATACCAGCTCTTGGAGCTGTATCATATGCCATGCGGTCAATCCAAAGGTGTGAAATTTGTTTCCATAAATTACCTGCAAGTGATATTGTCTAGTTGCTCGTTATAGCCTTATAGGATTAACATGATTATCCTTGGTGTACTATTATATTACTAGCAATTTTGTACTCTTCTTTTATTTATTTCTTGTGGTTGTCAATGCCATTCTGCATGTGATTTAATTCCCATGATACTATTGTTTCTAAAAACATTATGCCATACATATAGGTTTGAGTTCAAAGAAAATCATGGAGAATGGATTAATACAACAAAACCGAAATTTGGGCCTGGAATTTCAGAAAGAATTGCAGAAGCTGTTAATGCAACAGATGAAAATATAGAGTGCTACAGGACATTGAAGAGTGAGCTTCAGGTTGCCTTGACTGCTCTTCTAGAGGTAGCTCTTATTCTTATCCTTTGCTAATAACTCTTTCATGTTTATTTCATCATGGATATCTCTGCTTTTTCATACTTTCTGAAACTAAGTGTCTGTTTCTCTAGAGAAGTTACCATTTGATCAGTAGGTTCACCAACATCTTATTTAGCCTAACCACAGACCTAGGATGAAGAACAGATCAAAAATGTGATTGCAAAATTCAGTTTTCTGAGGTATGGAATTTTAACCTCACATAGATCAATGTAGTTAATGATTCCATGAAAGGCACATGCATATATCTTGTGAAAGGAACGCATGTAAAACTGCTATTCTGCTTCAGTCTTGTTCTTGATCAGATGTTCAAATAATTTGTATTATAAGGATATTGATTAGATCATTTACTTTATACCTCTAATTCCAAAAATCAACTTTTTGTATGGTAATGTCATAGACTCATAGCTTTCTATTCTTCGTCTTACTTATCTCAAGCACTTGAACTCTCCTTCTGTGTTGGTTCATTGTTCATAGATTTTTACTGTTATATTCATTCTTATGTTTCCTTCTTTTCTCCAAAATTTACTTTTTGAAGAATTATGGGGTGCTTGCAATCCCTACTCTTCCTGGTCCTCCGCCTAAAGTCAACACGGAGGCTGTTACACTGGAAAATTTTCGAGCTAAAGCATTTTGCCTGCTCTCAATTGCGGGAATGTCTGGGTTTTGCCAGGTACTTAAATATATTAATTGTGATTCAGAGTTTTAAATTCTTCAAATCAAAATAAAATAACTTGTGTTGCATGATATTATAATATTTTGCTATTTCACAGGTTACGGTTCCACCAGTCTTGCATGATATTATAATATTTCACTATTTTACAGGTTACGATTCCACTTGGTATGCATAATAATCTTCCAGTTTCAATTTCACTAGTGGCAAAACATGGAGCAGATCATTTTCTTCTCAATCTTGCTGATTCTCTTTATGCTACTATGAGAGAGCAAGCTAGAACTGTATGGAAAATGGATTGTTAATCTTAGTTATTCGTTTATACTGAGAGAAAGAATTGAGGAGAGTACAAAGTCTATCTCTTTCATTGAGCTTTCTTGCATAATATAGGGCGGTAGGGAATCATGAAGTTTTTTGGGCTTAGTGTGCTTCCTAAATGCCCTTTCAGTGTTGTAAGCATGTAAAACATAGAAGAGAAGTTTGTACTCCTACTGTATCATACTCAGCGACAGTTTTTCATGTAACTGGACTTTTGTTCATTTTGTGAAAATGTATTTTCTGAATGGAGTTGAAGATATCTGTGTCAGATCTCTGGCTGATTATTTTGCCTTCCATAAATGAATTGTAAATGATTATATTGACTCTTTCTACAATTTCTAACGCTTTATTAATTTGAAAATGTTTTATTGATCATAAATAGTTTACTATTCTATCTTCTTGATGACGATGGATGACGACAAGTGGTCAGCAAGAGAGAGCCTATATATCCAAATAGCTAAGCTGCCGAAACCAGAGAGGAAGAATAGGGAATATGATGGGAGATGAAAGTGAAGAAGAGAGTATGGAGCCTTCATCCAAAGATTTGAACTCAAGCCTCTACCTATTTCTCCACGTGACCCTCCATTACCTTTACAAGGCCTCACCCCTGCCGTCAAAGATATGTGGGTTCTTCTCTTCATCTCACGTTCATTCAAAAATATCCTCTTTTTTTTTTTTTTTGCCCCCTTCTTCTTCTTCTTAACGTGTGAATTGATTTTGGTGATTAGATTCAGTGGTTATGTGACGGGGTTCAGGAATCCAGACTGGGCTAAGACCCATGAACCAGCCAAATCGACAGCCCCTGCTGTTATGGCACTTCTTGAAGCTGGCGCCACTTGCCTCGGTAAAACTGTCATGGATGAATTGGCCTACTGGTACCTTACCATTATGGAACACCCACTAACCCCATTGCACGTGATCAAGTACATGGAGGTTCTTCCAGTGGATCCAGTGTTGCAGTGGTCAGTTGCTGTTAACCATATTGGTTTGCCTCAGTTGCTGCATTTACCGAATGAATACATAATTTGCCCAGGGAATATACGCTGGTGTTTGCTCAACGCAACATGTCCCTAGCTACAAGAACAATATCGACAAATTTAAAGCTAAGGGCATTGATTCTGTGATCTGCGTGGTCGTGAATGATTCATATGTCATGAATGGCTGGGCCAAAAAATTGCAAGCAAAGGAAGCAGGCAGTACCTTCCCAGTTAACCTTAATGTGTGTATAATCTACAATTAGTTATAGCTATGTCATCATTCAATCCTCTTTACTACTACTGTCCATTCCAAGATTTACCATTTTTAGAGTATTTATCGAAAGGAACAAATGAAGATTTTGTTTGTGGAACTATTGTTCTACTTTAGGCTTGGGTGTAAGTATGTAGCTTCGTAGAAGCCTGATTTTGTTATATTGGACACCAGCCCCCTGTATGCAATTTATTTCCATCATGCAAGTCAGCGTAGAAATGTATCTATATGTGCATAAGATGGATTGAAGCTGCATTGGAGTATAGGAGTTTTAACTTGAAGATGACTCAACCAAGCATTATGCACAAACAAAAGTCACAGGGAATTTATCATTGCAAAGTAGGAAGGATATTTGGTTTTCATTTGTATGTACTCTATGACCAACGAATTGAAAAACACGATGTTTTCTAGTTTTTTGAATTTAGAATAGTGTACGATGTTTCATTTTCTTTCCAGTTATCTCCGACAATAGATTGAAGGGAAGATCTTAAATAAAACCCCATGCCTATCTATGCTTTGTGAATCGGAATGTTGATCACACTTGAATTTTAGATAGTGTCTGGTATGTAAAGCAAATGTCAATGGCTTAGCGCTATTCTTTAACATGAAACTAAAATAACAAAAATAAATCTTGAATTCCCTTGTTATAGTGGACGGAAAAAACGTGCTATCATGATCACCTAAGTTAGGTGGATTTGAAACTTGTAGGAACATATTTGCAGGCTCCAGCTTAATCAATGTCTCTTGTAGATTATGGCTATTTGTTCCCTCCCTCTCTCCCTATGTGTAAAGCTTCATTAACCTCCACAATGGGCATGGTTCCTGTAATGCATATTATCCCAAAGAATTTATGCATCACTGGTTATGCATAACATCATATTAAACCTTTCAGATTGAATTTGTTGGTGATTTTGATGGCAGAGTATGGATTCGGATTTGGATCTTTCTGCTGCATTGCTTGGACATCGTTCCCAAAGGTACACTCAGTAACAAATCGGTTATCCTTTTCTATTATGTTATCGGTTTCCTTCTTTTGCTAATCTGTGTATTTTCATGACACTAAGTTCACAACATGCATCTCTATTCCATAATAAACTAACAGACTGCATATTTATGTCATCAATTTCTGATGCATTACCTGTTTTAGTTATGCATACAATGTGATACAACCTCGATCTCCCCATAATTTTATACATTATTCATCTCTCCGGTAAAATCAATGACATTAAATTGTTGTGATTGTTCATTCCGGTTATCTTACCAAATTTTTGGTTGCATAAAAACTTTGTAAAGGTTTAAAGGCATTAAATTTTATTAGTTGAAAATACGTGCCTGTGGAGTAATACATGGACATAAAAGAACAATGGAAAGTTGGTTGAATTACTATGTATGCAGAGAAATTCTTCATAAGATACATGTTCTACTGAAAAAGGTAAAAATAAGGTATATTAAAGTACTAAGTTTGTTAATATGCTAGAAATGACTATCATAGTCCTTGCATACTTATGAGATGTTAAAGCAACTTCCTCTCCAGAAGAAGAAAAGGCTGGTAAATGTAGCTTTGAGGCTAAGAAACCAACAGCAATATCATATTTTCGTATGGCATGAAAAATTAGCATTCAGATATCATTGAATGCGGTAGGAATTAAGATTAGTTGCATCTTAAATGGAGAGATTCCCATATTAAATTGAGAATGTCAATTTAAATTTGTTTATGTGACAGAGATAAGGGAATCTAATTTTTAATTTTCACATGAGAGGGTCTGCGCATGTGCGCACGTGAATCAAAAATTGGTTTATATTTGAATTTGAATTGAATTTGATAGAGCAGATGAGGAGAGAGGATGGAATGGATGGAGTTGGTCCATGAGGGTTGCATCGATCCAGAAAGGCAGTATGGGCGGGAGAATTTTGTCCCTTTTCTTTCCCATTTGGAAATTATGAGCGTTTCTCTCCAGTGCTGGTTGTTGCTTGGTATTGTAGTTTCATGTTCAGAAATGTTCATATAGCTATGTCTAGAGGTATCTAAATCTGCATCAGAACATACTAGTGTATCTAAATCTGCATGTGCCATACTATTAAGCTAAAGCAGTAACTAGTAACGGATACATATAGAGGAATAGAAAACATGACCTCTAGTTGTACGTATTTTCAGATTCTTTTCATCGAGAATCTGTAGTCTTAGATAGTATCTCGAATACTGAATATCGATAATAGTAAGCAGTATATGTTTATGATATAAAGTTTAAAAGAGTTGATTTTTTTATTAATCACCTGAATCGTTATTTGAAGATCTTGATAGAATGATAAAAGCTCTCAAATAACGTTAGCATGGGACTTTGGTATGTTTAGTATGGTATAAGTTAGAATGACATTGGCTAGTGTTTGGGCGAGTTGTTCTTCTCTACTGAATTATAGTTACATGGCACATTCAAAATTGATTCTCCTGGATGATCCCATGATGTTCTGTAGCTTATCCAAGTTGGCTGATCGCATCTGATAAATTTGGCATTGGCAAGATACTCCTATAGGAGTAAATATTTTATTTGTCAGTTGAAATTTTTCTTACAAGAATATGATAAATTTAGATGGGATATAGTAAATTTGAGAAGAAACTCCTCTATGGGTAAATATTTCATTTGCTTGTTGAAACTTTTCTCATGAGAATTTGATAAATTTAGACAAAGGCCTTGGAAGGAAAATGTTTTTTAACTATCTCGTTTATAAATTTTTAACCTGAGGGAAGAGCAAGGTTTAAAATTATGGTCAACATTTTCATGATTGTATATTGTTTGGTTTCATATCATTATGTCATTACGCCATCTTAGAGTACGAGTATATAAACCAGAATGCTTAATAATTTTGATTATTTTGCAGGTGACCAGCCCGTGTTGTGTATGGAAAGATCGAAGTTCTTAGTGTTGAGAAAGTTCCTTCCGAATTCAAGGTTTCTGGTGGAGAGGTAATCCTGGACCGTATCTAATCTGATCTTCTCTTTGAGACAGCGAAACGTCAGTTTTCTTCTTTTGTTTCTCAACATCCTGCATTTCCCTATAATAAGTTAGCGATCCGTTAGCGAGCCATGAACAGCAAACATTAGCTACAGTCTTTTGCTACTCTACACGGACAAGTTATTTGAATGTAATCCTTTGCTTCAACTTATGCTCAAATCACTAGTTTTCTTGCCCTCTTTTGTCAGAGGTAGCTTACCCTTATAAGAATTGAATAAGGTTCTGTAGCTTTTCGCGCTGGGGCTCAGCAGAAAAGGTGATTCTTGCGGTGCCTAAACTGTAAATCCGTTTTTCTGTACGTTGATCAGGACAGGATGTTGGTTATTTAAATTTGTTCTGCTGTTGTTGAGAATTGAAAGATCTGGCATAGATAAGGCGAAATGATTATTTTGTGAGTTCATTATTACGTCTTTTCGTGCCCTCCTTCAGTGCCTAGATTAGTTTGATCGACGAAGATAAGAGGATTTAAGATCTCAGTTTTGAAGCATATGTCCGTTCTCCATCCGCTGTAGTTGTAATTACAACATTAGTTGTTCAAGCAAAACGATGTTCTATGCATTTGAACTACCATAAAAGATATGTCAGACCAAATACTTTCGGCAACTTATAACATAGCTCACATCTCGATGCAGATCAAATCTTACAGGCTCAACTCCATTCAATTTATCGTCGATTAGAACTCTACCACATCAAGAAATACAAATCCAACTGCATTCTTCATTATAGTTTCAATCCCAACAATTTCTCTTGCCAGCGACCAAAATAGATAGTAGACAAGCACATTACAGAGATCATCAACCACTCATAACTCGCTTCTATTCTTTCATTTAGCTATTTCAGGCACATCCAAGAAGATAACAACAGATTGTCATAGAGCAAAAGAATCTAATAACAGCTCCTCACATTCAAACATAAGCTCATTCTCAAACCTCTGCAACACAAAACGCTCCTCGGGGGTGATGAGACTTGTGACGCTGCACCTGTCGTTGGAGAAAGGCATCCGTCCTGTCCTCCCTGCACGATGAAGATAGTCGACTGCTGTCCTCGGGAGATCAAAATTATATACATGTGTTGTCTCTGGCAGGTCGAAACCTCTGCCTGCCAAGTCTGTCGCCACTAATAGGCAGCCTCCTTGTCTCACGTCCTGCACTCACGAGTTTAAAACTAAGTAAACAAGAATTCATACTAAATGGCAACGTTAGATGAGCTTATTGACTAAGTTGATTCTCCTAAGAATAATTCAATGATTTCCACATTAAAAAAAAGAAGAAGAAACAACAATGATAAACAGAAAAGGAAGGAAATTATATTCATTCATAATTTGATACCAATTACTACAACGTAGCAAGCTGTTTACAAATTGGGAAGTCTCCAACAATATATAGATAGAGAATAAATGCAGCTTAACTTGGACTGTATTATTACAGTAAATTGGTTCCTAAAACAGAAACTTACCGATAGTGATGTTGCTCGTGCGTTAAAATTCATGTTTTCTTCAAGCAGGAGGGCCTCCAGGCCGCCATTATAGGATTCTCTCAGATATTCAATGACAAGGGTTGTTGAAGGAGGCTTCCCAGCCTTTTTAGACTTCTCTGACTACCATAATTAGTGAACAAAATGTTAGGCACATGGCAATATCAAATAGAACAGGTAACAAAGAGAACTGAGGGACAAAACCTGTACTCCAACAAAAATTATCCCTGATTTTGGTGCATCTCTTTGAAGCAAGGACAGCAAGATATGCAATCTTTCTTTCTTATTGCAAACCTGTAAAATGTAGAAAGTAAAGATGCTGTATCAATAAAACTTCAATGTGAACGGAAAGATTTGTCTGATTTCTCCTTAAACAAAGAGCATATGTATAATATGAAAAGTAAAAAAGAGAGAGGCATGAGAAATTATTGAAGATAAGGATTATGACATTCAAAACAAGAAACATCATAAATTCTGAAATGTCTCACCACAAAATTGTGACTCAAGCGTGAAGGCATTGGCTCAATGGGATTCACATGAATGTGGACCACATCATTCTATGTACATAAAAAGAAAGAGCATATAAAAATTAGGCTGGCGAAAACCCACTACAGGTAAAAGCAAAAATGAAACCCCTTTACTGGAATCAAACTCTATACAGAAACATTAGAAAACCACAAACATCTGAATACCTTGGTCCATTTCTGTTGCACGCAGTCGTAAAGAAATCGGTTGTGTTGGGGAATAGATGCACTAGCAAAAACGGTCTGACGTGTATGGATAGTCGAGTATGATGTCAACAGCTTTCTAAGAGAGTATACTTGTTTCGATGAGCTAAAGATAAAATCAACCTGAAATGGAGAAAATTGGTGCATTTGCAAATAAATAGCAGCAGTATCGAAAATAGTGCAAATCAGGAAACATGGTAATTGTTTTTAAACTATCAAGAATGTTAGACTTAACTTCCAAAGAAAATAAATAACTACTTGACTTTATGAAAATTGTCTATAAATGCATGTACAAGAATGCAATACCATTTAGTTTATTTAAAGGAGGGAGAACCTGGGAAGAAGTCAAGAACCAGAGAAAGCACACTGGGATCATAATTTCTGTCTTTATTTTGTTATGCAGGTATTGCTGCTCAAGCAAGATTTATCTTCTTCACTTGTTTGATGTGTTAAGATATTTTTTTGTTACAATTTGATTCTAGACCTTTCTTTAGTTTTTTCTACACTCCTTTTTTTCATTTATACATGAGGCTGGGAGTTACCTTGGCTCATGTTCAAGTTTTACCCAGGATATATTAATGACTGTATAAAGTTTGAAAAAAAGGCGATAGGAGAAGTGCAGACAAATGTATGTATACAGGATAATTATGAGAATAACGTGTGTAATCATATTATGTATCCCATGAGATACCCCTGATACAGGTTTCAATGACCAAATTCATTTGCCAAACTCTTTTTTTACCCCATCTATCACCAGCATTTTATCAGAATTTTGACCACCTCTCTCTCTACCATATCTCAGTAGATCTCATGCCTACACTCACCATGTGAAGACGTGTATAATATGTCATCCACTATGGCTTATCATAGGCTGTTTTGGGAGTTGGAATCCTTGAAGCTCAATAGTTGTGTACCAAGCCTTACATGAGTTGTTGTAGGTGTGCATGCCATGGCATGGATGCATGTTTTGTTTGCAAGTCAAGAGAAGTGTTCCCTCAACTGTTGTACTAGTTTCCTTTGGGACTTTAACCATTATCAAGAACAAAAAAAAAAGAAAAGGAAAGGTGTATAAGGTGGCTGCAATATGATTACCTCATCAATTACCAGAACACGCAATGTATCAAGCTTAAACACATTCTTCTCAATCATCTGAGTCAAGCTTGCAATAGTAGCAACCACTATTTCAGGAGGCTCAGCCTGAAAAGAAAAAGGTAATGAGAAAACATGCATAACCAAAAACAATTTGGCAATGAAAGGAAAGACAAAATACTAAAAACTATTTTTTATGACAAAAACAAGCATTTTTAATTTCAGCTGTTTAGCGGAAGATATGATACACGGAATCAAACAACGAAAACATATTAAATACAAAATGGTAAGTTCAGAACATACCTTTAGCCAGCTCTTATGCCGCTTTAACATTCCACCATCTAACAGAGCCATCACAGTACATGTTTTTTGCGTAAACTCGAAGCCCACTGGCTTTGCTGAAAGCATCCTAGCAACTTTTGTAACCTTGAAAGTAGAACAAGAACACAAGGAAATCATGAAAATTTGTAATCCAGGTATCACGATCACGATAAGACATAGGAAAGGGGCACAACTTACTTGCATCCCAAGTTCCCTATTTGGTACTACTATCAGTGCTTGAACAGCAGACCTCTGAATGTTAGTCGCCGAAAATACTGACAATAAGTATGCCAACGTTTTGCCTGAACCTGTCTAGGGAAGACAATAGTGTAGCAGAATAAGTTACAAGTTCATGCCAAGGTATTAATATGTCTCAAGTTAGTTTCCATGTAGATAAGCCTACTACTGGGTACCGCGGCTTCCGCCTATGCAGCATCATATGCCAAGAAAATAGTAAATGATGGGTGGTTAAACTATGGAGAGTAAGGAACTATTCAAGCCTTAATTACCATTTAAAAAAACCCTTAATGTTTTTTTTTGGATGAACAATAACATTTTTTAGGGTAAATTACACTAAACCCCCATGAACTTTTAGCATTTTGTAGTAAACCCTCGATAACTTTCAAAATCGCACTAAACACCCCAAGAACTTTCAAAAATCACATTGCTCAAAAATTTTCAAAGTAACATTAAAACGCTAATTACTTCCGCAGAAAGCCCTAGAGTTAACACCGTTACATCTGACGTAGCACGTGCAACCCGCATGACTTGAAAGACCAAAGTACTCCTTAAATTATTAATAAAACTCTCACAATCTATTTATATTTTCAACCATGAAAACAGAGATCTCTCATTTTTTTTGTCATTCGTTTTCCTCTCATACGCACACAGGTTGGGTCCCGAACCCTAATTGTTATTCTATTTTTTTACTGTACTTCTCCTTTAATGCCTTATTATGTTTTTTTTGCTCCAATGTGTGGGGATTATCTGCAAAATGCGGAAACTTATTGGGACTTTTCTGCAATTCCAAAAGTTATTAGGGGCTTAGTGTGATTTTGAAAGTTCTTGGGGGTTTTGTGTCATTTTTAAAGTTCTTGGGGGTTTTGTGTGATTTTTTTTAGTTGGGTTAGTGTGATTTTGAAAGTTATTCGGGGTTTACTGCAAAATGCTGAAAGTTCATGGGGGTGTAATCTACCCTTCTTTTTATATCAGTATAGACATTGATTTATCCCAGTTCTGTTCATTTATGCACAATGCTGACTTTTCTTATTGTAATGTCATACAGAATAAAGCATCTGTAGATGTTGATATTAATATATATATGGAAAAATGAAAGCATTCAAACGTATATACCACGACTGTTCCCGGAGAAAATAGAATTGAATCTTATCTGAGCTAACTTCCATACTCAGTGACAGCTTGCAGAAACTAGTATACAGGTCCGAACTAGAACAGAACCATTTCAAAAAGCAGTAAGTAACCTGTGCATGAAGTACGCAATCCCGCCCTGATAGTAAAACCGGCAGAGATTGTTGTTGAACATCAGTAGGCACAACATATCCAATTTCTTCAGCTCTACATAAGATTAACAATGCTCTCAGATGATTCCATGGGGCATTTCCACAAACAGCTTCAGGGCAAGCGGCATAATTAGCAAAGATAGAATTAGATGGTCACCTCTTTATTATGTGCTCTGGAACTTTTCCTCTACAAATATCCCTGAGAGTGGGACTGCAAGAAGCAGGTGGAGCTTCAGCCATGGAAACTGAAGAGGAGGAGGCTGCGAACGACGCTCGCTTCGATCGGCAGCTTGCAAAAGAAATGTCACGGTCTGTGTAAGAGGAGAGCAGGAGAAGAGAATTGTTGGGATTTCTTCTTGGAATCACCATGAGGAGAGGATTCATACCACACAAACAACCCATGTCTGTTCCTAGTCGGACACAACAAGGGAAATACGCAGGGTTTGAATACGTGAAGGTATGAAGGCGCTCCCCGTCAATTACTGGATTGCGAAGGGCGTTTTCGTCAATAGAGACGGGTAACGTCAACCGCGCAAACTAACCGAAAATAACGATGTGGGTACCAAGCCCAAACTCTCTGCTCCTTCCCAATTTTGATATTTTTGGGATCAACGACCGTTTCAATCCCCCATTTCCTCTCATCACCGAATCCTAAAATTCTCCCCCTCTTTCGTTTTTATCCGAATCAAAATCTCTTCATTTCTCCGTTTCGAAACTTGCACAAAACATGACATCAAACCATGGATCTGCAGGTGCGAACAATGAGTCCGGAGATGCTAAAAAATCCAGCGACAAACAAGGAGGAGGGGAAAGCAAAGAGGATAAGGAAAAGGCAACTTCGACGGCGGAGGAGGACGTAGAGAATGCAAGGATCTCCGACGACGTCGACTGCTTCCTCGCCATCCTCCTCAGCCTCAAACAAAACGACCATGATCATAATAACAACGACCAGCATCCCCCCGACATTCCTCAATCCTCCATCGACAAATTACTGTCCACCGTGGAACTCGATCTGACCAAATGCGAATTCGAAAACAAGAGCGACAAATGGTTCGTCTCCCTTCTCGACGCCGTTGATCGCGTCGACAAGCTCTCCACCGCGCTCTCCGCCTTCTCCTCTTCAAACGACGATTACAGGAACGCCGCCGACCACTCAAGCTCCGTCCTCACATTCCTCAATCCTCCATCGACAAATTACTGTCCACCGTGGAACTCGATCTGACCAAATGCGAATTCGAAAACAAGAGCGACAAATGGTTCGTCTCCCTTCTCGACGCCGTTGATCGCGTCGACAAGCTCTCCACCGCGCTCTCCGCCTTCTCCTCTTCAAACGACGATTACAGGAACGCCGCCGACCACTCAAGCTCCGTCCTCCAACGCGCCATGACCTTCCTCGAAGAGCAATTCAGGCTCCTCCTGGAGGATTCCAGGATCAAGGTTCCCGCTTCCGCGTCGCGCAAGCCACCCCATTGGTCTCAAGATTCCGACTCCTCCAGCACCTTCTCTCCGTCAGCACCGAAGGACCCGAATGGTTGTGAGGACGAGATTAGCCCTCCCCCGTTCCCGCCGGAAATCATCGGCAGGCTTCACAGGAGCGCCGACGCGATGATCTCGCAGGCTACGGGGCTCGAATGCTTACAGCTATCCGCGTCGACACAACGCTTCGAGGAAGGCTTATCAGCATCGGCTTCCCAACAGCATCAGCGTCGACGAATCAATAAAGACGCAATGAGTCGCTGCAAAAGCCTGTTGGGGATCAGCACACTGGTCGCAGTCGCTTCGCCAGTTCAATCTCGTTCTTCTTCGCCCGTGAGAACGCGGCCTATGCGAGTCCGATCTTCTCTCAGCACGGCGGCTCATCGCGCGTAGACCTCTTCAACAACCTCGCTACGAGGCGTCCTCATCACCTCCTAAACTTCGCGTAGGGCGTCGCTTTAACGAAGGCTCCGCGAAGAAGCTCTTCAAGTTTCTGCGAGCATGTACGAGGCCTCACAGACATGCTGGCCTAGAGATGGACGTGGCTTTTCCCCTGGCAACAGACGAGGCGCCCGATCTCAAGTAGAGATGGCAGCACGGGGGTCCCCAGGCTCGGGGAGTCGGCCGTCGCCATGTTCTCCGATCTCGAAAACTCGATCAGGGCCGACGCAGCGAAATCTCCTGTCCCCGGGGGCGCAGTTCATCCCCTCACTAGTTACGTTATGAACTATCTCAAATACGCCTGCGAGTACAAAGCCACACTTGAGCAAGTCTTCGCTGAGGACCACCAAGCTGCGGATGCGAAATCACCGACGGCCAAGGCGGCGGAGCACACGCCGTTCGCAGCACAGATAATCGGCGTCATGGAGCTGCTGGATTCAAACCTAGAAACCAAGTCCAAACTGTACAGGGAGCTGGCACTGAACTACGTATTCTTGATGAACAACGGGAGGTACATCATCAAGAAGATCAAGGAGTCGGCGGAGATTCACGAGGTCGTAGGAGACAATTGGTACCGAAAGAGATCGTCGGAGATGAGGCAGTACCACAAGAGCTACCAGAGGGAGACGTGGTCGAAAGCTCTGGCATGCTTCAAAGACGAAGGGCTGAAGGGGAGCATGTTGAAGCCAGCGCTGAAGGAGAAAATGAAGAGTTTCAATGCCATGTTTGAGGAGATACACAAGAACCAGAGTAACTGGGTAGTGTGCGATGAGCAGCTGAAGTCGGAGCTGAGGGTGTCGATAACGGCGGTGGTCGTTTCTTGGCAAGTACAGGCAGAATTTGAGCGGGAGGCAAGCGGAGAAGCACGTCAAGTTTGGGCCGGAGGATATCGAGAACAAAATCAACGAGTTGTTCGAAGGGAATCCGTCGAATCATGGCCATGGCCATGGATATGGACTCGGGAGGAGAAGGTGATCATAGTTTTACATGGAAGGAGGTAGCTACGTACGATTTGGTTCTCCCTCTTCCGCATCTTCTTGATTTGATGAGTCCTTTGTACAATCGAACGATCGTGGGTATTATTTTGGGTTTTCGTTGTATTCAGATGTGTTTTATATACTCGAATTGTGACATGCGACGACTAGCTAGACCCTAAAGGGTGCCACTTGGGAAGGGTAAATGAAAAGAGATTAAGGAGAATGATTAATATAATGAGTTCATTCGATAATCCTAATGACTAAGTTATTAACTTGTTATATAAGTTTTATTTTAATCTTTATGATCTTTTTTAATGTTCGTGAATAATAAGGATTTTGACTATTTTCTTTATAATTAGATAGTT
The DNA here is from genome assembly GCF_001876935.1 of Asparagus officinalis. Lineage (NCBI taxonomy): Eukaryota > Viridiplantae > Streptophyta > Magnoliopsida > Asparagales > Asparagaceae > Asparagus > Asparagus officinalis. The sequence goes on along the minus strand of NC_033800.1, from coordinate 61,604,477 downwards.
TAGCTCTTAATCCTTCTAAATATGAGTACTAGTAAACCCCTCATTTTGAGGGGATAACTCATTTTAATCCCTCTAAAGGGGTTAGCTTAACTTTTCTATATATTTTGTGTTTGACAAATTATAGAGAGTTAACTCACTTTAACCCCATATAGATTTTTTGTGTTTGACGAGTTAAGAAGGGGTTAAGTTTCCTTAACCTCTCACTTAACTCTTTACCAAACGACACCTAGACGATTAAGATGGCTCCTCAAGTTCAGGGTCGGAGCCATGCTAGGGCCAAATGGGCCTTTGCCACTCTTTGGGATATGAAACAAAACCTAACACTATCGCTAGCTAATAATTATTTTTGAGGGAGTATAATGCATGGATGTGTAATTTAAGGAAACCCTTGCAATTGCATTTTCCTCTGTAGCTCTACGCCACTGTTAATAGTGATGCAAATATGCAACTTTAAGATGTAATAAGAGTTAATTGTGATAAACCCCTTGTACGTAGTATTGCCCAGTTGCAAAAAGACTCACAATAGTTCTAATTATGCAGATACACCCCTTGTAGTATTTTCCCAAGTAAGGAGAGAACCATTCAATGAATTTTTTTTTTACACGTTTAAGTGTTAAGAAATTTAGTAATTGAGGTGTCTATCCGTGACAATAAAACTACAAGTCTATTTGTCTTTATAAAACTTTTTGATTGTTTTAAAAGTAAAAAAAATTCATTTAGAGGGTATGTCCGCAGAATTATAACTAAATGGGTCTATCTGCAACTAGGTGATGATGCATGGAACTTATCCATAATTAACCTGTTTAATGAAGACTTGGTTCAATGGAAGATGGACACTTATCTACCTTTGGTGTTCAAGCTAGTAAAGTTGGCACTAATAATTGTCATTTTGCAATGGCAAGGGTTACAAGAGCATTTTTAATAATAAAAGTTATTAGGAATGACGTTCGAAACAAATAGGAGATGAATACGTGATAATTGCTTTTGTACCTTATATCGAAAGGATATATTTTGCAACATTTGACGAGGAAGGTGTCATGAAGTGGGTTCAAGAAATGAAAATGAGAATAATACAATTATAAGTACTATATTCTAAATTGAAATATGATTTTGAAAAAGTCTTGTTATGTAATGATATTTAGCTGCTAATCAATTATGTGCTGAAAAATTTATATATTATAGTGTTTAATTACCTCTTGCACCCCCCCTTACTGAAATTACTGGCACCACCACTGCTCATCTTGACCAATATTTGGAAAATGTAATAAATCACAGATTTGTATGCATCCCCGTGAGGAAGTGTCGAATGATTTTTCACCTCATATTCATATAAATAATGTTAGGAGCACACCCCCTAACACACCACCAACCACACCCCCCTCTCCCATCGCTACAGTAAACCGGGCCTCACATGGGATTTTAAAAATTTTAAAATCCCATGTGAGGCCCGGTTTACTGTAGCGATGGGAGAGGGGGGGGGTGGTTGGGGGGGGGTGGTGTGGTAGGGGGTGTGCCCCTAACACCACTCTATTCATATATCACGCCTGAATCCTTAATGTAGACATGACAAATACCAGAAAATTTTTTAAGGGTAAACTACACTGAAACCCCATGAACTTTCAGTGTTTTTACAATAAAATGCTATGAACTTTCAAATCGCACTAACCCTCCAATAACTTCCGCATATAACCCCCAATATCTTTTGGGTAGATTACACTAAGCCCCTAATAACTTTTAAAATATCCTTTTATGTTGTTTTTTAGTTCTAATTTATGGGGTGTATCTACAAAATGCAGAAACTTATAGGGGATTTTCTGCAAAACAGAAAAGTTATTGGGGGGGTTGTGATTTTGAAAGGGGGTTTAGTGCAAAACGCTAAAAGTTCATGGGGGTCTATTATACTTTACACT
>NC_033800.1:61587686-61602547 GCF_001876935.1 Asparagus officinalis | reverse complement strand
TTGCTCAGTTGCAATCTCCTGATAACAAATTTCTGGCTTCAAACTTTTTGTCGAATAAGGAGTTTATGTTGGAGAAATTATTGCCTACTCATGGAGTAGACAAGATGCCTACATCCCTCCAATAGGAAAGATGCCTACACCCCTCCAATAGTGTATATGAGATGTCTAAATTGTAACAATGTCACGAGGACTCTTTTGTAATTAGTCTTTTGTGTGTGTGTATCACGAGCAACCCTAATTAGGGTTATGACGTCATAATAATTCTCCATGGTATCAGAGCTCCAACCGAATCCTCCTATGTGATTCTCATCTCCTTCATGATTCTCAAATTGAAATCCCCTGCCTTCTTCACTACTTTCTCCGCCCAACGCGCCCCTACTCTCCTCACGCAAAGAGGCAGTATTCCTTCCTGATCTGCCGAGCCCTCTCATATACATTATTCCTCTCTTCACAAAGGGGCTGTCATCGTAGCAATTCCTATTTTTAAAATCCAATTTGTTCATACAAGATTCGGTAATAGTGTATATGAGAGGAATAGTTGTATATGAGAGGTCTAAATTGTAACAATGTCACGAGGACTATTGTGTAACTAATCATGTATAAATATATATACTAGGTTTACGCACGTACAATGCATGTGGTTGAATACTATAATTAAGTATTTTTTGCTCACTTTGATGGTTTTTGCTCACTTTTATCTCTAAACTTTAGTATTGTAATTAATTATTTTCTTTGGTTTTCATTGAGCTACACCTAGTTTAAATTTTCATGTTGAAAATTAAATTGATGAGAAACAAATGTAATCCAAAGTCAATTTGAATTTCTTGTGATTTGGACCAATATTAAACTAAGCTTGACCTGAGAAAGTGACGTATTGCAAAAGTGAAAAACACTTCAAAAATAGCAAATATAAAAGAAAGGTGAATAATTAAAGCTAATAAGATGAGATGATTGTTTAAAAATGAGCTAAATTGACATAAAAGAGAATATGGAGTTTGTTTCTAAACCTCGATAGACTTTAAAAACATTATAAACTAAAGATCAATCCTAATACTTGTACACTTTTATGTGATGAAAGCATCCACATAAGCATATCAAAGTACTAAAAAAAAGTTCGTGAAAATACCTTCTAAAGGTTGCTAATTAACTCAAAGAATTTATTCTATAAATTTTTTTAGAAAACACTGCTTTTCATTCCTTCTGTATCATTTTTTACCTGACATCAATCCTTCTCTACCTTTATCTTTTTCGATACAATTAGATTACTTTTAGATACTGAAAAGGGATAGTAAGTTCTTTCATTGAACTTAGTAGTGAAGTGGAAAAATCTGACCCCTGCATCACTCTTCGAAAATAGAGCCTCTATTTTGGAGTATGTGAAAAGTGATTAAGGCTCTATTTTCGAGGCGTGATGTAGGGGCTAGATCTGTCCACGTCACTATCAAGTTCAATGGAGAAACTTGGTACCAAGGTTCTCCATATTTCTCATATATATATATCAATGAAAGAATATCAAACAACTAATTTTTTTGCTAAGTTTTAAAATTTTAGTTGTTTTTGTGATTTTGAGTTTTTGAGGGTGTGTTTTGCAAAATTTGAAACTTTGAGAGTGTTTTTTAAAAATTTTAAAATTTAAGCTAAGTGCTTGTAATTTTCGTGTTTCATGTGTTGGTGGTAAGTTTTCGAATGTCAGGATATGTCTAGCAACTTTAAATTTTGAGGGTGTTTTTTTGCAATTATTGGAGCTTTGGATTATTTGTTATAAAATTTATTTTTTTAGTGGTCTACTGATAATCTCTAAATTTGATATGTATTGGTTATAACTTTTAAAATTTTAGGTTTTTTTATTATTTTAACATTTAAAGGAGTTTTTTATAATTTTTTATAACTTTGAGGTTACTTTTTTTACGAATTTTAAATTTTTAGGTGCTTGATTGTAATCCCTCAAAGATATCTTTGTTATTTGCAAGTTTTGAAAGAATTTCAAGATCTTTTCTATTATTTAAACTTTTGAGGGTGTTTGCACAATTTCTGAGATGTTAAGGGTGTTAGTCTTAAATTCTTTAGATGCTGCTATTAATTTTTAAATTTCATGTTTGTTACTTTAAGTTTTAAATGTCAGGATGTTTTATGTAATTTTAAACTTTTGAGGATATGTTGCATAATTTTTAAAACTTTTTGGTTTTTTAATACTTCATAGAGTATATCATGTTAGTTTTTTACATTAACAAATTAATATCGTGAAGCTATTTCATGTATTAATCTTTTCTTAATTGTTGATTTGTAGGTAATTCATATGGGATTAGGATATATATATTATAATTAGATAGATTAAGATTTAAATAAAATATTCAAAATAGTGGAGAGCAATGTTGATCATGAAAAGTTTTTGTTGAACTCGTACTTTTAACGAGAACTAGTTCTTGTGCACGTGCAATGCACGTCGTATTTTTTTGTTTGTTTTCTTACTATAAAATAAGCAAATTCATTTTGAGTTAAAATCTATAAACATGTATTATTACATTTTTCATATATTTTATTTAAATATTTTAATTTTTTTTGAAATAGATGATTAATTTTTAAAATCCCTTGGGGGTAAGAATAAACAACTAACAAGTTTGTAGTGGAAGATAGAGGAACATAGTACATTCTTAAGAATTATTAATCTTTACTTAGTTTGTTTATAATGATAGAATCTCATTATTAACTAACTACAAGGTTTAGTATATTTTTTTGTTGGACGTTCAAGGCAGGCTGAGAACCCATGTAAGTCCTTATCGCAATGAATGTTATACAATTTAAGTATAAAGAAAAAATGAGGGTTGATCAAATGGTGTAGCTAGTGAGGAGAATCTCCAGCAGCTTAATTTGGTATGCGAATTTATAATAGATGGAGATGGAGAATGGTGGTTTTGAAAATAGTGGTGCGTGTGGGTAATTAATATGGTTTTGGTTGTGTAGTTTTCTTTGTTCATTTTCAAGATATTTGTGGTTTTGTGGATATATATAGCTATAACATTGATACTCTCTTTTGGTTTTGTGAAAGAGTTTGGATGTTAAAAAAAATTAAATTATCTAATCCAGTTAAAGTAGGATTATATATGTTAAGCTCATAGATAAAATTTATTTTAACCAACACCCATGTGTAAATATTACAATTGGCATTGAGATTTAAGATATGTATGAGATTCTCTTTGATTTTTATACAAACAGTATTTTTTTAAATAATAATAGTATAATTGAACTATATGATTTGAATAAAAAGATCAAACATACAATATAAGTAATTGCTTTAAAATAATCCAATCTAATCTAATAAGAAGAAACTAGATGAAAATGATATGAAAATTGTTGCAATTTCATAATTCATAATTTTTAAACAATCTAATCTAGTCTAATGAAAAGAAAATAACAAAGGCACACACCTGTTGAAGGGAATGAAAGTGCTATAAAAATTATTATAATTTTTGATCTAAAAAAAGATCAAATATACAATATAATTAATTGATTTAAAATGATCTAATCTAATATATTAAGAAGAAAATAAATGAATGTGCTGTGAAAATTGTTGATATTTCTTGATATGGAAAAAATTAAATATATAATATAATTAATTGCTTTAAAATAATCTAATATAATTTAATAAAAAGAAAATAATAAATGTATATACATGTAGAAGGAGATGAAAGTGCTATGAAAATTGTTGTAGTTTTTTGGCTTATAAACATTGATATGCGATGTTGCATAGGAAGGATAACAATTGTAAATAGATTTTTATTTAAATAATAATAGTGTAATTAAACTTTGAAACTATTTATGCAGTGTAGGCTGTCTAAAAATCACTACAGATAGCTTATCCCCATCAAACACCAATGATGGAAGTTACAATCTATTTTGGTGGTAAAAAATGATTTTGGGTTATCCTTTAGAATATTAAGTGTAATATTCTTCGAGGAACTTTCCGGTAAATAAGTTATCCTGAATGTACTAGGGATAGTACTTTTTCAGGAACTTCTCATTTATTGGCATTAATTGCCTGGTGCCCTCTTGAGTAATCAGGCGATATGCGCCATTTGAATAGACTGTATCTATTACAAACGGTCCTTCCCACTTGGGTTCGAATTTACCTTTCTTCTTGGAGGTGAGGATTATCGGTCGGCGAGCAGCGAGGACCAGATCTCCTTCCTTGAAGCTTCTCTGTCGGACTCTTTTGTTAAAAGCCCTAGACATCCTGGCCTGATAAAACTCAATTTGTTGTTGAGCTTCCAAGCGCCTTTCATCCAGCCTCTCAAGCTCTTCGAGACGCTTCTGATGTTGTTCCTCCGTTGTCATCTCCGTTGCGAGGGCAATCCGAAGGGATGGAATCTGAATTTCCAGCGGTAGCACGGCTTCACATCCGTACACCAGCGAATACGGGGTAGCTCCCATAGGCGTGCGTATGGTGGTGCGATAAGCCCAGAGTGCTTCACCGAGTTTATCGTACCAATCTCGTTTATTGGTCTTCACGAGCTTGGACAGGATCTTAATGATCGTCTTGTTAAACGCTTCAGCTAATCCGTTCGCAGCGGGGTAGTAAGCTGTCGACGAAACATCTTCGATTTTGAACTTGTCGCAGAATCTGACGAAGGCATTGCTTATGAACTGTGGACCGTTGTCATGAATGATCCTTCTTGGCACGCCGTGTCGGTAAATGACATGATGCTTGATGAAATTGATGACGTTGTTCGTCTTCACTTCTCTAAGCGGAATCGCTTCAGCCCACTTTGAGAAATAATCTGTGATCGCGAGGATGAACCGATCACCTTTGACTGAAGGGGGAAAAATAGGACCAACAATGTCCATGCCCCATACTTCGAACGGCCATGATGTTGGAGGTTACAATCTGACGACCTTCACGACAACTGATGAAAGCTCTAATTCAACAGCCTTCACAATTAACATCTGGAGTTACAATCTGATGACTCTCATATTTTCAAGGAGCCAAGACGAAGGTTACAAGGTGACGATCTTTGCAACGCTCTAGCGAAAGAGACTACAAATTGACGGTCTCTTCATACTAAAACGCAGATATCTCTCAAACCGTAAGGAATTTGGCAAAACTGACGAAGCAAACCGAACCCCATGGGGTCGGTTTGGTCGGCTCCGTCTCGTCGAGATAGCCGATTTTTATATATAATTCGTCCAATTCCGACTTACGGTTTGAAAGTTATGACCTGTTCTTCGCAGCAAGTTATGTTCTAAAGTCCGTCTGCAAGACTGGACTTCGTCAGAACATCGGACTTAGCCTAAAGCTCGCCGAGCCCACCTAAGGCTCACCTCTGCATCCAAAACTCAAAACGCAGAGGTCGTGGCTGCGTTCCAGATCCAAAACACAGAGGTTGTGGCTGCGTTCCAAACTCGAAACGCAGAGGTCGTGGCTATATTCCGGAGTCAAAACGCAGAGTTCATCTCTATGCGTCTCAGGTCCAAAACGCAGAGTTCATCTCTGTGTTCCAACTCTACGTCTCAGGTCCAAAACACAGAGTTCATCTCTGTGTTCTAACTCTGCGTCTCAGGTCCAAAACGCAGAGTTCATCTCTGTGTTCCAACTCTGCGTCTCAAGTCCAAAATGCAGAGTTCATCTCTATGTTCCAACTCTGCGTCTCAGGTCCAAAACACAGAGTTCATCTCTGCGTCCCAACTCTGCGTTTCAGATTTACAATGCATCGCGACCTGTGCGTTCAGCCACCCAAAATAGGCCCAACTCTGCGTTTTTAGTCTAAAACGCAGAGTTCGGGCCCAGAACGCTGTTTTCAGCGTTTGACTCGTTCAAGCACAACACGAACCGAACAGTTCTAGGAACCGTTTCCCCCCCAAGATTTGAGGGATTTCCGCCCCACTTAGGAGCGGATTAAGGGGGCAGTTACCACCCTTAATCCCATATAAATACGAGAAACTCAATTGAGTTAAGAGATCGGATTTTGTCTCATCAACGGAGAGAGATTCGGCCAAGGGCTAGCTTGGTTGATCGGAGGGTCTGGCTTTTTGGATCTGAAGCTTGGCAGCAAAGAAGAGCCTTCATCCTTCGGCTGGGATTTTGGAGATCGGCAATAGGAGCTTCTTCATCCTTAGCTTATAACCGACTTTCGGTTAAATCAACTCTTCCATAGAGTTTCAAACTTGTTCAGAGTTATCAACTCGTTCAGAGTTATCAACTCGTTCAGAGTTATCAACTCGATCAGAGTTCAAAACTTTCTCTGCAAGTTCTTCTAAAACTCGCACTGAGTTATTAACTCGTTAAGAGTTATTTTCAAACTTACCACGCAAGTTCTCTACAACGTCAAATCGTGAGGAGAAGACCACATCCCAGTGAAACAAGACGTTCGGATCGTTAACGGAGAGCAAACTCGACGCGAGCATTCGAGGGAGGCACTCCATCGCCATCGTGAAGAACCCAGAATTAAATAAAGGGGAGAATCCAGATCATTCTTCTCTCTTTTGTAATCAGGAGATTCAATTGTAATCAAGATTGAGAGAGTTGTAATACAAATTATTTTTTCTTTCATTTCTTTTACTTCAAATTTTCCAACAAACAAAAGATGGCGACTCCGCTGGGGACAAGCTTCTCTGATGAAGAAGTGGTGGTGCAATCCGACGTCAAGCTCGCTGGAACGACCGATGAAACTCTAATCATCGAGTTCGATCAAGCCAAGTATGAGGAGTTACTCTCCTTCGGATCCCTTAGCCCTAAGGCTATGCGCAAGATCCGCAAAATCTTCAAGGAGACTAAAGCTCCAATTGTTGCTCCTATGCCGAAGGAAGCTCTCTCCTTTAGCCGAGATTGCTCGAGTAACCCCTCCTCCAAAGGAGTGGGCTCAGTTTATGCCAAACGCAGCTCTCAGTGGTGCGTTGTGCAATCAAAACGCAGCCTTCAGAGGCACGTTCCAACATCAAAACGCAGACCTCAAAACTGCGTTGATCTGGTGTAGGCAATAAAAATTGCCTTTAAATCCTTATCAGAGAAGTTCAGAACAAAACTGCTAAAACCTCGCCCGAAATAGCAAAAAGAGGAAAAACACTGATAAAAAGGGGAAAACGCAGATATCTCCCAAACCGTAAGGAATTTGGCAAAACGGAGGAAGCGAACCAAAGCCTTTGGCTAGGTTCGGATGACTCCATCTCGTCGAGATAGGCGATTTTCATATATAATTCGTCCAATTCCGACTTACGGTTTGAAAGTTACGGCCTATTCTTCGATCCATGCTCAGGAGCTCGCCTGCAGCTCGAATTTCGCCTGCACGATCAAGCTCGCCTGCAGACCCTGCAAATCCGCCTGCAGACCCAAGTCTGCCTGTAGTCCCAAATCCGCCTGCAGACTCAAGTCTGCCTGCTCGCCTGCAGCTCGAAATTCGCCTGCACTATCAAGCTCGCCTGCAGACCCAAGTCTGCCTGCACACCCGAGTTCGCCTGCAGACCCAGCCCGCCTGCAAGCTCGCCTGTAGACCCAAGTCTACCTGTAGTCCCAAGCTCGCCTGCAGACCCAGCTCGCCTGCAAGCTCGCCTGCAGACCCAAGTCTGCCTGCAGTCCCAAGCTCGCTTGCAGACTCAAGTTGCAGACTTGCCAGCTCACTGTCAACTGCCCACTTGGAGTATGGGAACCGTTACATCAGTGGTCAAATCCTACAAATCAAGGGAGAAAGCATGGCGCTCCTCACCTAGCAAGAATAGGGCGGCTGACAGGCCCCCCTAAGTGGTTACATCCCACAGCTAGTGTGGTTGACAGGACCCCCTAAGTGGTCACATCCCACAGCTAGGGCGGCTGGCTCTCTCACTTCTATTAGTGGTCAAATCCCATGAATCAAGGGATGGCCCATGTCATCCCTTGCCTATTAAAACCCATCTTCAGCCAGCATGAAGGGGGGATTGGCTGTTGCATATTCTGCTGGCTAATCTCCAAAAGGTTAAACCTGGACTTTTGCCAAATGCTCCCTCATTTAAGAACTGAAGCTCCAGCAGCAACTTCGATCGGATCGTCCAAGGGAAGCAGACTCGGCACGAGCACCGAGCGAGGCGTCCTATCGCCACCGAGGAACCCACGTTAAACAAGGAGGGCATTCCCTCCGCTTCTGTTGTAAACATTTGATTATTAGTTTGTAATAAGCCGTTCTTATCAATACAAACGAAGTTCCCTGTTTTCGGGAGATCAAAATTTACACCTACATCTGGCAGAACGCAACTCTCAGGAGTGCGTCCCAGAACCAAACCGCAACTCTCAGGAGTGCGTTCATGATCCAAAACCCAGACTTACGAACTGCGTTAACCGACAAAAACACAACCGGCAAAGGTGCGTTTCATCAACAAAACGCAGACTTCGGTCTAGCGTTAGTAAAACAGAACACGACCCTCGTGTTTCTTCTTCAGAACACGATGCGATTCGTCGTGTTCAAAAAGATCAACGTGGATTCAATATCCATGTTCACCAGGAGCCAATCCTATCCAATCATAGACTGGGGGTTCCAATTCAAACCTCACGATCAATGAGTAATTCTCGAGTCTTTACAACAGATTTGAGGGAGTTCATACCGAGAGAAAGACCGACACAACAAGTCATTCGTTCATTCCAATATGAACGACTGATTCCTACGGTCCTCTCGGGATGTCAATGCTGCTCATATGCGGCCAAACTGTTGGTGTTCGAACAATTTACGAACGTTGCTTTGCCCAACCAACGACGACGTTCTCACAGGAAGAATTCTCCAAAGACCGACTATCCTGGGGTCACTATCAATGTGATCGGCAGAGGGAAAGCTTCGGGTCCTAGTTCCGAGGACTCTGAGACAAGTCGTTCACCGACTGTCAGAGAAATCGCTAACGAGTTTGAAGGAATCTACCAACGCACTCGGACGCGAACAAGAGCTATTCCCCCTGTCAACTATCAGAGGTTAGTCAAAAGAACCAATTTCGATGATGAACATTCAGCCATTGCGGAGTCCCAGTCATCTAGTTCTTTCATAGAACATGAGAGATCCGCTTATATGACGGGAAACCATGAAGATCTCACGAAGAGACTTGACGAGCAGGAGGCCATGCTCAAATCTCAACAGGAGGCCATCAATGAACTCATGGCCCTATTGACTCAAATCGTCGCAGATAAGGCCAAATCTCAGGAGATAGATTCGCTACCTAGGCAAGAATCTTCCCGGAGAGGAAAAGCGTCTTCATCCCGACCTCACACAAGCAAAGAGAAGGGAAAAGTGGTTGATGACACGGCTTCTGACCAAGAAGCCCACAACCTGAAATCTTCCTCTGATGAAGGAAGAGAGACTGAGAACGAGTAGAATCTCCAATCTGCCAAAATAGAAGAATTGGAAGCCCGTCTTAATGCCATGGCCAACAGAAGCGAGCTCCAAGACGAGGGAGTTGTCAAACCATATCCTACCGAATGGGATGCAACCCCTTATCATCCAAAGTTTGAAGTCCCGACGCTACAAACTTTTGACGACACGGGATCACCGAACCAACATATCTATCATTTCAAGTGACGCTACAAACTTTTGACGACACGGGATCACCGAACCAACATATCTATCATTTCAAGTCACAGACTGGAAATGTGATATCAAACGATGCTATACTGGCATATCAAACGATGCTATACTGGCTCGATTGTTCATTGGCACCCTCAAGGGAGTTGCCTTTGAATGGTTCAGGAAACTGCATGCAGGATGTATTCAAAAGTGGGCAGATCTAGAGAGACTCTTCCTGTCAAGATTCTTTGAAGAGGATATAAAAGTCTCCATCCATACCCTTCTCACCATTAAGCAGAATAAGAGGGAGTCCGTCAAAGCCTTCGTCAAAAGGTTTCGAAACATAGCTCTGCGATGTCAGACAGGTATGACACAGTCTACACTGGTAGAGACCTGTCGACACAACTTGCAGACCGACCTCCTAGCCCGAATAGGAGTTGCAGAATATCGTTCTTGGAGACAACTAATCTCTCAAGACGAACAGGCTCAAAAGATTATTGCCAGGATCAAAACTAAAGAACAAAGTAAGCAGGATCAACCTGAGCAATCGGACCAAGCCCAATCTTCTCAGTCAGAAGAGGAAGATACTACGGCCACTGAAGCCAATCCTCTTCAGTAGGATGTCAGGTCCAATAACTATCACGTTAACAATTACCTCTGATAGTCTAACTCGTTAGATAGTGGCCTACTAGGCGATGTGCCATGTCTACTCCTTTCCCCCCTGCACTTGTTCAAGACTGGGGGTTGGTTTATTTGTAGTTCATTGGATTATGAATAATAAATTTTTTTGAGTTGTCACGTTCAATAAAATACCTCTGTCAACCACGAAATCCGCTAAAACTATCACGTTAACAGTTACCTCTGATAGTCTATCAATTTGCTAATCCTCTTCAATAGGATGGCAGGTCCACCAAAACTATCACGTTAACAGTTACCTCTGATAGCCCATCAACTTGCCAATTTTCTTTAATAGGATGACATGTCCACAAAACTATCATGTTAACCGTTAATCTCTGATAGTCAAACTCATCAGATAATGTCCTACCAAGTGATGTGCCTCTATTCTAACTTCATGGATAGTGCCCCACTAGGCGATGTGCCTTGTCTACCTTTTCCCCCCTGTTAAGTCTTGATTAAGACCGGGGGTTGGTTACTTGGAATCCATTGGATTAAGAGTAACGAATCTTTCATATCGTCGAGTTAATATTACACTTCTGACGATTATTACCCTAATAGAGTATGAATGCAGCTTGCATCACTCCCAATTTGTCACGTTAACAATACACCTCTGACAATCAACTTATCAATCCTTATCAATAGGATGATAGGTCCTCAAAATTGCTCAAATCACAATCTTCCCCAGCGAGACGCTAATTCCCAAAATCTTGTGCAAGTCACAGGTACACAAATTCTTGTCATGTTCAATAGAATACCTCTGACAACCAATCAACTTATCAATTCTCTTCAATAGGATGGTAAGTCCCCAAAGTTGCTCCAATCGCAACAAATTCTCGTCATGTTAACACTACACCTCTGACAATCAACTTATCAATCCTCTTCAACAGGATGATAAGTCCCCAAAGTTGCTCCGATCGTAATAAATTCATGTCACGTTAATCCCACACCTCTGACAAAATCCACTTATCGACTCTCCCCAATAGAGCGATAAGTCCACAAAATTACCCCAATCGCAATATCTTTCCTGTCAAGTTAACATCACACCTCTGACGATAAAATCCACTTATCGACTTCCCCCAATAGAGCGATAAGTATACAAAATTGTCCCGATCGTAATATCTTTCCCGTCAAGTTAACATCACACCTCTGACGATACAATCCACTTATCGACTCTCCTCAATAGAGCGATAGGTCCACAAATTCCAGTCAAGTTAACATCACACCTCTGACAACACCAAATCAACCTATCGACACTCTTCAATAGAGCAATAGACCCATAAAATACTGTTAGGTTAACATCACATCTCTAACAGTCAAACCCGCAATGAGCTTGTTAATCCTTTTTCAACAAGAATAGCAAGTTTTTTATTATAAAATCCCCAGTGAATTAAAGATTTTATGGATTTATCCTAGTGATAACCAAGAAAATTTTTGAATTTCATTCTAAGTGAAAATTCATGCCAAGTTAACACTACACCTCTGGCACTTCCAACTTTCTTTCAGTGTTTCAAGTAACACAGGAAGAAACAGGGACAAAGTTTACGTATTCAATATCGTAGCCGGTGATTATCATTAAATTAATAATCTCTGAATCCATACTTTGCATGTATGGGGAATTTTATCCTGAATCCTAAGTAGGGATAAGTCAACGCCTAATACGCGTTGCTGGTTATTCTTTGACCGTAATAAGGACAAAAACCCACGTATTCAACATCGTGGCAGGTCGTTATTAATAACGCCAAAATTCATGCCTTACACGCATGGGGGACTTTATCTTGATCCCTAAATAGAGATAAGTCTGCATCTAAAACATGCTGCCGGGTGGTTCATTCCCGTAATAATGACAAAGTCTACGTATTCAACATCGTAGCACCAAAATCCATGCCTTACATGCATGGGGGACTTTATTTCGATCCCTAATTAGAGATAAGCCTACGCCTAACACGCGTTGCCGGTTAGTATTTTCCCGTCAAAATGACAAAGTCTATGTATTCAAAATCATAGCATTAAGTCTAAGAGAGTTCATTCTCTTAGCACAACGTTACATGTGAAACGGATTCAAATAATTCACATGCTAGCCCGACTCAAACGGTAGTCGGTAAAAGCTTATCAAATCCGTTGATGACTCAAACGGTAGTCGGTAAAAGCTTATCAAATCCGTTGACGGCTGAGGGTTTGCCAAAAATCCTATGAATGTTTGCGGGCCCATTAGCTGAATGGAGGTGAGCCGTGACATGACGTTTGATAGCTTCTGCTCATGAGTAACTTGTACCATCGCTACAGTTTCTATTTGAAGCTCATAATCACACAAGTCCTGCGTGGAAAACCCCTTCAACCAAGATGCCTTCGAAGTGGGTGCAAAGAACAACTCCTTATGACAAGGAATCAAAAGCTCCAAGATCAGAGTTAAGATCCAAAGTATTCTGAAATTTCGTCCCAGTTAACCGCGAACTTTCGAAAACTTTGAAGGGGGTTATGTAGGCTGTCTAAAAATCACTACAGATAGCTTATCCCCATCAAACACCAATGATGGAAGTTACAATCTGACGACTTCCAGAAGGCTATAATTTGAAGACTTTCACGTAGAAGGTTACAATCTGACGACCTTCACAACAACTAATGAAAGCTCTAATTCAACATCCTTCACAATCAACATCTGGAATTACAATCTGATGACTCTCATATTTTCAAGGAGCCAAGACGAAGGTTACAAGGTGACGATCTTTGCAACGCTCTAGCGAAAGAGACTACAAATTGACGGTCTCTTCATACTAAAACACAGATATCTCTCAAACCGTAAGGAATTTGGCAAAACTGACGGAGCAAACCGAACCCAATGAGGTCAGTTTGGTCGGCTCCGTCTCGTCGAGATAGCCGATTTTCATATATAATTCGTCCAATTCCGACTTACGGTTTGAAAGTTATGACATGTTCTTCGCAGCAAGTTATGTTCTGAAGTCCGTCTGCAAGACTGGACTTCGTCAGAACATCGGACTTAGCCTAAAGCTCGCCGAGCCCACCTAAGGCTCACCTCTACATCCAAGATTCAAAACGCAGAGGTCATGCCCGCGTTCTCAAACTCAAAACGCAGAGGTCGGGGCTGCGTTCCAAACTCGAAACGCAGAGGTCGTGGCTATATTCCGGAGTCAAAACGCAGAGTTCATCTCTGTGCGTCTCAGGTCCAAAATGCAGAGTTCATCTCTGTGTTCCAACTCTGCGTCTCAGGTCCAAAACACAGAGTTCATCTCTGTGTTCCAACTCTGCGTCTCAGGTCCAAAACGCAGAGTTCATCTCTGTGTTCCAACTCTACGTCTCACGTCCAAAACACAGAGTTCATCTCTGTGTTCCAACTCTGCGTCTCAAGTCCAAAACGCAGAGTTCATCTCTGTGTTCCAACTCTGCGTCTCAGGTCCAAAACGCAGAGTTCATCTCTGTGTCCCAACTCTACGTTTCAGATTTACAACGCATTGCGGCCTGTGCGTTCAGCCACCCAAAATAGGCCCAACTCTGCGTTTTTAGTCTAAAACGCAGAGTTCGTGCCCAGAACGCCATTTTCGGCGTTTGACTCGTTCAAACACGAACCGAACAGTTCCAGAAACCATTCCCCCCCTAAGATTTGAGGGATTTCCGCCCCACTTAGGAGCGGATTAAGGGGGCATTTACCACTTTTAATCCCATATAAATACGAGAAACTCAATTGAGTTAAGAGATCGAATTTTGTCTCATCAATGGAGGGAGATTCGGTCAAGGGCTAGCTTGGTTGATCGGAGGGTCTGGCTTTTTGGATCTGAAGCTTAGCAGCAAAGAAGAGCCTTCATCCTTCGGCTGGGATTTTGGAGATCGGCAATAGGAGCTTCTTCATACTTGGCTTATAACCGACTTTCGGTTAAATCAACTCTTCCATAGAGTTTCAAACTCGTTCAGAGTTATCAACTCGTTTAGAGTTATCAACTCGATCAGAGTTCAAAACTTGCTCTGCAAGTTCTTCTAAAACTCACTCTGCAAGTTCTTCTAAAACTCGCTCTGAGTTATAAACTCGTTAAGAGTTATTTTCAAACTTACCACGCAAGTTCTCCACAACGTCAAATCGTGAGGAGAAGACCACGTCCCAGTGAAACAAGATGTTCGGATCGTCAACGGAGAGCAAACTCGACGCGAGCATTCGAGGGAGGCACTCCATCGCCACCGTGAAGAACCCAAAATTAAACAAAGGGGAGAATCCAGATCATTCTACTCTCTTTTGTAATCAGGAGATTCAATTGTAATCGAGATTGAGAGAGTTGTAATATAAATCAATTTTTCTTTCATTTCTTTTACTTCAAATTTTCCAACAAACATGCAGTATTATGAATTACTTGAAATATTTAGTTTCTAATGTATTTACACTCAGAAAAAGTGAGGAAATGAGATTCAATTAGGTTGGGGGAAATGCTTCCATTGAGTTGTAATATGGAGTTTTCGATCTAGAAATCAACCAACACGCCGCGGCCCAGTGGACCAAACCAAAGGAATCGGACCGGACACTTCGAGACCCATCTGGGAGCAACTCAGGGACAGCTGGGCTTCAAAACTCGCGCACCCAAACCCCATTTAGGGCCTAGGGTTTTTCCATTTCGTTCTCTACTCAAAACTCCCAACTCACCTTCCTTCTCTCTCCCCATTCCCGAACTCGAGTAA
>NC_033800.1:61565788-61587318 GCF_001876935.1 Asparagus officinalis | reverse complement strand
GTCAGCCAGTACTCCAACCTTCTTGCTCCACTTGCAGTCGAGGCCGTGCTCTCTGTCGTCGATCCTGCTCATCCTGATCTCGTCGATCTTCGTGATGTTAAGATCGTCAAGAAATTGGGTGGGACGGTTGATGATACTGAGCTTGTGAAGGGACTGGTTTTTGATAAGAAGGTCAGCCATGCTTCTGGTGGCCTGACTCGTGTTGAGAATGCGAAGATCGCTGTCATTCAGTTCCAGATCTCGCCGCCCAAGACTGATATCGAGCAGAGCATTGTTGTATCTGATTATACTCAGATGGATCGAATCTTGAGGGAGGAGAGGAACTATATATTGGGGATGGTGAAGAAGATAAAGGCAACTGGGTGCAATGTGCTTTTGATTCAGAAGAGTATTCTGAGGGACGCTGTGACTGATCTGTCACTGCATTATCTTGCCAAGGCGAAGATTTTGGTGATTAAGGATGTGGAAAGGGATGACATTGAGTTCATCACCAAGACACTAAACTGTTTGCCCATTGCAAATATCGAGCATTTTAGGGAGGAGAAACTAGGGTTTGCAGGGTGTGTCGAAGAGGTTTCGATTGGGGATGGAAAGATTGTGAAGATTACTGGGATTAAGGATATGGGAAGGACTACTACTGTGCTTGTGAGGGGGTCGAATCAGCTTGTGATCGATGAGGCAGAGCGTAGTCTTCATGATGCCCTCTGTGTTGTCAGGTGATTGCTTGCAACAATTTTGTCCTGGTTTTTTAATTCCTGTCTATATATTTTAATATTGTTTTATTCAAAATGTTTTAGTAGCTATATCAGTATCAGGGCTAACTATAAGATTTGATGGCACAAAAATCAAGTTGCAACTATGAGGAAGTCTATACAGTAATTGCTGAGCCATTCTGCGCTTGCTATCTACTCATACTTTGCATAGCCTTTTATTGTGACTAGTTCAAGATATTTTTGAATCATGCATAAGATTTAAGGTTATATGAGCATATGATTTTCTTAGAGGCGACTGTTTGACAGGCTACTGAAATCACCATCCAATGACTTAGGTGTAGTATACATATTAAGCTCGCTGAGATGAGAGAAAGAAATCATTGATGTCTAGGCAATGTCCATATCTTACGAATGAAGATCAAAGGCTATTAGTAAATAACAGTGTTGTAAATAGCGGCCAATAGCGGGGCTATAGCGGCGCGAATAGCGGTCGCGGCCCTTCAGCGCTACGCGTAGGGGTTTCGCGGCTGGCTTAAGCGGGAAAATCCGCTATTCATTCGAATAGCGCGTAAAAGCGGATTTTAGCGGGCTAAAAGCGGGTTTTCGCGGTTAAAAGCAGGTTTTCGCTGTTAAAAGCGGATTTTCGCGGTTAAAAGCGGATTTTTGTTGTTAAAAGCGGCTAAACCCGCTATCACACATATTTTGATGCTATATTTCTTGAATTTCTTTATAGTTTCATTCATACAACAAGCTTATTAATTATTATTTATTGATAATACAAGAAATTTACAACTAATTGAATTTTTAGATTTTTTTATGAATTTTCTTATTATTTAGGATATTTAAATATATTTAAATTTGACCGCTATTTGACTGTGCGCTATTTGCCGCGATTTCGCCGCAATAGCCCTATATAGCCTTGGCGGTACCTCACCGCGCCGCGCCGCGCCGCGATCCGCTATCAGCAACCTTGGTAAATAACAGAGGTTTCAAAGAGTATTGACGAGCTAACACAAGAAAACAAAAATTAGAATTGTAGAATGAAGCTATTCAAGTAATGACAGTAAGCTGGTATGTTGTTGAGTAAGTAGGTGTAGTGAAGTTAAGGAAGGTCTGTTGGCTAACTATAATGAAAATTAGATAATTTGTAGGCAGTGTTGTAAATAGTGGCACAATAGCAATCGTAATGCCGGTAGCAACCTATGCTTGCACTGCTATGCTCGGAAGCGGTGATTTGTAGCGGCATCAGTGCTATTAGCTTGAAACAGCGACCAATAACGCGTAAAAGAGCTGAAAAGCGCTTTTCAGCTCTTTAAAATACAAATTATCGGTTTGTACTTAACCCTGACCCAACTTATTTCATAACCGCTCCATTTTTATATTAAAAATCATTTCTTTTCCCAATCCCCTCTCTCTCCGATGTTCAAACCCAAAATAAATCCTAAACAAAAATCGTCGTCACCACCTCTCGTCGTCGAAGATCGTTAGAACTCCACCATCCTCATTGTTAAAGCTCCTTCCACTGCCTCTCATTGTTAAAGCTACAACGTCTCTCATCATCTTCTCGTCTTTGAAGCTCCACGTCGCTCCACATCCTTCTTGTTCTTCCTCGAAGCTTGTCAATCCTCCTTTCTGTTCATTGTGAAGCTCCCATATATCCCCCAACTTCACCTCCACCTCTCTTTGAAGCACCAACACCATCTCGAAGTTTCTGTCTCATTTTGTACAGTAATTCATTAATATTGTGTGATTGTTATATGTCTATTTCATGCTAGAGACCGCTATAAATAATCAAATATGTATTTATAGAATTCTTAAATTTTTTTGAATTTTCCTTTTTTTAAATATTATACATATTTAAATTGGCCCACTTTTTTATTTTTGCGCTTTTTGACATTTTTTGCTCTAAAGCCCCCAAATAGCCTTAGTGGTGCATCACCGATTCGCTATGCTTTCTGCTTTCCACAAGCTTGTTTGTAGGACATGATATTCCTCTTATTATGGGCAACTTCATTATTCAACAAATTTTATTTACGGAAAAATTTCCCTATAATAGTAATGTCGATATCTGATACTTATATATAACAAAGAAGGGATATAACTATCATGACATCAACTTATAAGCCAGAGAAATGAAACTTTTAGAAAGAATATGTTGGCAACACAATGAGCAGAAATGCTTGTGTCTAAAACAAATTTAGTTTCTAAAATAAAGAATGTGCAAAAATGAATTGTAGCAGGGTTTTGTGTAAAAATTAGTGGACATGTGTTTAATGTATAATAAAATGGTTGAGGTAACAAGAGACGAAAGGAGATAGGAAGATGCATGTTCCATGGCAAGTAGGAGGTGGGGAGAGATATTTATCCCTTCTCCCCTTATTTTTCTTTTCTTAAGGTGCAAGAAAGGAAAAAAAGAGAAGACGTGCAAGAGCAAGAGAAATACAAAGATAAGATTTTATTGGTGCATATGAAAACATTGTCTCGTAGAATTTAGGAAGTGGACAGTTGTACTTATTCCATTCCTTGTTAATATTTCAAAGCAGGTTCGCTATTGATCATATGCCTTAACGGATCATGAATTTTGCTAGGCGATAAGGTGAACCCTTTGTTTTTTATCACTACTACACACTTGTTTGCATGTGTATGCATTTATGTGTAGCTAGAATGTTTGACATGTATTTGGATGATTGGAGTATTTGGCATTTACTGTCTAGATTATGCTATAGAATTTGAAGTAGCAATGATTTTTAAGCATACAATGAAGTTCTTGAGTACTAGCTATTGAGTATTGGTTATGAGCTTATAATTTTTGATTAAAATTGGTGAAAGAATGTTAATCTAGTTGGAGCAGAGGACGTTTATCTTTCTTGCAATTATATGAATTATTTGACGTGTTTATTTAGGTGTTGCATTGGAATTAACAGAGATATATTGGACGAAATCATTATTGATTGACTGGCAGCACCGAGTCATGCAACCCCAGGAAAAGGTTCTCGTAAGATATTGGGGTGTGACAAGTTATTTCTTATCCTTGGCTTGCTACTTTCTCTTTCTTATTAGATATAGTGTGGTTTACTTTGAAAAGAAGGGTGGAGATTTAGTTGTTTTTGAGATGGAAGGATTGAGATTGAGTTGTATTTCATAACAGTTACTTTGATCCTGTTATTAAATACTTGATAATATTATTGATTAGAGAGTAGTATATGGGGATAAAACCAGATAGCAATTAAAGTGGATCCATACTCACTAATCTAATGACTATACCACGCTATATTGAACAGGGAAAGCTATCTTTTGAGGACGCCAAACATCGTAGGAGGCTGATTGGCAAGCGGATCTATTTTATTGTCATTCAACCTCATCCTTTGTTGTGGCACTTTTGGGTCAGTTTATGTACATCCCTGCCTGGATAGGTTCACTAGAGAGTAGCTATGAGCCTATGAGGATTCTTGCTTATATCAAAAGCTTACTGTATAAGAAGCATTGACATGAGCAAATCTTTGCTTATTCAGAGTCTTCAGACTCAAGCTACATTGGAGATAAGAGGGACAAAAAGTTATCACTGGAATATTGTACATTTGTTAGTAGTAATCTAGTAACTTAGAGAAGTGAAGAAGATATTGTAAAGAGCCATTGAGTTTTACCTCTCTTTTCTAAGAAGCCCTTAACTTTTTATTTTGACAAATAAGCCCTTAAGTTTTACCACTCGTCTAAGAAACCCTTAATCTTTTTTTTGAAAACTAAGCCCCTAAATTTACCCCTTCTTTTTAAGAAGCACCCAACTTTCTTTTTGTGACAACAAAGTCCCTAGTTTAAGGCTTAATTGCACTTAAATATTTTATAGTTTCCCCTACTTTTCACTTATATATCTTCACTTGCTTTTACCATCACTAATATCCCAAAAGTTTTAAAAATGTGCACGGAAATATCCTAAGATTTTTTAAACTTGCACTTAAATACCTTAGTTATGTGAACTTGAAGATGTTTAAGTGCAAGTTCTATAAACTTTAGGGCATTTAAAAAAAATCATAGGGTATATAACTGCAAGTTTTAAAAACCTTATGGTATATAAGTACACTTCCAAAAGCAAGTGAGTTTTAAACACTCTAGGGTATATAAGTACTGTGGAAAAACAAATGAGGATATTTAAGTGCAACGTAGGAAAACTATAGGCTATTTAGTGCAAGTAAGCCCTAAATTAATAAGAAAACTTGGGCCTCTTAGAAGAGAGGAATGAAACTTAAGGGCTTCATTATCAAAAGAAGAAAGTTGAGGGCTTATTAGAAGAGAGAGGTAAAACTTTAGGGTTTCTTTGTCAAGAAAAAAAGGTTCGGCGCTTTTTAGAAATAGGACATAAAACTTAGGGGCTCCTTAGACTGCCCTCTCTGGAGAAGTAGGAAGCAGGAAGTGGTATCTTGGTTTAGTGCTGAAGTTAAATAGAGTGATCGTGCATACTACTTGGGAGATGTTGTGGTTGAAGAATTTGATGACAGAGCTTGGATTTGTTCAGCCAAGACCGATGCCCATGTGTTGCGATAATCAACCTGCTGTCTATATAACCAAGAATGATGTTTCCCTTGAAAAGACGAAGCACATAACTATTGATTGTTATCTAATTGGGGATATTGTAATGAAAGAGGTGATCTACACTCCGTTTACTACCTCTTCAGAGCAGTTGATGGATATTCTCACTAGGCTTCTTCTTATGTGTTCTCTATTTTGTGTAGCAACCTGGCATGATAGATATCTATTCTCCAGCTTGAGTGGGAGTCTTAGATATAGTGTGGCTTCGGTATTTTAGGTTGGTGGTATGGACCCGCCTTAATTACTATATGGTTGTCCCCTTATACTACTATAATCAACAATGTTATCTGAGTATTTCATAACACTTTTTATTTTTCTCTTGCTCCTTAGGAAACATATAATGAGGTGCAAAGGGATAAGCATCCTTCACCACTCCCTACTTGCCATGTCACTGCCACCATTCTATTATACATTTGACAAATGTCCAATAATTCACACAAAACCCCTTCTAATTTTTAGTTTTGAACATTCTTTATTTTATCACAATATAACATCATAGTTCTATTCTTGCAGAAAATATAAGTTCATTATATTTATAATGGATCAATAAATAAAAATATGGATATTATCATATTACAAAACATAAACTTCTGGTTTGGTTTAAAATTAGTTACAAAGCTTTCATAACCCACATTTTCTGGTTGTGTCAGCTGGATTTCATCATTCTGTACCAGTTACATGCTAATTCATAGAATGGAAGCATGATAGTTAAATTGGAGAAACACTTAACAGTATTTACTGTGTAGAATGTCCATGATATTGAAGGTAAATTTCTATACAGCAACTATAATATCAATAATGCTTTGTGGGCCACAATGATAGACAGTTAAGAAAATTGTTCCAAAAGTGAGTAGTCGCAAAGAGATAGGAGAGTGCTAAGATGGATGATAATATACCAAGAAATAGGATAAGGTAAAATTTGCCCATAAGATTTCAGTGGTTGCTCTTATGAGGATAAGACAGTAGAACTGATTATGATGATTTGTTGGACAGTGTACGCCAATTAGTGCATGAAAAGTAATAATATCACAGTTGATGGAGCAACATGTACTGTAGGGAGGTCTAAGCAGAGACTTCAATAGAGGTAATTGAGAAGAGGATATGTTATTAATGGTTGATTTACTTCACAGTATCGCTATTTGTGGAGCTGAATGGAAGAAAATTCTTCTTGTAGCATACGTGAATTGGAACAGAAGCTTCATTGTTGATGTGTGGCAAATGTAGAGTAGAATTACAAAAGAGCTGGCACGCTTTTGTCAAGAAAAAAAAAACATCTTGTACAAAAGAGCCGGTGTTGTAAGAAGGACAAAGACTGCAGGACGGGGATTAAAATCTTATTAGGAAGATGGGATGCAAGGATCAAAATTTATGTTGCCGAAAACTTGCAACAGGTGCATGCTATGTGTTTACTATGTATATACCAACCTCCTTAATAGATCATGTTTTTTGAACCCCTGAAATACCTTGTGTATATATAATAAGTTTACTTCTCATCTGTTAAACGAATTATATTCTTTGAATTCCTTAGTTGACACAAGATATATAATAGCCCTTCGTCTGGAAATTAAGAGGTAGTGCACCTCTTTCCCATAAGTTAGGTTTTAAGATTAGAGTACTTGTTTTGTAAAGATCCTGCAAGAGTCTAAGAGATGCTTCTTTTGATGAAGGCTATTGCACGAAATAACCAGCTCTTAGTATATGCTCTTTATGAGCGTATCTTCTTTCTGGATCTCTGTGGCTTGAGGTTGGGATTGGTACCTTACAGTTGTTGTTCAGGACTTCCCTTTCTAGGCCTTTTTTACGTAGATTATAGAATCGTCTAAAAAAATTACACCTTCTCTGCATTTCTATTCTAGATTCCAGTGGAACATCCTCATATATGAAAAAAAGGAAAGAATGGACTAGTTTCCTCAGTGGATCCAAATATTTTCAATATTTACTGAGAGTTTGATGATCTGGAATCTTGGATTAGTATCCTGTTGATGTATGATTTTGCTCCTTGTACAATGCGCGTGGTTTCTGATTAAGAATGACGAACCCTACCTCATTTCCCTTTGTCTTTTTTTATTCTTTTTTTCCCAGTTGTTTATGCTACTGAAGGAATGGATTTGGTGGTCCAGTTTTAGAAGTTGTAGTTCAGGTCATTATCTTTCTTTTCAAAACCTCATTTCTCAAAGATCCATGATGGGTTTAAAAATCATATGCTTTTCTTGTCATTCTGTGATACCTAGGCTATAATCTTCTGTAGCCTTATCAAGCTTTCATCTTTATTACAGTTTATTGTTTATTTTGTCTCCCTTTTGTTGTATCTATCTTCGGCATTTTGTATGTTTCTAGCATTCATGCGTCTCTGGCACATCTAGGAACTTGGTTTTTCATGTTATTCTCATGCATCTTCTTTCCATCTTTATTGCAGTGGGAAAGATGTTCATTGTTTGTTGCATATGGTTTGATTTTACTATTTGTAATTCTGCGTTCGATGAATTGCTTTTGAAAATTTTCTATATATCTGGGCGAAGCACAGAAAATATCTGCAGAATGTGTTTGCTTCGATTTCTGTTCCTGTTTGAAGTAGTTCCTCACGATGGGCTTGATTTGTTGGCTGGTAAATCTGATTGTTTTTATATCTTAGATTTGACTATTAAGTGTTGAGTTCTAAACATACATTTGCACCATCTTGAGTTGGGTTGCTTCGTATTGTCAGTGATTACCTTTTGTTGCAATTATCATTTCTTGATCTAGGGTTCATCACTCATATGTCATTCTTCCTGCCTTGTCTTTGGAGTTCGAGATACTCCGTATAGTTGCTTTATTGAATGTATTCTTGTCCCCTTTATGCATGCATGTATTTCCACAAATTGTACAACCCCTTTTATCTCTTAATTGTTATTTTCTTAATTGATTCCGCCACTTCACAAGCATGCACACATAATTTTCTCATTGTCAAAAACTTTCAAATCGGGGGACTTCACCATTGCATCTTTAATATTGCGTTGCAGGTGTTTGGTAAACAAGAAGTATTTGATTGCGGGTGGGGGTGCTCCAGAAATAGAGATGTCCCGGCAACTTGGGGCGTGGGCGAAAGAGCTGCTTGGGATGGAAAGTTACTGCATTAAGGAGTTTGCAGAGGCGCTGGAGGTCGTCCCCTACACCTTGGCGGAGAATGCCGGACTGAACCCAATAGTCATCGTGACAGAGCTGAGGAACCGACATGCACAAGGGGAAATCAATGCTGGGATCAATGTGAGGAAGGGACAGATCACCAACATCTTGGAGGAGAATGTTGTTCAGCCTTTGCTAGTTAGCACAAGCGCCATCACCCTTGCCGCAGAATGTGTAAGAATGATCCTCAAGATCGACGATATAGTCACCGTCAGGTGAAATGGGAGGACGGGTGTATGTCTTAGTGGCTGTATCTCATGCTAGATTTGATTTTGAGTTTCAGAATTATTTTTTATCGTTCTTTGTTTTGGGGTTTTGATGGTTGTAGCTGTTTTTCACGACTTTTGGGATGTTGTGTCCGGTGAATTGAAGTTTTCCGACTTTTGGGGTGCGGAGTATGTCTTTACTAATGGGGATGGGGACGGTTGAATCTTCTATACATCCCTTGCGTCTGTGTTTGTAGCAATCTTGTCACGCCTGTGCTAGGCTTCTGCTATGGTGTGGACGGTATAGTAGTTATTTTTGGAGTTTTGACTGGATTTTCCAAGAACTGCTCTGCTTTTGCTCTCGGTCATCTTCTAGTGAGAATTTTTTTTTTTTTTTTTTTTTTTTTTTTTTTTTTTTGCTTTGACCTCGTGGAAGTACCGGAAGTAAATAGCGGATAGGAGAACGTAGAATCATGACTAATGACGTACGAATGACTGACCAACATAAGATCCCTCCGGCCATCGAATGCCCCATGGATGGTGGAGGCAGGCAGATGAACAACCGTGGGCTATACAGTCTATGAAAATCGTGAATTTTGAACTACAAATGGTTAAGAACTATTACGATGAAAAGAATATATAGAGACGAAAATCGTGGATTATAACCCATAGAAATTACGGATTCTAACACATACATAATTAATTGATATTCAAAATTCACAAAAATGGAAAATGATTTCTGGTTATAGCTTTTGAAAATCGATTATTTTAGTAACACAATATTTTGTTATTGGGTCAAAATGAAAAAAATGGATAAAAAATGGAAAATGATTTCTGGTTATAGCCTATGAAAATCTCGATTATTTTAGTTACACAATATTTGTTATTGGGTCAAAATGAACAAAATGGATAAAATTTTAGATTATAGCCCAGATTATAGCCAATAAAAATTACAAATTTTGAACTACGCAAAGTTAATTGCCAGTGGGTTGAAAGGAATATAAATGGATGAAAATCATGGGTTATAACCACATGAGAAGAATCGTGAATTAGAAGTACACATAACATTAGGTCAAAATAAATGAAAAGTGATAAACATCATGGGTTGTAACCCATGGAAATTACATATTTTGCAGTAAGTGTAATTATTGGGTCTAAACGAATGAAAACGAACAGAAAAGCGTGTGATGCAATCCACAAAATTGCATATCTTGAAGTAACTATAACTAATTTCCACTAATTTGAAATAAAAAAAAATTGACAAAAATCGTGAATTATATAGCTAACGAATATCGTGAAGTTTTAGTAAATAAAATTTAATTACTATTGGGTCGAAATGAATGAGTACGAACAAAAATCATGGGTTATAACCCATATAAATCGTGAGTTTTTAAGAAATAAAACTTGAATGCATTGAGAGCAAATGGAGAACAATGAACAACAATCGTGGATTATAGTCCGAACATCGCATAGTTAATTATCATTGGGTCGAAAAGAAAAAAATTGACAAAAATCATATAACCTATAAAAATCACCATTTTTAAGTTACGCATAATTAATTTTTATTACGTCCAAACAAACAAAAATTTTGCATTCTAGCTCATAAAAATCATGGATTTTAAAGTATGCACAATTAGTTGTCATTAGATAGAAATGAGTAATGTCGTTAGGTCGAATCGAAAGAAATTAAAAAAAACATGAGTTATAGTGCTTATAATCATGGATTTTGAAGGAAAAAAACATAATTGCTATTTCATCAAAAGAACAAAAATAAAACAAATTCGTGGATTATAACCGATGAGAATTGCTATTTTGAAGAAGTTCAGTTGAAATAAAGAAAAATAGAAAAAGTTGTGGATTCTACCCAATAAAAATCGTGAAATTTAAAGTGTGCATAATTAATTACAATTAGGTCGAAACAAACAGAAACTAACAAAATCACGGGTTCAAGCCAATGAAATTGCCAATTTTAGAGTGTGTATAATTAATTTTTATTAAGTCATAACAAATGAAAATTATAAATTTTAAACTACACATAATTAATTGTCATTGGATTAAAATGAATAAAAATGGATAACAATCATGAGTTATAGCCCATGAAAATCGTTAACATTGAACTACACAATTGATTTCCATGGGTCGAAACGAACATAAATAAATAAAATTTATGGATTATAATCAATAAAAATCACGAATTTGAAGTATGCATAACTAATTATGATTTGGTTAAAATAAAGAATTGAGAAAAAAAAAATCATTGGTTATAATCCATTAAAATCACAAAATTTTTTGAAGTACACAAAATTAACGCTTATTGGGTCAAAACGAACAACCATAAAAAAATTGTTGGTTGTAATCTATGAAATTGTGAATTTTGAAATACATATAATTAATTTCCATTAATTTGAAACAAAAAATAATAGATATGAATCGTGAATTATGATCCATGAAAATCACAAATTTTGAATAAAAGTTTCAATTACTATTAGGCTGAAACAAATGAAAAACATACAAAAATTGTGAGTTAACGCATGAATATCATGAATTTTTAAGATAGAATATTAAATTGCATTGAGTCGAATTGCAGAAAAATAGATAAAAATCATGGATATAGGTCATGAAAATTGTGAGTTTTAAATATACATATTTAATTGTTATTAGGTTGAAACGAATAAAAATAGATTAAAAAAATATTGGGCTACAGTTACGAATATCAGGAATGTTGAAATAGGGATACTTAATTGTTACTAGATCGAAGCAAATGGAAACAAACAACAACCATGGGTTATGTGATTGTGTCCTTCAAATTTAAAAAAATTCATTAGCTATACTTTACAATTTTTTTCATTTATGTTCGTTTCGACCAAATAGTAATTAATTGTATGTAGTTCGTACTCACAATTAGTTGTCATTGCGTTGAAGCTAACAAAAATTGATAAAATGGTGGGTTCTATTCAATGAAAATCACGAATTTTAAAGTACTCATATTTGACTAACATTGGGTCAAAATGAATGAAATGGACATAACTCATGAATAACCCATGAAAATCCAGAATTTTGAATAAAGAAGGTTAATTACTATTGGTCGTAATGAACAGAAATGGATAATTTTTTTGGTTACAGTCATAAAAATCGTGAATTATAGCCTAAGAAAAAATGTGAACTTTAAAGTATGCATAATTAATAACCATTGGGACAAAATGAAAGGGAAAAAAAATGGACTGCACATGAAAATCGTGAATTTTGAAGTAGCCGCAATTAGTTACCATCAAAATGGACAAAAAATTATGGATTATAGCCTATGAAAATCGTAAATTTTTAATTTCGCATATTTAATTATCACTGGATCGAAACGATAAAAAATAGACAACAATTGTGGGTTATATATAGCCTCGCAAATTTTAAAGTATGCACAATTGATTATCAATGGATTGAAATAAACAAAAATGGACAAAAAGTTATGGATTATAGCTCATGTAAATTGTGAATTTTAAATTGTGCTTAACTAATTGTCATTGGATCAAATAAACAATAGTGGACAACAATCGTGGGTTATATAGCCTATATGAAAATCGTAAACTTTGTGTGTGTGTGCACAATTACTTGACATTGGGTTGAAGCGAACATATATAGACAAAAATCGTGGATTATAGCCCAAGAAAATTATAAATTTTGAGGATGCATAATGAATTGACTTTGGGTCAAACGAACAAGAAGTGACAAAAATCATGGATTGTAACCCATGAATCTCGCATGTTTTGCAGTATGTGTATTATATATCTTTGGGTTGAAACAAATGAAAATGGACAAAAGTTGTATATTGTAGCCCACAAAATCA
This sequence comes from Asparagus officinalis, assembly GCF_001876935.1. Taxonomy (NCBI): domain Eukaryota; kingdom Viridiplantae; phylum Streptophyta; class Magnoliopsida; order Asparagales; family Asparagaceae; genus Asparagus; species Asparagus officinalis. The sequence goes on along the minus strand of NC_033800.1, from coordinate 61,574,815 downwards.
CATATTTTAAAGTAAGTAAAATTATTTCTCATTAAGTCAAAACAAATAAAAATAGACAAAAATTGTGAATTATATAATTCATGAAAATTAAGAATTTTGAGTAAAGAAAACTTAATTGCTAATGTATCGAAACGAAGGAATACAGATCGAAATAGTGGGTTATAACTCTTGTAAATTGTGAATTCTAGGTATGCCTTATTACCATTGGATCGAAACAAGCCAGAGATTACGTGTGATAACTAATTATAAGGTGCTAGCCCAACCATATGAGGGGGATAACCAGAAAGGAGCTGAAACAGATACCGCCGAGTGATTGGTCACAAGAACAATAATAACCGAAGAGAACAAGTAAACTGATGCTCAACATTATGACTTTCGGTGATTTTATGAAAGATTATGACGAAAGAGAGATCAAGAAATTTGACCTGGCTGAATTTTGAGACGTCACTGTCCTATTAATTATCATGAAAGAACGAGTTGAGACGAGTCTACTTGTATCGATTGACATTGTAATCGTTATTCAAACACTGCTGGCGGTGCATTTCAATTTATACCACATTAACAATGAAGCCATGACCTCAAAAGGGGGGTAAAAAGGCCCACGATACGTTTTCACTGCACGTTTCAGAAAAATAACAGCTTTTAAATATGGGTTTCTTTATACTTTACAACTTATGCACAACAGGTTGACAAAAAGTAAAAGAGGAAGATAAGTGTAGGCTACCGCTGATTCTCAGATAAATATACACTTGACAACAAAAAAGATACCTGCTGACAATCTTTCTGCTCACACTTTCCTTCGCTTCTTTCTCAGGGAAGGCATGGCTCTCAAGCCAACATTTATCTCGCCCTCGTCTTCAGCTCCCTCGGAACACGATGAATCCCCATGCTTGATTGCTCGTGAATTTCCTCCTGTAGGTTCCTTGTTTGTTAGGCCGCAAGGCTCTTTATCTGCCTTTGCTGAGCCAGCATCAAGATGAGTTGTTGTATCGACTTGCACCTCATTTTCATCCGTGCAAAAGCCACCTCCAGCCAGGAGACAATCTCCGGAATGGCTATTGCCAGTCAACATATTTGGATGACCAGTTTGACAATCAAGGGTATTACCTTGTGTTTCACTCTCATCAACGCAGAATCCACCACCACTCTGAAGGTAGTCTCCAGATAAGCCAACATCAGGGCTATGGTTATCACCTTCCTTTTGGTCAGATCCATCTGCAGTCCTAATGTTGTTCCCTTGTTCAACTGGTTCTTGCTTCTCAGCCGCATCATTTGACCCGTCAACATCAACTCCCACGTGCATTTCTTCTTCAGCGTATTCCACATGCTTTCTGCGTCTTTTTGACTGCAAACGTAATGAGAGTAAAAAGAGAGAAGAAGCAAGGACAAAGAGAGATTGAAAGAAATGAACTTTATCTATGTTAAAGTAACTAGCAAAAGAAGAAAAGCATAACAGGCTTCATACTTACCCTGCGTAATTCTGACATGGCTTCTGGTTCTTGAATATGCTTCTCGATTTCACCTCTGTCGTCGCAATCACTAGAACTTACTTCAGTAGAGTCATCATTCAGCTCTTCTTTTTCCCTCCCCCTTCCCCTTGCTCTCCCTCTTCCTCTCCCTCTCTTCCCTCTCAAATTTGAAGCCACACCACTTATATTAGTTGCCTGACTTCCCTCTGGAGGAAGCATATCTCCACCCCCATTCTCTGATTGCATACTTTTGCCCTCATTCTTCTGTCGTCTTGGTTTTTTTGAAGCTTTTCCTTTACTATTATCCTTTACCTCAGAACGATTTTTAGATTTATCGTCTTCCAAAGCAGCAGGACCACCCCTCTTCTTCCCAGAGCTAGAGGGCTGTACAAGATCATCCATCAGGTCCACAGAAGATTTCCCAGTAATTCCTTTCACAGCTTTCTTAATTCGCTGGCTTCGGATTTTTGCAAACCGCTCGTTAAATGTATAAAATGCTTCTAGCCTCAGCTGAGTCTGTATAAGAAAACACAAGCTAGATTAAGAATTACAAATCTATAAAACACATATCTAACAGGACTGATAATGAATCAAAGGCTTGGAAAGAACTGCATAGAGCTTGTCCTTGGAAATCTAGCTACAAACTAAATTTATTTTTGCTTTCCACTGGGATCTCCATTACTGATCTACCATCAATGCATGTAGTCTCATGCAGCTGTTTACAATGTATACTTATATGTGATATCCGCTAAAAGCTTGTCCAGATTTACAGAGATTGACAGAAGGATATAAACAAAGGTTCATACATAGGGAAGTTAAACCATATAAATTTTGGTAGAGATGAAAAGAATGACAATAAAGTAACAGAATTCAGCTAGTTCATGTGTTGAATGCAAGTACGTGACTGATGAAGCGCTTAGGCACACCTGCTCACACACAATGGGTAATAAATAGGGACACTAATTAGGAATTTGTGGCAGACACCGAAACAATGGATAAGTAGAGCTGGAGACCATCCTACGTAGAACACAAGTACATGATTGATGAAGCCCACCAAAAATCAAATAACCAATATAGCAAACACAAAATTACGCTATAAAAGACAATGGCATAAATAATCAACCTCATGCTTGTTGTACTCCTTCAGAACGGGCACAAGCAACTCATCTGCCTTCTTGTTGTGCCATCCAAATTTTTCCCAACATAACCTGTACAGGAACTGCTACTGTCAAAGCAGTTTTATGCACGAAAATGAATGCAAATAATTCGCTACCCTACCCCTACTCTGTGAATGAAAAGGAACTCCCTCGTAGGAAGTAAAAGTTCACTTAAGTGGTCTTGTCCATTTCAACACTACCTAGCCCTTCCTGAATGTAAAAATTGGTAAGATTTTACAGATTGGAAAAAATCTGCTGACCTTAAGTAGCAGAATAGTAAACTCATAGTCCAGTTATAGAGTGAAACAGAGCTCTCAGCTAATTTTTTGGATAGGTAACTAGAAAGATGAAGAAGAGAAATAATAAACATACATATATATATATATATATATATATATATATATATATATATATATATATATATATGAGAAATATGGAGAAACTTGGTACCAAGTTTCTTCATTGAACTTGGTAGTGAGGTGGCCAAATCCCCACCCTACATCACACCTTGAAGAGAGAGCCTCAATCACTATTCACCTACTTTTAAAAAGAGGCTCCATTTTCAAGGTGTGATGTAGGGGGGTGATTTGGCCACCTCACTACCAAGTTCAATGCAAGAACTTGGTACCAAGTTTCTCCATATTTCTCTCTCTCTCTCTCTCTCTCTCTCTCTCTCTATATATATATATATATATATATATATATATATATATATATATATATATATATATATATGATATATATATATATATATATATATATATATATATATATATAATATATATATATATATATAAGCAAACATCTGGATAGTCTGCTTATATTTTATTCATGGAGCAAACAGTATAAGCTTCTGCTCGTACTTGTAGAATGAACTCCTTCCTGCTAGCAAGTAAAAGTTCACCTAAGTGGTCTTGTCATTTACAACTACCCAGCCCTTTCTGAATGTAAAAATTTATAACATTCAACAAATTCTTCCACAACGTGGAACTGATGTATTACCCAGAAATTCAACAAACTCCTGATAAGCAGATATTTCATTTGGTTTGTGTTCAGACAAGGAAATCAATTAAACAGTAGAATAAAGTAAAAAAGTTAACATGGAATTCTTTTGTAAGAAACATGAACACAAAACTTCATACGATACACAACACATAAATGTGAGCACGTTTGCAAGTTCCCAAACAAGTATATTGCACAAGTTACCACATATTTCACGTCTTACACAGACAGATAGCAGGAGTATCTGTTCTACATGCCATAGCTTTCTGCTCACACCCTGATTTAGCATGCGCAGATATTATTAAGAACAAACTGCCACTACTTAGCTAGCAACACCAACCGGCTTTACAAGTGACATGCTACTAAAGTTCCATTAACTCAAATAGTGACTATAATTGGGATCAAACTGTAGATTTGTTCTGGAAGAGTCTCATTATTAGATTCCTAGTACCTTTAGAATTCCTATTGCCTTCCTTTTCTTTGCTTACATGTCATTTTTTGTTCAAATTTAACTAAGATATATAGGATATTTATAATTTTAGCCTTTTTAGGTCGTGTAGAGTTATCACTGAATTAGGGGTGTTCAATTAAATTACTTGTCGCAAGTAAGACACCCTTAAAAGTGATCGGGAGTTGCATCATCTTGAGATTCTCGACTTAAGATGCTACTCTGCACTGTAAGTCGCATAACTTATAACCTTCATAATAATCAGTACTAAAAGAAAATAGACAACAACTACTTCAGATAACACAGCATGTAACCTTTTGAAGCAAACCAAAATATAGAAATTATACTCGAATGAACTATGATAGTGTGATGATATAGCACAAGTTAAACAGATAAAATCCTGAAACAATTAACCACAAAGCAGGAGAAAAATGTACCTAAAAGTAGTAATAATGTTGTCGTGACTTACTTTCTTAGTAGTGATAAATCTGGCTTCCCCCACATAAAGGGCTCGGTCGAATCATCGATTTGTGGGGAAATGTATGCCGTAATAACCGACTCACTAGGAAATGTTGAAGGTAAATGCCAGTTTTTGCTCACATTTCTCTGATGTGAAAGACAAAATGTTAGAAATAACCAAGATCACCAAATTACAAATAGATGAAACTTAGAATATAAGGAACAAGTAGAGTTTACGTGTTTAGTCATAAAGATCTCTTTGATGTCATCAACAGATGTTTGATCTACATACTCTCTTGAAACATTCTCTTCAAATGAAGATGTATTTGCAGTGTCTTTCATTTCACCTCCTTTATCTCCCGACGTTGATGACTTTTTCTTGGAATTGCTACCAGTATGAGAATTAAATTTTCCTAAAATAGAAGGATCTGGAGATTCGATCCAGTCTCTGAATTTTTGGAGGCCATCTTTCTCAGGGAATGCACGTACAACTTCAATGGCATTTACAATTCCAATTCCACTGCACCCAAAATATCAGCAAAAAAGCAGCAGTAAACAATTGGTTTTAAGTTTGTCCACAATGTATAAGAAACTTTTTCTTATAAACTAACAAAACTTTTAGCAGTGAACTTGTTCAATGTACACCTAAGTTGTTATACATTCATTAGACTCGTTGGTTTTAACTTTGTCCAGAATGTAGATTCTTGTTGTAATTTCTAAGTGATTGAAAATAAGAACTGAAAGTCCATTACTCAGATATCCATCTTGCAGTCACTGGGTCCAAGCTCACATATAATATTAGAAGTGAAATCCCTCTAGATACAAAGCAAGACATAGATCCACTCAGAAAAAAACCATAACTTTGGATCTAAAGGCCAGAGCTGCCTCCTTTATTTCCTCGTCTATAAACTAGTTAACAGAGGATAAATGTCAGCAAGGAAGATTCTACATGCAATTGGTTCTAACCTCATAAATTTCTCATCCTGGTCCTGGAGACTGTTAAAAGGTTTGAAAAGCACATATGAAAGCTCAAAAATTCGACCAGTTCCCTTGTTTCTCTTCTACCATTCATTATGTAAAGTTGTGTTGTCACTGTAAATGATAATTAGGTAACTTGTGAATTATGGGGTTTAAACAAGGTTAAAGATAATCATGCATCAAGCTTAGCATTGACACCGTGAGAGCCTATCAAACTGTTACATATTATCAACGAACAAAGAAAAGTAAAAAACTACACAATTTCCTTCTCAATATTTCATGGCATCCTTTAAATTAACAGTCTCCATCTTACGCAAAATTCTATACCCATTCAATTAGCTATATAGTTCTCTTTGATCTGTCAAAACAGATATATATTAAACAGTTCCACAGTATAAATTAAAAATTGGCTTGTCACTAATGCTGGGATAAGTGCCAACAACCCCAGTTTTACAAAGCACCAGTTTCTACGATTTGCTAATATATCGCTATTTTATTAATTGTTCAAAGTTATAGATTTTTGTCTACCTGGATCGGGAATTTGGACGGCCCATTGCATATGATTGTAGTTGAGTGATTTGGTATATTACCATTTGTGTCAAATCGTCAACCATTCCAACACACATGTATTTCTAAGAACTTCCTAAACATCTACAACAGTACGAAAGCATCCAAATTGGCGAGAAACCACAAGATGTGATAAACATATCTTTAAGAACCATGTGAACTAAAAAAAAATCATGTGGTTCAACTTTTAGCCATATACGTCATGACATCTCAAGTGGGTCTAAAGGTCTTCAGAACAACTATATGTTTTTCCTTCTATCAGAAAATTAACTTTATCCAAAAGCTTAAAATTGTGGATGCTAGCCATGAATGTATATCAAGAAGCCCCTAAATTCCCTTCACACGGGCTTTTGGGCCCATGGACTGCCTCCAGCATGTACGAAACCTGCACAGAAACAGAAAGACCGAATAACCTAAGGGATATATTACCTGGGTATTTCTATCTTGAACTATCTTGAAGCCGTACCCGTACCCAACATGTACCCGTCCCCAAATTCCTTGGAGACTCCTTGCATATATGGATACATTTACTAGGATGTACTTAATTAAACAATACATGTTCTAATTTAGAACACTTGTCAAACATTTCCTGGGCTTACATCCCGTACTTCACATCCACTTCTTGAAACTCGTTGGATTCCGAACTATGATTTTAATGGTCATTTGTGTGTTTAGCTCAAAAACCAGCGTTTTTACAATTTATGGCCCACATAACAAAAGAAACATAAAAAGGTCATAGGAATTTTAGTTCTCATAACACTTGAATAAAAAATATTAATCTCATATAAACTATTAATTTCAATATATATGTGTAGGTAAATATTTATATAGCCGTGTCTCCGTACCATACCTTTTGCAAATTTACCGTGTCATGTACCCATACCACTACCCGTGCAACATAGCCTAACGGTAAATAAACATATTTAAAAATTGTGATGAGGTTTGCACCCTGTACCACTTGAAACTTGGTGCTCTGATGCCAAGTTAGCGGACAAATTCACAAAATGTCAAGTTTATGCATTATGCAATATATGTCCAGCGAACTCCTTGATCAATAAGCTAGAATTATCTATTGGCTTGTATACACAATGATGGAAATGCACAATGCATCATCCAAATAGATGGTATGAACCATTCATTGTGACTTACATGACCAAAAACCATGTGAATTAGAATCAAGAGGTTCAATGAAACTCCAAGCCTGCAATCATGATATCTCTACTCAAGCTGAATGGTTTTAAGCATCCTAAAATCTGATTCTTTTAGTTCAATCATCTCTAGGCTAAAACCGGTAGACAAAAAAATTTAAACTGAAGTGTGTTATTTGCAAGTGCTGGACTGCTTGTTAGCACCTACATATGAAGGTAGGTAGGTATATGTTGACTCCAAAGCATGCATGACAGGTATTTTCTAAACTCTCCTTGCAAGTTACTATAGTCAATTTAACTATAATTCTATACTAAAGTTAGCTAACCAGTACAAAATTGGATAATACCTGACTCCTTCAGTATAATCACTCCCAAGAAGCAGTGCCATGCGTATTAATGTTTCTCTAGTCAAACCAAGCTCAGTCTCAATGTCCTGATAGAACAAAGGCAAAGATAAGCGAAATCATTTAAACACAGACATAGAATTTGAGTTTTAAGTAACAGAACTGCCCATAAAGATGGGAAAAGAAAATCAGCTTTTATCAATAGTTCATGCAGGCAGTGTGTCAAACTGCAGATTAAATCAATAATCAAATTAAAAGACAAAGAATAATGAGGGAAAAATGCATACATAAATGCTTGGAATGTATTAGAAACAAACAGAAAAGGAACATATTTGTGCATGGAGCTCTACTGCAAACCTTCATGAAGTATGTTTCCACATATTTTCGATCATCAAATATGTTCTTGTAGACATTGCGAGCTCCGAATAGGAAAACATCAGAATCATCAGTTACAACGCCGTCAACTAGGTTTGATATTTCCATATATGCACATTGAGCTTCTGCTTCCATTGGTGCAATGATATATGGCAAACCAAACATTTGGAGAAGATCCTATATATAGAGAAAAATGAAATGACTTAAGCATACTCGTTTCTATCATTAGATTAAAATAATAAGAAACTTGTGCTCCACAATACTAGCCCATGCTATAATTTCAAACCATCCAACATGATGAATTGTAGGGCTTAAGTTCCACAGCAATATAATATTAACGCAATTATTAGACTAAAGGATTCTCATATTCAACTAGAGAAGAGAAAAATAAAAACTCATAAAAAATTATAGTTGCACATTGAACAACAGATTTCCCCTAGAAATTGATGAAAAGGAATTTGATCAGCATGGCCAAACAACGTAGAAGTTATAACACATGCATTCTGAAGTATACACTGATACAAGCTACATTAATAAGTATGTCTGATGCCTCTGAAGGGATAACAACTTAACAAAATAATTCAAACATCTTTTATCATCATTTTCAAGATATGGAGACAACAATAAAGATGGAGCTGCTCCAACAATTGACTTATGGATGTGATAAATCATATTTGTTTACAATAGCGTATGGGTGTTACTGATATCTTTTTCAGGGAACAAGCATTAGAGAGATTTCCTTACAGGACAGCAGAAAACTAGCATTACTTAACATGTTAACGGATATACAGGCTCTCCTGGAATAATTGATAAAAAGCAACATTTTCTAATGACAAAGCAAGCATTAACTCCAATAGTAGTAGAGACAAATTACATAAAAATATATTATCTTGAAATTAATTGAGCTAGGAGATTGTAAGGTTGACCGGAAGCAAACGTAAATCTAATATGATTATCCTATCAGCATAAGCCTTTTCCCGATATGTGTCAGACATTGCCCATTGGACATGACTCTAATAGAGAATGTTCTATCAAAAAGTTGACCACTTTCACTCATGTTGTCCACCTAACACCAACCAC
>NC_033800.1:61534081-61565102 GCF_001876935.1 Asparagus officinalis | reverse complement strand
AAAGAACCTACAGACAATAAAGGCATTCTCTAACACCTAGTACAATATTTGACAGGTAAGAAACCTGCCTGCAATCAAATAATTTTCAGAACATTTTGAAGGAAGTCTGAGCAACACCTGACATTCTGCAAACATCTCACTGCTAACAGATTCTGCATTGCGCTCAAGCTTTCTCTGTTCTTCTCCAAGAATTAGACGTTCTTGTCTAAGAAGACATATTTCCTCATCCAAAGTAGCTTCTGACGCAACATTGTGATTATCCAAATCTTCATAAGGAGTGCTACTCATATAATTTCCCATTTCCTCTCCTTCCATAGTGTCAATGTTCAAGACATTTTTCTCCATAAACGAATCATTCCTGGAATAGGTAATTTCACCTTTTCTGCCCATGGACTGACTAGATTCTGAAATTTGGGCAAGTGCATCGGCAGGATCAGCATCCTGTGCATTGACTGTGGGTTTAAAATCAATACCAGATCCATTACCATCCTCCCCAGGGATTCTTAAACTGGGTGGTGCAACACCAGATTGTTCAGAAGTTCTTGTTGAATGTTCCGCATGATTCACGTGATCTTCGATTCCTTCATTTTGATCAGTGTGCGATATTGTTTCCTTGCTGTCTTGAAGTTTTAAAGAAACAACTTCTTCAGTTGTTTTTCCAGGTGCAGCAGTTTTTTTATTGAAATTGATTACAACATTATGCTGCAAATTCTCTTGACAAGGATATTCCAGGCCTTGACTCCCACTCGGTGCAGTATCTGTGATTGGACTCCTCTCAGGATGATTCTCTAGGGGAAGCTGAGTGCTCTTCCTATTTTCTTCAAATGTGAAATTGCCAGGGGATGCAACTGATGTTTGATGTCCATTAGTCTCTAAATCTGCATTAACAGATGATTTAGATGAACTTCTCAGTATATCTGTATCCTGAAGACTTCTCCTTATTGCTTCCTGGATATCAGCTTCTTCCTCAAGAAATCCACGTGAAACAGCTTTTTCCTGTCCAGCATAACAATTAGAAACATCTTTAGGAACATCACAATCTCCTTCCTCCCACTCCATTTCACATTTTTCACAACTTTTATCTTCTGCCAAAGACGATCTGTCTTCCTTGTTTTGGTCATTTTGCAAGCCTTCTTTTTTCTCACCAACTGTTCCTTCCTCCCAAATACATTCAGATTCAGACTCATTTTCACTACTATCTGAATGGATACTTGCACATAATTGTGACGGTGAATTTCCAGAAACTAACTGCAGGAACAGATTATCATCTGCATCTTTCATTCCATCATCATCTTCTGAGAAAGATATCTCTATCAGGGGTTTTCTACCAAGAGCAGATAGGTCATCAGAACAATGATTATCTTCTTGTGTCAATGTCCCAGTCTCTCTAATAGTGGTTTCGCTATTTCCTTCAATACTTACAGAAGCATTGTAGCAGCTGTTAGTTTCACAGTTGCCTTTTGCACTAGAAGCTTCTTTGATGCACTCAGATTGCAGATCTGTTCTCATACCTCCCCTGCTATAATCCTGCTCAGACTCTTTCATCAAGTCCAGATTCCGTTGTAGGTCTCGAGTCATATGAATGCCCAATCCTCTAACTCTGCTAACTCTCATACGACCACTCCCATCACAGTATGTCTCAACATCATCTCCAAAATCACTTGTAACTTTATCAGCAGGAGATTTAGTTTGAGATTGACTAGCGAACAAACTGTGCTTCACTGAATCTAAATTGATTGTCTTCTTTGTTGATTGATTTACCATGTCTCCATTTTTTTCAACTGATTTAGCTGATAGCATCCTGGTTCAAAAAAGAATAGGATTATGGATTATCACCCAGTTCTTTTGTGAAGACTAAAAAAGATTATAACAGTAAAACAAAGAGGAAAACTGAAATTCCATCATCAATCATCAACCAAGAATAAAATAAAATATAATTTAATGCTTACTGTTTATCACCAGTAAATGATGAAGAAAATATGAATTCCCTATTTGCTTCAGAAGCTATTCTTGAGCTTTGCACTCCTCCCAGTCCCCTTCCAGCAGCTGATTTTTGTACCTCATCTATCTCACGGCGGAAGGCAACGGTTCTAAGATATGATTGTATTTGTAGCTCAGAAAATTTTGAGGGTGTCTGATATCACGAGAACATATAGAAAGTAAGTCTGCTGAATCATATGATAAATAAATTGTTATAGTAGAGATCAGAATCACATTCCTAAACAAAACACAAACTAGTTAAGTAGATTATTCACATACAGACAGACAGAAGACATAAAGTTGCTTAAGAGGTTCGACCGTCGAGACACTTCTGAGAGTTCAGACATTTGGTGTCCAAGCTACGCACGAGTCCTAAAAGTTTTTGCAAGCAAAAATAGAAAGAACAATATGCAAGATCAAAAGTTAAATCAAAATTTTAGTATGACATTTTTATTAACAGCTATTTAGTGAGTTACATGAGTATACATGTTAAGCAACCAACCAAATACAATCATAGAAAAGATATCTTAATTTGGTTACCTGCAAATGCAAATATACCCTAAATGCAATCAGAAATAAAGAAGTGGATACTTAATGAGGATGTCATGAAATTTCCAAACTACTGCTCCATGGAACTGGAAAGTTATAAGCTCGCACTAATATAGTTCTTCAATGATATTTGATCCTAAAAATATTATCATATGAGAGAGTTCAGTACCTGGAAATGCAATAGGAAGATCTTATTGAAGTTTGAATGTTCACACAACTAAGATCATCACATGTAATTTTAAATTACACAAGAAAAACATCAGACTGCAGCACATCAGTTAGGTTTTCTAGCCTGATCAACAACCATAATTTCAACATGATTGATAAATGGTATAAAGCAATAGGGTACAGAATGAAGAAGCCAGAATCAGTATCTGTTAATGCCATTTGGAAATAGTGAAGAAGCATTCAGTGAGGTGACTGGAACTTTATACATATAGCAAATAATGCATACAAATAAATTGATATCCGTACCTTCTTAATTTTTTGATACTTCTGCCTGTTTTCAGCCATCTGATTCTCCCGCATCTATATAAAAAAGGTTATAGTCCAAATAGATAATGAAACAGTTGGAGATCTCATGAAAAGAAACGGCCATGATTTGACATTTACCTGAACAAGAAGATCCAACTGCATTGATGGTGGCAAAGAAGCTAAGACAGATGGATCAACCTTGCCGCTTGTTACAGGCTGCAATGACCAAAGAGCCAGGAACATTAAATACCCTAATAAAGAGAATATATGGTCCATCAGCCCAACAATAGAATGTCATGCTTGGCTGATTCCCAGTATTAGACTACTAGCTTTAGCTAACCAATGCAGGCTTGCCAATAAAAACAAAACTCTAATAGCTACAAGTGAAAAAAATAGCGAACAAATCATAAAGAGGCATACTTTGAGTGCTTCCACAAATTGAAGTTTCTCTCACTCTATATAACAAAATCTAACATGAAGACAATGATTCATATGCATTTATTATGTCGAAGTACAGGTCAATTTAGCATGCATTACAGTTTCTGATTTGCTTGCCATATAAAGGTTTGCACAATGAACAAAAAATACAAACATTTGACCGATGGCACTAGTGAGTAAAAGATACTGTTGAGTTATTTAGATAGTAATTAGTCAATATTGTAAGGACCTATTTGTAAGAGTGCTCTTATATAAAAAGGGGTATCTCTCTATGAGAGAAGACTAACCCTAACTTTTCCAAAATACAACATGGTATCAGAGCCATGGAGGCTCCCCTAGTCTCTTCCCAGATCGCAAATTTCCCAGATCGCGAACCAGTTCGTGAACGCCTGCACCTTCCCCAAAATCCAAATCCCTAATCCCCTTCAAGATCGCTCCATCGCTCTCCTCAACCTCGCCTCCAGATTTCTCCACCACGGAACCAGGAAGAAAAGCTTGAAACAGGATCACGACGAAGAAAAGGCCGCAGCAGTGCAAGTCCATTGGATGTAATCGACCTTTTTCAAAGAGAAGGAATCGAGCTAGCCGAGATCTTGGCCGATGAAAGAACGATCGGTTGCTCCCGCTCGAAGGAGACGATCGAAGCAGCGGAGTTCGTTTCAACGGCCGATGAAAGAACGATCGGTTGCTCCCGCTCGAAGGAGACGATCGAAGCAGCGGAGTTCGTTTCAACGGGATCCCGCTCTCTAACGATCCCATCTGAGAGCAGAATCAATCATCGAGGGTTTCGATTTCGATCTCGATCACCGTTGAAGATTAGAGTGTGCGAGAGAGAGAGGAGAGAGGCGAATGCAATGAGTTTGGAGAGGAAGAGCTTGGTGTGGCTGCTGAAAAAAAAGGAGAGCTCTTTGACGGAGAGAGAGAGGAGATAGATTGCAGATCTGAAGCTCCCAGCGAGGATCGAAAGGAAATTAGTGCCTTTTTTTTTGGGGGGGGGGGGTTTTTGGGGACCATGGATTAAAAGATGGGGTTTGTGATTAAGTAGTTTGATTAAAAGATCTATTTGGTTCTTAATTTGTAATAGCTTATTTAGGTTCCCTCGACAAGTCAGTCCTAGAACTGATGAGAGAAGAGCTGATATCTCACTTTGTTGAGATATCTTGCTTCTGGTTCTTGTTTCCTTGGTGAAACATGAATTCTCGTTGATATATCCCTCTTGTTGTGCTGTCGAAGTGCTGCCGGAATTTTTCGTTGCGCACCACAAGAATACAAGTTGGATCGATGAAGAAGACTAAAAAAAATCCGATGGAGGAGATCATCAAGAAGTTGAATAACCTGAGGGTATTCCAGATCGAGAAGGAGATCAGCGCTATAGTCCAGGGAGAGAGGACTGTACAGGAATACGCCACAGAGCTGGGGCGCTTGTGGCTCGATCACGATCACTTCTGGCCCTTAGCGAGCTGCAAGGACCCGGAGTGCAAGGAGCGCGAGGCTTCTCTGCAGAAGAGGACCATGTTGTTTCTCCGAGGTTTGGCTCCAGCGTATGAGCAGAGGACGACATTGCTACTAAACCAGACGAAGATCCCACCACTGGAAAAGGTAGTCTCGGCCATGATACAGGAGGAGAGCCGTATCAGGCTACAGTCTGGGATAGGTGGACTTACAGGGGAGAAGTCTGCACTAGGGATATCCAACCCGGATAACACTGGATTCAGAGGGGAGACTAGGCATTGCTTCAACTGCGGAGAGGTAGGGCATCTGAGACAGATGTGCCCTAAGCCACCCAGGAAAAGGAACTGGGGTGAACGTGGTCAGACTGGTGGCTCGACTAGCTATCGAGGAGGCAGGGGGCGTGTAGGCCAAGGAGTTGCTCACCTAGCTGTGACAGATGAGTCTCAGACTACTGCTGGGATGACTGGAGCTGAAATAACAGAGCTGGAGGAACTACGTCTGTTCAAGCTTCAGGCTGAGAGTTCGAAGGGCAAGAGACAAGTCACCCAGGATCTGGCTACCACTACATGTTTTGGTAACTTTATTGGTTATGCTCATGCGAACAAAGGTACACAGGTTCAGGCACTTGCATCCACTAAAGCTCATGTTGATTGGATCATAGACTCAGGTGCATCTAGGCATGTCACAGGAGCATCTAGTGAGTTTGCATTATATTATCCGAGTAAGCATATGCATCCTGAGACAGTTCAGACTGCTGATGGGACATCCCAACCCATCAGGGGTACTGGCTCGGTCCATTGCACTCCATCTGTTACCTTGTCATCTGTATTGCATGTTCCTTCGTTTCCAGTTAACTTACTCTCAGTTAGCTCTCTCATTGATCAATTAAATTGCACCGTGTTATTCGATCGAGATTTGTGTGTCTTTCAGGAGAAGGAAACGGGGAGGAGGATTGGGACTGGCATCAGACGTGACGGTCTTTGGTATTTGGACAGGGAGACTGCAATGATTGCTGCTGCTGTTAGCGGAGGGCCAGAGGCAGAAGCGATGCTTTAACATTGCCGGTTAGGACATTTATCTTTTGAGAGTTTAAATAGATTAGAACCTGAGTTAATGAAGAAAGTGGATAGAAAAGAGTTATTTTGCAATGCCTGTGAACTTGGAAAACATACTCGTTCTACTTATAGAGAAAGTGGATAGAAAAGAGTTATTTTGCAATGCCTGTGAACTTGGAAAACATACTCGTTCTACTTATAGGATGACTGGTCTTCGAAGTTGTGAACCATTCGCACTTGTCTATTCTGATGTTTGGGGACTATGTCCTACTACCTCTATCAGTGGTTTTAGATGGTTTGTTACTTTCATTGATTGTTATTCACGTATGACCTGGATATACATGATGAAGCAAAAATCAGAGGTTTACAAATGTTTTCAAGATTTCTCGGCCTATGTGAAGACACAGTTTGGAATGCAGGTGAAGATTCTCCGAACAGATAATGGGACTGAGTATGTCAACAAGGAGTTTGCCGCTTTCATCTCTAGTCAGGGAATCCTTCATCAAACCACCTGCCCAGACACCCCTTCTCAGAATGGGGTGGCTGAGCGTAAGAACAGGCATCTACTGGAAGTGGCACGCTCATTGATGTTGACAATGAATGTGCCTAAATTTTTATGGAGTGAGGCTGTTATGACAGCAGCTTATTTGATCAACAGGATGCCATCAAGAGTATTAGGGATGAAGACACCATGTGAGATGCTTTTGGGCTCGAATGTTTTTGTTGTTCCACCAAGAGTGTTTGGATGCACATGTTATGTGAGAGATCACAGAATGATGGTGAGTAAACTGGATCCGCAAGCAGTTAAATGTATCTTTGTTGGCTACTCATCAAGTCAATGTTTGTTAGTATGGATGTGACTTTTCGAGAGTTTGAACCTTTTTATGGGGAGAAAACAGAGTTAAGTTCCTTGTTTGGAGATGGCTCTACTGATGCTAGTAGAGAGGGGGAGAATGAGAATGAAAATGAGAATGAGAATGACGTCGTGGTTGGGATGATTCCATGTCCTCTTGAGCCATCGAGTAGTGATGGTACACCGCTGAGTAGTGGTGGTGACTCAGGAGGTGACAGTCAATGTCAGGGGGAGCTGAGAGTATACACGAGGAGACAGAAACAGCAACATGAGCCGTCTCCTGTGCCAGTGCCAGTGCCCACAAATATTGATGTCCCAAGTCCCTCCTCTCCAGTGACTTCTTCACCTGAATCGATAGGTAACGAATTCTTCCCTGATACTTCTAATACCCCCATCTTGCCCCGTAGAACCTCCAGAGTCAATGCTGGAAAACCTCCAGCTAAGTTTGGTAGTTGGGATACTGACATTACGAATTACATTTCATATGCATCCATTCCACCTGCATATAAGTCATTCATTGCATCACTGCATTCAGTGCCTGTACCTAACAACTGGCAGGTCGCTAAGCAAGACCCTAGATGGTTGAGTGCCATGCAAGAGGAACTTCGGGCTTTGAAGAAGAATGATACATGAGAGTTGGTACCTCTGCCAGCTGGGAAGCGTGTTGTTGGATGTAAGTGGGTGTATACGGTTAAGCAAACTCCAGAGGACAAGATCGACAGATACAAAGCCAGACTGGTTGCTAAAGGCTACAGTCAAACATATGGCATTGACTATGACGAGACATTTGCTCCAGTAGCGAAGATGAGCACTGTTAGAGTGTTGGTGTCATGTGCTGCCAACTTTAATTGGCCACTACATCAGCTAGATGTCAAGAATGCCTTTTTACATGGAGATCTCCAGGAGGAGGTGTATATGGAGATTCCACCAGGCTTCGCTACTTCTCAAGTAGCTGGGAAGGTGTGCAAGTTGAAGAAGTCTTTGTATGGGTTAAAACAGTCTCCGAGAGCATGGTTTGACAGATTCAGGTTGGCAGTCTGTGGTATGGGGTACAGGCAGTGCAATGGAGATCATACTGTGTTTTACAGGCACTCCAAAACTCGTATCACTATCCTGACGGTCTATGTTGATGATATTGTAATCACCGGAGATGATGCTGAGGAAATCCTACGGTTGAAGAAGAAATTGGGAGAGGAATTTTAAGTTAAAGATCTGGGGCAGTTGAAGTACTTCCTCGGAATTGAAATTGCAAGGTCGCGAAAGGGTATAGTGTTTTCTCAGCGGAAGTATGCTCTGGATCTTCTCTCAGAGACAGGAATGTTGGGTTGCAGAGTTGCATCTACTCCCATCGAGCAGAATCATAAGATGTGTGTCGAGGGTGGTGACCCGGTGAGTAAAGAGCAATATCAAAGATTAGTTGGACGACTTATATATTTATGCCATACGAGACCTGATATTACTCATGCCGTAAGTGTGGTGAGTAGATATATGCATGATCCCAGAGAACAGCATATGGAGGCAGTTCGCAGAATTCTTAGATATATTAAGGGAAGTCCAGGAAAGGGGTTATGGTTCAGAAGTTTTGGACATCTGAGAATTGAAGGCTACTGTGATGCTGATTGGGCGGGTTGTATGGATGATCGTAGGTCAACTACAGGCTACTGTGTATTTGTTGGAGGCAATCTCGTATCTTGGCGTAGCAAGAAGCAAGATGTGGTGGCTAGATCTACAGCTGAGGCGGAGTACAGGACTATGACAGTTGGTCTGTGCGAGTTGATGTGGGTCAAAAACATATTATCTGAGCTGCGCTTGTTTAGAAGAGACTCCTTACAACTTTGGTGTGACAACAAATCGGCGATTAATATTGCAAACAATTCAGTTCAGCATGATCGCACCAAACATGTAGAGATTGATCGGTTCTTTATCAAGGAGCAACTGAATAGAGGAGTTCTGACTTTGAGCTATGTGAAATCAGAAGAGCAGTTAGCTGATTGTTTAACAAAAGGATTAGGTTCTAGAGAATATGATATCTTTTGTAACAAGATGGGGATGATTGATATCTATCGCCCATCTTGAGGGGGAGTGTTGAGTTATTTAGATAGTAATTAGTCAATATTGTAAGGACCTATTTGTAAGAGTGCTATTATATAAAAAGGGGTATCTCTCTATGAGAGAAGACTAACCCTAACTTTTCCAAAATACAACAGATACCAACTGCATAATGATAGCCAATAAACATGTCAAGAAATATGAACCTTTCATTTAGTAATAAGGTCTCTAATTATCAAGCACTAAACAGGTAAGTTAAGTCTTATAAGTTATAACAAAATTTGAGAACTTACAAAAATCATCTCCTCATCTTCATCTTCTTCTTCCTCCCCTTCTTGTTGAACATTTCCAGCAGATGTAGTCTTTTTGGCATTAAAAACCTCCTCTTCTTCCGCAGCAAGTGATGCCGCCAACCTGGGAAAAACCGGGTAACCCAATAGTTAATAAAGTATACATAAGATCCATAGCCCTGAAAAGAGTTGTTACATAACTATGTGTTTTAGAAAACGACAATAATTCAAAGAGAAAGTACAGACATCTCATCCAAAGCTTCTTGAGTGAGCGCCTTGATACTTTTCTTATCAGGCTCTTGATTATCTCCCTGATTCTCATCAGTGACGACCTGTTTCCCCTTTGCATCAGACTTCTCATCTTTGGTTTTCCTCATCTCTTGGGCTAATTCCTCAAGCCTTTTAGCTTTAAGCTGCAAGAAACAACATTAAAGATAGAAATGCAATAAAAGAGGGTTATTTGCACTTCGATGTCCCAAAAGTTGATACCGGCGAAAAGTCGACATTAAACATGTTGAAGAATATCAACACAGAAAAGCAAATGAGAAACAAATTCTCGTTCCAATTCTAGCTTTTTTGAGTTTGGGGTGGAATGAGGAACAAAATTATGGCTTTGAGGTATCAATTTGTCAAAGTAGCGTCAACCTAAAAACTCCGGGTGTGAAACTGTCAAAATAGGAGTTCAAGATAAAAGTTAAAAACGGTGAATTTAGGGGTACTGAAGTGCCAGTAAGTCCAAATAAATTACAATTTACAGATTTAGTAGAAAGGAAGGGCCGAGCACGAACATGATTGAGGAGAAGCTTCTCGGCGGTCTTTCTGATCTTGGCTTGGGCATTCTCACGATGCCGCCTCCGAGATGCGATGGTTCTGCGCTTGAGGGCGGGGGTGCCGCCGTCGAAGACGAAGACGGGCTTAGTTCGGAGAAAGAGAAGCTTGCAGATTCGACGGAAGAAGCCGAGGACGTGAGCGTTCCTCAGCATCTCCCCTCTCTCGTCTCTCATCGCCTTCATGAACTGAACCATCCATATGCTCGCATCTATGGCCAGTTTTTTTCCGGCGAGGGTTTCGACGGAGACGCGGCGGCCGACGGGGGCGAGGAGTTCCCATAGACCTTGAACCCCCATGACGGTGCCCTAACCCTAGCCCTAATTAATGCCCGCAGACGACTATTATTTGTAGGAGGAGGAGGACGATAGTGGAGTTTAGTTTAGTTTCCTCCCGTCGTCAACGACCCATGTCCCTCTTCTCATTCGACTCGTCAACGGAATTTTTCCCCTGCCGATGTAGTTCGGTTACGATTTGCGACGAGCGCGTGCTTGAATAATGGGCCCGCAATGAGATGGCATCCAATGGGCCCAATGGTTTTATAAAAGACCATAACAGGACAAAAGAACAGTAAGATAGCAACCTTCAGGGGCCGGGCCCAGAGTGAAGAAGGTTCTTACTGGCCCCCAAATTAGTTTCATCGGACAAATTTTCAAAACAGTTCTATTTAGACTTTTAATCCCCAAAAAAGAACCATTTCCAACTCCCGTAAAGTTTTGAATTTTTTTTCTTCGGAAACCGACCTGATTTCAAAGCTGAGGCTGAAACCAGATCGGTTTCTGAAAATAAGTTGGAAATGGGTATTTTTTTTGCGATTATTATTGTAAACAAGGTTGTTTTGAAAATTTGTCCTAGTTTCATCCCGTTATTCACTGAACAAGTAGAGGAGCTCAGAGATTCTTGTCCTCACTTTGGATTAATTACATGTTGTATCGTGTAATTGCATACACACCTCTAAATTTATAGAGCTTACAGGGACCCAAAAAAATATGGGACCAACAATGGCACATGTGAGTTGTCCCTCTCTTATTACATAATAATGATGACCAACTCATTATACAATAGGGGGGAACTCACTTGTCCTCCTGTTGGTCCCATATTTTGGATCATTGAGGAAATTTTCCACAAACAACTCTAAGATTACTGTAATAAAGATTGTTTTCACTAAAGTTATCCGTGTGAATCTCGGTAATAATCTAGGGTGATCCGTGTAGATACACTGACCCTAGAGTGTCCCGTGCAATTACGTCATACCACACGATGCTCGGACGTAATTAATCCTTTTTTATTTGTTTGTTTTTGCCCCCTCACTGCACTTCTGATAATTATAATCCTCTCTTGTTTTTTATATATGGACCCAAGATTATCCACGATCCTCCAATTCGCACCACAGACAACAAACTTGGTCACCAAGCAACTGCCGAAACCATCAAATTACATATATATTAATTACTCTCATCTTCCTCTCTCTCTCTCTAATCAATTCCCACCAGATTCTAATTAATTAACGACCTCAAGGCATGGGCCTAATCTTGGGCAAGATCACCGTGGAAACCCCAAACTACGAGCTCCTCCACAAATCCCCGGACTACGAGATCCGAAAGTACCCTCCCTGCGTCGCGGCCCAAGTGACCTACGACCCGGCCCAGCTCAACAACAACCGCGACGGCGGATTCGTCATCCTCGCCAACTACATCGGCGCCCTCGGCGAGGCCCAGAACTCCAAGCCCGCCGAAAAGATCGCCATGACCGCTCCGGTCATCACCAGCGAGAGCGAGAAGATCGCCATGACCGCTCCGGTGATGACGAGCGGTGGAGGGACGACGACGATGCGGTTTTTGCTTCCGGCGAAGTACAGGAAGGCGGAGGAGGCGCCGAGGCCGAGGGATGAGAGGGTTGTTATAAAGGAGGAGGGGGAGAGGAAGTACGGGGTGGCGCGGTTTAGCGGGAGAGCCGCGGAGGGAGAGGTGAAGGAGAGGGCGGAGAGGTTGAAGACGAGTTTGGAGAGGGATGGGTTCAAGGTTGTGGGCGAGTTTTTGCTGGCGAGGTACAATCCGCCATGGACTCTGCCTCCGCTTAGGACTAATGAGATTATGGTTCCTGTTGAGTGAGTGATGAGCGTGCTCTGTGATTATTTTTATTATTATTATTATTTACTTAACGAAGCGAGGTTGTGTTGAGTTGATGTAGTTTTTGATATTTGTTGTGTGCTTACGTGAAAGGAAAACTAACGAAAATGAGTACAGGTTACTTCTAATGCTATTTCACTCTCTACAATTCTCTGATATCCCCGTATTGGATTTACGCCTTTGTGCGCTATCGTATATAGTCTCTAACATCCTCCGCAAGTTCAGCTCCTGTTTATGGATCGAAATCTAGACTCACGCGCACTGGTATTTGGGACTCTTAACACGCATTGGTGTCATTTTTGTAAAAGCTGCTTTTAATAATTGGAAGTTGCTCTAGTACCAATGTCCACCATAGGTTCAAGATTACAGTTTTATGCTATTGACATCTTGTGCGTACAGTAAATACCACCTCTCCAAAAAAGAAATACATAAAATTACCCACTTATATTTTCCTTCTGTCACCAGTTTTGAGTTGGGTCAAATTTGGAATCTTCAAGCAACATATTTGAGAAAGTGATTAACTCTGGAGGTGGAACAGTTAAAGGTGAAGTGTAATGGATCTGCAAAAAGGAAACTATATTGATTCATGAAAATGTGTACATTTACCAAAACATTTGTACAACAGACATCTATTTTCAAACACAATATGCAGTTTGACCTCCAAGCTCTGATCGAGTCTATTTATACAATTTGAATATAGGAGAGATTTTATTCTTTCTTATGATGCTAAGAGCAATTATAGCTCCTGCCTAAACAATAAACTTAACATGATACCTATATATTCCAGAGCTATTTTATGTAAGCCGCTTTTATCTGCAAGTCTTGCTTAACATCTCAATAATTATCCAGCGAGTGAAAGATGATAATCCTTCTATTGAGTGCACTTCAGCTAACATATAAAGCCAAAGTCGAGAAGATAGTAACCAGATGGTGCTCTTCACCATCGAGGAAGAAATGAAACTAACCAACAAAGACTGGAGACGACTAAGAAAAGTTATTCCCAGGTAACAGCCTACCAAGCTCAGCAAGAAAACATTGAAGTCAAGTAACAGAAAAGAACTAATAAAAGGAAAAACAAGTGAGGATATTGAGTGTTTCCTCTCACCTGAGGGTTAGTCCAGATTTTCCTGACAAGTTTGTGGGAATTTTGCCAATAAGATTATTGTTCTCCAGGAAACTGGAATGTAGAACAGAAAACACAGCGGATTCAAAATTAGTGCGTAAGTCAAAATATTGGCATTGATGAATTAAGCCCCTATAACATATGTAACAACATAAACCGATTACAAATTCACAAGAACAACCATACATATGAAAAAGTTGGACAAAAATATCTCTAATCAAGTACTATTATATTACGATAAAGTTGACTGCCAATTGTTTCCCAGGAACATGCTTATTAGCACTCCTTTCTTTTGAGAGAGAGAGAGAGAGGAACATGCTTATTAGCACTCCTTTCTTTTGTGAGAGAGAGAGAGAGAAAGCTTATTATATGGTTGTTCATAAGATTGAAGATACTAACGAGAAGTAAAAAAAATAACAACTTTTGGAAAACACTTGGACGATAAGTCCATGAAACAACGGTTTCACTTTAACTTTAGATACTGTATTTGAATCCGATAGGTATACTGTAGAATTGGCAAGAGATTTGATCAGAACAGGTTTTGGATAGCGCAGGAGTCTGTTTGGGTGCTGCGCGGTCGACCGCGGCGCAAGGCCGGTCGACCGCGGCGCAAGGCCGGTCGACCGCGGCGCAAGGCCGGTCGACCGGGAGCGCAGAAAAAGGAGAGTTTTTCTGAGCAATTGTTTGGGGGTTTATTTGGAGAGATTAAGAGATTTGTTGGTGAGATTAGTTGATTGGTTTGAGCGTTTTGTAATCTCAGATTGTACTCTTCTTCTCTATTAGTGAAAACTCAATCCCCTTCTTGCCCCGTGAACGTAGGTAATTTGCCGAACCACGTAAAACTATTGTGTTTAGATTTGTGTCGTTGTTTTGATTTGTTTGGCTTTTATCTCGACGTTTGTTTGATTTGGTTCTTGAAGCACGCCCGTTTGGTTGTCCCGCTTTCGCGCCGCGCATAACAATTGGTATCAGAGTTCCAGATTTCAGATCTAAGGTTTTGTCTTGGTTGGAGGAGTAGATCAATTTGAAAGTTCGGCTAGGACTTCGTTTGGTGAGAAAGGTGAGATTTTTTTGGTAAAAACTCTATCTTTTTCAGTTTGGATCTATTCTTCGTTTGTTCCGCATTGGTTTGTTGGCGCTTGGGCTATTTGGAGGAGTAGATCGCTTTGGAGGCTCTTCGAGGGCTTTGTTTGGAGATAAAGGTGGGATTTTTCCTATTTGTGGATCTCGTTGCCGTCGTGCGGGGTGAGATCGTTTGGAGACTCTTATTAGGGTTTCAATTGGAGGTAAAATTCTCTCCTTTATCAGTTTGGATCTATTCTTCATTTGTTGGTGTTTTGAGATAGTTGGCCGAGATAGAAGGATTTCAGGCTGAGTTATTTGTTTATTGATACGGTACATTGGATTATTAAGAAGTGCCATCGACCTGCATATTGAAGTCCTTTGAGCACGTTGGTATGAGCAAGGAGACCGAGGTGGAGTTTGGCACTTCTATTTGATGATTGAGGGGTCTTTTATTTGGTGTTCATTCAGGCATTTAGGAGGCATCATTGGAAGGTAAATTGATATTTTGGTTTCCTATGTTGGGGATTATACTAGGTAATTGTGGGTTGCAACAAAGTCCCGTTGGTTTTGAAGTCCTAATAGTCAACAACAGTTGAAGAAGTGTATTGGCAGAAGGTGAAGGTACTTCATTCTGATTTTAGCGGGAGATACAAGAGGGACTTATTTCTGCATTTGTGCCGAGCTCATGGCAGTTTGAGACACTTCATTGGAGAGGAAACATTGTGGCGACGAGATAAGATGATATTTTTGATTGGTTGTTCCTTTCTAGAGGGGGATCGGCGTTGGTTGTCGAACATTTGATTTAGTATTCGGGCTTCGACATGTTTGGGTCATCTTATGCATAGGTTACCGACTGCTGCGTTTGGAGATTTTGGATCGGGTGGAGCTACTTCAGAATTTGGTTGGCGTCGGATATTTGGTTACCCAATATTTGATCACATCGAGGATGTGAGATTTGATCTGATTACGCGTTTGGGATTCAGAGGCTTATTTGATTATCGGTTGGGAGCTTCTGATTTCGTTCTAAGCAGGTATGTCATATTGGACTCTCGGCAGGTGAAGAGTGTTGATCAGATCAGTTAGATATCGTAGCAGGTGGAGGGTGATGTTACTCCATGTTGGGTGGAGTTTACTCCACATACTTCAGATCATACTGCATCGTTTGGGATTTTAGCTGAGGTGACACAGATTGATGATCATTTGGATTTGGATGCAGATGATATTGATGAAGAGTTGCAGACTTTTCTATTTGTTTGAGGGTCTTTGGAGGCCGTTTGAGTGAACTACGTGAATGTTTGATTCCTTAGGCAAGAGGATACGTAGGCAGTCAGTTTTGATGCAGCCGATTTGATGAGTAGATACCGACGTGTGGGTGAGTGTTCGCACTCTCATTTGGGTCTTGACTTGTTATGGATTGAGTCTGTTGTCGTGAATCGTTTCACTTCTGTTTGTTGGAAATTTGCAGTAAAAGAAATAATAAAAGAAAAATTTGACTTGTATTCCTCTCAAAATCAATTACAATTTGGATTCCGATTACAAAAGAGGAATGAATTTGATTCTCCTCTTTGTTTAATTCTGGGTTCTTCACGGTGGCGATGAGATGCCTCCCTCGAATGCTTGTGTGGAGTTTGCTTCTCGTTGACGATCCGAACGTCTTGGTTCACTGGAACGTGATTTTCTCCTCACGATTTGAGAGTTTGCTTCTCGTTGACGATCCGAACGTCTTGGTTCACTGGAACGTGATTTTCTCCTCACGATTTGACGCTGTGGAGAACTTGCGTGGCAAGTTTGAAAATAACTCTTAACGAGTTGATAACTCTGAACGAGTTTTAGGAGAACTTGCAGAGCAAGTTTTGAACTCTGATCGAGTTGATAACTCTGACGAGTTTTAGAAGAACTTGCAGAGCAAGTTTTGAACTCTGATCGAGTTGATAACTCTGAACGAGTTTTAACTCTTGAAAAAGAGTTGATTTGAATCGAAAGTTCGGTTAATAAGCCAAGGAAGAAGTTCCTGTTGCTGGTCTCCCAAAACTCCAACAATTCAAGCCGAGAGCCAAAAAGCCAAAAGCCTTCTCTCCCCAAAGAAAAGGATCTCCGAGCCCAGCCCGAACTCAGTTGAGTTTCCCACTATTTATATGGGATTTAGGGGTGGTAACTCCCCCCTTAATTAGCTCCTCAATGGGCTGAGTGGGGTGTAACTGCCCCCTCTTAAACAGCTCCCTACATCGTGGGGAAGACGGTTTTGAAACCGTACTGTTAGTGTTTTGAACGAGTCAAAACGCTGAAAACAGCGTTCTGGGCCCGAACTGTGTGTTTCTGGACTTGAAAACGCACAGTTGGGCCTGTAAACGCACAGTTGGCCTGAAAACGCACAGTTGGCGCCTGTAAACGCACAGTTGGGCCTGTAAACGCACAGTTGGGCCTGTAAACGCACAGTTGGCCTGAAAACGAACAGTTGGCCTAAAAACGCACAGTTCGCCTGAAAACGCACAGTTCGCCTGAAAACGCACAGTTGGGACGTTTTAGGCTGAAACCGTAAGTCGGAATTGGACGAATTATATATGAAAATCGGCTATCTCGACGAGACGGGGCCATCCGAACCGTGCCAAAGGCTTCGGTTCGCTTCCTCCGTTTTGCCAAATTCCTTACGGTTTGAGAGATATCTGCATTCTAATATGAAGAGACCGTCAATTTGTAGTCTCTTTTGCTAGAGCTTTGCACAGATCGTCCTCTTGTAATCTTCGTCTTGGCTCCTTGAAAATACGAGAGTCATCAGATTGTAACTCCCGATGTTGATTGTGAAGGCTGTTGCATTGGGGCTTTCATTAGTTGTCGTGAAGGTCGTCAAATTGTAGCCTTCTAAGTGAAAGTCCTCAAATTGTAGCCTTCTGGAAGTCGTCAGATTGTAACTTCCATCATCGGTGTTTGATGGGGGATCAACTATCTATTGTGATTTTTAGACAGCCTACAACTTCGTACGGGACGCAACAAGTGAGGCATTTGGTTTGGTCGGTGTCAGCTCAATTTTTGAAAGAAACTTCGTCAATGTGGAGAATTATAGAATCGGCAAGAGATTTGATCACAACAGGTTTTGGATAGCGCAGAAGTCTGTTTGGGTGCTGCGCGGTAGACCGCGGCGCAAGACCGGTCGACCGCGATCGTGCACGGATCCAGGGTTTGTGCCTGGACTTAGCGCGGTAGACCGTCGCGATCGACCGCGAGACCCTGTAGGACTTTTTGGTCTCTGTCGCTGGAACGCGGTCGACCGCGAGCTTTGGGCGATCAACTGTGAACCGCCAATCGGGTCAGGGCCCAGTTTGAGTTTCCTGTTCAGTTTGGATTTGGTGTTTGCTATAAATACCAACATACGAATTAGGGTTTCTTTAGCTTGGATTGGAGATTGGTTTGGAGATATTTGGAGCGCAGAAAAATGAGAGTTTTTCTTAGCAATTGTTTGAAGGTTTATTTGGAGAGATTAAGAGATTTGTTGGTGAGATTAATTGATTGGTTTGAGCGTTTTGTAATCTCAGTTTGTACTCTTCTTCTCTATTAGTGAAAACCCAATCCCCTTCTTGCCCCGTGGACGTAGGCAGTTGTCCAAACCACGTAAAACTATTGTGTTCGGATTTGTGTCGTTGTGTTGATTTGTTTGGCCTTTATCTCGACGTTTGTTTGATTTGGTTCTCGAAGAACGCCCGTTTGGTTGTCCCGCTTCCGCGCCGCGCACAACATATACCGGTGCAACTAATGAAATATATGATAATAAGTAACATATCACTGGTTATTATGTGTGTAAGGTTAAAGAATTGTGTTGCTTGTTTCCATGGCAATACAGGAAAAGGGTATGTTCTATAATAATAAAAAATGAGCCAAATTTCACAGAAATTTATAGCTTCCAGGAATGTGGCAGGATATCTGCACTGTAGACACTAGGATATCCTAAAGACTGTAAGAAATAAAGAAGTTCACAAAAGCTCGTCAGGAGAAAAACTGGGAAGATTGAAAGAAATATGATTCTAAGCAATTCAAGTATTATGGAATAGTAACTCGTGCATATGGTGAACCTCTAGTTATGAGAGGAAGTGTAAAAGGCATCATGTTTATGGTGGTAAAAAACATATAATAACAACTTACAGCTCGTGTAGACTCTTGATATTTCCAAGCGATTGTGGAATGCCTCCAGTCAACTGATTATTCTGCAAATGCCTGCAAATGGAGATGGCATTTTTCAAGTCAACGGCCGCAAAAGTGATGAAAACAAATTAATTATTTATCTAATTAAATTAAAAGTATTGCTTACAGCTTCTCAAGCATTTGTAATCGGCCGAGCTCTGGAATAGGTCCTGAGAAGTTATTATTTGCAAAGGAGCTGCGCATGAAAAGGTTCTCAGCTAGAGTTATTGTTCTTGAAGTCGCTAATGTTTCTACAATAACGCAGTTCAGAAACTTACAGAGCAGTTAGGGCTGTCAGATTTGCAATATTAGGTGAGAGAGATCCCAACAGACCCATGCCAGACAGATTCCTGGAATAAGAGAAAAACCAATATACATATAATGGCGACAAACAGAAAAAAAATCAAAATAAAACAAAGTCAGATATGAAGTTTAACTCACAGAGAGATCACACGGATACGTGACCCACCAGAGCATGTAATTCCAGACCATGTGTATCCGTGAGGCAAACAAGGATCCCCATTCCAATCAACTGGTGGGTTTTGAATGCTTTTCTTTATTCTATCTAACGCAATTACTATGGAGATAAATGAAAAGAATATTGTCAATAAATGCAATTCAACTCTGGTGTACACAATACGTAGGCAGACAGACGTACCATCACGTGTAAGAGTTATTCCTCCAAGAGGAATAACACCAAAAATCTCCCCTGCGTTGATTATAGGAGGCATAGAAGATAAAGGAGAGAGAGTAATCTTTGTAAGACCAGAAAGATTCCATTGGGTCGCAAAGACAGCAAGCCCAGAAGATGTAACCTTCAAATTATCGTAGAAACTATAGTCATTTATAAAGATATCGAGTGCTCTGGTGGCCTGAAATGATTGATCTGCAAAGTAAAGAGCAATGTAGTAGCTAGAGTCTGGAAGAAACAGTGGAGGCCATTGCAATTCCATGGGACCATCTTGTTCAGTTGTCAGGGCAGTACTAAAAACATTTGTTGGTGGGAGGTTCCAAAAACCTGCAGCTGAAATGTCTTTAGTTCCACTTGTTGCCCGAGCATCGCCAATAAATGGTTGCCAATATCTATTGAATCTGTCATCTGGGTACCTATTTCTCCAGAAATGTGAAAGCATTCCATCAGATACAAATATACAAGGCAAAAGGTTACAGATGCTTAAAAGTCACAACAAAGTCCAACATATTTAAAAGGTAAAGGACCTTGATGGATGGCATCTTTGCATTTAACAACGACCACATTAATGGATAGCTAAACGGAGTTGAAATAGATGAAACTAATTAAGGAAACAATGGCATACAGAATTCTGAAACTGAAAATTTTCCCAGTAACCGGAACGTACCTTTGTACAAGTTAGATAGAGCAGCATGGCTCCGGCAATAGGCACATAGGTTGAAAACCATAGGAATATGGGAGCTAGTTTCAAGTTTGACAGTTGGTATATAAACCTGGGGAGAACTGTGTAACTGACGAGCTTATTATGGACACCGCCAGTTTGACAGACAAAATCCGCAAGCCGCGCACACATGCTATAAGCCGATTGCTTGAAGAAAAATACGGGTGTTTAGAAATTAGCAATTCAACTACCAAGATGTCCTGGTAGATCCTAGACAACAATATACGTATTGAGGTTTGAAGTATGGTAATGATCCATATCGATTACACCACAACGTATTTCAAGCAAGCCAATCAATGCAACAAGATATGGGCTAAACCAACTAGTAGAGGCCGAGCTGCACATGATGAGACTTGAGGTTAAATTTCTTCTTCTTGATTAGATAGTCAAGGGCTGCTGGCATGACTAAAACTTAGCAAGCGAGAGATCACTAGGAATCTAGGATAGTTTTCAGTTGCTAATCCTCTCTAGATATTACTATGTGCGTTCCGCTCAAACAGTCAGCGAAAAGGGAGGAAGATTTCTTGTCATCAGTACCTTGTAATTGGCCCGTCGTGTCCGAATCTACTCCTCGCCACGAGGCCCAGAGCATTCTTAGTAAAATCAGTCGAATTATACACCGAGTCCTCCAATATAATCATCTCCAGCGCATTAATGAACGGGTCGGACTCGGTATAGTAATTCCCAGCAACACAAACGCTCATAATCTTCCCCCTAGCCAAGAACACCCCCTCATAGCTCGAAGCCATCCCGCTCACATAGTCCCTCGTCGTATTACACACCGTCCAGAAGGTCCGTCACGATCTGGTCGAACCACGGCGGCGCCGCAGGACGGCGCCGCCGCCGCCGTGGTAGAAGTAGGTGTGCGGACGAGGTAGCGGGCCCGCGGAAGGTGGGGATGGAGTAGCAGGACTTTAGGGTTTTGGATCGCGGGGGTCGAAGGGGAAGGACCGGAGGGTGGAGAGGAGGGGGAGGAGGCTGCCGGCGGCGGCGGAGGCGGAGGATCCAGGGACGCCGACGGAGACGAAAGGGTGGTCGGGGATGTAGGTCAGGTTGTTGAATTCGAGGGCGGAGTTGGACCCGCAGTTCAAGAGGAGGCCTCTGGGGGGGTCAGAGAGGGCTTCGGTGGCGACGAGGAGGGACAGAGATAGCAACAGGAGGAAGGAGGAAGGGGGAGGCATTGGAATCCGACGGCGATCGAGCTAAATTGAGAAGTGAATGGGGGGTTGCCAATTCAAAAGAGAGAGGGCGAGCAGGTAGACGGTGGTGTTGCGGTTGGGAAATCTTTTGAAATGGAGTCGGGAAGAAATTAAAGAGGAGAAGATGTCAATAAGGGGAAAATAATAAACAAAGAAAGGAGGGATATACGTATTATTTGATTCGACTTTCACCGCTTGGAAGGGAATGAAATACTACCGGGAGCGGGCTGAGAGTGAAGCATGACGAAGAGCGAGGGAGTTTTTTATTATTATTATTATTACATTAAAAAAGTGGCACTAGGGACACATCCCCAACTCTCCCGCCACAATACTAACTACACCTTCTTTCTTATTTGCTACAGTATACCGAGTCTCACATGAGATTTTAAAATTTAAAATCCCATGTGAGGCCGGATGTACTAGAGCAAATGAGAGAGAGGGTGTGGTTGGGGGTGTGCCCCTATCATTTTCCTAAAAAAATTTGTGTGGGAAAGTGATGTGTGCTTTAATGATTGGCTTGCTCTTAATGACCCTTGTTTGATGAATTTTCCTCCAACTTTTTTCCGACACGACCCTGGCACTTATAAACCAATTTTATAGCAATTTAATACTTATTGCTTGATGAATTTGTTGTTAAACATACCCTAATCAAAATTTAAAACTACTCCAATTATATCTTGAAATAGAATTACCATAATTTTAATAGTAAATAAAAAAAAAATTAAGAGTCAAAATGTTGCCAAACTAGCTTATAAATATTCATGGGGAAAAAAACTGGGGGGATAATTCTCTTCTTTTAGAAACAAGTGGGTATATAAGTGCAAAATGGGGAAAACTATAGGGTATTTAAGTGTCGTCTATAGCCTTGTCAATTTGCCGGCTAACCAGAGAGGGTTTATTTGAGCCTGGCTGTCACGCAATTGCATTTTGTTTACGAAGCTCCTAAGGGCATCTCCAACCCTTTGTCTCAAAATGGTGCAAATTTTGCACCAAAATGGTGCAAAAGTCACATCTAACAGTAATTCATCTCCAACCCATTGCACCATTTTTTGCACCAAAAAGGAATATTCTCAGTATCTTTCTTTTTATCTACTTTTATATGATTATTTTTTATCCCCTATATTTTTAACTATTTCAACAATTAACCTCACATATCAAATTTTATTTTTTCACATATTTTCCAAACAAAATGATTTATTATTTAAAAAATTAAACTAATAAAACAATAAAATATTATATACCTATTATTAATATTGCCAAAATATTACATTCAAGAACACAACAGAAAATAAAATGTAAGAACATAATTAAACATTAACAACAACGTAAAAATTACAAATTTAGTATGCTCTTAACTATCTGAATTAGTGTATTCCTCCCATAGATGATCTATCAATGCATTACGAAGCGCAATATGGGCATCTTTATCCTTGATTTTTCCGTAACGTGCAATAAATTGAGTAAATCTTGTAGTTTCATCTGCTACCATATCAACTTCTGGTGTTGGTGCTTCCCTCACTTCTTGAATTGGTGCATAAAGATCACGTTCATCCTCGATTATCATATTATGCATAATAATGCATGCAGTCATTATGTCATGTAATACATGTTTTTTCCAAAAACGTGCTGATCCTGCCACGATTGCAAATCGTGATTGGAGAACTCCGAACGCACGTTCTACATCTTTTCTACATGCTTCCTGTTTCATGGCAAAATATTTTTTCTTCCTACCTTGTGGCTGTTGGATTGTTTGTACAATAGTAGCCCATTTCGGATATATACCATCAGCTAAATAATAACCCATATTATACTCTTTTCCTTGAATAACATAGTGAGCGGGAGGAGCAATACCTTGAGCTAGGTTAGAGAAAAGATTAGATGACTCCAGCACATTGATATCATTATTGGTGCCTGGCATACCAAAATATGCGTGCCATATCCAAAGATCATAATCTGCCACAGCTTCGAGGATAATAGTTGGTGACCCACTACGTCCTGTGTATTGCCCAGACCATGCTGTTGGACAATTTTTCCATTTCCAATGCATACAATCAAGACTTCCTAACATTCCTGGAAAACCACGTTTTTTTCCAATATAGAGTAGCCTAGCAATATCGTTAGCGTTAGGTGTTCGTAGATACCGCTCTGCGAATATTTCCACCATAGCACGACAAAATTTTGTCATACTTTCAATTGCTGTTGACTCACCTATTTTAACGTATTCGTCCGTAGCATCAGCTGGTAGACCGTATGCCAACATGCGAAAAACAGCTGTTACTTTCTGTAACGGTGATAATCCCATTCTACCAAGTCCATCACTTCGTTGTTGGAAGTAATAGTCATGATCTTTCACTGCATCAACAATACGAAGGAACAAACTTCTTGACATCCGATATCGACGACGAAACATATCTTCTCCAAAACGTGGATTATCGGCAAAGTAATCTATGACCAAATTCTGATGCGCATTTTCTCGATCGCGGTTGATCACTGCATGACCGGGAATCGAGCCACCATGGATCGGTTGGTAGTTGTGTTGACGTAAATTGTTAACGAGGATCATGTTGTTGTTGATGTACTCACAAATTACTTCTTCGGTTTCATCAATCTCTGCAATGATATTGGACAGAAAATTATCATCATCCGAAGATGAAGATGATGATAAGTATGATGGACCTCCAACATCGAAATTCATTTTTGAAGTAAGAAAAGAATGACTGAAGTATGCAGAAATGGAGAATAATAATTTTAACACAACAACGAGTAATTGTGTGGATGTACCTAATCTAGTATGCTATTTATAAAACTTTGCTTAGTTGTATACATTGAACAATGTGTAAAGTTGAGCTGGTTTTAGGAAATGCTTTCCAGCTGTTATCAATTTGTCATAAAATTCAAATTTGCTTTTAGCTGTATACGTTGGATAATGTGTAAAGCTGACCTGATTTTAAAAATTGATTCCCACTCGTACAAAGCTTTCACACAATTCAAGGAGAGCTGAGCTGTGTATACGTTGGACAATGTGTAAAGCTGACAGATTTCAAAAATTGATTCCCACTCGTACAAAGCTTTCACACAATTCAAGGAGAGCTGAGCTGTGTATACGTTGGACAATGTGTAAAGCTGACCTGATTTCAAAAATTGATTCCCACTCGTACAAAGCTTTCACACAATTCAAGGAGAGCTGAGCTGTGTATACGTTGGACAATGTGTAAAGCTGACCTGATTTCAAAAATTGATTCCCACTCGTACAAAGCTTTCACACAATTCAAGGAGAGCTGAGCTGTGTATACGTTGGACAATGTGTAAAGCTGACCTGATTTCAAAAATTGATTCCCACTCGTACAAAGCTTTCACACAATTCAAGGAGAGCTGAGCTGTGTATACGTTGGACAATGTGTAAAGCTGACCTGATTTCAAAAATTGATTCCCACTCGTACAAAGCTTTCACACAATTCAAGGAGAGCTGAGCTGTGTATACGTTGGACAATGTGTAAAGCTGACCTGATATCAAAAATTGATTCCCACTCGTACAAAGCTTTCACACAATTCAAGGAGAGCTGAGCTGTGTATACGTTGGACAATGTGTAAAGCTGACCTGATTTCAAAAATTGATTCCCACTCGTACAAAGCTTTCACACAATTCAAGGAGAGCTGAGCTGTGTATACGTTGGACAATGTGTAAAGCTGACCTGATTTCAAAAATTGATTCCCACTCGTACAAAGCTTTCACACAATTCAAGGAGAGCTGAGCTGTGTATACGTTGGACAATGTGTAAAGCTGACCTGATTTCAAAAATTGATTCCCACTCGTACAAAGCTTTCACACAATTCAAGGAGAGCTGAGCTGTGTATACGTTGGACAATGTGTAAAGCTGACCTGATATCAAAAATTGATTCCCACTCGTACAAAGCTTTCACACAATTCAAGGAGAGCTGAGCTGTGTATACGTTGGACAATGTGTAAAGCTGACCTGATATCAAAAATTGATTCCCACTCGTACAAAGCTTTCACACAATTCAAGGAGAGCTGAGCTGTGTATACGTTGGACAATGTGTAAAGCTGACCTGATATCAAAAATTGATTCCCACTCGTACAAAGCTTTCACACAATTCAAGGAGAGCTGAGCTGTGTATACGTTGGACAATGTGTAAAGCTGACCTGATTTCAAAAATTGATTCCCACTCGTACAAAGCTTTCACACAATTCAAGGAGAGCTGAGCTGTGTATACGTTGGACAATGTGTAAAGCTGACCTGATTTCAAAAATTGATTCCCACTCGTACAAAGCTTTCACACAATTCAAGGAGAGCTGAGCTCCATGAAAAAAGATAGAGATGAATGGAAAATTATAATGAAAGATTTGAATTCCATTGCTGATCCAAACGTGCGTGAGTACGTTCGAGCTC
This sequence comes from Asparagus officinalis, assembly GCF_001876935.1. Classification (NCBI taxonomy): domain Eukaryota; kingdom Viridiplantae; phylum Streptophyta; class Magnoliopsida; order Asparagales; family Asparagaceae; genus Asparagus; species Asparagus officinalis. Next base: position 61,539,624 of record NC_033800.1, on the reverse strand, counting down.
AACAGATTAAAATAATACAAAAAAGAAATCAACAAGAACAAGGGTCTGCTTTTAATTTTGGCAATTATTTTATTGATATTGGACACTCTGGCCCCGATCTACCAGATTATTGAGAGTTGCTTGTCCATCTTAAGTAACGTCACATGTTTAGTTTGTATTTTATGTTTTATTTTAATGAAGTTAATATAGCGTCGCGCTGTTCATCCCCGTCAAAATGCGGCAACAAATGCCGCTCGATTGGAGCTCCCACGTAGCGGCATTTTCACTTTTCGCCTCAAAATGCCGCAGCGTTGGAGATGGTCTAAGCCCATATGTTACGAAGCTCGGATTCGACAAACCCGGCCCAGTAACAAAAAATGGCCTGCTACTTATCCGAAAAGCCCAACAAAATTCATCAAGGCGCAAAAAAACGAAATTCGAATTTTCCAGCTTCCCACAAATGTCTCGAATTTCTATAAACAGGTGGCGGGTTATTCTAAATAGCCTCCAAAAACTGCTTTTTATTGCCAAAACCGAAACCCCCCTGGCTCACTCACCACTCAATCCCTGCTTTTTTGTATTCCCGAAATACCCTTTTTCCCTTTCCTTTCACCAATCTCAGGCTGTGTCCCCAAATCCTCTCTCTCTCTCTCCCTCTCTCTCTCACATCTCCAGCTGCGCTTGATGGAGGGAGATCACCAGCATCAGCAGAAGGAATCGGCGATGGACAAGCAGCGCAAAGGCCAGAAGAGGAAGCTGGAAGAGGACGCGTCGTCGTCAGCAGCTATGGTTATAGATATCGAAGAGAGACCGAGCAGAGGCGAGATCCTCCACCACCTGTCGCCCGAGACCCTAGATCTGGAGGTGAAGACTCAAGTTGAGGTCCTGCAGAGGAGATTCTCATGGCGGGAGCCTGATCGGTTGGCCGCCAAGCGTGCGACTCACGTGCTGGCTGAGCTCGCCAAGAACGGTAATTGATTCTCCTTAAGATATCATGCCCCCCCCCTCCGATTTGATGAGTATATCGAGGGATTTTGTTCGCAGAGGAAGTCGTGAACGTGATTGTTGAAGCTGGAGCGGTGCCGGCACTCGTGAAGCACCTGAAAGAGCCTCCGGCGATCGCCGGAGGAGAGAGGCCGTTCGAACATGAAGTTGAAAAAGGCAGTGCCTTTGCTTTAGGTCTTCTTGCGGTAAAGGTATAGCTTCTTCTATCCTCTTTTGGATTTTTGAGTTGAAAAATAAATTTAAAGGTTTAGAATGAGTTATATTCTTTAGATACTTTCGTCAAAATTGTCACTAAACATTGGTCCATTATGTTTCTCAGAAGAATTGAATTGCTAATAGCACATGTGCCTGTGCATTGATGAATACCCCGTTAAATTAGGACTTATATTATTCAGTTTAGTCATCTTAGGCAGCTGGAAGTGGAACTGATGCTTGGCTGCTTTTTTTTTCATTTTTTTGAATGCTTTTCTTGGGTCACTCGAAGAATTGATCTCATATTTGATTGTTGAACAGCCTGAGCACCAACAACTCATAGTTGATGCTGGTGCCTTGCCTCTTCTTGTTGATCTCTTGAAAAGGCATAAGAAAAGTTCCAACTCTCGTGCAGTTATTAGTGTAGTAAGAAGAGCAGCTGATGCGATAACCAACCTTGCTCATGAGAACAGCAGCATCAAAACTTACGTCAGGTTGTCTTGTTAGCTCTCTTATTTGTCTCCTAAATTAAATTGTTTTACGATTATTTCCGATCATGATATCTTTTTCTTTCTTTTTCTTTAAATTCAGGATTGAAGGTGGGATTCCTCCTCTTGTTGAATTGCTTGAATTTATTGATCTGAAGGTGCAAAGAGCAGCCGCAGGTGCCTTGCGGACCTTGGCATTTAAAAATGATGAAAACAAGAACCAAGTGAGTAATCCCTAAATATAATCTTATTACACTATCTGTAAACAGAACTTTATCTCACGGTCCGTTTTCATCTGTCTTCTTTTGCAGATAGTGGAGTGTAATGCTCTTCCTACCCTAATTCTCATGCTTAGGTCAGAGGATGCTGCCATCCACTATGAGGCGGTAAGCTCCCTTATTAATGTACTTTCATAGTAGACATTGTAAAGTTTGCCATCATTCAAGAGAAAGTCTACGGGGGCTATAATCGATGATTTAAATGGGCTTTGTTCTCTACAATCGATGTGTATACTCTTATCTTGGTCGCTTTTTTATGATGTGATATTGTTTGGAAATTGCATAGAGTAGAGAATAATTATGGTCGTTTGTTGTTGACTAGTGATTGATTAGTTATGTAACTGACTGCTAAGTATTTGGATACAATTGCACATCAACCTAAAATATTTGTCTCTAATCTCTATCAGATTGGTTCCACACATTTCACCACAAAAACTACGAAAGCTTCACAAATTCTGAAAATTAGTTAAACTTGTTATACGTTGTAACTGGTAAACAGTAATTATACACGTGAACCCTGAATAAAATCATGTCTCATGACCACAAAAATGCACATTTTTAAGTTTGTAGGTTTGTAGTGAATAATTCAATTTCAAACAATGAAGATGGTGCGCCTTATTTTACTTTTAACTTTCTTCTGTCAGATGAGTGTCAAGGTCTCTTTGTACTACACATGATTAAGTGTTATCTTGTCAATCTATTAGGTGGGTGTCATTGGAAATTTGGTACATTCCTCCCCAAACATAAAGAAGGAGGTTCTTGCAGCAGGCGCTTTACAGCCCGTTATTGGCTTATTAAGGTATTACTTTGCCCTAATGCACCCTCTATTTCCATAACATTGTGTTTTACACGAAATGTTGCAAGCGTAAGGTTATTAACAAGCCCTTTTCTTTACCCTGTATTAGGAATATGATTAGGTTTATTAGTTATGCTGCCACTTAAGTGATTATTTAAAGTGATTACTTTCCTCCTTAGTTTTGCTAAATTTTATCTTGTTGAAGATATAGGGCTCTATTTTTCAAAAAATTATACTCAGGAAGCTCTTTGATCATGTAAGCCAATGTTCTGATCATCTGCATTGTAATCTTGATATCTTATATGGTCAGGAATGTTTTCGGGGAAGTCTCTTTCAAACTCTTGAACTAATATAGTGCCATCATGTGATGATGATACTCAACCTAATAGTACATTTCCTAATATGTTTACCTCTGAAAACTGAAATGTAGGTATACTATTATGAAATACCAGTCTTGAATATCAGAAGGACAAGGGTAAACACACTATGCATTCATTTCCTATTCTTATTGAAATTGAGTGCACTGCCCCGAAGGTGAAAGTTTCTCCTTTACCTTCTACTATCAAGAAGTGGAAGCATAGCTATGAAGCATTGTTCTGTGGTCTAACATACCATCACCTAACCTGTTGTGTGGCATTGTTCTGTGATCTAACTCACCATCATTAAATTTCAACCTCTTAATAAGAAACCAACAAGTTTTCAATGATAATTTTCTTCTACATGTATAAAGTGTCTGTATGTTGTAACATAATTATCCTATATGCATATTTGAGATCAAAAACTTGGTAAACTTTTCACCTGACATGATGTACTGACAGTTCATGCTGTACGGAGAGCCAGAGAGAAGCTGCTTTATTGTTAGGACAATTTGCTGCAACTGATTCAGATTGCAAGGTGATGTTATACAAATATGCACATGCTCAGCATTTTGTCAGCTTATATGCAAATGTGCATCTGTTTTTTTTCCTTGTAAAATAAGTATGCATCTAAAATTCTGACTTGGAGTCTTTGTAATCTGCAGGTACACATTGTACAGAGAGGTGCTGTCAGGCCTTTAGTTGAGATGCTACAGTCTCAAGATATTCAACTTAAAGAGATGGCTGCTTTTGCTCTTGGAAGATTGGCCCAGGTCAGCCATCTATCTTGTTATGAATAATATTTACACTCAAAGGAATCTTGTTGCTGTCGTACAAGTGTGTACTGCAAATTCAAAGGAAATGGACATACAAATTGTTTCCACCTAACAAACTATATCATGGGGAATCACAATGGAAGATGCACATGATTCATCCTGATGTACATATCATAAAAGGCATTAAGACTGAATTTATGTTTTGGAACCTTCTAAGTCCCTCTCACTCTATATCAAGCAACTGTTTTGTAACTGATGAATAAATGAATTGGCATGCCCTGATCAACTTATTTAGCTGTGTTGCAGTGGCAGTTTGTAGTCTGATCCTAGCTTAGAAACTAGCACATTTACCTGTTGTGAATTTGTACCTAAGTTATGAAGTTTCTTATGTAGGTATTCTCATTAAGTAATCAACAGTGACCATTCTGTTTAGATTGTTTATGGCTCCACACACTCACAGCAAACCCAAGTGCCTAATATTAGCCTTAAAGGCAAATATCATAAAACAATATGTGTGATAATTATGTCTATTTTTTCTTTCTGTGATTTGATTTTTACTCTCGGTCTGTGCTGAGTTTATAGACCACTGGTCATTCGTGAGAACTCTCCATCATGACATTCCTTTTTCCCTTAGGACTCACATAACCAGGCTGGTATTGCATATAATGGTGGTTTGGCGCCTCTACTAAAACTTCTTGACTCAAAGAATGGATCTCTACAGCACAATGCAGCATTTGCTCTCTACGGAATTGCAGATAATGAGGTGACTTTATTGACGGTCCTGAATTATGTTTCCAGATTCTGAGGATTGTCTAGAATCTAGATGCTAATCTTTGGCAGTCACTGTTAATTGAATATACTAGGCTATTTGTAACTTACATTTTCTATTTTGTAGGATAACGTCTCAGATTTTATCAAGGTGGGAGGTGTTCAGAAGTTACAAGATGGAGAATTCATTGTCCAGGTACTTTTTTGTTGAAACTTTGGTGTCATTTTCAATTTGAAGTGCTACATTCAGCAAACATTTTTGAAGCTGTTATGATTTGCTTATAGGCAACGAAGGACTGTGTAGCCAAGACATTGAAACGGTTAGAGGAGAAGATTAATGGAAGAGTAAGTTTTGGTTGTTTCAATTTAGATTGCCACTTGAATCCTCTTTAATGGTATAACATTTTGACCATCCCTATTCTTCTCTCATTAGATGCATTGTTTTGTTCTAGGTTCTAAAGCATTTGCTTTACATGATGCGAGTAGGAGATAAAGCTGTACAAAGACGTGTTGCTTTGGCTCTATCTCACCTGTGTTCTCCTGAGGACCAGAAGACAATTTTCATCGATAATAATGGTATCACTACTTGCTAGGACGTTTTATGATCCTTTCTTACTAGTGTAATAGAGAACATGTTTGCCTGCCAGATTTTATCTCCTGGGACTAAATAAAAAGGAACAAATGCTTTAGCTCTTCTCTTAGAAAAGCTTCCTTATTATAGATAAATATTATCAGAAAAGGCTATTTAACTTGATCAAATAAATAGAACCCCTTTTTGGTCCTTAAAAATTGGAGTAACCTTGTGCGAAATTATTTATGAGGTTTAGTCAATTTTCCTATCATTTTCTTTCCTTGAATAATAGGTGGATAACTCCCATTCTCTCCCTTGTAAGGTGGAAAATTCA
>NC_033800.1:61497475-61534071 GCF_001876935.1 Asparagus officinalis | reverse complement strand
CAACCCCCAACAAACCCCAAAAAATAAAAAAGAATACAAACTTTGCTGCTCTTCAGAATAAGGACATTCTTAGATATATATTCCATCCTTTGTGGCTATTGTAAATTGAATTTGATTTATTATTTCAGTGTATGTATTGTAAAATTGGTCGATGCATCTGTAACTGCATTAATGAGTTCTTATATACTTAAGTTTTTAGCACATAGTTTAGAATTGTTCAATATTTATTATGATCGCTAAGATTGAAACATTAAAAGATAAGCCACTGTTCACAATTAGCTTTGTGTAGCAAGCAATATTCAGGTTACATGATAAAAATGTAAGTGAATTTGGCTTTATGTCAGCTCATAAGAATTCATTGTTCTTTGTTAAGACTTAAGATAGTGCGTGATGCATGTTTGTATTATCTGTTGGTTGTGGTGCTACAATCTTTAAAGAAACAAGGAAGGATCTTGTGACCCCTGCTTCAATTTATGATCAAATCTCTTTTAAGTTCCTATTATGGCCAATATATTCACTTTTAGTTGCGTAGTCATGAAAAAAGGTATAATTTAGTGTACAGTCTGTGCGTTTATGGGCCTAAAACATATATTTGGTTCTTTATATGGCTCATGAGGAACATATCATCATGCAGATTATCATTTTATATTCACAAAAAAGGCATGCATGAGCTTATTTATAACAGAAAATTCACATCACGATAGGTTATGTTTAATGGACAGAATAATATCTGTTTCATGCAGGGCTTGACTTGCTTCTGGGTCTTCTTGCCTCTACAAATACGAAACAACAGCAAGATGGTTCTGTTGCACTGTGTAAGTTGGCGAACAAAGCCATGACACTCTCTCCTATGGACACAGCTCCTCCTTCTCCAACACCACAGGTTTGTATTTTTTGGAAAATGTTGAAAGAATCATCCAAGGGTAGAATTAGATTGTCAAAGCTGTAACATCCATTGCAGATCTGAATGATCTTATTCTTGTTCTTTACAATTGTAAAATCCTTCAATAGGAGCCTATCCTTTTATGTTGATTGGATTTTTTTCCTACACCTTTACTTCCTGCGCTTGTTTGATAAACATTCATAATTGCAGGTTTATCTTGGTGAACAGTATGTGAATAGTTCCACGCTATCCGATGTTGTCTTTCTAGTTGAAGGTTGTAATTATCTCTTTCTCTAAATAATTGAATATTTGGTATTGTTTATGTAGTCAAGATCTCGAATTATCGTAACATGAGCTTTGTTGCTTAGGATAAAAGTGTTCATGATCGTAAAAATGCAGGTTATCCAACATGCTTCCCTTTCTTTTTCAGGTAGACGGTTTTATGCACATAGGATTGCTTTACTTGCTTCTTCAGATGCATTTCGTGCCATGTTTGATGGTGGATACAGGGTGAGTTGATTTTTTAAAATCAATTCTTGTTATGATATCTTAAAGATTGTGAACCTTCATGACTGTGATTAACAGCGAATGATGAACCTATTAGTGCTCGGCATTGTTTTTCTAATTAAAACAAGTATACACAACCTAATCATCCATGTGATTTCAATGCTTGTATTGCTTTTAAGAGAATATATCTGGTAGATTTGTCTGAAAAAGTAAAATCCTGTCCCTTAGGGGGGGGTTATTGGTTGGGATATTTTAGGGGATAATGAGATAATTTTGGGGATTCTATTTCATAGTGTTATTCATTGGGACAATGGAACAAGGATAATACCTTTTTGTGTTATTGGTTTTTTGGAACATTAGTGAGACAATTACACCACTTGGGATAAAATTACCCCACTCATATACAAAAAATTTGTCCTAATAGTAAAAATTTACCCCATCCTCCATATTGGAAAAATGTTGTTCCACTTTGAAGACAATTGGGATAATTTTAAAATATTTTTGTATTACTTAACTAATACATGCTAATTATATTATAAATATATGACATGATATATAAAATATAACATATATTAATATTTTAATGACATAATTTAATAACATATATTAATAATATTATATAATAGTAATTATAGTATAACGTATTTATTATAATGTTATATAATATTGCAATAACATATATTAATAATATTATATAATAATATATATTAATAGTATTATGTAATATATTATTATATAATATTAATTAGTAATTATAGTATAACGTATTTATTATAATATTATATAATATTTAATAACTTATATTATTATATTATATTATATATAATTAATTATAAAATATTATTTGTAGTTATTATATATGAGCATACTATTATAATATAATATAATAATTACTAATTATAGTTAAAATATTATGATATAATATAATATAATAATAGTTTGAAATAATATAATATATTATAACTATAACATGATACTTTAATATATATTATTGTAATATCATGTAATATATAATATATATATATATATTATATTTTAATTTTAATATAAAATTTTAAAATTATTACATTGAATAAAGTAAAATATTATAATATTTATAAAGTCATTATATCCTTGTACTATATTATAATATATTAAATTAAATATATATTATTAAAGTATTATATTATATATATTATTCATTATATTATATCAATTATTATATAATGTAGCATACTAATATAATGTTAATTAGTAATTATTGTATAACATATTATATTTTTGTATAAATAATAATGTATTATATTAAATATTATATTAAATATTATATATATTATATTAATTATTATATATAGTATAGCATGCTAATAATATAATATAATACAAACAATATATATTAATAATAGTAATTTGTAAGTATAGTACATATATTATATTTTAATATAAAGTAAAATAATATTTATATTATAATAATAATTAAATAATATACTAAACATTTGGATAAGTTAATTTAGAAGTAATTAATAGATAAAATTATATTTTAATAAGGGTGTCACATCATCAATTATCCCACATGAATTGTCAATCAAAGGCTCAAATTATCCCATTATCCCACTTTATCCCACTTTACCCCACTCAAAATACCCAAAGGGGTAAAATTGTTCCATGGGAACAATTTTCCCACTTGGCCCCAATTTTCTCCCAACCAATAACCCCCCCTCCCCCCCCCAAATAAGTTCTCTCCTAGTTGATCCTATTGAGAAGACATTATTCATAGGGAAAATATATGTACATAATTTACACAGGATAAGCTCTCACAGACACGCATACAAAATAAAAAAGACGAAACGTTAAAACACCAACCCACCATTCCCACAGTGTTTTTGTGTGTGGTAGTTCACGCGTGTGCACGCATAGGACAAAGAAAGGAATAAGCTTCTATGAAGAGAATGAAGTGTATGAACTTTCACTGTTATCTGGCTTGAGGTAAAAGATGATTGTATTGCCATCGTAATTGTTTATTCATTGATATTTGTAACGCATGCTTTAAAAAAAAAAATTGTCGATGCTGTTTGACGTTGTATTCTATCACATGTCACTTTTATTAGATTTCTGAAATATTTCTCTATTTGATATCGTACATATACAGGAAATGTAGACGTTTTATGTGACATAATAAGTTGCACTTTAGTGTTCACTAATGTGTGTAACTACCTATTAACTTAATCTCAAGAGAAGACTCAGGTGATGTATGCTCTTCATTGATAATAATTTGTACTTGATAATCCTCAGATCCATTTGTGGAACATAACAAGTTGAAGAAAATAATTTAAATATCTGCTGTTGGTAACTCATTTTTCTTTGAATATCAATAAAAACATATGTAAATAACTGTCACTTGGAACCCTTAACAGGAAAAGGAAGCAAGAGATATTGAGATCCCAAACATCCGATGGGAGGTGTTCGAGTTGATGATGAGGTTTGTATACACTCTTTTATGTTCATGGTTGTCTTAACAGTCAATGTTGGTACATAAATTTGCATATTTCTTGAAATTTTCACAAACAACTGTATGGGCAACTGAATTCACATTTTACTTGATTATGATATAGCTCAGTTTAACTTAAAAATTCTACATAATTGGTATTATCTAATCATTTCTGGATTTTACGCTTGATTTGATTACTTACATTGTGAGGGCTAGGGGTGCACAAAAAATATATGTATCTAAGGAAATATCTATGTCTGTATCCATTAGGATGTGGATATGGTTACTAGAATCTATATCCATAGGATATGGATCCGTGTCCGAATTATCCAAATATATGTTGGTCATACTGTTGCAATAGTTTGAATCCTTAGAATAATGGATTTGAGGTAAATTTTGATTATCAAAAGACTTATTCTTAGCTTTATAGATATAACGAACATATTAATGAGCTATCTTGTGTCATATGCACTATATTCTTTTTCAATGTTATTTGGTTCTCATATTTGTATTCTATCGGCATGTATAGCTTATATATCCGCGTGGATATCCATATATGTGTTTGATTTTAGCAGATAGGATATGAATTTTACTCGCCGAGGCATATCGGTATCTGAATCTGTGGTTGGTAAGCAGATATGGATATGGTAAGTACCATATCTGAGCCGTATTCGAATTGTATGCTACCCTAGTGAGGGCTATACCCTATGCATAACTTAGGGTTTCGTAGCTAAATTTATGGCTTAGTTGTATTGTATTGTATGTAAATCATCGATAAATATTACTATACGATGCATACATGCCTATTTCATTGTCTCTTATTTTTGCCAAATACTTCCAAAATTTTCTTTATCTTAACCAAATTCCAAACTCGTAATCCTTGCTATGGTACTTTTGCACTCCAAACTTGTGAGGTATGACTATAATTAGGATTGACATTATACTTTTTATCTTGTCGTCAGATTCATATACACAGGATCTGTTGAAGTAACTATGACTATTGCACAAGATCTCCTGAGAGCAGCAGACCAGTATCTCTTAGAAGGTCTGAAGCGATTATGTGAATATGCGATTGCTCAGGTGACTGTAAAATGTGTTACATCTTTGAATAACGGATTAAAATTGAATTCTAGTTATATTTCTTGCTCTTTAACTTAAAACTTCTTATTTGTGTCCAGGATGTTAATCTTGAAAACATCTCCAGCATGTATGAATTATCAGAAGCATACCATGCGATGTCTCTAAGGCAAACTTGTGTTCTATTCGTCTTGGAGCAATTTGACAAGATAAATGCTAGGTCAGGGTCTCCTTTCATTCCTTGTATCCATCTTCACGTTTCTTTAAAGATCAGACATGGTATTGGGTCACTTTCATGGTTCCATTATTAACCTTTTAAAATGCAGAATGCCACAAACCACAAAGCTCTTATCATGCCATGCATATTTACAGTTTACCTCAACTGATAAGCCCTGGTAAATTTACACGTAGATTTAAGAGAAACTACTAAATATCTTCCCTAAACCTTAATGGCCTCCTCCCTCCTGCCAGAGCTATTAATGGAAAATGCATGGCTTCAAATAAACTCTCAAGCATACAGTTCGTAGGTTTGCTGCTTGCTTCTGCTCTAGTGGGGATATCCTATTTATGCAAGTATAAATTGTATGTCATGGTTTGAAGGGCTGATAGTATGATTGAAATAAAATTGATTACAGAATAATTTCTGTTATGTATTTAACCGGCATCAAAACTCCTATGTTATATGGTGTCCAAGATTTACATGTCTGATGTGCTTTCACATGTCTATATCTTGACAAGTAGTTTGATGTAAGAGTATTCGTAAATGATAAAACATATGGTACCGGAGGATGTTAGAAGGACTACTAGCTTGGCTTTCGTAAGTCATACTGCTTATACCAAAGGTCTCATATACCTTTCTTTCATATTTTATGTAGGGACAGAAGTAGGAAATTGGCAATGCATGTGAATCATGACCTCATGAGATAAGTGGTAGGATCACAAGGTAGCGAGTGAGTCCTGTAGGAGAGGGGATGAGAGATTGAGGTTATATTAAAAAAACATTATATGTTTACTATAGTGAACTGCCAATTTCGTACTGTAAGAAACATCCAAAAACCTAGAGAGTATCTCACAAATGTAGCATGTTAGCAGGTCTAATTTTTAGTTGGGTGGTGGAGAGAAGCTCAAGCTAATAATTATTAGGCAAAATCATATATTGTATTTTAAGGTTACTGGTTTATGTTTTTGTGGTAGCATTGCTTTTTGCACAATTTTTTCTCCAAAATCTTTACATAGGTGCTTCAATCCGGTAAAACATCTCTTGCATCTTAAACTTTCCTTTCCAAATGATGAAATATCTGCCCTGTTGAACTGTTTTTGTGAAATCTCTTGCTTTTAGCTTTCCTTTTCAATTGGTGAAATATTTTTCCTGATGGTATGTTTTGCAGGCATTCTCTTTTGATCCCACGTATTATCCCAGAGATTCGCAGTTACTTTTCTAAAGCTCTTCTACCTAACCAAAGGAATTCTCGGACCTGATCATCCACTGTCTACTTCATGTAAACTAACACAAAAATGCTGGGGTCTGTACAGTTTTGTGACCTTTCTGGCAAGTTACTGCTGCTGTTTTTTCTTGGGGGAGCATGGATGAGACTGGTCGATACCGGAAGAAAGAAAAAAAAAAGATCTTTCTGAACTTTGAGCTTATCCTTTTTGAGTAAAACTCAGCTCAAGATTTCTGGGGTTATTTTCTTCACCTTTCAGCTATATAGGAAAGCTAGTTTCATCAAACCTTCAAACGAATTAGGATTCTATGGTGAGCACGGTTCGTTTGGCATATCCTTTGTGATACAAGGGTCGGAGTTTTACCTAAGAGAGGAGCGTATCTGAGAACCCATGGAAAAGGTTATTTAGAGCGTGAGAAGGCCTGTTGGGCTGTTTGCTATCATCCCATGTAATGTTCTTTCTCCTTCGTTCCTATCGAGTTGCAAATTCCTACAGGATGTAGAAAATTGTTGCCCATTTTGAATTGTGATGTTGTAGAAGCCATATGGCTAATTAACTTGTGAGCTGTCTCCCATATCAACATTAAGATAACCCATTTGTTAGTAATCCTTTTTTATTTGATTCTGAATTTGGGGACCACATTAAGAAATATTTAGTATTGTTTTTCGGGTTCATTAGATCACGACTGTGTGCTCGAGTTGTGCGCTATATAATAAATGAGAAGGAACAACCGGTGAGCTGGTGTCCTCGCGGTGGCTGGATGTTTGGATCAAGGGTTTGCAATTAATTCGGTAATCCAACAACATCCAGATTCAAACTGGCACGTGCCTTTTGCCGACGTATTTACCCAGAAAAACAATTCTCACCTGAGAGTAGAGTTTTTATTTTGTTTTATTTTTTTAATTCACTCAGCGGATCCATCGGCAAAAGCGAAAAAACCAAAAGGTAGTAAGCTTCAAGCGGCAGCACTACAGACCGCAATTAAATTTTCTTTTTTGTTTGCGAAGGGGGCAAAAAAAAAAAAAAGAATGGTTATAGTTGTGTGCCGTCAGAGCCCGACCAGTAAGCACTATCCGGTGACAACATTCATCGTATCAAGACCCATTTCCATATTTCACGTGTCCCCTTCTAAATTAACTCATTATCAAAACAATAATAATAATAATAATAATAGTAACAATTCACCTAAATATGCAAGTCTAAACTCCCCCCGCAGCTTCAACTACTCAATTAATTGAGCAACATTATTGAATCTGTAGCTGTATGCCTGTATCTATATCTACGTCTACCTTGTACATAAACTTTGGAAGCCCCCCGTTGATGAAAACATTGATATGATCCGATCAAATACAGGTTATCAAAACAAAAGCACCCTTTTCCTCCCAAATTTTCCGTTACCAGGGAGATGGTGGTGATACTAGAGAAGAGATATGGGCTTCTTTATTTACTGGCGATGGTTGTCATGCTTTATAACATGTCAGCTCTGGAGTCTGGACTCCTCTCGCCACATCCTTCCCGTCTGAAAGCAGAAAGTTTGGAGAGGAATGCAGGTTCGAATTTCGATCGGGAGAACCCCTTCACCGCCACCAAAAGAGTAGTACCGGCATGCCCAGATCCGCTGCATAACAAGTAACGGGTAAAGAGTGCCGTCGCGTACATGACAAATTCTCTGCATTAATTCCTGTCGATCGTAGCCCCCAGCAGCTCAAACCATATGATGTCTCGCTCTCAGAAATGTTTAGTAGCTTGCTACCTTTTTTTTATTTTTATTTTTTATTTTTCGCCCCGGGGAAGAAAAAGGTATATAAATGTACTACGCACAATTTTGTTGTTAAGTTCATAATCCATCATTTTTGTCTTCAGTTTTTGATTTAACGTGGCTGATGAAATTTGTACGACGTAGAAGACGTGCAATCATTACGTGACATGCGTGATTGGGTTGGTTAGTTACCGTGAAGTGACATAGCAAGCTTGTTATCCACATTAGTTGAACTAACAATTTGATCTCTTATTATCATATCCTCCAAAATATGCAGAAAAATGACCCTCAGTAAGCATACATATCGAACGAATTATGTTCTCTGGACAACCTCTCATTTAAAATCGCAGCACCTAGCGGCGACAAACTTTCTACAAAACAACCTTCCACTTAAAGATAGTTTCTTTTCTTAAGAATATGCGACGATGGCGCGATCATCGATATGGTCCAGGAATTATCTCCCTTGGATAAATTAAGACCATGACAGAAATCCGCAATTCAATAATTCAGCTGCTATAAATGACAGTAATAAATAACAACTCAAGAGCTATGTGGTTCCCAACACTAGAACGAAAAATCTCACAGCAGTACAAGAGCAACTCAAGGTATATGTTTATCATTAACCATACGGCGTATTGCCAAAACTAAAACTCACAACTATATCCTTGACTGTTAGTTATACATCACTCCTGTCTCAATTTCAAAAGGAACTCTGGGTTCAAAAATTAATTATCACACGCTGCCCTGGAGGACAAGTAGAGAAGGAACAAATTAAATTACAAGTTCAAATTCCCCTCAAAAATGAACAAAAGAAGGTTTTAGTCCTAATTTTGTAGTTTACAACACGCATTTGTATTTCTTGTGTAGCTCATTTGAGTATGCCAGTCAAAAGTGTAAACGAAACCCTCTATACCCCAACAACCAGGGCTGGTCTCTACTTTGATCATGGTGATTGCATGTGGAAAATAAAATCATAGCACGCGTTATCAATGAATAAGTGTTTTCCCTTTGTCCAGACCAGTAGGCCAATAAAAATCCATAAGCCACGCTCCTCTCAGTGAGAATATCCGAAGTCAGGATCCAAATCAAGTTTTCTCTTGAGGTGAGACCTATCGGCACTGCAAAAGGTAATTTCTTCAGCATTAGACATGGGTGAAGTACACAATTAGGGCCCCACTACAGGGACCAGATCATTTAGTTCTTTGGTTTGTTGTCGAGGATGAATTAGTTTCTTGTTAGCAAAACATTAAACAAGAACTAATTCCCTAGTCCTTGCAGGATCCTCATTTGTTCATAGCGATATTCAAAAAAATTGGCAGCAACCCAGAAAATTGTTGTGTTAAACAGTTCATAGAATGCTTAAAGTCTCTCATGCAATAGGATCCCATTACTATGAGAATGCTTAGAAGATAAACGCAGCGCCAAAAATAGCATCAACACTTGGGATTGTTTTAGGTTCCCCAACATCATTTAAGGTAATAAATGAGAAAGGAGGGAAACATTCAACAAAGATATTCAGTGTTACCTATTTAGAGTTGGCCTTGGAGGGGGTCGTGAGCCATGAAGGGCTTCGAAATCTATTGACATTAGGATATTTCCACTCGGCCCAGTACTCTCGCCTACATGTCTACTGTCCCTCGCATGACCAGCCTTTTCATGTGCATTTCCTTCAAATGCCCCATGATGGGGTGTCACCCTCCTCATTTTTCTCGATGGAGATAAAACAAGAGGAGCGTCTTGTGAAACAAAGTCTGAAGGATAGTGATTTAATGAATCTCCCTTCCGGTGTGGCCTTGGGAGCTTTTCCGGTATTGTTGGTAGTGGTTGGGAAGAAAAATACCTGATTGACAGAAAATATTGCATCAAAGAGGAAATGCTAGCATCCAACTATAACAATGGCTATCACTAAATGTACCTGTGCTCAAGAGCCTGTTGGGCAGAGATCCTTGCTTTTGGATCATAGGTGAACATCCTTGATAAAAGGTCTAAAGCATCATCACTAGCTGTAAACAGGGAGCGTAATGAAGGTGCAGGAACATGCTGATATTCGACATAATCTGGAAGGTAAACCATGTCAGCCCATTGAGATGGCTTTGGTGTCCCAAAAGCTGCAAAGATCTTCCCAAGCTGGTCGATGTCACTTGAACCCTGCCAAACAGATATCAATTTCCATTAGCACATGCCAATTAGAATCTAAAAGCTTATAGATTTCCCCTTATAGTGGAGGGAACGAGTTTTTTTCTTTTATGCTTTAACATAGGATGCATTCGACCCATCTATCTAATACTTGAAATATACATTAATAAAGCAACAAAGGACCAATAAAAGTACAAGTTAATTGCTACAGAGATTTATACTCAACAACACGAGACCAATAGCCTTCTGAAAATTTACATTCTTAAGGGAATAAAGTTGACAAAGATATACCACTGATAAAATAGATTATGTAGTATGAAAAGAAGCACCAATTACTCAACTACCAGGTTTCACGTGTGAAGAAATGTGGAATGCAAAACCTGTTGTGTACTCTAATATGTGATGGCTATTCAACAACATAAAAGTTGTGGAGAACTATTTAAGGGAGTGGTACAGTATACATCAGAAAAACAAAAAATAAAGCTGGTAATTTTGATATGTAAAGTTCACAATACTAGGTCCAGATTTTAACAAGAAAATCTGCAAAGTGACTTTGACATTCTGCCTACAAGTATCACGACTTCAAAAAGTAATCATACACCGTTGCACTCAAATGTAAAGGGACTTATTGCACAAACAATAGTTCTGTTTGAAAAAAGGTATGACAACATCCTCAAGAAACTACAAAGTTGTGTGTTATATAGTTCCTGCAATTATGCATCTAACCACTAAAAGTTCCTCAATACCCAGGAAGCCATGCTAGGTCTTAGGGCTTAGAACATTAAGCTCAATGCTTTTAGAGAGCATATCATGTTCAA
This sequence comes from Asparagus officinalis, assembly GCF_001876935.1. Lineage (NCBI taxonomy): Eukaryota > Viridiplantae > Streptophyta > Magnoliopsida > Asparagales > Asparagaceae > Asparagus > Asparagus officinalis. The sequence goes on along the minus strand of NC_033800.1, from coordinate 61,522,978 downwards.
CTTAACAAGATGATATTCTTTTCCCAAAGAAAAAAAGACTTTCTAACCATAATCTAACTAATACTCCTCTCAAAACTACACTCAGCCTATAGCACACAAGCAACAGCATTTACAGTTAGACCTACTATGCACTGCTCGTGCTAGTCTACTTCATTGTTGTCGATTGAGCTTGAAACAGATGCTAAGGGCCTGTTTGTTTCACCAATTTTATGGAATAGGAATGATATTTGAACCTGACAGTGGCAATTTCGTAATTAAAGGATTCCAAATGAATCCTAATTTTGAGTTTGGTTCAAAAAAAATTTACAGATTTGCTAATCTATAAAGTACTCAAAACAGTGCATATTTGTGGAAACCCAAATCCTATCCGTTTGAGAGGAATTGGGCCAAAAAGCTGACAACGCTCCTCTTTCTTATTCCGATTCCTAATCTTCCGCCTCAGCTCTCTCCCGCTGTTCTTCTCCCGCCTCAGCTCTCTCTTCTTCATGCCTCTTCTTCGCTTCTCTTCTCCGCTGCTGAATCTCTGCCTCCAGTTTCGGGTCCGAGCTTTTTTCGCTGTCGATTCGAGGGATCTGAGGCCATCTCTCGGCGAGAGGCGGAGGATGTGAAGGTAGATTGGGGGCAAAAATGACGGGAAATGGCGCTGGAAGCAGCAGCGGAGGCGGCGGTGCTTCGATCAGCGTCGCCGTGGCGACGATTGGATTGGCGGATGCGAGATTTCCCGCTCAGGAAAGAGTATGATCTCATCTTCATCATCTTTTGTTTTCCCTTCTTCCTATTTTTGTGCTTTTTCTTGGATCTAGCGATTTATAGATCTTTTTGTGTCTTTAGATTTAGGAAAAATCCAGCTAGAAATATGATACTGGGAAAATTGTTGAAAATTGTTACTAATTTAGGACAAAACAAGCTGCAGTTGATCAAATTAAGGTTGCATGGGTGGTTATGGCCTTTGGTTCCTAATTTTGTTTCATTTGTAGTTTTAATATTGAATTTTGTCTCTGATATCAAAAAATAGCGAATCTCTTTTGGGTTTTCCTCGGGGACCACACTTACTTGCATTTTAGCTGATAATAATGCAATTATTTTGTTTGATTTTGATTATCAGGTAAGGAGGGAATTCACGTTTCTGTCTGTTTCTTGAATAAACATTTTATGATATTGGGATATTCGACTACAAATGATTGAAAGCTTGATAAGTGTGGTTCAAATGAATAATCAGCAATGAATGCCTTTTGTTGAGCTCAGGTAAAGGAGCTCTGTTGCTTGGGTTTACTGATGTCGGCTTTTACATTCTGTTGCTCAGTTCCTTTGGCTATGTTGCTCTGTTGCTTGGTTTTAATGCTGTCGGTTTTGAAGCTCAAAGTTGAGCACATCCTGCTGGCTATGACTTTGGTGCTCTGTTGCTATGGTGCTTGTGCAGCACCTGTTGCTTGGGTTTGTTGTTGTTCTATTTTGAGCTTGTGTAGCTCATTGGCTTTGTGGGGTTTGGCTGTTATGTGGAGCTTGTGTAGCTTCTTGCCTATGGATTTGTTGCTGTTTTGTTTTGAGCTTGTGTAGCTCCTTGGCTTTGTGGGGTTTTGGCTGTTATTTCGAGCTTGTGTAGCTCCTTGCCTTTCGGTTTTGAGCTGCCAGCAGGATTTTGAGCTTGTGCAGGTCCTTCACTTGGGTTTGTTGAACACATTTGTTGAGCTTGATCTTGTTTTTGTCTGTTGCTTGGGGTTTTGGCTTTCAGGTGGAGCTTTCGGTGGAACTAGCCGTTATTACAGTGTTGATCCCTAAAAATTATCATTCTGAACCAAACTAGATATTAGGAATTGTATGGTTTCTATAAATGTGAGATTCTATTTTTCCATTGGGTGAAACAAACATAGAATGCAAAAAAATAGGATTCCATAAAACTACAAACTTGTCTAGAAATTTTTTATAGATTAGGTTGGAATCCATAAAAAAATAGTATTACTAATCCTATTCCTACCCTCTATTGAACCAAACAGGCCCTAATGCAATCTATTACACAGTATAGTCACTTAAAGAGATCTGTCAACTGTTGGCTCTGTTAGACATTATTGATAATTAGGTATTAGTAGATTTAGTAAATATTATGAGATATTGTGAGATGTGATTAGATAAGATTTTATATCATACCTATTTTGCAATATCCTCCTAATAAGAGGTTATGGTTTGATGAATAATAACTTTGGCCTTTCTATTTCTCTATATGGAGCCAGAGCCTACTCGATCCTAGCAACTTCTCCAATCTTTCGAGTTCTCGAGGCCATTAAGATGGTTTTGCATGGCCTTTATGCTTCCCTCAACGGCTATGACAACATCTATGGTAGGTTTGGCCATACCTTTGATTTCTACATCATTTGTTTACTAAATCTTTGTTAAACCTCAATAAAAAAAGCATACCTCTAGAAACTCTAACCTCAAAGGAAAGCAACCATCAATGAAGAGTATCACCCTTTGTTTGAATGCAGAAGTATGTAGTTAATTCCAACGTTACTTCTACTAGCTTACCTGCCTAGGGTTTCTCTCTACTAGCTGACCCGCCTAGGGTTTCTAACTTTCTACTAGCTGTGACTAGTGACTACACTTTTCTAATTGACGACGTCTTCAAGTATTCTGGATAAATATGACATTGTCAAAGCTCTTGCAACTAGTTGCTTTACTTCGATTTGTAACAAGGTAGAAATATATAGTAATATATGCTCCAGCTTGAGGGGAAACGTTAGATATCATTGATAATTTGGCATTAGTAGATTTAGTAGATATTATGAGATTTTGTTGAGATATTATGAGATATGATTAGATATAATTTTATCTCATATCTATTTTATAATATCCTCCTAATCTCTATTTAAGAGATGTTAGGGGTTAGATAAATAACGAATCTTTGCCTTTTCTATTTTCTCAACAAGCTCACTGCCTAAACAATGTACATAATATCGAGCTGCAAATAAATCAAACTTTGCTGATACTCATAATCTCCTTTCTAAGATACATGGCCAAATAATGAATGAATGAAAAAATGTAAAGTAGAATGGCAACAACACGAAAATCTCCTTTTTTTCAGATCACAGCTCCATGATCTTCAAATTATCTTGTTTAAAGGGTGACTCCTGAGCTGAACTTACAAAACTACTTGTATGGTTAAAATCCTCCCTCAGAGGCTAAGTATAGGTCAAAGGCAAACACTAGTTATCTGCAAATTTAGCGGGTCAGATACAGGTAATAGTATAGTAGACTATTGGAATTTAAAGAAATCCTAGAACTAACAGTTTGATATAGTCATAATAAAAGATGAGACTGCAATCAATCTAAACATGGAGTGTTAATAAATACTTTTTATTGTTGATAGTTACATTTGAGAGATGAGAGATCAAAGAAGACGCACAATAAAGGAGAGTAAATATGAACCCATGATCCTTCAAGAACCACCCTTAGTAGTCATGAGAGTTCTATGATTGTTCATTCAATGGAAGATCCCAAGAATTAATCTTGGAATACACATGCTAATTAATTTAAAAATGAAACTTCAATTCATTTGCATTCTTTACAACCTAACCAAGTGGTGTCCAATGTTATTTTGGCTATGTGACATGTACTGAGTGGTGGATAGATAAGACACTCTCCAACTGCTTCATTTCACATTCTTAGATTAATTGAGGTGTGCAGAGCAGTATGTACAAAGTGACTCATCCACGGAATTCTCCGCCATGAAATTAACTTCATCCATTCTTCAAGTTAAAGAGCCAATTTAGTAAGTACATATGTCTACTTTCAGAGCAAAATCTATTAACAGATATAGGGCTACTGTTTAGAAAGATAATTTAACTATGCAAGTCTAACCTGCAGAAATGGCCGCCTTAGAAGGAGTTCAGCAAATATGCAGCCTGCAGCCCACACATCCACTCCGGGACCATACTGCTTGCTGCCGAATAATAATTCAGGTGCTCTATACCAGCGAGCAAAGACCTGAGAGAAGAAAGTCAAAGATGATCAGTAATAGTCTCATAGTTATGCTCATAATAATCCAACCCGCACACAATGTCAAGTGTGAACCTGAAAATAGACAAGTCAAAAGGTTAAAGAATTAAAAGAGAAGAAAACTCATGAGTTTACAATATTGAACCACGAACGGATATGTCTTGAGCACTGATAATTTTGGGAGGCCATCATGGGGCCTACCCAACCCCAGCCACTGACACACCCAAACACAATTTTTTCTTTAACAGAAGGATTAAAAAAAGAACATTAAGAACGAAGTTGCAACAGGCCTTGTTGTCTTAAGTAAGGAGCTTTGTACACCCGGAAGCCCTTTAATCTTATAAAAAGACGATATGTGCAAGCAATCTAAAAATGTTAACAAAATTTCTGTACGTCTCTTCTTTGCCTGTGATTTTGTAAGGTACAGAATCTTAAAGAAAGTCGCATATGAACTGCACAACCAGAAAGACACCTGGTGAGTAAATTTGCGATCTGGACTGCCAAAAATGCGTGCCAGACCAAAGTCACCAAGCTTCAGTTGGCCATCCGCAGAAATCAGCAAGTTGTTAGGCTTCATATCCCTGTTACACAATCTCATATGACTTAATTTCCAGCAGATAAGGGGTCTAATATCAGAAGGTGATAGAAAAGAAGCTAATACCTGTGCAAAACCCACTTTTTATGGCAAACTGCAAGCCCTTTCAGTGTCATTTGCATGTAAGATTTAATATCAGCTGGAGACAGCAGAATATTCCGATCACGAATAACAGCTTCCAAATCGGTCTCCATGAACTCAAATACAAGATGCAAGTTACCCTTGTGAGGAAAAGCATCAATTAGCTCGATAATATTTGGATCCTTGAGCTCCTTGAGGAGTTTAATTTCCCTCAGAGCAGTAAAATTTACACCTTCCTTGTGCTTCCCCAGACGAATCTTCTTAATTGCAACTGTCTGTCCTGTCTGAAAACGTCTAACACAAATTATGGCCACTTAGATAATTAGGATCGTAAGAGCAAAGCGGTAAGAGGTAAACGAAACAGAAACAGTATCATTGTAAGGTCAAACCCGAACAAAAACATGGCATTATAAGCTAAGTAATGCAACTCTTGGATATGCAAGACGTATTATCTGTCCATTAAGCTTCATTTCACACTGTAAATTCTTTATATTAAAAAAAAGCCGACACTTTAGGTGAACTAATCTATGCAATTCTATAACAAGGTATAAGTTTATTAGTAGATCTACGTAATGTGTGCACTTTGTTCAAACTATTTGTCCTGTTCCTATGCGTGTATTTTCTTACTTCTGTTCTTGTGTCAGACTCTTCGCTAGCACCCCAGAAGCATTTAAAGACCATCTTCTATTAAATTAACAGATTATTTTTGCCTAAACTAACTCCATTTGACACAAGACCTTTCCTTTATAATGTTTACAATCTCAGGAATTCAAGCAGAAAAAAAAAACAGTGAGCCCATTTGAAGTCGGCATCTAAAATGGAAAAAAAAAAACAGCACTTGACTATCGCCAGTAGAAAGTCTATATAAGTCATGATACAATGGTCATGATGAACGCCAAGTGTTTGCACATTTGTCGCAATCGCAAATTTGGTCGACGCACGTACTATCATCAGTATGAGAATCTACAGAAATCAAGTAAAGATTCACTTTGAGAAACCATCCATCCACCTTAGCCGATCCAAAGATCAACTTGGAATAGAACAATCTGAAGCTAAGTCGGGAAAAAACAAAAGAAACCCTAATTTGAGAGAAAGAGAGCGAATTGGAGCTGATAGCGCGTAACGTTAAAAATTAGGGTTTGCTGACCTTGGTATCTAGGGCTTTGAAGACGACGCCATAGGTTCCTTCACCGAGGAGCTCCCTCTTCAAATAACGGTCGGCCACAATCTTCTCCCCTTTGTCCTCTTCGCCGCCGCCGCCGCCGCGGTTTGGATTTAGACTCTGAAGATTTTGTTGCTGCTGCTGCGATGAAGAGCTGGCCATCATCGCCATCGAGATTTATCTGTGTTAATCTTTTCCTCCTGTTTGCTTATTTCTGCTATATCATCGAATTAAATAAAGAGAAGAAGAGGGATCACCATCATCGATCTCTTCTAATTAGGGCAAACCACGTAGGAGGCGCTTTCAAATTTAAATTTTTTTTAAAGGAAATTAGAAGGGAAAAAAAAGAAATGGGGAAAGTGCTTCACACCGCTCCTCGGAAGAAAGAGAAGGCAAAAGCGGAAGGTTTATGGTCGAGGGGAGCATCTCTTTGAACCGGTATTTTGCAAACATCAAAACGGGTGTCGACCTGGGCCGGGCTTCGGGCCCAAATCTCTGAACGGATTCACGGCGTACTTGAATGAAAATTCACGGGTCTGTTTCTTTAGGGGCTGTTCGTTTCGCAAAAAAAGTTGGGAAATCAAAGAATAGGAAACCTATTTCCTATAATAATTATTTTGATGTTGTTTGGTTGGCTTAAAAAAGAAGAAAACTACAGAATAGGAGATGAGATGAGATGAGCTGTCACCTTATTATTGGATGATGTGAGTGGTTTTTTAAAAAAACTTGTTTTGAGGTTGTTTGGTTGGTTAAAAAAACAAGGAAATGAATTGGAGGTATATTATTGGATGATGTTTTGAGGTTGTTTGTGTTTGGTTCATTTTTAAAAATAAGAAAATAGATGAGATGAGATAAGTTGAAGGTATATTATTGGATGATGTGACACATACTTAAGGAAATCAATTTCTTTTTTTTTTTTGAGGAAATGGATGGAAATGAAGGTTTAATGAGATGAGATGAGTTGTCACAATATTATTGGATGATGTGTGTGATTTTTAAAAATGAGATAAGATGAGATGTGATGAGTTGGATGATGTGACATATTTTTTGTGTTTGGTTTATTTTTAAAGGTAAGAAATGAGATGAAATGAGATGAGTTGGAGGATAAAATTATTATTTTATTGGATGTTGTGGGTGAGTTTTAGGGATGGAAATGGATAAAAATATTATTTTATTGGTTTCCTTGTACCAATTTTCTTTTCTTGGTTTTTAGGAAACCAACCAAACGGCCCCTTACACACAAACAAAACAGGTAAGGAATTTTTTTTTAAAAGACCGTTTTTAAAATTTTACTAGCGAAATCGTGGATTTAATTAGCAAAATTTATCTCTTTTATCGATTTCATAAATATAACCTAATTGTTCATCTTTTGGATCAATTTATTTTCCATGACAAGCATGTTTCCTTCTTCAAAAATAATCTCATACACTAAATCGGTGGATTGCTTGTTCCCTTCAACCGCTTGAGGCTGAAATTACTATAAACAACCACTTGACATATAATATAAGTGTTTCTTAAATGTAAACTCATCTAGCTAGAGATGTTAAATAGGTGGGTTTGGATATTAAATGGGTGGGCATGTTTTTTTAAAGGAAATTAGAAGAAAAAAAAAGAAATGGGGAAAGTGCTTCATGCCGCTCCTCAGAAGAAAGAGAAGGCAAAAGCGGAAGGTTTATGGTTGAGGGGAGCATCTCTTTGAACCGGTATTTTGCAAACATCAAAACGGGTGTCGACCCGGGCCAGGCTTCGAGCCCAAATCTCTGAACGGATTCACAGCGTACTTGAATGAAAATTCACGGGTCTGTTCCTTTACACACAAACAAAACAGGTAAGGAATTTTTTTTAAAAAAAGACCATTTTTAAAATTTTACTAGCAAAATCGTGGATTTAATTAGCAAAATTTATCTCTTTTAAGGAAAATTGCTTCAAGGCCCCAAAAAACAAAATGTGATATGCCCAAGTCTCATGTATTATTCCTAATGTTTATTAGACCCATTACACTTCCCAAGATGTGTTCCAGCTCATGTTTACATTTCTCAATAAAAAAACCAAAAAACCCAAACTACCCCTCCCCTCTTCTTCTTCTTCTTCTTCTCGTTCTTTGCCAATCCTTTTTTCCCCTAGAGGCCACAACTCAATCCTCACTCTCCGCATCACCTCCCGGCCCACCATCTTCATCTCCGACCGCTCTCTCGCCCACTGTGCCCTCGTCCACCACGGGGCCCACTTATCCGACTGCCTCCCCACCAGCGAGCCCAACCGCGTCGGATCCTTTTGGGCATCCTTCCCTCAGCCTCATCTCAGTTGACGGCCGTGTGAACCTCTTCAATCGTCCGATCTCGATGTCCCGCCGCATGGAGCAGCACCTCATCCACCTCATCTGTCGCTCCGACTCCCCCTTCCTCGGCCGCAAAGTCCTCGCCCTCTCCGCTTCGGACAGGCTCCAGCCGGGCCACGCCTACTTCATCCTCCTCTCCCACTTCCTCCACTCCGTCCTCTCCTTCGTCACCGTCGTCTCCTCCTCCTCTTTCGTCAGGAGCTTCGACATCGAGAAGACGGAGAATAGGATGGTGAGGGTGAGGGTGAAGGATGAGGTGCGTGCTCGTAGGTGATGGTAATGTGAGCATGAGGAAGCGCTTCAGCGCGAGAGGAGGAGGTTGAGTGTTTGCGATAGCGAGGAGCTGGAGAAGGAGTGCAGGCTTATTGGCGATGGAGAGTTATTAGCAGTGTTGGAGCCCTCTGTTCTGTTGGAGTGGCTGCAGCAACTCTGTGCGTTTTCATTTTCGGCGGTTGCCAGTTGCAGAAGCATTAGCATCAGAATCAGAAAGCTTCAGTTTCAAGTTTATACCGATGAGAAGGTTGATAACTATAAAATTCATTTATACTTAGGAAAATACTACAGGCACACCCTCAACCATACCTTGGGGCACACCCCCTCTCTCAACTACAGTGCACGGGGCCCACTTTAGATTTTTTAAAAATCTAAAGTGGGTCTCGTGCACTGTAGCTGTGAGAGGGGGGTGCCCCAAGGTGTGGTTGGGGGTATGCCTGTAGTGCCACTCTTATGCTTATCCTTTTGATTCGTTTGACTGGAAAGTCTTTTATTGTTTTAACTGCAGAGGATTAAGCAAGTGATGCGGGTTCATGTATGTAGAATGGAGGCATGGGAATTGTGGCTTGGAATACTTTTGTTATTTGGAGATCAAGTACAAGGAATGTTGGGGTTATATGTTCATATACTTTTGTTATTTGGAGATCAAGTACAAGGAATGTTGGGGTTATATGTTCATATATGGATCTGGAGATTAATGAATATACAAAGCTATTTTTAATTATGGAATGTTGGGGTTATATGTTCATATATGGATCTGGAGATTAATGAATATACAAAGCTATTTTTAATTACTCACTCATATATGAGTCTTTTACTTGATCAGTAAATGGCAGAACATTTTCATTCAAGATCATTGCTTTTCTTTTAAATGTTAAGTTTAGTACATTGACTGTTATGTTTTACTTAATACATGTAAACTATAGCTGATTTTCTTTTAAATGTTAAGTTTAGTACATTGACTGTTATGTTTTACTTAATACATGTAAACTATAGCTGATTGACTGTGAACATTTACCTGTTTCATGTAGACTGTTATGTTTTACTTAATACATGTAAACTATAGCTGATTGACTGTGAACATTTACCTGTTTCATGTTAACTGTTGTAGTTAACATGTTAACCGTTGTAGTTAACATGTTAATCGTTGTAGTTAATATGTTAACTGTTATTGTTAACATGTTAACTATTGTAGTTAACATGTTAACTATTGTAGTTAACATGTTAACTATTGTAGTTAACATGTTAACTATTATATATAAACTGATAACTATCATAGCTTACATGTTAACTATAATATGAACGCATGTTAAATGTAAAAGCCAACATGTTAACTATAACTTGTAATGTGCTATCCATAAGGTGTAACATATCATGTTAATTTGTAACATGCTTCTCTAACCCCACCTCCCTCAAATGGGTTGGATCGAGGAGATGAAGTGGGTGAGGGTCTTGGTTGTTGACTATTAAATTCTTGATTGTTGATGTTTTCAAGTGTGAATAGGTGCTAATTCTTCTTCTTCTCTTCTAAAACGCAGGCTAATTCCAAGCCAACTAATTATCATGCTAACTATTGAAATACTTATTTATGTATATTCGTTGAGGACGAATATAAACAGCTGATGACATAAATAAGTATTTCAATAGTTATATATGTCAATAGCTGTGTATATGAACGTTGAGGACGAATATACACAGCTAACAAAAGTATTTCAATAGTTAATGACATATGTAAGTATTGAAATAGTTAATAGGACAAATATACACATATATTAACATATATAAACCCTCAACATTCACATTTTTTGTAGGTGGGCATATACTTATGTTATCTGAGTAGCTTAACAAGCGAACAAATAAAGTTAACATGTTAGCTGGGTAAATTAACAAGTTAACAAATAAAGTTAACAAGTTATCTGTGTAACTTAACAATCTAACTGCGAAAGTTAACATGTTACATGTGTAACTTAACAAGTTAACAAAGAAAGTTAACAAGTTATCTGTATAACTTAACAATCTAACTGCGAAAGTTAACATGTTACATGTGTAACTTAACAATCTATCTGCGAAAGTTAACATGTTATCTGTGTAATTTAACATGTTAACTGTTATTGTTAACATATTAACTATTATAGTTAAGATGTTAACTATTATATATAAATTGATAACTATCACATCTTACATGTTAACTATAATTTGTAACGTGCTATCCATAAGGTGTAACATATCACGTTAATTTGTAACATGCTTCTCTAACCCCACCTCCCTCAAATGGGTTGGATCGAGGAGATGAAGTGGGTGAGGGTCTTGGTTGTTGACTATTAAATTCTTGATTGTTGATGTTTTCAAGTGTGAATAGGTGCTAATTCTTCTTCTTCTCTTCTAAAACGCAGGCCAATTCCAAGCCAACTAATTATCATGCTAACTATTGTAATACTTATTTATGTATATTCGTTGAGGACGAATATACACAACTGATGACATAAATAAGTATTTCAATAGTTATATATGTCAATAGCTGTGTATATGAACGTTGAGGACGAATATACACAGCTAACAAAAGTATTTCAATAGTTAATGACATATGTAAGTATTGAAATAGTTAATAGGACAAGTATACACAGATATTGACATATATAAATCCTCAACATTCACATTTTTTGTAGGTGGGCATATACTTATATTATCTGAGTAGCTTAACAAGCGAACAAATAAAGTTAACATGTTAGCTGGGTAAATTAACAAGTTAACCAAGAAAGTTAACAAGTTATCTATGTAACTTAACAATCTAACTGCGAAAGTTAACATGTTACATGTGTAACTTAACAAGTTAACAAAGAAAGTTAACAAGTTATCTGTGTAACTTAACAATCTAACTGTGAAAGTTAACATGTTACATGTGTAACTTAACAATCTACCTGCGAAAGTTAACATGTTATCTGTGTAATTTAACAAGCTACTAAGAAAAGTTAACATGTTACCTATGTAACTTAACAATCTAACAGAGTAACTTAACAAGCTAACAAAAGTATTTCAATAGTTAATGATATATACAAGTATTTCAATAGTTAATAGGATAAATTTGTGCATCAATTTTATATCACATTTGCATTATAGTTCACATCCCTACAAAAGTATTTCAGTTCATATACACAACTACTACATACATACAAAAGTATTTAGCTATTACATACACCCAAAAGTATTTCAGTTCATACATACAAAAGTGTTTCACATCCATAACTCATATCAACCGGCGATCGGTTCGTTGCAAGTTGCTCGGTTGTGGCGATCGGTTCGTTACAAAAGTGTATCACATCCGCCTCCGCCGCCGCCTCTCTTCCCTTTGCCCCTCCTCATCCCTCCAACTATCCTGCTCCAGCGACGAGCCCCACCCTCTACTGTCGATCGCTGGTTATCTCTGAGTCTGATATACCATCTGACACAGATCCGAAACCCAATAACCCGATAAGCCTCGTCTACCGTCATTTGACTTCATCCTCATCGCCATTTTCTTCATTGAGTTGGATAGTAGATAAATTCACTCCCTATATAGCTAATCGTCTGCAAGTGTAAACATAGTGTCAGATCACACATGATTTACTCGGGAAATATTACATTATCAAAACAAAGTCACAGTACATGTCCAAACTCCATATTACAGCAAAAAATTGAGTTTTTTGAGTCATTTCATCAAACATATAGCCACACATACTCATATTTACACCCTCTCATTGAAACTCATTGATTTGGGCAAGCCGCCAACAAACCCATTTCCAGAAAAAATCAACCTCCGTAGGAACTTCAACCTCTCGATCGAATCAGAAACGAACCCATCGAACCCATTTGAGGAAACATCCAAGACCCTCACCCACTTCATCTCCCCGATCCAACCCATTTGAGAGCGGGGACTTTGCGGCGGAGGAAGGGGGAGTCGGAGAGGCAGATGAGATGGAGGGGGTGCTGCTCTATGCGACGGGACGTCGAGATCGGACGATCGAAGAGGTTCACGCGGCCGTCGGCTGAGATGAGGCTGATGGTGGCGGGGGCGGGGAAGGATGCCCAAAAGGATCCGACGCGGTTGGGCTCGCTAGCGGGGAGGCGGTCGGATAAGTGGGCCTCGTGGTGGACGAGGGCACGGTGGGCGAGGGAGCGGTCGGAGATGAAGATGGTGGACCGTGAGGTGATGCGGAGAGCGAGGATTGAGTTGTGATCTCTAGGGAAAAAAAGGATTGGTAGAGAAGGAGAAGAAGAAGAGGGAAGGGGTAGTTTGGGTATTTTTGTTTTTTTTCTTGGGAAATGTAAACATGAGCTGGAACACATATTGGGAAGTGTAACGGGGCTAATACACAGTAGGAATAATACATGGGGCTTGGCCATATCACATTTTGATTTTTGGGGCCTTGAAGCAATTTTTCCTCTCTTTTATCGATTTCATAAATATAACCTAATTGTTCATCTTTTGGATCAAGTTATTTTCCATGACAAGCATGTTTCCTTCTTCAAAAATAATCTCATACACTAAATCAGTGGATTGCTTGTTTCCTTCAACTGCTTGAGGCTGAAATTACTATAAACAACCACTTGACATATAAGTGTTTCTTAAATGTAAACTCATCTAGCTAGAGATGTTAAATAGGTGGGTTTGAATATTAGATGGGCGGGCATGTTTTGCTCATTTACCCATTTATGACCTCTTTAATATTTTCTAAATAGACGTGTTTTTGCCCGCCCATTTAATAAACGGACCGCTCATTTGTCCATTTAACTATAGCAGTTATGTATATAATATTTTTGGGGTGTTTTTTATAAATTTTTAGGGGGCCTTTTGCAAACTATTGGGACCTTTTCGTAAACTTTTTGGGGGCTCTTTGCAAACTTTTTGGGGGCCCTTTGCAAACTTTTTGGGGGCTTTTTGCAAACTTTTGGCTAGGAGTTTTTTTGTCCAAATAGAATCCTTCGAGAATTCGAAAGTAGAAATAGAATTCCGATTCAAAAAATGAGTCAAAAAAATTCTATTGGCAAATATACATATGATTTAATACATAAAATATTAGTCTCTGTGTAATACATAATTATCTACTTACAGAAATCCATAATAATTTCATATCTTACTGAATTATTGCGTCCAACCCATGTTAATTATCTGCAGTCAAATGTAACATGGTTTCTATTATTATCTATACAAAAACTATAGTTAAAAGCTTAACGATAATTTTTTCAGAAAATATTTTTATTAGAAAAAAATGTTCTCTCATTCCCAAGGCTAGGATCAAATAGAGGCAATCACGCTTGAGAAGAATTCAACTTAAAGCTTGAATATTGCAGCGCCGCTTGAAGGCTTGGAGACAAAGACATAAAGATGAAGATCATTCTTGTTGATGATACCCTTCCCAATCATAGACTGGTAGAATGACTCCTGCAATAGTTAAAAGGATTTTAGTTGCACAAGTTTGAAGTGTTATGTTTTCTATGAGAGAACTCATGATTTTAATGAACAATGAGCTAGGCGTGGTCAACTCAAATCAACGATACTACAAAGGGTCTATGTGCAATTAATCCTAGAGAATATTATATGATTCTAGGATCAAATTACAAGCAGTCGCAAATAACTGACCTTTAAATTGAGAATGAACTGAGGGACGATACTTTCTTTAACTAAAGCAACTGCACAGCCACCCCATCCAGCACCAGTAAGTCTCACTCCAAGTGCTCCATTGTCTCGACAAACTTTCACAAGCTCTTCCAACTCTGGGCAACTAGAGAAAACACATGCGAAAGCAACATAACAGTTACAATTAAACATAGCCGGTTATCTTAAGGATTTTCCACCACTAAAATCGGGTTCTCTCAAGTAGTTTATATAGGTTTTCTCAATTTATTCCATTAAATCTTTCATATTTTGAAATTACTCTCTCCAATCAAGAGAGTAGAAGTAGGAATTAGGGATGAATTTGAAACAACTTATAGGAATTGGGGTATCCAATAGCAATTTCAATGACTTAATTTCAAAACAACTAGAAAATTTGAGGGACTACTTGCAAAATATGAAAGATTTAAAGGACTAATATAACCATAGAACTTACCTGCACTCATATAGAACATTGTAGCTATAATGACTGTCATTCATCAAATCACCGAGTCTCTTAAGAATGTCTTCCTCACTGCAAGTTTTGACACTTTAGAACTTACCGACCTTTTTGTTAAAATAAGAAGTGCAAATGTAATACCACTTAACTAGCCTATGATCTCTCAGGCAAGTTTCAATACATAATTAAATGATTATGTTTATGATTTCATTTTGCTGATCGAACTTGCTTTTGCTAACACCATAGTTTAATGTTGAAATGAACTATAGTGAAAAGCAACTTACTCATTGATCACAAAGAGATATTTTTACTAATTTTGCTCTGATGAAACACTTGATTGTTAGATCTAAATCAAAACTTGAGATCTAAATCCATATAGCCATGATTAATTCAAAGAGATTAACAAAAAATCTAAAAGAGCGGAAGCTTATACCTGAATCCATGGATGAAAACTTGATTTGGGTTTTTGATGATCTTCTAACCTTAGGGTTTCTCCAAATCCGAATTTCTCTAGCTAGATGGGGGTGTAGAGAATTAGAGAATGTAACCCTAGGTTAGGGACCATAACCCCTTATTTATAGATGTTGTACTTTTGTAATTTAGCCCCTCAATAAATTACAATTACAACCGGATATCTGCACATATAACCCCATGACTTATTTAAATACCAAATTAACCCAACTTAATTGATCACTTTAGTGGGTTATCCTGAAAGATAGCAATACACATTGATTAATCATATGTGCCCACAAATAGATTTATTAGATTAAATCCAACAATCTCCCACTTGGGCACCATATGATTCCTTAAATTGTGTATAACCTTATGAGCTCAAAAATTGCTATCACTGAAATGGTATTTCCGAACAATCTCGTCCATTGACTATATCAATATAGGATCAAAGTGGCCTTCGTCACATTTATCAATGGTCACATATACCAATACAATCAAATGACATAGATCAATCATGGATGTACAGCATGAAAATTACATGCAATGTGATCAGTACATGTCTATTTTCAACTGGTCCTCCTTAGTGAGGTCAAAACCAAACATAATGTAACAGAGTGTCTTAACTGAAAACTTTATTCTGATCAGACAATACAAACAAACATAAAGCACCACAAATACAAACTCCCACTAAAACATAATATCCTCAAATAATACCACACCCATATGAGCAGTATGCTCATGAAAGACCTTAGGTGGCAATCCCTTAGTAAGAGGATCAGCTAACATGGAGTTTGTCCCAATGTGCTCTATGGATATCTGTCCACTCTGTACCCTTTCTTTCACAACCAGGAACTTAATGTCAATATGTTTTGACTTAGTTGAGCTCCTGTTGTTATTGGAATACATTACTGCAGATTTATTGTCACAATATAACCTTAGTGGTCTTTCAACATTTTCCAAAATGCGCAGTCCCGTGACAAAATTTCGCAGCCATATTCCCTGATTGGATGCCTCATAGCAAGCTACAAATTCTGCTGCCATAGTGGAGGAAGCTACTAGTGTTTGTTTGACACTTTTCCATGATATAGCTCCTCCTGCTAACATATAAATGTAGCCTGATGTAGACTTCCTGCTATCTTGGCATCCAGCAAAATCAGAGTCCGAATACCCAATGACCTCTAATTTCTCTGATTTTCTGTATGTGAGCATGTAATCTTTTGTTTTCTGAAGATACCTCATAACCCTTTTGACTGCTATCCAATGATCCATACCAGGGTTGCTTAAGTATCTGCCTAACATCCCAACAATGTACGCAATATCCGGACGCGTACATACCTGAGCATACATTAGACTTCCTACAGCCGAAGCATAAGGAATCTTCTGCATTTCCTGAATTTCAAGGTTACCTTTAGGGCACTGATTGAGACTAAACTTGTCTCCTTTAGCAACAGGGGTGTCACCTGGTCTGCAATCTTGCATGCCAAACCTTTTAAGTACCTTATCGATATAGCTCTTTTGTGATAATCCAAGAATACCCCGAGAGCGATCTCGATGTATCTGGATCCCTAATATAAAAGAGGCGTCCCCAAGATCTTTCATCTCAAAATTCTTTGATAGAAATCTCTTGGTTTCGTGCAACATGCCTATATCATTAGTGGCAAGCAAGATGTCATCCACATACAGAACCAGAAAAATATACTTACTCCCACTGAACTTGTGATATACACAGTCATCAACAATGTTCATCTCAAAACCGAACGAGATAACTATTTGTTGAAACTTATGATACCATTGACGAGGAGCTTGCTTGAGTCCATAGATGGATTTCCTTAATTTGCAAACCATATTCTTTGGGTCTCCTGACACAAAGTTTTCTGGTTGCACCATATAAATCATCTCATCAATGTCTCCATTGAGAAATGCAGTCTTAACATCCATCTGATGTAACTCAAGATCATAATGAGCAACAAGTGCCATGATTATTCTGAAAGAGTCTTTCGATGAAACCGGAGAGAAAGTCTCTGTATAATCAATGCCTTCCTTTTGAGTATAGCCTTTAGCCACAAGACGCGCCTTATACCTCTCCACATTACCGTTTGCATCCCGCTTGGTTTTAAAAATCCATTTACAACCAATTGGTTTTGCACCTTCTGGCAATGGGACAAGTTCCCAAACCTTATTGTCTTGCATAGACTTATACTCTTCATTCATGGCATCAATCCACTGTTGAGAGTTAGAACTTTTCATGGCCTGAGAGAAGTTGATTGGATCATCTTCTAACATTCCACTACTTTCCTCATGTTCTTGGAGAAATACAATATAATCATCCGGAATAGCATTTCTCCTTTCTCTCGTGGATCTCCTTAATGGCACTGGTTCTTGAGGTTGTTGAGTTTGTTCTTCTGGAACAGGGAGTTGTTCAACATTATCATCTTGAGGTTCCGGATTTACTTCTTGAGCAACAACAGGTATAGGAACCTGAATATTGTCAAAAGTAACTGTATGGATTGGATCTGAAGCCAATTCCTCCTCAAAACTAATGTCTCTAACCTTATTTCTCCCCCCAAACTCAACATCCTCAAAGAATGTTGCTGTTCCCGTCTCAAAAATATTCCTTATAGTGGGATCATAAAACTTATAGCCCCTAGAGCGATCAGGGTACCCAATAAAGTAGCTGCTAACTGTTTTGGAGTCCAATTTCTTTTCATTTGGCCTATAAGGCCTTGCCTCAGCTGGACATCCCCAAATATGTAAATGCTTTAAACTGGGCTTTCGACCAGTCCAAAGCTCATAAGGTGTTTTAGCAACTGCTTTACTTGGTACTCTATTCAGAATGTAAGCTGCTGTCTTAAGTGCTTCTCCCCAGAGTGACTCTGGTAAAGAAGAATGAGCAATCATACTTCTTACCATATCCTTAAGAGTCCTGTTTCGTCTTTCAGCTACACCATTCATGCTAGGTGAACCCGGCATAGTGTACTGTGGGACGATACCGCATTCCTCTAGGTATCTAGCAAATGGTCCTGGACGTTGTTCACCTGAACCATCATATCTACCGTAGTACTCACCACCACGATCAGATCTGACGGTTTTAATTCTTCTGTTGAGTTGATTCTCAACTTCAGCTTTATAGGCTTTGAACATGTCCAGAGACTCAGATTTTTCATGAATAAGATATAGGTGCCCATAACGTGAGTAATCGTCTATGAATGATATAAAATATTGTTGACCATTCCAGGATTCCGTAGGGAATGGCCCACAAATATCCGTATGTATCAATTCTAAGACATCCGAAGATCTGTTGGCACCTAATCTCTTCACTTTGGTCTGTTTTCCCTTGATACATTCAACACATACGTCGAAGTCCGAAAAATCAAGGGAATCCAAAATGCCATCAGACACAAGACGCTCAACTCTACCTTTTGAGATATGACCTAAGCGCTTATGCCATAATGTCGCCGAATTTTCCTTATTTAATTTACGCTTAGTACCACGTGATTCCACATGCAAGGATTCATTGTAAGAAGCAATTGTATCAAGCAAATATAGGTTGTCATAAATACTCAAGTAACCGGTTCCCACAACATTTGAATTAAAAGATAAACTGAATTGACTGTTTCCAAATGAACAAGAATAACCTGATTTGTCCAATACAGAAACAGAAACCAAATTCCGTCTAAAAGACGGTACTACAAAAGTATCTTTTAAATCCAAATAATAACCAGTTCCTAACAACAACCTAAAGTGCCCAATTGCTTCCACATCTACCGATTGTCCGTCGCCCACAAAGATGTGTCTTTCAACATCACTTGGCTTTCGGTAGCTCAGGCAACCCTGCATAGAAACACTTATGTGAGTAGTAGCACCAGAGTCTAACCACCAAGTGTTTCTAGGTACTGAAGCTAAATTAACCTCAGAACAGACCAAAGCAAGGAACGTACCCTTATTATCACGCCAGGCGTGATATTTTGTACAGTCCTTCTTTACATGTCCAGGCTTCTTACAGAAGAAACAACCCTGATTATCCTTATGTTGTTTCTTCTCAACTGGACCCTTAGCAGCTTCCTTATCATTCTTCCTTTTCTTGCCCTTATCCTTAGAGGCATAGGCCAAATGAGCACTTTCTGTCTTATCTTGCTTCAACCTGTCTTCTTCTTGCACACAGTATGAAATGAGCTCATTTAGAGTCCATTTCTCCTTTTGACAGTTATAACTGACCTTAAATTGGTTAAACTGTGCAGGAAGAGACAACAAAACCAGATGCACTAATAACTCGTCACAAAGATCGAGTTTAAGTGCCTTAAGCTTTGAAGCAATATGAGACATTTCCATAATGTACTCCCTGATATTTCCTTTGCCCTTATACTTCATTGAAATCAAGCGAGCTAAAAGCGTGCTTGTTTCTACCTTATCGTTTTTCGCAAAACGCTTCTCAATTTCGGCAAGGAAATCTTTAGCCTTAGTAATCCCTTCGGATTCTATGCCCCTGAAGGCTTCCGGAACGCCGCGCTTAATGATCATAAGACTCATGCGATTTGAACGCTCCCACTTCTCATGCTCCTTCTTTGCATCAGGAGTGCTATCCGCATTGAGAGGTTGGGGTTGTTCAGTTCTTAATGCATAGTCAAGATCCATGCAGCCAAGAACAATTAATATGTTCTCTTTCCAAACCTTGAAGTTTGTCCCATTTAGCATGGGAATTGAGTTGATGTTAGCAGAAATTGTTGCAGCAGATGCATTAGCTGAAATAAAACAAAAATGCTCACATCAATAACCATAATCAATAAAATTCAAATAATGACAATCCCCATCCAAGATACCGGCACAACATTAATATCAAGTCTTTGGACAGTAATATTAACTTGTAAGTGATACCTTGTTGCAATGATCAAACATTGACAATAACTCATGTCAAATAATGAAACTATCTTTGGATCGATTCATTATTCACATGTAAACCTTATAATTGTCACACGCTTATCATCGCAGATGTGTATACAGTCTAAATAAATATTAACCTTCCTTTGGGCCGATTAAATATTTACACGAAAGCATACACACAAACATCTCACATTCCTCATGAACAATCTACACAAGAGAGGTTCGTCGTCAAGCCACGGCGACCCTCGCGTCGACAATGCACAAGCCAAACGTGAGCGACCCTCGCGTTCAATGGTGTTCAACCAACGGCGACCCTCGCGTCGACAATGCACAAGCCAAACGTGAGCGACCCTCGCGTTCAATGATGTTCAGCCAACACCCAACCTCGCGTCTCAATTCAAAGACGCGAGGTTAGGGTCCTGAACGCCAACGTTGGCGTTTGACTCATTCAACATGAGTTGAACGGTTCTAAAACCGTGTCCCACGATTTAAGGACGGTTACACCCCACTTAGGAGAGATTTAAGGGGCGGTTTCACCCCCTTAATCCTCTATAAATAACTGAAGATCAATTCAGTTCAGGGGCGGCTCTCTTCCGGTTGGAATTTTGGGCTCGGATCGACCACTGAAGGTTGGCATTTATTCGGAGCTGAGACTTGGCAGCAAAGGGAGAGATCAGCAATAGGAGCTTCTTCAATCATTGGATCTGGAAGCATTCTTCAGCAACCGAGATCCAGAGGCTTTGATCCTTGGCTTATTAACCGAACTTTCGGTTCAAATCAACTCTTTCATAGAGTTTCAAACTCGTTCAGAGTTATCAACTCATCAAGAGTTCTAAAACTTGCCACGCAAGTTCTCCACAACGTCAAATCGTGAGGAGAAGACATCGTTCCAGTGAATCAAGACGTGCGGATCGTCAACGGAGAGCAAACTCGACGCAAGCATTCGAGGGAGGCACTCCATCGCCACCGTGAAGAACCCAGTTTTAAACAAAGAGGAAGAACCAATTTCGTTCTCCTCTCTTTTGTAATCAAGTTGTAACCGAGATCAAAGGAATCAAAATCAAAAGATCTACAAAGTCTCCAAGAAGACTAAATCTCCAACTATTGATGGAGTGCCAAAGAAAGTCCTCTCCTTTGGCCACAATTTGTCGAACAGCCCCTCTGCTTCGGGAGCGAGCTTAGCCTCAGCCGAACTCGCCCAGCGAGTTGAATATCCCACATCCGCGTCAACACGATGTGTTTCAGGCCATAAACGGCTTAGAGAGGAGACGAGCTCCATAAACGCCGATGATGCCTCTGCAAAAGCCTTAAAACAGGCCAAGAAGAACGCTGCTCATCGAAGAAGAAGGTCTCAGCGACGAGCACAACTTCGAGAAAGTCGATTCTCCAACCAACGCGAACTTCGCGTTCATGAGCCTAAACGCGACCCTGAGCTCAAACATGAGCTTCGCGAGAACCAGATTGAACGCGGCCCTCAGTGGCGCGTCTTACAGCCAAAACGCGAACCTCAAGCCTTCATTGAACGCGAACTTCAACTTCGCGTTTCCCAGTCAAAACTCGACCCTCGCGTCGGCCATGAAGAACGCGACCCTCATGTCGCCAAACCAAAACGCGACCCTCGCATTTCAAGTGCCAAACGCGACCTTCGCATTTCAAGTGCCAAACGCGACCTTCGCGTTTCAAGTGCCAAACGCGACCTTCGCGTCTTAAGTGCCAGACGCGACCCTCGCATCCTAAGTGCTAAACGTGACCCTCGCGTCTCAAGTGCCAAACGCGACCCTCGCGTCCTAAGTTCCAAATCCACCCTCGCGTCCGAATAGTCTGCGTAGCGCGACCAGATTGAGGGGCGGATATGCGAAGTTCATGGATTCAAGGCATCTCAACCAGATCCATGTTCACCAAGAGCCAGTCCTATCCAATCATGGAATTCAAGGCATCTCAACCAGATCCATGTTCACCAAGAGCCAGTCCTATCCAATCATGGACTGGGGGTTCTAATTCAAACCTCACAATCAGTGAGTAATTCTCCTCGAATCTTTACAACATATTCGAGAGAGTTCACATCGAGAGCAAGACCGATGCAACCAGTCATTCGTTCATTCCAATATGAGCGACTGATTCCTACGGTCCTCTCGGGATATCAATGCTGCTCATATGCGGCCCAACTATTGGTGTTCAACCAATTTACGAACGTTGTTTTGCCCAATCAACAACGACGTTCGCACAGGTGGAAGTCCCTAGAGGTCACTATCATGTGATGCGAAGAGGGAAAGCCTCAGGTCCTATTCGAATGACTCTGAGGGCAAGTCGTTCACGACCGTCAGAGAAATCGCTAACGAGTTTGAAGGAATCTACCAACGCACTCGGACGCGAACAAGAGCTATTCTCCCTGTCAACTATCGGAGTTTGGCCAGAGGAACCAATTCCGATGATGAACACTCAGCCATCGCAGAGTCCCAATCGTCAAGCTCTTTTGTTGAACATGAGAGCTTCGCTTATATGACAGGAAACTGTGAAGATCTCGCAAAGAGACTTGATGAGCAGGAGGCCATGCTCAAATCTCAGCAAGAGGCCATCAATGAACTCCTGGCCCTGTTGACTCAACTCGTCGCAGACAAGGCCAAATCTCAGAAGACAGATTCGCCACTCAGGCAAGAATCTTCCCGAAGGGAAAGAACGTCTTCGTCCCGACCTCACACAAGCAAAGGAAAGGGAAAAATGGTTGATGACACGGCTTCTGACCCAGAAGCCCACAACCTGGAATCTTCCTCTGATGAAGGAGGAGAGACGGAGTATGAGCAAAATCCTCAGTCGACTAAAATCAAGGAATTGGAAGCCCGCCTCAATGTCATTGCTAACAGAAGCGAGCTCTAAGATGAGGGAGTTGTCAGGCCCTACCCTGCCGAATGGGACGCAGCCCCTTATCCTCCAAAATTTGAAGTCCCGACGCTACAAACTTTTGACGGCATGGGATCACCGAATCAACATATCTATCATTTCAAGTCACAGACTGGGAATGTGATATCAAACGACGCCGTACTGGCTCGATTGTTCATTGGCACCCTCAAGGGAGTTGCCTTTGAATGGTTTAGGAAACTGCCTATCCAAAGGTGGGCAGATTTAGAGAGACTCTTCCTGTCAAGATTTTTTGAAGAGGATACAGAAGTCTCCATCCATACCCTTCTCGCCACTAAGCAGAAGAAGAGGGAGTCCGTCAAAGCCTTCGTTAAAAGGTTCCGAACCATGGCTCTCCGGTGTTCGTCAGGTATGACACAATCTACCTTAGTAGAGACATGTCGACACAACCTGCAGACCAACATCCTAGCTCGAATAGGGGTTGCAGAATGTCGTTCTTGGAGACAACTGATCTCTCAAGGCGAACAGGCTCAGAAGATTATTGCCAGGATCAAAGTTGAAGAACAAAGTGGGCAAGATCAGCCCGAGCAATCGGACCAAGCCCAATCGTTAAATTTTCGTTAAAACTTTACTGTTCATCCGAACAAAACTTTACTGTTCATCCGAAAATTTTCGTTACTGTTCATCCGAACCCAAAAAATGAATCTTTAACCAGAGATTTAAGATCAAAAACCCAATAAAAACTTAAATCCCTAAGAATTAATCAAGGTAGCTCTGATACCACTTGTTAGATCTAAATCAAAACTTGAGATCTAAATCCATATAGCCATGATTAATTCAAAGAGATTAACAAAAAATCTAAAAGAGCGGAAGCTTATACCTGAATCCATGGATGAAAACTTGATTTGGGTTTTTGATGATCTTCTAACCTTAGGGTTTCTCCAAATCCGAATTTCTCTAGCTAGATGGGGGTGTAGAGAATTAGAGAATGTAACCCTAGGTTAGGGACCATAACCCCTTATTTATAGATGTTGTACTTTTGTAATTTAGCCCCTCAATAAATTACAATTACAACCTGATATCTGCACATATAACCCCATGACTTATTTAAATACCAAATTAACCCAACTTAATTGATCACTTTAGTGGGTTATCCTGAAAGATAGCAATACACATTGATTAATCATATGTGCCCACAAATAGATTTATTAGATTAAATCCAACATTGATAACAATACTTCTGCTCTGATGAAATTAAATAAACAATCATATGTTCCTACTCAGATTTTAAATTCTGCAACTTAGATGATCTAGCTCACAGCTTGCTTATAAGACTCGCTGCGATTCCAAACCACTACCAGCGATAAAGCAAATCCTGAACCAATGCTCCAGGTTATGAAAAAATCAATAAGATATGATATTCAGCGGATAGGGTTTAAGAATATATTCCTTATGCATAATCTAAAGTCACAATTTAGAAGCTTGTATACATAAGTTTGGTCCAAAACTTAAGTTTATGGCTATGTTTGCTTCAAGTTTTAAAATTTAATTAATAAGAGAAGAATACATCCATACTAGCAATTTACTCAACATAATAACACTAACAACAATCCAAGTTTAAAGCATATTAAATCGTAGGGGAAACAACTAAACAGAACGATGCTCTCTTTAATATGTGTGTCATCACCAAATTAAGGTCTTTTTGCACAAACACCCCTACAAGATATGCACATATTCATGTTTTGTTGCAAATCGCTACAAAAGGGTTATTAATTAGTTCGGGCTCTCTCCAAACTTACTGAACTGATGCCAAATTATGGGCAATGCAAGTATCAACAAGAGACGGTCCTACAATAAATAGTTGGTTCACAATTTGGAATCAACCTTGTAATCAAAAAGTGAAAAGATGGTCCTATAATAAATGGTTAGTCCACAGATGGAACCAAAATTATAGATTATGGAGATTAAAGTCATAAAATAAGGACCAAACCTCCAAATTAAGCTAAGGCAGGAAAGTGTCGAGATAAAATTGCAACCTGTAAGTTGACATATTTTGTTCAACGATTTCGGAACGTTGAACCACATTCATCTTGAATACTTACTGCAATCCTAAAGGAGTAAAGAAGACGTTTAAGCCACAGAAAAGAGGAGTGTGGAGACCAAGATGTTAAAATATCATATACTCACAATACACTTTCTTCTTAGATTAATACAATAACAATAGTGAAAAAAATAAATAAATTTTTCTTTAAAGAGGTACTGGCAAAGAACTATAATACCTCAAAAGTATAGTTTTTTTATTAACTTGGACATCGTAAAGTTCTAATTTGACCATTCAATACCCAATACTTTTAACTTTGATATTATTCTTCATGTTGTGCTCTGATACCACTTGTTGGGTTCCGAGGAAATCACACAAATGCCGAGAGAGAAAGCCAAACACAATCCAAAAAACGGCACGAACACAAACAAACAAATTTTACGTGGTTCGGCAAGTTGTCTACGTCCACGGGGCAAGAATGAGATAGGTTTTAACTAATAGAGAAGA
Organism: Asparagus officinalis; assembly: GCF_001876935.1. Lineage (NCBI taxonomy): Eukaryota > Viridiplantae > Streptophyta > Magnoliopsida > Asparagales > Asparagaceae > Asparagus > Asparagus officinalis. The sequence continues at coordinate 61,497,715 of NC_033800.1, read as the reverse complement.
GAGTACAAATAGAGATTACAAAATCACTCAAAATCTCTCAAACAAAACTCTAACCAAATTGCTCAAAAAACTCTCTTTTCTGTGCACAAAACAAACCCCTTGTCCACTCCCTAGAAACCCCAAAACGTGTGTTTGTATTTATACCAAACACTAAGTCCAAACAGAACATGAAACTGCAATCAAGCCCAAAAATCCGACGCGGTCGACCGCACTTGACGCCGCGGTCGACCAGCCAGAACA
>NC_033800.1:61484367-61497465 GCF_001876935.1 Asparagus officinalis | reverse complement strand
CAGAACAACACAAATTCACCCTGTAAACAAACCTGTATCGGTCGACCGGCATGACCCTTCGGTCGACTGACAGCCAAATTCGATTGACCGGAAGTATCTTGCAGTCGACCGACCAGAGTGCATCAAATTGACCTGTAGCCGTGCATATTTTCGGTCGACCGGCCTTGCCTCACGGTCGATCGGACAACATCCAAATTGTTTCATGCTTCAAATTTTCTGAACTTCATCGCTGAGTCCGCCATTTATACAATTCTCCACCTCGGCGAAGTTTTCCCAAAACTGAGCCGACACCAATACCAACCAAACGTCTCACTTGTTACGTCTAGTACGAAGTGGAAACAATCCACAATAACGGACTCAATCCACAATAAGCCAAGACCCAAATGAGAATATGGACAAAGTCTAAATATCGGTATCAACTCACCAAACTGGTTGCATCAAAATGACTACCTACGTATTCTCTTACCCAAGGAATCAAGCCTCACGTAGTTCACCAAATGGCCTCCAAAGGCCCTCAATTAACTAAAAAAGTTCTTAACCCTTCTCGATCATCACCAACAAATCTGTAGGTGATAACTCTCCCACTAGCCTCAAAGAGAAACGAACCAAACATCTCCACCTGAGGTGAACCAACAGCCATAACCAAATCCGAACTGTGTCCACCAGCTGCACTCGAATCAACAAACTTATCATCTGCATCCACATCAACATGATCTCTAATCCGTGTTACCTCAGCTAGAATCTCAAACGATACAGGATAATCTGGAGTATGTGGAGTAATCTCCACCCAACGTGGAGTAGCACCACTCTCCACCCGTTGCGATATCCCAATGATTTGTCCAACACTCTCCACCTGCTAAGAGTTAAATGTGACACTACTACTTAGAGCAATATCAGAGTCCCATACCTGATAATCAAACACGCCTCTGAATCCCAAATGTGCATTCGGATCAAATTTCACATCTTTAATGTGACAATATGCCGAGCATCCAAATATCCGAAGCAATCCAAAATATGAAGTAGCTCCATCAGATCCAAATACACCAATAGCTACAGATGTCAACCTGTAAATAAGATAGCTCAAATATGTCAAAGCCTCAGTACCAAAACTCCTCTGCAATCTACTGCTTGACATCAAACACCGATCCTCCTCTAGCAAGGAATGACTCATCAAATCTGTCACCTCATCTCGTTACCCTAATATTTCCTTTCCAATGAAGTGCCTCAAACTGCGTTGAGCTAGGCACAAATGCAGAAACAGATCTCTCTTGAACTTTCCACCAAACTCAGAACGAAGTATTTTCTCCTTTCTGCCTATACACTTCTTCCACCTGTTATTGACTACTAGGACTTCACTCCAACGGGACTTGGTTACAACCCATAAATATTTAGAGCAGTCTCCAACACAGGAAACTAAATACCTATTACCTCCCAATGATGCCTCATTGGAAGACCCCAAATGCCTACGTGAATATCATCTAGAAGGCCCTTCGCTCGGTGAATAGAAGTGCCAAACTTCACCTCGATCTTCTTGCTCATACTAATATATTCACAGGACTTTAAATTGCAGGTCAAGGTACCTCTCACCAATCCATGCACGGAATCAACACTCGAATACCCCAGCCTCAAACGCTACAGCCTAGCCAAATCAATAGAAGTCGTTAATTCTCCACCTGTCACCGTGCTCCCTGTTTGCGTCGAAAATTGGTTTATTTGTCGAATCCATTACACGTTTATCGATTATAATAAATTCAAAAGAGTTAGTCTTTTTATAAGATTACTCACTTACACAAATAAAACAAAAATTACAACTCTCTTCAAACACACGCAGAGGACGTTTATCACCCGCTGCTTGCGTGAGATCTTTCCATGTGCCGGTGATGCGTTAGTCCATGGACCACCATGGATTAGATCTGGTTAGAATGAAAATTTAATGCTCTTGCTTCACAAAAGAAACAATCCCAGAAGTGATAATCTCGACCAAACGAGATTACGACTCTTTTCGAGATCAAAACCAAGTTTGATCCGGAGGAAACGAGAATGGGCCTCATATCTCTCGAGCTCTCCTTCTTTATGCCGAAGAACTTCACCAAGATCTGGTAGCCTCTCTAAAATTTGTGATTCACTCTATAATTTGACAGCACCTCGCCTAAAATTTCAGATCCCCTGCGTATAGGGCCCTAGGCTTATATTTATAGGCTTCAGATGCAGTGTATTCGGATAAGAATTGATGATTTAATCTTATCCTCAATTAATAACCGCTTAACCATATTTAAGGATAGCTTCAAAATAGTTAGGAGGCTCTGAAACGAACAAATCCCGAGAAAACCAGTCGAAAAATGTGTTTTGGGCACTTCCGGATGCAAGCGCCAAGCCACCTGGCCTTGGCCGAGTCGTTTTGATGCGACTCGGCCGCCAAGGGCTTTTACGGTTCGGTCCTGTTCCGCCGTTACGCGTATTTCATCGTTTCGCTGACTTATACGCTTCACCGATTCGCTTCATGCATTTCGTTAGCTTAGAGGTGGTTGATGACCGCGCGAGCTACTTGGAGGTAGCCAGTGAACACTCAAATATCCTAGCCTCGAACTCAGAACCTTTTGAAACACCAAAACTTGTACTTTTCACTATGCTACTAAAGATTTCTAAAAAATATCAGTAGTTAATAAATATATAGTTTAAAAACTCATTTTTGGAGAACGTTTTGACCAAAAAATCCAACACAATATACAATGAAACTGATTATATTCATGATTGTCGCCAGAACCCTAACGGAAAAATTGAAGATTTTTGGGCACTAAACATTAAAGAGAATAATTTCACATCATATGAATTCAGGAAGTTGTTGGTGATCCTAAACTAAATCAGGTACGATATTTCAAAATTATTTTATGTGAATAAATTCCTTACTGTGCAGATTTCAATTCGAAAGGATTTCTATTTTTTAAATCTTTTTGGGTTATTTTCATATGATGATGAAAGAGTAATGTTTATGCCATGTGAGTTGGCTTGATTTAGGGAAATTCTATTGTCAAGTCATGAAATCATAGAGTATGATTGAGTGATATTTTTAAAAAGTACACCGAGGACCCATATTTTTTAGTCCTATATTGGGATTACGTAATTGTAGTATGATTGTTGTATCATAAATATTATAACCTAATTGTTCATCTTTTGGATCAAGTTATTTTCCATGACAAACATGTTTTCTTCTTCAAAAATAATCTCATACACTAAATCAGTGGATTGCTTGTTCCCTTCAACTACTTGATGCTGAAATTACTATAAACAATCACTAGACATATAAGTTTTTCTTAAATGTAAACTCATCTAGCTCACTACAGCTTGCTTATAAGTCTCGCTGAGATTCCAAACCACTACCAGCAATAAAGCAAATCCTGAACCAATGCTCCAGGTTATAAAAAAAATCAATAAGATATAATATTCAGCGGATAGGGTTTAAGAGCATATTCCTTATGCATAATCTAAAGTCACAATTTAGAAGCTTGTATACATAAGTTTGGTCCAAAACTTAAGCTCATGGCTATGTTTGCTTCAAGTTTTAATTAATTAATAAGAGAAGAAAGCATCCATACTAGCTAGCAATTTACTCAACATAATAACACTAACAACAATCCACACTACCAGCAATAAAGCAAATCCTGTCCCTCACACTGTCTCCAAAGAATTATTCTTTAAAGTTAAACAAGCTAGTGTTAAAAAGAAAAAGCTATTATGCTTTAATAGAGCTCAGAGTCTTGATTCAACATTTTTATATTTAGATAGATATATACTAAAGTTATTGGGTCTACAACCGGTGAAAAGTCTTTTCATAGCCACAATGTAATCCTTTCATATATATAAAATAAAGGGAAAAATGTTTCAAGGCCCCAAAACAAAAAAGCGGATGTGGGCAGGCCCCCTGTATTTTTTTTGGTGTGACAAACCCCCCAAAACCAAACTTAATACTTAATCAGCCCTTTTTTCATTTCCAAGACAACTTTAAGAGAAAAGTTGAGGCGTTCAGACCAAAGTACCCTTTTGTACCCGTTCCCCCCTTCCGCCTTCTCTCTCTCTCTCTCTTCTCTCTCTGTATCTTCTTCACCGCAAACCTCCATTAGCTTTCGAACCCATTTTCAAAACCCTAGTTTCACTCAAGCGGCTAGGAAATCTAATTGGAAAATGCCCCAAAGAAATTTAAGTAAAATGGCGAAGAACCGTAAGCGTAGCAAGTCTGAAGTGGCCAACAAACAAACGGAACAGGGCGTTCGTCACCGGCGTCGATCGGCACGATTGGCGCAGCAGGAAATGCCAAAGTTATCCGCCTCCGCCTCTGCCTTGATATCGCCCGCCGGCAATTCTGCTCCGACATCCTCTGAGGATGAGGAGAGTAACGAGGCGACGGAAACCCTATTGAGCATGAAAAGTCTGGATATTCGCGAAAGCAAGAGGAGACGCTCGCTGGAGGATGTGTCCATCTCAAAGAAGAAGTAAGTTCCCAAGCAATTGAGGGTTTTTGAATTTAATTAGTTTAAATGAGTGATTTTGATTTTAATTGAGGTTTATGGGATCTTTTTTTGAATAAAATGGTGGTGAGAGACTGGTTATTGTAGTGTAGAACCAGTTTCGTAATTTTGGAGTAAGATCTGAACAATACGAAGTGTTATCAGTTTGGAACAAATGCATGTAAATAATTCTCATTTGTTGATAGCTAGTTGCAATGCATGTCAATAAATCTTGGTTGTTGTTAACGTTTATGCATAAGTGTCAAGTATTAGCTATTCATGTTAATAAAACGAAATTTTGACTCAGATAATGCCTTTACGGTTAATTGTTACCTACTTTGGAGTTGAATGACTTGTTAAGAGTAAATAGTTGTTTATGCAGGAAAGCTACAGCCGAAGGTGATATACGGCCTAGTGCCTGTCTTGGATCATATTGTACTTTCATGCAAAGACTTCAACCAAAACTGAAGCAGTGGCATTGGGATGCCTACAAGGGCAGTAACTTTGAGCACTATGTATTCTTCGGACCTCCAGCACGTGATCGACGGGCACTAGAGCATGTGCTCAGCCATTATGTTGGCGAAACTGATGAATTCTCTTTTTCTGATCCCATAAGCGGGACTATATTTTCAGTCCAATTTGATGAAGAGTGGGTGCAAACTCACACGGGCTTCCCTATTGATGGGGAATTGATCTACGGGAATAGACACCCGCACAACCGGCTTTGGAGGGAATATTTTGAAGAGAAGAAAGAAATGCTAAAGGCAAAGTCAAAGGAGAAGGCCAAGGACACACAAGAAGCTGGTAGCATGAGGAGATATGTTGAGGAGTTACTGGAAACACTGGTTGAGTCTTCTGAAAATAAGGACATTGAGGATTTTGTGCTGCTTCAGATCTTGTACCAGTGTGCAATGATTTGGTGCCCCAACAGCTCACAAGGCATTCCAAGACAGTTGTTTCAATATGTAGATAGTATTGAGAGAGTGAAGAACATTGCGTGGGGTAAAATTATTTTTGATGAGACGAAGAGAGGCATTCAAATTGCCGTTGAAGGGTTGAGGAAGCCAGGGGTTACATACGTACCTGGATGCATGCCGCTCATCCCTGTAAGTTGCATGACCAACTGGTCTGACATTTGTTTTAGTTAACATTAGTCTTGGTAACAGGCATTAGAAAACATGTACAATATTAAATGTTTACAGAATATGGTTAAAATTAACATGTTAACATGAACTTTAACATATAAAAATTAAAGTTAACATCAATAGGTGAAAGTTAACATGTTATCATGAACTTTAACATATAATTATTAAAGTTAACATTAATAGGTGAAAGTTAACATGTACCCATTAATGTTAACATGTTTTGGTGAAAGGTAGCTATTTAGAGTGTAGTTGAAGAATGAGTTCTGAAAGTTAACTATTTTGATATTCGTTCCTTCGATTCTGACAGCTATGGTACTATGAGATGACTGGCATTAAAAAACCAGCCCTAAACTTGAGATGGAAGCCTCCGATGACCAATTGGGTAAGGATTGGAGGGACTGCTGGATCGTTGAGGATGGAGACAATTGTCTCTAAGGCCAAGAAAGCAAGCATTAAAATCATGGAGAGACCAATTACGACCAGCATTGAATGGGGTGAAAAATACCCTCAAGGTGAAAAATACCCTCAACGGGAGCCTAGCAGGAAGAAGATTGAAATCGCTCGCTTTGGGAAAAAAAGAAGCCCAATTGTCTCATATAGGAGTAAGGTTATGGAGCAAACTAGGGTGAGAAAGAAGAATGAGGAAGAAAAGGTAAAGGATGGGAAGCAAGATAAGGTGAAGGGCAGGACAAGGAGCTCATCCGTAGGTTACGTAAGCATCAATGACTCTTTACACATTCTTGCATATTACCAATTGAGTTAAATTTTCTATCTTTATCATTAGTTAATTTTCCATGTACTCATTGTTTCATGTTAACATGTTTTGGGTAAGAAAATTACATTGTGGATTATCATAACTATTTTTTTAATATTGTGGATACATATGGGTAATGGGTATATGGTTTACTTTTCAGATTTTGGCCCAGCATATTAGAGATGCTTTTGAGAGTGAAGATGAAATAGAGAAGTTGACAACCGAAGATCAAATTCAGTTTTGGCGGAATACGGCCAAAATTAATTGGAAACTGCTCCACACTGTCAAGCGTAGTAAGCGCCTTCAATGGGAGGAATGCTCTAAGGAGATACATAGGCTGAACAAGAAATTGGAGGGTTATGAAGGGACCGCTGACTTGATTGACCCCGAAGACCTGAAGAAGAATGTGAAGGGGATTATGTCACAGAAAGAGGGGCATACAGGGTCTGCACAAAAGAAAATAAGGAGGAGTATTGATTCTGAGGACAGGGGTGATGATGGAATTTGCTTCGATTATGACGAGGTAACCAATATTGGCAAGGAAGCAGAGAAGGAGTTAGAGAAAGGTGAATGGCAAGAGATGGAGGATGATAATTTGGAGAAAGCTGTAGAGAGTGAGGAGGATAAGAAAGAGGAAGCGACTGTGGATGAGAAGAAAGAGGAAGAGCGAGAGCAGGAGAAGAATGAGGAAGAGGAAGAGGAAGAGGAGAAAGTGGAAGAGGAAAAACATCAGAAGAAAGATGAAGAAATAGTGGTGGAGAACAGAGAGGGAGAATGTGCTGAGGAGAAGAAAGATGAAGAAAGGATGGAAGAGGAAGAGGAAAAAGGAAAGAAGAAAGATGAAGAAAAAGTGGAGGAGAACAGAGAGGGAGAATGTGCTGAGGAGAAACTGGATGAAGAAAGGATGGAGGATGGAAAACAGGTGCAAGTTTATCAGAAGAGAATGAAGAGATTAGCGTCAAAGGGGACTAGGGGACCAAGTACCAGAAAGCGGACGCGCTCACAACTAGTCCGCACCCCTTTCACTCAAGAAAAGAAGAAGGAAGTTCATCAAGAGATAATTAACATATCACACCACAAGGAGGAAGAGAGGGAAAAAATCAGGTTCTATTGTAAGCCTGATGAATGCACTTGGGATTTTTTGGGGAAGAGGAAAATCAAGAAGAAGGAAAATCAAGAAGAAGGAGGAGCCAGTAAATAAAGTAATTGCATTCATGGACCATATGAAGTCTGGTTTCGATCCGAATAATATTTGGAGAAAGTTCCGATATGAAGCCGTCCCTTGTGAGCAACAGACTGGAATGTTAGTATTTCATGCATTTAAACATGTCTTAGTATGTTAACTAAATTTAAACATTTTCATTTTATTCAGCATGTTATATCTAACTATCTGCTCCATCTTATATCATGCAGCTTTGATTGTGGTCTTTTCGTTCCTTTATATATAAAGGCTATAATTCATGGGGTAGATACCACTCAAGTAACTAATCACTCTGACGAGTCTGAAGTCATCCGTGCCAGGCTTGCAGCTGAACTCCTAATAGAAGGATGGGAACAGAAAAATCAAGGGGAGACAGTGGAAAAGGATGGGTGATTGATATCCTAAAAAGTGTTGTGTACGAACAGATTGAATTGGGAACAAAACTAACTGGCATTTTAATTTAGTTAACATTATTGCAGCTTTGTATCATTCTCTTTGACAGTTATTCTACTGTTTGTGTAACTGGTTGATAGTGTGGATGAGAAGATCCACATATCTGGTTGTGAAACTGGTTGCTATTGTAATCATTGCTAATAACAGGTTGAAGTGCATCACAGTTCATGTTGACTTATACTGATAGAACATGTTACTGATATATTGAGAAAAAAATATATATGTTAGCTTTTACATATTCCTCCTAAGGGTTAACAGATAACCTAGTACGCTGAAAGTAAACAAAACTGCCAAAAAATTGGTAAAAAACCCACTTTCAGTAAAAGTTAACGTATAATTCTGATAGTTAACCACTTTCAGTAAAAGTTAACATATAACTCGAGAACATAACCACTTTCAGAAAACGTTAACATATAACTCAGATAAATAATCACTTTCAGTAAACGCTAACGTAAAAGTCTAATAATTAACCACTTTTAGTAGAAGTAAACGTATAACTCTGATACATCACCCCTTTCAGAAGGGAAATTAACATAAATGTCACTAAAATTGACTACTTTAGTGAAAGGTGACACATAATATTTAACCACTTACAGCAAAAGCATAACAAACTGAAGTTTCTTCAGTTGATTTTCATCTTACAGATCACAATGTTGAAGAAAATTAGTACCATACAAAAACAACATAGGAAGAATGAGCAAAGTTTCCATTTTTCGACTTCACGGTTCGATTGCTTCAGTGCTTTCTTCAGTTGCTTTGTTTTGGTCGCTATCTCATCTTCAACGGGGACTTCTGGGCAGAATGAAATAATCTTACTGGGCATTGCATTCTCTTTGTGAGCCCAAGCAAAAAAATTGCATTGCATATTTGGGAAATTTGCACATCCCCAGAAGTATCTTCCTTTATTCTTCCCACTTTTGCACTGCCTCATGGGTGTTGGAATTTGACAGAAACAACATACCTCTTCTTGTGACTGAGATATCTCTGATGTTCTCATCTCACTCTATCAAACTCCAAGTGCAGGGAAGATAGAACATACATTTAAATTTAGCTTTGCTTTGGGCACATTATATATTGCATAAGGAACAATAAACTAGCCGTTGTAATATAGCTGTTAGCACAGTATGACTTTCAGTTAGCCGTTAGAACAGTGAATGAGATGTTGGACATTTGGCCAATTTAAAATCAAAATCTTTTAATAAAATCTAAGATGAACAAGCACAAATCCGTTAACATCTTTCAGCCTTGCTTTTAGATATTGCTAGCATGAAGAAAATGATTAGTCGATCATTATCACAGATTACAAAAGTCCACCACTATATACTTAACCACTTAAAAACAACCTTTGCTGTCTCATACAAAAGTATTGTTGTAAGAAACAGAAACACACTAGTCACCAGATGGGCTCGTTACAGGTTGCTCGATTGTGACCATCAACTTTGCACCGAGAACATTTGACTGGACGTTTGTAAATGGTTCTGTTGTTTATGCGTCTTGTTTTATTTCTTCCCCTCCTCTTAGTGGTAATTGGTGGCAAAATCTGTATTTCATCCCTGGACACACTCCGCTTCTCATAATCTGGGATGGGATATAATATTTCGTCGTAGCTCTTCTTAAACGCTTCTACGGACATGAACCAATCACAATATTGATATACGTCTCTTTTCATATAAATAATGACTGCACAAGCATGCACACAAGGAATACGGGTTACGTCCCAAGATCGGCAAGTGCACGTCCTCTTCTCCAAATCAACGTGAGTAGTTCTATGTGACTGCACTTCGAATATATCATCTCTAGATTGTTTAACCTCTAAAGTACGTCCTCTTTCCATATTTTCTCTAACAATCTTCTCAGCTTTAGGGCACAGATAGCTTGTCCACTTATCAGCCATTATCCGTCTATTGTTCAGGCGACTCATAATTTGTTTTCGGATATGCTCTACCATTGGCAGGATACGTAACATTCGAGCTTCACGTATCCAGCTGTTAAAGGATTCTGCAACATTAGAGGTTACATGACCATATCTGCAAAGCACAAAATAATTAATAGTATGATGGGCATCCAATATGTAATAAAATTAACACGTAACAACAAAACTTAACCTTTACTGCTCAAAGTTAACATAAAAACATCAGTGTTAACATATATTGCTGAAAGTTAACATATATCAGACAAAGTTAACCTATAGAAAGAAAAATTCACATATATGTAGAATAGTTAACATCAACTGCAAAACGTCATAATCTAAGATGAATGCATTACCTGATACCAGGGAAGAATGCATTCGCCCAATTCTCTGGCGAATAACAGAGTACAATCTCATATGCGACTGGAGCCATCTCATAAATTTCCTTCATGTAGTCGTTCCATTCCGCTATAGTGTATTTATAGCAAGCAGATTGGAGCAAACTCCCCAAAACTTGTGTGTCCTTTGCTTTCAATCCCAAATCCTTTAGCTTTGTTCTAAAATTTTCAACTAGGTGCAGAACACATCGTGAGTGGATTGCTTCAGGGAAATATTCTCTCACGGCTTCTCGAATCCCCTTGTCGGCATCAGAAATAATTACCAATTGGTGGGGAGGATTGTACGGGTCTAACCTTTCATACAGTATGGACCACAAGCCTTGAAGGAACCATCTCCAATTATCAACATTTTCCTGATCACATATACAATACGCAACCGGAAATATCCCTTGGTCTCCGTCGTATGCTATGGCGCTCAGGAGCATGCCTTTGTATCTGTCTTTCAAAAAGGTCCCATCCAAAAATAATAGGGGTCTACACCCATTTAAGAAACCAACGATGCAAGCGGCATAACATATAAACAGTCTTTTGAACCTTCCTTCATTCTGGTCAATGCATATGTAGCTTCCTGGATTCGTTTCCTTCACCTTTTGCTCATACCTGTACAACAATGTAGCTTCTGCTCAAGCATATATAATACATTGGAACATTAGGATAATATATTAACATAAAAGCTCACAAGTTTTCATAAAACATAACATTCCACAATGACAGTTGGAACATATCAATGAAAACTAACATGAAACATCTAAGGATAAGATATTGCATGATAAATCAACAACTAACAATTGTACTATAAGCGGCTATGATAAAAATTTGTACACTTAATAAAATAACTGTAAAATTTACCATCTTAATTGATCATAAGCCTCATAACTATCACCATACATATCCTCCTGCGCTCTTTCTTTGCCCCACCATATCTTACTGTATTCAAGTCTCAATCCATATCGAGTGAGGAACTCCTTTTGCACATCAATTGGTCGGATTTGAGGTCGCGCCTTTAATACCGGTCGCAATTGGGCTGCTATGAATTTACGAGATGCCCGTGATTGCCCTGAATTGTTAGCATGTTGTCCACAACTGTGTTCATTCACAAACCTTTTGATTTCAATTCTTTTACCATACTTAACAGGAGATGCAAAGAGCATCCAAGGGCATCCATATGTCTCCTTATATCGACAACATACTCGGATACGTTTGGGTTCGTTCTTTACAAATTCATAGTCAAATTTTTTCGCCATGGAATAGTACTGCAAAGCTAGTCTCAATTCGTTTACAGTCTCAAATTGTTGCCCCTTTTCAGTTAATGTTGTGTGCCACCATTGAGGAATGCTGGAAGTGTTGTTGAGAATATCATCAGCTCTCATTACAACCTCACCAGACGGGAAATCATTTTGGATTCTCTCTGAATTGGATGCATTTCCTGGAGGAGGACGACTATATTCTACATTCAAAGAGGCATCACTACTGCATAAATTAATCAACCAGTGAGATATCATGCACAATATGTTATATTATCTTCTGATAATTTAAGTTAACAGCAGTAGGACCAAAGGTAACATAGTACAACAAAAGTTAACTAACTGGGTGTAAAATTAACCATGTTCCCACGACAATTAACATGTTCATGTAAAGGTTAACATATCTCTTGGAAAATTAACCTATAAGATGAAGAGTTAACATCTAACCATCAGAGATGACAACTATTTTTTCCCAAGTTACCATCGAAACCTGAAATCACAATTGGCTTATCATCACACATAGACCTGTTCCTGACAGAGTTCATTGTTTACTTACAAATCAATAATAACTTACATTGAGGGATTTGATGCCCATAAGGGATGGTTGAAAGTTGAAGAAAAAAATAACAATGTTTACATCACACAAAACCCAATGTTATAAAGAGTTCATTAATTACTTACATTCCCCTAATAACTTTCTGATTTTTCCCTGAAGTGGAACACTCTACATTAACAGCAGCTTGCATGTGAATCTCCGTACAACCAATATTTCGATTGTGCTCCAACATGCACTTCAAATCATCATCGTTGTCAACTGAAAAACTGAGGTTGGGGTGCCTCTCAGATTTAAATATAAAGGATAAAGCTTCTTTAGGTACTTTCAATCTTTCAGACACATCAAATTGGAGTTCATCAAAGCTTGTTGTCGAACTTAGCTTCACGAATATGGCATTCTCGCCTAAAGAAACCATGCAAATCAAGTCATTGACGGCCATTAGGGGTGGTTGAAAGTTATGAGGACAGTTATGAAGGCAATTATGACGAGTTGAGGAGTAATTGAGGGGATTTCAGGTGCAAAAGGGCTGTAAACAGTTGAAAAAAACCCTAATTTCATTAATGAGAGAGTGAGAGATAAAACTAACCAATTTATAACAAAGGATGATGAAGCAGACAATAATGGCGGGAGCCCGCGCTTTTTCCCCCCGCTTTCCCCCGTCACTTCGTCATAAATGCGTTGGGAGAGATCACCGAACAAGAGAACCCATTCAGCCGGTTTTCTTTGAGAGAGATGAGGGCATTTTCGGGAGGAAGCAACAAAATACACCCACTTGATGTATACGTATGGGCTTTTGGGTCTGGGCCACAATTTTCACAATTTTTTGGGGCTGAAGGCTAAGGCAGTTAATTGGGGGGGCTGGGCCACATCCGCTTTTTTGTTTTGGGGCCTTGAAACATTTTTCCCTACTTTTTTACTTTCTCTTTCTTTTTGTTT
>NC_033800.1:61482548-61483367 GCF_001876935.1 Asparagus officinalis | reverse complement strand
TGTGTGAAATAACCTCTAGAAAAAAGATGGGAAAAACAAAAACTAAGCTAATAGATGGATGATGGAGCAGTTACCAAAGGAGTGAACTCTGAATTATGATGGAGAAGGAAGAATTAGGTGAAAAAGTGGAGAGTTTCAAATTACAAAAGTTATAGCAGGATAGGCCGACATGATCTTGGGGAAAATGGTTGCGGCCTAGTCGGCATGATGTTGACAGAGGTAAAGGGGGAATATTTTGGGATGATCAATACGATGGAGGAAAACAACATCCATAGCTGCCCTTGAAAACATAGATAAATTATGGAATTGACATTGGAACTCCAAACAGTTATTTTGCCAACGAAATCCGAAAGATAAAAGCATAATTATGGAAATCAATTAAGGTGCATGCCATTGATACACCAAAAAACAATTTTTCGGGTACTGAAGTTGTTGCTAAATTTTAAAAGGTCGTTTAGGTATCTAGTTAAAACATGAGCAAGTTTCTACGTAGGAAATGAAACATATTATTAATTTCAATATGTATACATATAGTTGCATCCCTGTATACTAGCTTTTACAAATTTACCCTCTCTCGCAACCGTAACAGTGAAAAAAAAGATAAGTAGTAATACAAATATACGCGCGTGTGCGCACAACGCACGGCTACACACAACGCACAACTATAGTTAACTTTTAAAGCTAGATGTGGGATCTTAAAAGGTTTGTAAACTGCTCAAAATTATAAAAAATATCTTCCAAGCTAACACATTCCTAGTTATTTTCTTTATAAAAAAACAATTTGATAGAGCCAAAATTTTGAAGAATTTAAGAACTATA
>NC_033800.1:61462225-61481548 GCF_001876935.1 Asparagus officinalis | reverse complement strand
GGTTCGAGGAGGAGGAGGAGGAGGGAGGATGATGTTGAATGTTGGGGATCGTGATGTGCGTGAGAGGCCGAGGCTTGTACTTGATCCTCCGAAGGGGGAGACATCGACGTAGATGAGCTTTGACATGAAATGGACGAGACTACTAGTCCCGTCCATTTGGTTTGGCATGCTAATCCTCGATTAGCATGTCTTAAATACACGGGACTAGTAGTCCCGTGTAGTTCAAAAAACTACCCGCAGCAAAATCGATCCTTTTCATTTGAGTTGAGATGAAAAGAGTCGATTTTGCTGTTTTTTTTTGTGAAAAGGTCGATTTTGCTCATTAATTTTGAAGAAATGGTTGTTTTCAAAAATTTGTCCAGGGAACAATTGATATGGGGAAATATTTTGAAAAGAGCCGTTTTACGTTTTATAAGGAAGACCTTTTCTCCACCTTACCTCTTCTGAACCTTGATTGGAAGTTGGAATCCTACAAAAATTATACATTTTGCAATTGTTATTTTAATAATACTTCTACTTATAACTTAGAGCGAAAAAAATAAAACTATAGAAATCATAATTTTTTTGAAAATATGATTACAGAAACTTTGTACAATTAAGGTCCAGTTTGGTATTATTTTTTTTAGGACATTCTCCTTGTTTTTTTTAAAGAAGAAGATATTAGTCGTGTTTGGTAAAACTTTTTTTTACATCCTCATTAAAACTGATTCTGCTTTTAAAGATACGCTTTTAAAAGAAATATGATAATGTTTTAAAAGAAATATGATAATGTTTTAAAAGCAGCTTCTGCCTTTTGTAGTTTTTCTGCTATATATATCATTTAGTTTTTGTCAATGTTTTTACTATTGAGAAATATGAAGTTAAACTTATGTTTATTTTAGTTATTTTCACTTATAATAATCTTTAAGCAAGATTTTGTCGAACATCTTAGCTATTTTTGGAAGCAGCTTTTGATATATGACGCGAAACAGCTATTTTCAACGGCTTATATAAGTTGTTTCTATAAACTGTTTATCTACAACTTATTATAGGCTCTAATAACACCAAACTGACCCTTAGTCTCGTGGGGAAGACTAGTTATCATATACAACATGCAAGATGTGAATAATTCAAAAATACATCATGAGTTCCTCACGTAAAATTGCTTCTTAGAAGTAGTTAGAACCTTTCATGTTCCGGTAACTATTATGGCAGTTTGCATTTGTATTTATCCAAGATATAGTTTGTTTTGGTTCATGAAAAGTTGCAAGAGTTATGCTCTAATGAGTCTCTATTAGATTCCCAGGAGAATTTCGCTGTATTTTTCTTCTTGACTTGAGAGATACACACAATGCTAAGTTTCTTTCTTGAGGTCTTCGCCTCACATTAAAAAGACTACAAAGAAACGAAAAGCTTTTGTAACAAACCAATAAAGAAGCTGCAAGTGTTTATCAAGAGTTGTTGTTCGCTTTGACGTTTTGAATTATTTCAATTTTAATGAGTTATCTTCTGCCGTTAATATAAAGGAGATCACCTAGTTCTGCTAGAATGCCAACAGAAAAATTTTCCGTTGATATTCCCTCCATCACAAGCTAGAGAACTTCGTAGTTTCTAAAGACATGAGACATTAACGAATTGTTTGGCTTAAGCCTACATTCACAGATAAAACGACCGAGAGAATAAGTACAAAATACAGGAGAGAGTTCTCTCTCTCACATTTTCAACAATCTACAAAGTCAAACCCTCACTCATCCACAATGTGTTTGACAACTCCCAACACCAGTCGATACAATTCTTAGAATCTCCGATACAGGAACAATTGTCAAAGAATTATATAACCCCAAGAACAGTTTTTCAAAGCTCGGTAATGTGGAGCTAAACACTTGCAAGGCAACATTCTAATCTCCAATTCCAAGATGATCTTCAAGCGCCCATTCTTGACTTTGATATTAATTTCCCAACATTTAGATACAGCAATTTTTTTTAATGAAGAAACACGTTTAAATCTAATATTATTGTTATGCCACAAAACCGAGCTTTGAAAAACTGCCAACAAGACAATGTCTCGTGTCTTACTAAGAGTCCGGACACAGAGCCGAACAGCATGAACACACAGACTTAACGAGTTGATGATGTCTCGGGCGGCATGGTCACCCATCCCTTGTTTAAGGTGGATCGACCTCTGCTCGTCCAAAGTTATACCAAATTGTCTGAGCTGCGCCCAAATACCCTGCTCGCCAAGGCAAGACGACCGCACTTTCCCTTCACGTGACATGGTATGATTAACTCACATGAGGGCGGCATTACAATCATCAAAATGATTCTCTCCACGGCCTCTCTAGACATCCTAACTACCTTGGCCAACACCAGAGGGACAAATGGACAATTCAATTACGCAGGAAGCTTCCATACGACTTAGCTGAGTAGACCAGATAGATGCCACATAGTCCTCCCTCTCTCCCCGATTTACCCCTCCAAATTAGCATTAATAGAGGTAACATTAGTAAAGAAATATAAGTCTGATTTCATTCTAAACTTTGAATGGATTTTCACTATCATCTTCCTAAAATCACTGACTTAAGCATCAGAGGGTCATCGGGGTGTCCGGCATCGGTGCCTTCTAACAGTTTCCTCAGTGATTTGTAGGAGGGTCTCCATCAGTAAATCCGCCGACCAAAGAATCAAAGGAGCCCGTACAACAACAAATCTCAGCTCTGGCGACTCCCTTCATCAACTCTTTTTCTCACCCAAAACATTTGCGCATCTCAAAGATAGTACCAGAAACATCCTCTCCTTGCTTATTTAAACGCAATCATGTTAGATTGCATCGTTCTATTCTCCAGCTTCAGCTAAATTTTTACCAATACTTATATAGCGATGATTTAGCAGAGTTTAATACCTGTTACCAGTATACTTAAATTTCTTTTATGCTAGAATTTTTTTTTAACTTGCATCCTTTGCCTAGCAAGAGTTATACATCTCCACCTTGTCAAGTGCACTTGATTGTAGAAGAATAAGAACAATGAGACATGAGGAATGGGATCGAGTTATGCATGCCTGAAAAGTTTCATGCTGAGCCAATGCAAATATACAGCAACAACCAAAACTGGAAGAGTCAAGGGCAGCAATAAGCAATAATACCTGTTTAAAAACAAATAAAATAGAAACTAGATTAAGAAAGGTTCTGATGAATCATTGCTTTGAACAAAATAAATTCTCACCCAATCCACCAAAAAGAGAAGAAACTAAATGCAATGAAAACATCTCATTGGCTACATTGCTCGCAAAGGAGCAACTCCGTAGGTTATTGTCTGGTAAATATTTGTCGGAAAAAAAAACATTCTATAGCAAAGCAGAAAACAGAAACTTAAGTCAAGCAAAAATAAAACAGTGTTTGAATTTTAACGTATTTACTGATGTAATAATAGCATGACAACTGAAGAGACTAATGCAAACCACATTAAGTTCAGCAAACTTTCCAAAAGATTATGATGTATTAGGATATATTTAACAAAGGATGCTTTTGGTGAGACCAAGGATGTTGTCTATGAAGATTAACTAGCACATCGGTGAACAAATAAAGGAGGAAGAAAGGTCAACAGACAAGTGTGAAATAATTTTGATGTACACCCAGATAGCAGGATTGATCTCCAAAAGTAAGAGCCAGCTTCCAAACATAGTCGATCCTCTATATCAACTAATGCTTAGGTAAAATTTAAATTACACAAATTCTAATGGTATATAAGCAGACATTTCAATGCAGGAAAAAAACTAAGCCAATAACCAATTTACAGAGCTTGCCATATGCATACAGTGGAAGGAGATGGAGGAAATGGGAAAACAAGATCTGTTTGCTGATCAGGTATTATTTGACAGTACATGTGTGTTGTAATAATCATTTTTCGTTTCAAGGGACTGCAATTCTTCATGTTGAAAAACAAGAGGGTATACATGAAAATTACGGGTTTTGTTTTGCAAATCAGAATAGCCACATCTCCACTTGTTACAGGCAAGATGAAATCCATGTTCCATCTTCTACAATTTGAAGAGAGAAATTTTCCAGCCAGATTTACCCTCTGCCTCTGGCTTCATTATGATGCCCAGTAGAAAAA
This sequence comes from Asparagus officinalis, assembly GCF_001876935.1. NCBI lineage: Eukaryota > Viridiplantae > Streptophyta > Magnoliopsida > Asparagales > Asparagaceae > Asparagus > Asparagus officinalis. The sequence continues at coordinate 61,477,457 of NC_033800.1, read as the reverse complement.
ATGTGAAGGCACATAAGTAGACTTAGGACTTAACAATCCAATCATCAGTTAGATGTGATATCTTCCCCACAATGATATCACTTCAAGTGGAAAGTTGTATTACCGCATCATGGACAGCCAGTTGACAGCATGTTCAAAGACCTGACCAAAGTTGGCTAGGTGGAGTTGATATTAATTAGGATGCAGCTTTCTTTTTCTCCAAGAGATCTGGCAAAGACCTTTTATGGTGAGATTGTCTTAGTTTTAAAACTAGAGGTGGATCGTTGAGTATCATGACAACCTAGGTAGTAATCATATCACTAACCATAATAGAGACTATGCCACTTTAGCTGTGTGAAATCATGCTCATATCTTAATTTCTAATAATGATGCTGTATATCCATCATTAGTGTTGATGTTTTACGAGAAGATAGTACCTAATATACAGCTATTTTTTTAGTGTTAATGTAGTATCCAATTTTCTAATATTCTTTAACATTGGATAAGATTATAAGCAGAGGGATAAGGGGAAAACGGAGTCAAAATTTGTTGCTTGTTGTCCTCTTCCTCCACAATTATTTACGGTAAATTACAAAAAACTCCAAGAACTTTCATTTTTTTGCAGTAAACGCTAATAACTTTCAAAATTGCACTAAACCCCAATAACTTTTGCATTTTGCAGAATAAACCCCAAATAAATTTCTGCATTTTGCAGATAAACCCCATAAATTGGAACCAAAAAACAACATAAACAGCATTTGAAAGTTATTGAGGGGTTTAGTGTAATTTACCCAAAAGGTATTGGGGTTTTCTGTAGAATTTATTAGAGGTTGGTGGGATTTTGAAACCTATTGGCGGTTTACTGCAAACAATTAAAGTTATTGAGGGTTTAGTGTAATTTACCCTTTTTTTTTTCTTTTTGAGAGAAACTGTGAGGTCTAAGCCCCCCAGCATTTCATTAGAAAGATAACTTGATCTCCTGGGAATAAAAAAGAAAGAAAACATAAACATATGCATAAGTAGAAACAACTTGTGCACTCCATCATAGAGATCCATTGTTATTTAACTCACCTTGCAGTCAATCAAGAGCCCCCCAACCAACAAAAAAAAGACACGCAGACACAAACACAGAAAAACCCCTTGTTTTGCATCACAGAATGATATGAGAACACCACAATGGAAACTCCTTCATTTTCTCTCTCTCCACCTTCTCTTGTTGTGTTTCCCATCTTTCTGTTAATCCAAAGCCCAGGACAGGTGCCAAAGTCCCTAATTTTTATGAAAATGAATTTTTATATAGCTAGACTATCAGAAACTACTATACTTCCCCCTTGTAATTCCAATGGTTAGTAATTACCATGTTCTTTTGTGTTTATAAAAAACTAATGAATGGCATTAACTGGTTAATAAATGACAAAAATATTCTTATAGTTAGTAAACCACCAAATGAATCCAAATATACACTATCTAAAATTGTTTTTTTGCCTTAGTGCTCCATTGACCATTCCAATCACCTCTATTGATACATAGTTTTCATTAAAGAAACTTCAGTCTCTTTGTCTTCTCTCATTAAAAGTTCCATGTCTTTATTGTAAAGCTAACACCCTGAACAACTATAAGAATTTGATCCGGTTATATTCCTGGTATGATGGATGCTCTCAGATATAACAACTATACTCCACATAGTGTTGTTTATTTTCAAGCAGACTCCATACAAATTCACCCATGAGGCTTATTTCTTGTTTGGTTTGTCCTCAATGACTCGATTAGGTTTAGTTTCTAGTAGCTGAAGGCAACAATCTGGATTCTATTGAAACGAGGAGTTATAGGCCTAAATATTTGATTTCCATTAAATGTTTTACTCTATATATCAGATAAATTTGCAAATCTTTTAAGGCAATTTCTTGTTTCTTGACCACAGAGTAAGGTTCTCCGTGTATTGCGCTACATAGCGGAAATTTCTTTTTCTGCATCCACTTCTAGTTGTATTTCTGACGCCCGTGTTTGTCGATGTCGATGGCAGGCCGAGGACAATGCCATTTATGCAAAAAAACCAAGTATTTGCAAGTAAATTGTCATACATAAGAAAAGAAAAGGTAAGAGAACATGTGGTGAACTTACAAGACAATTAGCTAAACCACCAATAATTCAAGCTCGTGCACCTCAGATACAACAGGCAAATTCAATTTACGGGTAAAAAAAAATGCTATAAAAGTACCTGTCATTCTGAATGGCGGACAAAAATGGGTTCTCCGGTGGCGGAAGAAGCTTGGACAGGATGGCGGCATACAGAAATCCTAGAAATGATATAATGCCAAGCATAACGAAAACCAGTCCGCAACACCCGTCACTTCTTGAGGTTTGCGTCATTTTAGATAGCCTTCGAACTGAGATTCTAGCGCACGAATATTACCCCTCCGCCCGCTGCCGTAATCTGTCAGGGATTCAAGCTACTGTTTATGGAGTAACGAGGTAACTAAAAAATATCAAAAGAATTCCCACTATATAAGTGATCTAAGCTGTTGTCGTGGAGAAAAGCGGACCAGCGAATTGATTTCGATCGACAAATGGAATGAAGATAAATCGCACCGCAGCTATGAATTCAAAACTAGTTAGCATTTGAGGAAAATAAACACAGATCGATGAGTCAAATATCAATTCGGGATCTTATTGTTTATTCAGCTGGGAGGTAAGATTTCGCAGATTAGATACAAGAATATTGCAAGAGAAAACTGAAGATTCAGCAAGAAATCGACAATGGAGAGTACTAATTTGACGGGAAAAAAAATATGATAAAATCTTGAAGATTACTGCGAGAATTACCGATTTTTTTTTTCGGCGGGGGAGGGGGAAACCGGCACCTTAGAACCCTAGGCGGCGTCGCTCTTGTCATTCGCTCTCCCTCGGGTAAATTTATTGTCAAAAAAGTCCTGCGCTATCGAGGTTTTGCATTATTTCACCCTCGTCCGAGTACTGAAAAATTACGCGTAATACTTGTTATTTATCAATTTATGTCTCTAAATCATTTATCCACTTACTAGATTAACCTCTCCGGCTCTCGGTCGATGTCAGCACGTGCAAACTTCAATCACTGTTCAAAAGAACATGTTGAGTTGAGAGGAGTGGTGCACACTAATGGCGTGTTTGGATGGAGGGTAGAGAGAGGGAGGAGAAGACAAATCTAATTTTAACATTGTTTGGGAGTTACATTTAAGAGAGTAGAGGAGAAAAATGGGGGGAATTTTAAGTCAAAATCTTACACCCCAAATTAGTTGTAATGAAGGGGAAGAAAAGGAATGAGAATTTTTCTCCTTCAATCCCTTCCCTAAGTCATCTCCTAAACACACTGTAAGAATTATATTGTTATTACCTAGGGACGAAGTTCAGAATTTTACTCAGATTAGGCACTAAAAAGTTGAGCACAAGTTTCAAATTTGAAATATTTTATTCCGTAGAGAAAAAAATTGAGCTTTCATCCATAAGTCAAGAACTTTTTTTACCCCAAATGGACACTATATAGCTTAGGTAACACTGGAAATTGAAAGTATGATATAGTTTGGATGGAAGCCATTGCTCTAGTTTTACTAAAGTTAAAAATTGAGAGGGGTGTGGCAACTTAATGCGGCTTCGATGCTAGATATGTGGGAGAGTTTTGCATGACGTGACGCGATGAGAGCTGAGATTGTTTGAGTATTTTACTAAATAAATCTAACTAAACTGATTTACATGTGTCCCAAAATAATTTACCAAGGGTTCTAAGCCAATTATCCAGGAGTAATGAAGATCCTAAAGTAATTTCTGAGAATAGTGATGGCAGTTCACCTCATTGCCCCATGCTGGATCCGCCTCTGAATTATGTCAAACACTCAAAATTTCTATTTTTCTATTAAAATTGATAATTTTTAAATACAGCCAGTTTGTATTGTTAACTTTAGAGATTTTTCACGTTAACTATAATATTCCGAACCCGCAAGCTTGTTGGAATGATATATAGGTCATGATTTATATAATATAAGTTTCTAGTACTTGTTTGCCTAAACGCATATTTTTATATAATTAAAATAATTTATCAGAAATAATATTGGAAAATTAGATTGAACATATAACACGTTAACATGTTATCCACAAGAGTTAACATATAGCCACAAGAGTTAACATATAGCCACAAGAGTTAACATGTTATCCACAAGAGTTGACATGTTATCCACAAAAGTTAACATGTTATCCACAAGAGTTAACATGTTATCCACAAAAGTTAACATGTTATCCATAAGAGTTAACATGTTATCCACAAGAGTTAACATGTTAAACACAAGAGTTAATATGCTAACCACAACAGTTAACATGCTAAATATTATGGTTAAAATATTAACTATATGAACTTGAACCATGTTCACATGTTAAAGACCGATCTTCCTTAATATCTTAATTTTGTATAACAACATTCAAAAGTGACCTGTAATATGTATTTATGTTTTGTTATTTGTAGCTATGACTGTGGGATATACATCAGAATAATGAGCCCTGACTGAACAACAATTTTTGCAATCCATTAACAATTATGCATGAATCCCGCTCTTGACCTTGGTACCAATCTTCATCAAGAGAAAATGCCAATAAGAACCAAATCTCCTAACACGTGTAGCATTTTGAAACAATTTGTTCTATGGAATCTGGGAGAAAACATTTATCCTTGCAGATAAAGATACAACTTCAAATAACTATCAAACAAAGTGTAAAGCTTTTAACCGATATAAGCCCTCTACCGAAAGCTCTCTTGAAGATAATGCAACATACCTGATGAAAATATAAGCTTATTCCCAGTCACACTACATGTATTCAAATAAGAATCAAAATTATGCACAAAATATAAATAAATATATGTACTTTATTTGCACACTTCAGATGAACATTTACTTCATCTTATTCCTGACAACATAAACAAAAATTAAGTAGCAGACATAAGATTAATGTCAACTCAGCTGGCACTCTTTTTAACTTCAAACAAAGCGCAACTGTGAGGCTTCAGTTCATAACCCGAACGAGCCTCAGTGAAGACAATCTAGAAAAGAACCCTGGAAATGGAAGAGAAGTATCAACTAAATAGAACCATTCATTTCCTTCTAGAAGTGGAGGTAAGATAGCAATCTCAGGAAAATCATCAACATTAAAGCAAAAAAACAAGTCTCCCTTATAAGAAGTTGACATGGTGTCATCCTTATCTGCCTTTATTGTCACAGCAAGAAATTTGCTCGTGGGGTCAGGCGAGTCGTTGTCGCCACCGTCGGTTTCGGGCTAGAGGGGTTTCTTGTGGTTGGAGAGGTCGAGGGAGCAGTCGACGTCCTCGACGATGACGACGGATTTGGGGGAGGTGGAGATGAGGAGCTTGCGGAGGTGGGAGTTGGAGTGGACGACAGTGAGTTCGAGGGCGTAGAGGTCGAAGTCGAGGAAGTTGACGAAGTGTAAACAGGGTCTCCGCCGCCGCCGCCGTCGTCGGTTTCAGCACCACCTCGTCTTCCCTCCTTTTATCCCCATCACCTTCCCCCTACCCTAGAAGACCCTCGTTACCAAAGAGGAGAGAAGGAGGTTGTTGTCTCCATGGAAAAAAGGACAGACAGAGAAGGAGGAGGAGGAGGAGAAGAAGAGGGGTAATTTGGGGTTTTTTGAAATTTTTTTTATTGGGAAGTATAAATAGGGCTGAACACATCTTGGAAAGTGTAATTGGGGCCAAAACATATTAGAAAAAGTACAGGGGGCTGTTGCACATTGTTTTTTCAATTTTGAGGCCTTGAAGCAATTTTTCCTATAAAAAATAGATTTCTTATAATTAATTTTCTTTTTTTTTAGCCAACCAAACAACCTCGAAACATTTCTTATAATTTATTTCTTTAAAAATCACCCACATCATCAAATAATATTATGACAACTCATCTTATCTCATCTTTTTTTTTCTTTTAAGAAGTGAACCAAATACAAAAAAAAAAAGAATCTATTATAGAAAATAGATTACATTTTCTTTGATTTACTTGTCTTTTTATCGAACCAAACTGACCCTAAAGGAGTCGAACCCGGTTAATACACAGGACCAAACGAACTAAGTGCAGGAGCGCGCTCACTCGGAGAACCCCCCGCTAAATTCTTGAAACCCTAAACCCAAGCGCACCGATCTCCCCTCATCGCGCTGCCATCGAGACGATCCAAGGTACTTTTTCTTTAATCTTATTTGTCTATCAATTTTCCATCCCAGTTGATAATTTTGAGAAAAATCCCGTACCAAACTCTTTTTTTTTTCCGTTGATTCTCTGGGTCAGTCTCTTGCTTTTCTTCTCCCACTTAAGGCAAAATCATAATTTTTTCAGACATTTGTTAGTTCTATCCTTTTGTTTCGAATTTTTCGTTATTTTTGTTGCATTTACGAATCTTATGAAGAATTTTTACAAGAAATGGAGTTGTGTTGTTGTTGTTGTTTTTGTTATTCAATTTCATAATCATTGCCTCGAGCAGTAATCAACGCAATTTGTTTGGTTCAGCTCAATTTCGAAGGAGAAGGGAGCCGTGAGTTTCTATTAAAAAAATGCAGTCCGTACATTGTAGCTGGGCTGGGAGAACATTTGGTATAGCTAGATGCAGTAGCAGTGATTCTGGCGACAAGAAGCCACGGAGTAGACGAACAAAAGAGGAGAGGAAAACGATGGTTGAGTCCTTTGTAAAGAAGTAAGCGACTCGCAATTTTCCTATGCCAGCGAGGTTTCATAGGCTTCTAATCTGTTTTGTGTTTTCTTTCGAAATGTATTGCATAATGCGTAAATTGTATAAAGGTGCATGCAGAATACTGTGAACTTAGTATTCACTCTGTACCTTCTTGTATATTTTATGATTTCATATTTATCTGCATAGTGCCAATTCCTTATGGTGCTTAATTGTTGAATAGTTGTATTTGGGTCATGCTTAATTGTCTGAACCAATCTATCCGAGTTTTGATAATTTGCATCATACTTTATGATATGAATGATTTAGTTTAATGTCTTCTGTCAATGCTAAATGAGAGGCATCCTGTCACATTTGTTTCAGACCCAAAGTAAGATCATAGGTTTGTGGCGAAGTTTGTCAGCAAGTTTTATCTCCCAAAAAAAAGTTGGTTCACAGGTTCTTTATAAAAACTTGTTTACAGAAAAATAGCTAAATGAATAAGAGGGAGAGAGTGATAGAGTATTTTGGACATGTATTAGTTCTTGGAGGGAGAATATTTGCTTCAAATGCTGGGAAAGATCTCTAGTCAAGGTAAGTTGATTTATAATAGAACAAGAGATTGTATATATTTGTTATTTGGTTTGACCAGAATCGATATCTATCATCTAATTTTTTATCATGATCTTTAGATTTCATGGTCATATATTATAGCCTTTTATCCTGTGCAGGGGCAGTGGATAGTCCTTTGTTTAAGCAAGCTGTTAAGGTTCTTGTAATTTAAATAATTAGATTACAGACCCTATGTTAATAAATTAAATAGTAATTCTTGTTAGAAGTTGCTAAGGCACCAATGCACCTATAGCATACATGTAAACAAATCTAGCACTTTTCTTATTGCACTTAGAATTTTATTCATTGTAATTGTCCATATGGATGATGGTAGAAAGCCATCCAAAATTTTTATTTTTATTTAAAAATAATCCCTAGCATTTTAGTAATTTTAACATATAGAGGTCCATTCAATTTGGTGCCCATATACTTCATAAGAGTAGATGCCAATTCAAGATGATGAAATGAATGGCTTTCATGGATCACATGATTTGATTTCTTTGAAATATGGGTTTTTCCGATATTAGTCCCTCAAATCTTTCATATTTTGACATTAGCCTCTCATATCTTCATATGTTGAAATAGTCACCCAAAGCTTTAAATATTCTAAAATTAGGCCCCTAAAGCTTTATATTTTGAAATTAGTCCTCCAAATCCTTTAAGTTATTTGAAACTGGTCCCACAGATCTTTCAACCTGGTGTTAACTAGAGGGTCTAATTTCATAACACTAATAAGGTTTGGGGGGCTTATTTCAAAATATGAAGATTTGAGGGGATTTATTTCAAAATACTTACAGATTTGGGGCTAATACAAAATAGGAAGATTTGGGGGACTAATGTCAAAATATGAAAGATTTGGGGGACTGTATCAAGAAAAACTTCAAATATTTGCTTCATGTACTGTTTAAATCTCTCAGAAACATTATAAGATTCTGTATGAAGGTACTTTGTTGAATATTTTTGATTATTTAACTTGAACAAAATTTCATTCAGGTACCAAAGTTTGAACAATGGAAAATTCCCATCACTTAATCTAACACACAAGGAAGTTGGTGGATCCTTTTATATTGTACGGGAAATTGTGAGAGAGATCATTCAGGAGAACAGAGTTCTATGTCCCGGAAACTCAACTTCCAAAGCACTAAATCTTGAATATGGCCCCGAAGAAATGACAGGAGACTCTTTTGCCATGGACACATCCGCACCATTGTCTATATCAACTATCAATCTTGCAGTCAACCAAGAACAAGGAGAGAGTTTTTCTTTGTCTAATGATGAGAAAAGGACGAGTTCAGAAATTATCGAAATAGAGAAGTCTGTCAACCAAGAATATATGGAAACTGATCCAAATATTACTTTTGTATCACAAGTTCTGGATGGTGAACAAGACCATGTGATTTCTACTGGTTATCCAAATGAGAAGTTGGAGAATGCGAGTAATGTGGTATCCAACATTGGTGAACTATCAGGGGTAAGAGATGAAAAGTTGGGAGTTTATGAAAAAACACACGCTGAAGTTTCAGTTTTCAGTCCAGAAAATTCCAGTAAGTTTGAGAAACTGGTTCCCTCGTATGAAACTGTGTCTACGACTCCTCTCCAGTCTGAATCTGACCTGGATGGTGAAGAATACCATGAAAATTTTAATGGTACATATATCAATGAGAAGCTGGAGAATTTAAGTTATGAGGAACCCAACCTTAGCAGACTATCTGGGGTGATGTATGAGAAGTTAGGAGTTTCTGAACAAACACGTGGAGAAGTTCAAGTTCACAGCTCAGAAAATTCTGGAAAGGTTGAGAGTCTAGCCGGTTCTGTGACTTCTCCACTAATCCAATATAGCAGTGATAGCGAACAATACCATGGGATTTCCAATGGTTCTCTTTTAAATGGAATGTTGGAGAGTTGTAAGGATGACAACCTTGGCAAACGATCAGGGTCAGAAAATGATAATGTAGAGGTTTCTGAACAAACACATGCTGAAGTTCAAGTTCACAGTCCAGAAATTTCTGAAAAGGTGGCATCTATGACTCATCCCATGTTTGATTCCAAAATTGGTATGACAGGATCAATTGATTCTCCATCACCAAGCAGTTCTCTTCCACTGTCAGATAACTTCTTCAGAACCAGTATTTGTCCAGATCCACTAACAGCTTGTGCTTCTCTTAGTGGTGGAGAAGATCGTCCACTATCATCAGCTGATGCCGTGACTAGCAATCCAGGTAAATCTCAGAATTCAATAGGCATGACAACTTCCCTTGAGGTACCAAAAACGTCTGATTCTGATGAAGTGAGTGTAGCATTCATGCCATTTGAAAAAGGTTCTGTCATAAACAAGTCAGAAACAACAGAAACGCTATCATCCATTGTCGCTGATGAAATATCAGATGCAAACCCCTGTAGACAACTTTCATTTGAAAAAGATACTGTAGCAGGCATGCCAGAAATGACAGGAACACTAATGTCTGCTGATATTGATGAAGTATCAACCAAAATGAATGGATCCATACAACAGAACTTAGAGTCCCCTGCATTGGGAGGTAGGGGACTTTTGGTAAGTTTCAATACCATAGCCTGCTGTATATTTGGTTTGAGTTTACATCTTTTATGTTACTTGGTAGTTAATTTTTATCTTTGCATGTGTTGAAAGTTGTTTGTGATACCATCTTATGAAGTATTTCTTTAAGATGTACGAGTAAATAATAATTGCATAATTCAAAGAGTTGCACGTGCATTTATTGAAGGTGCGCATAAATTCTTGTCCATTTCTCCTAGAGATTTTTGTTCTGGATCAGATTGCAAATCCCTGAAGTCAGTACATTGCTGAAGGGGGAGGAGAAATTATTATTTTGTAGGTTCATGAACACCTAAAGGCAGGATATTTGGTTTTTCTATAGAAGAATAACAACACTAACACAGCTTTATATCCTAATCTATTTCAGTCTTTTTCGACTGAAATTGGAGGAGGAAATACCATTGATTTCGGCATATCAATTAATTCTCTGTCCATGCTCGTTTTTCTTGCAATTGTTTTTTCATTAATCAGTCTTTATTTCTGTATAACAATTTCACATGTTACAAGTAAAGATTATGAGTTGAATAATTTTCATGACATTTTATGCAGGTAAACTCCTTGCTTCCGTCTAATGATTTCAAGAATGCTCTCACCAACACTGAAAGTGCATCCGGTGAGCCAATTCAGCCTAGCGTCAAAAGTATAAGATGCTCTGAAGTAAAGCCTGAGCATGAGCGAGATCTGAGCAACATTGGAAGTGCTAAAAACTCTGGGAGGTATTAATATGAACTATAATTAAAGAAACCTGAAATTTGGTGATTGTGACAAGCTTAGTGAACAATATTTGGAGTAATTAATGCTGCGATACCTAGTTATCTATTTAAGAAAGTTTGTTACTTCATCATTGAGTAAAAGACCACAGTACTGAAAGGAAGAAGTAGCCAGCTGGCTTGATCGATTCAGTTATTTAATATATCCATCCACTGTAAATAATGCATACCCTTTCAAGTGGCAGCGGCAATTTGATTATTATACAGTAAATTTATATTTGACTAGACATCCACAGAAGGAAAATAACAAAAAGTTGTCTAGTATTACCATTTTGCTACTGTTCTTCTCTTCCATTTCATTTTTTTTTGGCAATCTCAGAAAATCTTCATGTTTTATAAAAGTCAAGGAACAAAACAAAACTATTTCAAACATTCATATTTTAAATAAAATATCCCAATAAATAAATAAACAGCCTTTCTTATCATTTTTCCGCATGAACAAATATGTTACAAACTCTATTACTTTCAGAGCGTAGGCTTTCTTGTTTGTCATTGCTGAAGCAAATTTCTTAGGTAGTTTTCTCTTTCTATTAAAAGTTTAGCCTTCTGTATGGAGAGCCGTTAGTGACTTGTTATTATATGGCTTGAGAACTATTTAATTTTGTTGTCAGACATTGTTGTGCTATTATCTCCAAACTCCATCAGAACCTTTGTTTATTCTGTTTTATATGTCCGCTTTGTTCACTATTTTAAATTTTCATCCTCCTACATGTGTTTTATTCATTGCAGCATCGCACAGAATGATGGCAGCGAGAAGCCTGAGACAGCAGACACAAGCTCCATTTGGGCAGCAATTAAATCTTTGCTTAATGCTGTTGCTAAATTTTGGACGGAATAAAGTCTTGAGGCAATAACATTTAGGAACCTGTCGAGCCAAAATGATTGATGTGATCAAAATTGATCATGGTCCAGGTCGATTGGCAAGTTGAGTTTCTCGTGCAATTGAAGCACTACTTTTTCCCCTTTTTTATGTCTGATCTTTTGTGTAAATCAGTGTGAGCTGTGTTTGCTGAGGATTTGAAATTGATATTTGGGTATTGATCATGCTGGAGGTGCATGCATTAGTGTTGTGAAGATGCTAAAAGGTTTCTTATTTGAGCTATATAGTAAAACTAGCGTATCTTGGTGACATGTTGGGTGAACTAAACGGCTAGTCTGATACTTCTTGATGCCGAACATTGATGCAAAAATAGATTCGCTATTAACTTTTCGACGTATTACTGGACCAAGTAGGTCCTTAGAGAACATAAATGACTAAGCTTTTAGTTACTGAATACTAGCAGGATTTCCATGTTATTGTGAATTTTATGCCCTGAGATGCTTGAGATGCCCTTGTGTAAAACAAAACACCAGCAAATTTATCTGCTGCTTAGTGGATCTGTGTCTTAAAATTCAGGTTATGGTCCTCTTGAGTAAAGCTTCTTGATCTAGCAATGAATCTGATGAAGGCTGGTATAGCAATTTCCTTCGGCTAAATTGGTTTGGTTAATTTGGTACTTGAGTGTCGTTCAGCCCCCTTTTGTTCTTCTGTCTTCTTTGAAGTCTGTAGCTTTCCGATTTGCGATAAATCATATGGTGCAGATTTTCAGGGTTGTTTTCATTTCATCCATATCATACATTGATAACTAATTCCAGGTGTTGTACAAAATATGCATCATACTGCGATCAATTAACTTAAAACAAGACTAGCCCGTGCTCAGTCTCCTATCAGGAGCAACTAATTACCCTACGGCCCGCAAAATACAGGTTCAAATCCTGAGCAGAAAGATACTGAGCTCAGGCCCCCCACCATTGAACTTACCTGCACCCCCACTGTTACAATCAGGATTAATCATGTAGAAAGCTTCAGAGTCCTTGCCCCCAATCACCCTGTCAAACTTGGCTCTCATGTACATAATCTCTTTACCCGCTGTGGGCTGAGCACAATCCCGATGCTTCTGTTTTGGGGCCGGCAACATTAACGCTGGTGGCATAACCCCGGCCCCAACCGACACGCTCTGCACCGTGCTGAGCACGTGCAGATCAGACTCCGTGCACTCCCTTGAAACCGCATACCCGAGCTTATGCCCGTTACAGTACATAGTCCAGACTGGCTCATCCCACAAAGCTCTTTTCGCGGTTCCGTTACCCGTCTTTTCGCACTCCAGCAGAATTCTCACAGTTCCTGAAGCCATCTCCTTAACTAAATGGCTAGTGTTGGTAGCCAGTTCTAGTAGCAGGGCTGGCTCTGATCGCGGCGTCTCTTGAACTGCAAGGCTCACCCTGCACTTCTTCTGGCCGAAAAACGTGCCCGTCAGCGGCCTTTTCTTGCGGCTGCCGCGAGGGGTAGTAACGGATTTTGATTTGTTTGGCGTGACGGGAGTCCAGTGACAAGAAGGGATGAGTAGGGACTGGAGGGTAGGAAAGAAGGAGCGGAAAGCCGAGACGATGGTCGATATCGGATTGAACACGAGCTTGAGCGTCGAAGCTTGCGATCGCCAGTTTCGAGCGACGAGAGGAAGAGAGAAGGTATCGTCGATTTCGGATGAAGAGGAGACCGTGGTCATTTTGGAGGTGTTGCTTGTGAGCATCAGGGTTTTTGGTGAAGAAATGTCGCCAGAGTTTTGCCTCGGAATGTCATTGTGGTGCAATGCTACAATTATAGGAGACATATTTAGTGATATTGGGAGTACTTATGTTTTGTGCGAAGACAATTGATGGTGTTGTGGCTTGATAAAAGAAGAGGAAATGTTGACAAAGAGGGCACAAGGGAATGATTGTGTTTGGACGAGTGCAAGCACAACTAAGGAATCGAGGGAGAGATAACAATGGAGTTCTAATGATCACAGTTGCTTAATAGTATATATAAGATGTCACGTCCCTTAAAATTTGTTGCTGTTACATTATAATATTTCATAGAGAGAAAGAAAGGGAGGTTAATTATTGGTTTTTCCTTTTTTTTTTTTTGGAGATTAATAATTATTTTTAGGAGACCGGAACCGCCCTTTACCAACTTGATTTAGGTCCACTTATTTATACTTTGCGAGGGATTTGTGCTCTTAATTTTTAAACTAATCATCTTATTTTTTTTGTTCTTAATTATAAGATGACTATCATGACTAATTAAATTGAATTGAATTTGAGTTGAACCTTTCCAATAGTGCCAAGTATGTCTTGTGATCAAACCGTGTCATATTTAATTGCAAGATTCAATTATGTTTGCTGTTATATATATATATATATAATACAAAATGTGATGCGTTTAGTAGAAAATGAAATGCCTTGTGTTCTTGCTCTCCTCCTCCATGTAAGCCTCTGTACATGACGGCAATCTTTATTTATTTTTTTTAAATTTTTTATTAATAGTTTATTTAACAGACTTGCATTCAAACTTGACAAAATTGCTTTGCTCATTTTATAATATAGTTTCAAACATCACGTAGTTTTCTGGTTTAGGATATTAATTAAGATTGATAACACTTGTGCTTCAAGCCGGTAATAAGTTTGCTGAAGTGACGTAATTATAATTTTCCCATATAATATAAGTACAATCATAGGTTAGTTTAACTAAATACAAACATGTGCGGCTGATACGTGTGAGGCTCATCGTGCATTACAAATTACTGCACATAAAAAAACTATAGCTGTCCTTGACCTATCCTTTCAAGAACTAGTATTATTATGATTTGTCATTGTAGGTGAACATGTATTTTCCCCCCATGCTATAAACGGATAAAAACGAACCTATTCAACTGTGTGATTTTGTACCCCACCCCAAGATATAGTTGTTGTAATTTCGTTAATGTTGTACCCTACCTAAAGATATAGTTGTTGTAATTTTTTTAGATGACAAATTTTGAAAACCCACTCATTTACGAAACTAATTGTAACTTTCGACTTCTTTTCAACTTATTTATCAAAACCGACTCAGTTTTAGCCATCGGTTTTGAAAAAAAAAATATGAAACTTCACGGGACTTCATGTCCCGTGAAGTTTAGCAGACTCTAATGACATTTAAGTAAGAGATACAATTCTTTCACGGGACTTAAAGTTCCGTGAAATTTTTTACTAGAAAAAAACTTCACGGGACTTGAAGTCTCGTGAAGTTTGAGTAGAATTTCCGGCCTCCGCGTTTTCTAGAGAGCAACTTCTCTGGAAAATGGGCTAGAGACTTCAGGGGACTTCAAGTCCCGTAAAGTTTTATGTACGTAAACAAATTTTAAGTTAAAGTCCCATGAAGTTACGCAGCTTAAGTAGTTGACTGTTAAACTTCATGGGACTTGAAGTTCCGTAAAGTTTCGGACAGTTTTTGATCAAAATCGACCAAGTTTCAGCCAGATGGCTAAAACTGGGTCGATTTGGATAAATAAGTTGAAAATGGGTCGAAATTTACAATTAATTTTGTAAATAGGTCTATTTTCAAAATTTGTCCTTTTTTAGACCACAAAAAGTGTACATGTACTTTTTTGGATAAATATCAGGAAAACCTCGTTAACTTTGGACGATTATTGGAAAACCCCTCTTAACTTTGAAAATATTAGAAGACCCCCTATTATTATAAAAAATCCCTTTAACTTTTAGGCTTTATTAGAAAACTCCTTTAACCTTGAGTGTTTATGAGAAAAGCCCCTAC
>NC_033800.1:61429977-61462215 GCF_001876935.1 Asparagus officinalis | reverse complement strand
TTGATAAAAGCTCAAAATTAAAAAGGGTTTCTGATAACCCCTAAACTTAAGGGGGTTTTCTAATATTTTAAAAGTTAAGAAGGTTTTTTATGATAATCATCGAAGTTAATGTGGGTTTTAAGATATTTAGCCTTTTTTTTATAACCTGACCCGAAATCAAATCCAAGATGATGAGAGCCAAATTGGAAGCTCTGAACCATTCGGATAACCCGTGGTGGACTATAAATGTACACTTCACCTTTGAGTATATTTGTAGTCCAGAGGTAACATGAGATTGCTAGATGAACTATTTCCAAATACATAAAACTTAGAAAAGTATTTCATATCAAATAAAATTAAGGACATTCATCCCTTTGAAATTTTACCCTAATAACAAATATCCACTCTATCGATTTTTAGTTTTTACCTCTCAAATTTTATTACGCTGCCATTTAGACCAGTGACCTATTTTTATCCCTGTGACAAATACGGTACCCACTTGTTTTACAACTAGACAACCAGCATATAAGTCGCTAATTATTTTTGAAAAAAATAATTCATAATAGGGAAGAAATGTAATTAATTATCAACGAATTCAATATTTGTTTTCTAAAATTACTTCCAAAAAAGGCCAGTCCATGTTTGGGCTCAGCGATTCTGAGCCGTGCAAATTGGCGAGCCCTGGTTTTTCTCCACTAATATCGCGCTCTGGTAAAGAAGTGGATGTGGCTTTTGTTTGAGGCTGAGGTTATTACCACGATGATGATGGGCACGCGAAGCCCATTACTACCGAAACCATTTCTGTTTCAATGGAGAATCAGAGATAGAGGCCCCTCTTTTTCTACTAGAACTTCTTCTGCTTCTTCTTCTTCTGCTGCTGGAGATGATCAGGGCGCATCCGCCGCATCCCCTTATGAGATCCTTGGGGTGGACCCCACCACCACCCCCTGCTCCCCTGCCCAGCTCAAAGCAGCCTTCCGAGCTCGCGTGAGTTGCTGTTCCTCTCTGATCTTCTTGCTAATCATCATCAGGACAAATTTTCAAAAGAAACCCACTTGTGAACTTAATCCCAAAAAAACAACCTCATTCAAACAAAATTACAAAAAACGTCCTGATTTTAGCCTCAGCGCTAAAACTAGGTCGGTTTTTGAAAAAAAAAAATTTGAAACTTCACGGGAGTTCAGTTGAACTCCCGTAAAGTTTAGTAGATTTGCTAAACTTCACGGAATTTTAACTCCCGTAAAGTTTCATAGTTCAAAAAAATTTTTGAACTATGAAACTTCACGGGAGTTGAACTCCTGTGAGGTTTCAGATTTTTTTTTTTTTTAAACCGACCTGGTTTCAACGCTAAGACTGAAACCAGGTCGGTTTTTGTAATTTTGTTTGAATGAGGTTGTTGTTTGAGAATAAAAATTTAAATGGGTCTCTTTTGAAAATTTGTCCATCATCATCATTTTGTTTTAACGAAGGCGTGCCCAGCTTCATGCATGCTTTGACACGACATCACTCGGTTTTGCTGCGCTCCGTTACCGTGTACTGCTGTTTTAGTTAGGGATGGACTTCATTTAGTAGCAGGCGCGTCATTTCTTAGGTGTGCGCTAATAATAATATGCGCTGTTGAAAAGAGATTTAAGCGTGCTTCGATGCTAAAAAAGGGACTTGACACATGAAGAAGATTTTTCTTCCCCTGCCTTTTTTAGTTGTAGTGAAAAGGAGCATGGAAGTTGGCGGGTGGATCTTTTCGTCGAAACATACAACGTGTAGAATTCACAAAATCCATAAATTATGAATTTGGTTTAACAAAAACAGTAAGCGTGTTAAGAGCTAGAGACCTGTACCAGATAGTAATCCAGAATTTAGAAACGCTAAAAAGGAATGCAAGTTAAAGAAGTGATCTCCTGTACTTTTACTCATGACCAGATTTAAAATAGGGGGGACTCATTGCTGCTCTTACTTAATTAAGCACGTTGTTGCTTTTGATCATCTCCGCCCGCCCTCAAGCTGTGACTGGGTCATGGCTACTTATTGGGTGTCTCCAATCGATTTGCGGTTCTCGGTAACATTCTCACATTACAATTATGGTGCTTGAATTTGGACCTTTATTACTTTAGCACAATTAGAATTGTGGCCATGTTGATTTAACTAAAATAGTTTTTTTTTTCCTTTGTATTTTTCTGAAAAGATGTATCATAGTCTTTTAGTTTTGCATGTGTTGCAGGCATATATATCCCTTCTTTGTCCACAAATGCTCGCAAATAATACACGCTTAATTATCAAAATGACAATTCTAGTGTTCTAAAGTGTACTATGACTCTAAATACAAATCAATTTAATCATACACTCCCAATATCAGTTACCATTTAAAGTAGCGTCCACATACTCGTGACCAAAGCATTCCCTGGGCATGGTAATGCTGACTTAGACCAATGTTTAACTTATGTAACTTCTTTTTGATTAATGTATGTAACCTTTATTTTTCTATGCAGGTCAAGGAATTCCATCCTGATGTATGTAAAGATAACGTAGATGCAGGTGCAATAATCCAACGTGTAATTCAAGCATATGAGGTAGCTTCAACACTGTATAATTTTATATAAGCTCTCAATCTGACTCGCCTAATTGATCTTGAGGTATTACAAAGTAGAAGCATGCGTCTAGATTTGAAATACTGCTCTTACGCTTCTGCATGCAGAAGTTAACTGATAATCCTGCACATTTCATATTCTTGGAAAAAGCAATTATGTATATATCTTGATAGGTGTTTCTCCTGATGTTCATGTCCTAATTAAAGAGATTTTAGTTCAATACATTAATGTAAAAGAGTCCAACAATCGTTCATCGCCCATTGGCAGGTTTTGTAGCATATTATTGTTGTACCTATACTACAAGTTGGATAAGGATGCTCATGAGATATGATTTGAAGGGCAGTTCTATAAGATGTCTATAAGACTAGAAATGCTTTACAAGTTAGTATTTCAGATATTTAGAGACATATCCAGAAAAAAAGTTTACCTTAGATGAGAGTATTTAGATGGACAAATGACAATACATTAATTAATAAATGATTGCTTCGGTAAGAATTCAGAGCTAGTTCCATTGAGGACTTAACGAGGACGGGATGGTTTGTTCATGTGCCTATCAATAAGAGCACCATTTATAAGTAGAATCTAGTTGATGGAGAAGGTGGTGGGCCTAAGTGAATATGTTGAAGGGAATTAGAAAGGATACAGTTGCTGATAAGTTGACTGATAACACTATCTTTAAAAAACTGAATGGAAGAGGAGATTTAAGTAACCAACCAAAAAATGATTGTCTTTCTCTTTTCATTATAGTTTTTGGGTTTTAACCACAGTACAAAATCATTGATTTTTTTTCTCTTAAGAAGTGAGTCATTCTCGTCCTTGGTGTGTTGTGAGACTTTGAGTATGTGCTTGAAATCATGGTTTACTATTCTGATATCTCTTGAGAGGTTTAATTACAACAACGAAGTTCTTAATTTCAAAACTTTTTGGTTACTTGATAATATTCGTCCATTCAATTTTATTAAGTGCCTTGACCACAGTAATTCATCTAAGTTTCATGAGGTCTGCATCCTCATTGCTCAATTAACCATGAGTCTGTTGTCCTACCACTTCTCCTGAATGTCTTAGCTATTAGCCAACATTGCATATGCCTAAATCATCTCAGCAGATTCTCTCTCTGTTTATTCTCAACAAGAGTAACCTCTTACTTATTATAAATGTAATCATTTCTTATCCTACCTCTTATTATACTTACATTACCCATCTTACTTCCGCATTTCTGCTGCATTGATTTTTATACATGTCGTTAAGAGTGGAAGGAACTTCCTTTGCAAATCTTGATTATTCATAGTGCACTCTTATTTATTTTGCAAATGACAGTATTGGTTGTAGCAAGAGCATACATGGTGTACAGTCAACCTACCTTTAGCTGTAATGAATCACTTCTTTTTACCCAGCCTGCCTTTTATTTAATTTTTTTCTCTTTCAGATTTTCTATTTTCCATTGTCTGGAATTAATATTTTTTTTACATAAAGTTCAATAAATATAAAACGGTAAGTATAGCATCTCCATCATTGCCTAATTTTAAGTGTATTTTGGTTTGTTTTTTATGTAGATTTTGTCTAAACGCCATGATCTTGAGGATACTGAAGGGTAATTTCTACTTTACTCCTATCAATATGTGTTACTACACTGCAAGGTGTTTTACTTAGGCATTTATTAGGCATTTATTAGAATTTAATTCTTATATTTATACAAAAAAGTTAACTCTAGGTTACCTTAAAAAAAAGCAAATCCATCATCATCATGATCCAATCTTTCAAAGTTCAAATGGGGATGTGGAGCATGAGTCTAAGTCAAGATAGCTCCATAAAAGAATTTATCTGAGTTTTAGAATCCACTGTCAATGTGATAGTTACTCTCTATGGGTTGCCAAGTTGCTGAGCAGGAAACTATGCTAGAGCTGGATTTGACCTTAAATTTTTGGGCTAGCTCTTTGGAAGGAAAGTCTGCTAATATAAGAGAAGGCCTCTGAGTTCTTCTAAACTAGAACTAACTGGCCAATAGGCATGACAATTACGGTCGTGATTAGTGTTAGTTATAGGCTTATAAAATCTACATTCGTGATGATAATAACTCTGAGAAGAATATTGCTTTCTTGGCTACTGGTTATTACGAAGGTTTTTGACAATAATTTTGACACCGACAATCTTTTTTATAGATCTTATTATATCTAAAACTTGTTATTTGATATCTGGTAGGGCATGCTTAGATCCATTTGATGAGCCAGAATGTGAGGCCTATGATCTCTTCATCAATGAAGTTCTTTGTCTTGGCAAAGGTGAATGTTGCTTTGACATATCATTTTAATTCTTTCTTTGTTACTCTCAAAATTATTGATTGTGTTTCTTTACCAACTTTTGAAATCTAGTGTCACCTTTACCTCGCATAACTGTGTCTTGAGATTTCATATGAAAAAGGTAATATTGAAATGAAAGGTAATAGCATCTTCATGATGATAGCTTTATATGTTGTTGTAGTTCCTAAAGGTGCGTTAAGTTCGCCTATGTACAGCACTTAGAACTGAAATTTGCTTATTAGATAGCTCATTTGTTCATTTATCCTTTTATCTTACTCCATTGCACAAATATGTACTGCTTCTAGCTTGCGTCTTTTTTAATTAGACAGCTTGTTAACCAGTTTTACTTACAACATTACTTACATTGAATAAACTGAAATCTACATCTATATCATTGTTCTGTTAGGGGCATGCACGTGCTATATCCTGTGGAACTCGTTCCCAAGATGGCTGGATTTAGCTTTGTACTTTATGACTATCATCTACTTATCATGTTGAAATAAATAAATTATATATTGTCAGGAAGGCATCTACTTATTTACCATAAAAGCGATATTGCCTTTCTAAGAGATTCAGTTTCAATTTGTTTTCAGGCTGTCCATATTCATGTGTGAAAAGAGCACCCTATGCCTTCTCATTTACTGCTGAAAATGGTACAGCGCGTGCCACTTCTCAAGGTTCGACATGGTTTGAACTTCTTTAGCAGTGAAATGAAGATAGCATGCACTAGTTTTATTAACGATTGCTTTTAGAGGTCGGTTCAGACCTCACTAAAACATTGTCAAAACAACAAAGTCAAGCTCAATTGGCAATTTTTAGTATTTCAAGTGGGTGGGTACGAGAGGGAAGGTAGAGAACATGATACTTCATCTTAACATTATTATTTGCAAAAGAGAAACAAAAGAACAATATTAGTAATTTTAAAAAATAAAGTGCAAAGGGAACTGAGTGAATCTTTAACAAGACGTGGGGTTTTCACCTTTGAGCTGTCAACTTGGAGGAATCATAGGTTTGAAAATGTCCACAGGGTGGAAGCATTTTCTCATTTTATTTATTTCAAGAATACAGTAACTATACATCTATACAATGCTCATGTGCAGTTAAATATACGCACTGGTAAGTTTTTTCACTTGCATGTTTTTGGCCTTTCAATTGATAATTGCAGGGCATAATGACGATTACCAAGTCCAACTTGCTGTAGGGCAGTGCCCAAAGAGATGCATACATTATGTCACACCTTCTCAAAGAGCTGTTCTTGAAGATTTACTTGACAGGTACCGAAATTAATAGCGTGACATACTTTTGTTTGAGAAGATAACTGGAGAGAAATATGAAACTAATTCTCTTTTTCTTTCCCCCCTTCTGCTTCCATTATTATCAGCATCTTAAACGATCCTTATAATATGGGTGACGCGGCCTTGATGGAATCCCTTATTAGCAAAGCAATATTTGAGAACAATAGGTATCAGGAACCCAAAAGGCGGCCAAAGGCTTCAACTGAGTATGTCGATTGGTGTTGATATAACGAGAAGGATCATAGACCATCCGTAGAACTTGTAAGAAATGTGAATCGTGTAGATCACCAATAAAAAGTTGAAGTGTGACTAATATATAGTCTACTTGTGTAAAAGTCTCAGGCTTGATGTATCTTTCCTCGTCTTGTGTATGTCTTTGTGTGTATATGTATTGTATTGTATTATCTTGCATTATATGTGTGAAATACTGATGGTCATATTGTTAAGATCATCTAAAGTATTCATGAAGAGAGAAAGGATCAACTCATGCTCAAATTTCAGATGCAATAGAAGAGCTAGAAGTCATGAGCCCTTCAACATTATGTACTATATTTACTCTCTGCTAATATTATTGTCGATGAGGCTACGACATATACACAAACATAAATAAGGGCGGATTCGGTAAAAGAAAAGAAAAAAAATGAACTGCGGTGTATTGTACAAAATTCCTTTGAACTTTATAAATTAGAGAAAATTTCCTGAACTTGTTTTACTAAAATATTACGATGACTGATAGTTAACATGTCGGACAAATTTTCAAAACAAACCCTTTTTGAAACTTATTTTAAAAAAAACGACATGTTTCAACTTTAATTACCAAAACCGACCTAGTTTCAGCCTCAGGGCTGAAACTACGTCGGTTTTGGCCAAAAAAGTTCCCAAACTTCACGGGAGTTCAAATCCCGTGAAGTTTTTTACATAACAAAACTTCACGGGACTTCAACTCCCGTGAAGTTTTGTTATGTAAAAAAACTTCACGGGAGTTCAACTCCCGTGAAGTTTGAGAACTTTTTTCGCCAAAACCGACCCAGTTTCAGCCCTGAGGGTGAAACTAGGTCGGTTTTGGTAATTAAAGTTGAAACAGGTCATTTTTGGGGAATATTTTTGCAAAAGGGTTGGTTTTAAAATTTTGTCCTTAACATGTCACATATTTCGTATATGACATGTTTTAGATAAGGAGAAATTTTTAAATTAGAGTCTTTCATGAATTTATTCACCAAAATTGACCTTATTTTAATATTATGAGTTAATTTCACAAAAACCCTCTAAACTTTGGGGGTATTACACATAACCCCACTAGACTTTGTTTATCTCACATAACCTCCTTGAAGTATGGGGTGTCTTATAAAACCCCCTTGAACTTTAGCTTGTCTCACCTAACCCATCTCTGTAATTTAGAAATAGCTAAAATTTTCTTGAGAGAAAAAAAAAACTCAAGTTTAGGGGAAGGAGTATGTTGTCTTTAAATGACAGATCATAAAAGTTGGGAATTAATTTTCTCTTAAATTCCAAGGGATTGCCAATCCCTTGGATTTTGTTTCTTAATTTTTACAGCATTGACAATCCCTTAGAGTTTCTTTGTTCAATTAAAATCCACATAATAGATAGATACCATATCTTTACGTAGGGGTTTCTCGAAGTAGAGTACATTGATTGCCAATTCTGTGAACTTTAATAAATGACAAACAAATTCTTTGGCAATCCCTTAGTTTAATCTCTATGGGGTTGCCAATCCAGATCGAAAACTTTTTCTTTTCCAAAATCAACCCACTTTCAAAGCGTCATTCTAACGTGACTGAAAATATTTATTACACTAGGTCAATTTTGCAGAATAATTTTGTGAAAGGATCTATTTTAAAAATTTCTCCTTTTGACAATCTTATTTCATGTACTTTTTTTTTACCCCTATGCACATTTTTTTTTTTTCAAATTTACTCCATTTAGTGAAGTTATGGCAATTTTAGATGGTTCAAAGGATTTTGTTCAATTTTAAAAGTTAGGTTTTTTTCGTAATTTTTAAAGTTGAGGACATTTGTTTAAAACACTGAAGTTTCAAGAGATTCTTGGAGAGGATCTGAATCCCTTGTAAAATTCGCTCTAAAATCAATATAAAGCGAAGAGTTAACCTCAACCGTTGGATACAGGTATCTACATCCAACGATGGATTTGATCTCAAATTCAAAAATCAAAAACGCAAGCGGGCTCAGTCCTTTTAAGTTCATAATACAGCCCATTTGACCGTTGTAGCTCTCCCAAGAAAAATCCCTCTGCCCTCTCGCACTCGATTTCAAATCTCTCCTCGAACTCACGAAAATTTGATAGAAAAATCCTTGAAATTTCTCATTTTGAAGAGATCTGCGATTTGAGAAGAGCTATGGGTGAAGAATCGTTACCGATGACTCCTCTCCCTCAGCCATCAACGGTTGAAGAGATTACCATTCAAGGTCTCTAGATCTTTTTCCCCAAAAATTTTCTTTTTCCCCCCTCAAATTTTTGTATTAGTTTGAAATTTATGGGAACCTTTCTTTTCTTTGTTTTAGATGGAACACCAATTAAAGAGGATAGCCCGTTTCCTCAATCCTCTAGTGGTAGGATTCATCAAACCCTAGATTAGAGTAGAGACCCTAAAATTGAATTTTTTTTAATCCAAGTCCTAATTCCGATTCTTTCCTGTATGAATCAGATGAAGAGATTATGCCAGAGGAGGAAACAAGTCAAGAAAATGGTATTTTTCTTTCTTTATTTCCTTCCCTTTTACAATTTTACTCTTTTAATGTTCTCATTTTGGCCAAATTTTCTTGTGTATAGTTATCCTCTCTGATTTGGGTTCGAATTTGGCCGATTCATGTGATATAGATGAGAAGGGAAGAAGAAGTATTCAGGTATCAATTTCTTTCATAAATAAAACTAGGCCCATATTGCATTTAAAAAAAATAGATAATTCAAATTACCCTTTCAGGAACATAAAGATGACAGTGTGATTCCATCCCCAGTATTAAAGGGAGAATCTATTACATCCTTTTTCGGCCCTGATCTCACTTCTGCTCTTCAGCTTCTTGGTAAGCTATTTTCCTTTGATTGCTTTCTCCCCCCATTTAGATTAGTGTAATATATCTCCATATATTGCCTTTTTTAGGAACAAAATACAACAATTTAGTGAAGAAATGCCAAGAACAAACTGCCGAAACTGACCAGTTGCGGGCTAACTGTGAATTGTTAAGAAACAAGTGTATCCAAGAGTGTGAGCCCAAATATGAGGCTCTGAAGAAGAAGTATACTCGGGAGTGCTCTGAACGTAAGCGCCTGTACAATGAAATAATAGAACTGAAGGGGAATATTCGGGTGTTCTGCAGATGTCGCCCTTTAAGCTCGGAGGAAATATCCAAGGGGTATGCTTCTGTGGTTGAGTTTGACCCCTCCCAGGATTCAGAGTTGCATGTCGTCTGCTCGGATAACTCCAAGAAGCAGTTCAAATTTGATCATGTTTTCAGCCCAAAAGACAATCAAGGTAAAAAGTTCAAGAAGAAAATAAATGAGTCATATTGTATTAGGTTGTTAGTGCTCTCAATTTCTCTGTAACTACTTAGCTATGTGTAACTATAGTTTCTCTCTTTATTAGTTTACAATTACAATCTCTATATTTCATCATGCTATTTTTTTGTCCGTAAGTAATAATTTTGCCGGTTATTTAGCTCTATTTCTGTACTATTGTGAATAAGAGACTGTAACGAATTTAACTTTTGTTTGTTATATTTACGCATGTCCAAACCTGGCCGCTTTTTGTATGCCTATGTCTACAATATGATTTAACAGAGTTTATAAGCAATAATTTAACATAGTTGTTCTCTTTCTTAGTTTACTATTACAATCTCTAAATTTTATCATGCTATTTTTTGGCTGTAAGTAACAATTTTTCTGGTATTTTAGCTCTATATTCTGTACTATATAGGAATAAGAGACGAATTTAACTTTTGCTTGTTATATTTACGCATGTCCAAACCTGGCTACTTTTTGTATGCCTATATCCATATTCTACAATATGATTTAACAGAGTTTATAAGTGAAAATAGATATTTATGCATTACGTTAAGCTTATGTTATTGTGTACTTATAGGGATATTAGTTTGTAGATTACTGCACAATATGTACATATTTCTTTGCATGCCACCTATAGTTGTCTGACTCTATCATATCACCTTCTCTAGGTAACAATTGTGTGTCACTGTGTAAAGCAAGTATTCTCCTTGTGCGTCCTTCATTCAAGTTATCCATAAGTAGAAAGTTATGGCTAACGAACTACTATTCATTTCCTGAGTTACTAGTCAATTTCCTTGTTTAAATCTAAGAATCAGTTTGCTCCTTGTGCTGTTTCAGAGATTGTCTTTGCTGAAACTTTGCCAGTGGTAAAGTCAGTACTGGACGGCTACAATGTCTGCATATTTGCTTATGGACAGACTGGAACTGGAAAGACATTCACCATGGAAGGAACACCAGAAAACCGCGGTGTCAACTATAGGGCCTTGGAGGAACTGTTCAGGAGTTCAATTGAGAGATCTTCAATGATTAGATATGAATTTCTTGTGAGCATGTTGGAGGTTTATAATGAGAAGATCAGGGACCTTCTAACGGAAAATTCAGATCAGCCCGCAAAAAGGTAATTCTTTCACCTTGGTGTAGTTTTAAACTAATCTTCCTATATAGACTTACTTATCTGACGAGCACTGTCTTTGTGTTGCTTTAAAAGGTTGGAGGTAAGGCAACTACCAGATGGAAGCCAGGATGTGCCTGGTCTTGTTGAAGCTCAAGCATGCAACATAGATGAGGTGTGGGAGATTCTCAAGACTGGGGGAAGGAACAGATCAGTTGGATCCACTAATGCCAATGAACTAAGCAGCCGTTCTCACTGGTAAGGTCTTTGGGAAATACAATTTTCTTGGTACTACTGGGGACTCATGTATTTGTATGGTGTCAGATCACTAAGAATTAGCACAAATAATGCACTTAAATAGAATGTTGGAGTAAATATCTTCAACTGAAGTTTTGCGATTTTTTTGTTCCCAATATTTTATATGTTTAAAACTCCTCTCTCTTAAAGGTATAAGCAGCGGATCTGAGTTTTTCTTAGCAAGTGGTACCAAAGGGCAAGGTTCAGCGTGAAGTCCTATATACAGGGAGAATGATGTTGGAAAACTACGTAGATTTTCCTATTACCAGATTTAAGAGAAAGCGAAATAAATGCACAAAAAAGGGGGACACGCAAGATTTACGTGGTTCGACACAAACTTGCCTACGTCCACGGGCTGCTGCGGATCTTTCACTAAAGGAGAGAAATTTTACAAGTGTTTTTCACACTCAAACTCACAACCCAAATTTCACTCCGAAAATTGCTCACAGTTTCTCTCACTGAGTGTTCTCTCTTAGCCTCTCTATTTTTTCTCACTGCCTTGGATTGTTTCTTAGCAGCTAAAAGATGACTGACAAAGGGAAGAGGAGTGTTCTATTTATAGGTGCAGAACCCCCCTCCCCCCTCCCTTCTTAATTTCTTCCTGCTCTTTTTGACATTTGCTCAGAGCTTTCGGTGACCTTCTTTGTTTACATGAGGAGCCACCAATCTCCTGCCTTTCGGTGGCCTCCTTCGTTGACAAGAAGAAAAATATCCACCTTCCTTGACAATCTCCCACTTGAAGATTGATTTCAATCCCTCTTCACATCTCGATCTATACAGCAACTCTTCCCCGGTCTTTAATATTATTGCAGGCCAACTGAAGCTGAACACAGCTTCAGTTTGTCAGTAGTCACCATCTTTGTCAGTATGTCTGTCGGATTTTGAGCTCTATTGATCTTTTCAAGCTTCAAAGTTCCATCTTCCAGAAGTGACCGGATAAAATGATACAGCATCTGTATGTGCTTTGTTTTGGAATGAAAAGACGTATTCTTTGCTAGATGAATAGCACTTTGACTGTCGCAATATAAGACATTGTCTTCTTGTTTCTTGCCTAACTCATCCAAGAAACTTTGAAGTCAAACAATTTCCTTGCTGGCTTCTGTAACAGTGACATATTCTGTTTCAGTTGTGGAGAGAGCAACTATCTTCTACAGTTGAGAAACCTAACTCACCGTAGTACCTCCTAGAGTATAGACATACCCTGTAGTACTCTTTCTGACATCAATATTTTCTGCTAAATCAGCATCCACATAACCTGTTAGTATTGTATCTCCACCTTTGAAACAAAGTGATTTACCTGTGGTGTCCTGTAGATATCTGAGGATTCATTTGACTGCTTCCCAGTGTACCTTGCCCGAATAATTCATATACCTGCTAACAGCTCCCACTGCTTAAGCAATATCTGGTCTTGTACAAACCATGACATACATCAGACTTCTAATTGCTGAGGTGTACGGGACCTTCGCCATTTGGTGACTGCTTTTTAGAAAGTCTGAAATGAATACCTAAAGGTGTACTCACTGATTTAGCATCTTGCATATTAAACCTGGAGAGTACTTTGTTGATGTACTCAGCCTGTGATAACATCAAAGTTCCAGATTTCATCTCTCTTGATCCTCATTCCAAGAATCTGCTTTGCAGCGCCAAGATCTTTCATTGAGAACTGCTTTGATAATTTTTGCTTCAAATTTGTAATCTCTTACAGATCTGAACCTACAACGAGCATCATCAACGTATAATAATAAAATAATGAAACTATTATCAAACATCTTGAGATAACAACAATGATCTGTTTGGCATCTAGTGAAACCGTTGCTAGCCATAAAGTTATCAAACTTCTTATACCACCGTCAGGGAGTTTGTTTTAATCCATACAAGCTCTTCTTCAAACGACATACTAGATTTTCCTTACCTGCCTTTATGAAGCTTTCTGATTGCTTCATATAGATCTCCTCCTCCAAATCACCATGAAGGAAAACTGTTTTTACATCTAACTGCTCAAGATGTAAATTCTCAATAACTATAATTTTCAACACCAGTCTGATTATAGTTAGTTTCACGACCGGAGAGAAATTTTATTATAGTCAATACCTTCTTTTTGCTGAAAGCCTTTGACAACCAATCTTGTCTTGTAGCGCTTGTTCACATCATGCTTTTCTTTGATCCTGTAAATCCACTTGTTTATGAAGAGCTTTCTTACCTGGTGGTAATTTAGCTAAGTCCCATGTCTGATTTGACATAAGCGAGTCCATCTCATCTTGCATAGCAGACTCCCACTTGACTAAATCCTCCACCTGCATTGCTTCATCATAACACTCCGGTTCACCATTGTCAGTCAGCAACAAGTAGTGCAAAGAAGGCAATTAACGCTAGGTTGGCTTAGGATTTCTGGAGGAGCGTCTCACTTCTGACGTGCTTGGTTCTTCTTGAACTACTTCAGGACTAGTCTGAACATCATTTTCAGAAATCTCCTCAAATTTAGCAATTTTTTTTATTTCATCTTTTGTACTAGAGCTACTTGATTCTACAGTTGATCTGTCTTTGTACATCACATTCTCAATGAATATGGCATATTTGTTTCTGATGATATTTTGATTTTCATAATCCTAAAATCGGTAACCAAACTCATCACTACCATAACCAACAAAAACACATTTGTTAGATTTTACATCAAATTTAGTTCTTTCAGCAGAATCTATGTGTACATGAGAGATACAACCAAAAATTCTTAAATGCGAAATGTTTGTCTTTTTTCTGCTCCAAGCTTCTTTCGGTATTTCACCATCCAAGGGAACTAAGGGCCCGCAGTTGATTAGGTAGGTTGTGGTATTGATAGCTTCAGCTCATACGAACTTGGGCAAATCTGCATGTATCCTCATGCTTCTGACACGTTCATTCAAAGTTCTGTTCATGCGCTCCGCTACGTCATTCTGCTATGGTGTCATAGGAACAGTTTTCTCCATCTTGATCTCGTTGTTTGCGTAAAGTTCTTTAAATCTACTGTCTTTGTACTCTCCTCCATTGTCTGACCTCAACCACTTTATCTTCAAACCAGTTTTATTTTTCACCATGGCCTTCCATTTTTTGAAGGTATCAAAGACTTCTGATTTCTTCTTCAGAAAATAGACTCACACCTTCCTTGTAGAATCATCAATGAATGTGATATAGTACAGTGAGCCTGCAAGGGATGGGACTGGAGATGGGTCCCATACATCGGTATGAATCAATTCTAACTTTTTTTGCCTTGGGTGTCTTGCCAATCTTTACAAAACTGACTTTCTTTGTTTGTCAAAGATGTAATCCTCGCATAGGCCGACATCTATATTCTTCAGATCGACAGCTTCCCTTTTGACAGAAGTGTTTTCATCCATTTCTCGTTCATATGGCTAAGTCTTTGGTGTCATAGGTTTGATTTTTTATCTGCATTTGTTACTGCAATAATATTCTTTAAGTTTGAGGTTACATAGAGAGTACCATTTTTCTTACCTCGAGCAATGACGAGTGCTCCTTTGGTAATCTTCCATTCATGATCTGAGAAGGTTGTACAGTAACCCTATCCATCAAGCTGTCCCACAGAGATCAAATTCCTTTTAATGTTAGGAATATGTCTCACTCCTTGCAGCTTCCATGTGGTCTGATTTGGTAATTTTAATCGGATGTCTCCCTTGCCAACAATCTTCAAGGTTTCATCATCTGCTAGATGTACCTTTCTGAAACACCGCTGACGTAGTTCTCCATGATTTCTCGGTATGGGGTGGAATGGAAGGATGATGTCCCTGAATCAAGAATCTATGATTCAATCGGACTGTTGACGCTTAGAATCATAGCATCACCTCCTTCGGTCACGTTTGCAGACTCCTGTGCGTCGGTAGTTTTCTTCGGTGCCCGACACTCATTGAAATGACCATTCTTGCCACAATTGTAGCACTTAAAATCTTTCTTTCCCGATCTAGATTTGCTCCTTCTAGATTTTGATCTGTCGTGATTTGAACTTCTTTCTGAAGTTCTTCCCCTAGACTCCGTGTGTAAAGCTGAGGAGGTTGAAGCTTTACTTGATTCTCTTCGTCGAATTTCTTCACTAAGAACCAAATCACGAACGTCATCGAACTTTAACTTGTTGCTTCCCGATGAACTACTCACATCCGTGACTGTAGCGTTCCAGCTTTCTGGTAGGGAAGATAAAAGGATCAACGCTCGAACTTCCTCATCAAACTCAATCTCAACTGAACTCAATTGGGTTGTGACTATGTTGAGTTCACTAAGATTTGAGCTACCGATGCGCCTTCCGTCATTCGCAAATTGAACAGTCGTCTCATCAAGTGAACTTTGTTTGAGGCAGAGAGTTTCTCATACATGCTGCAGAGAGCCGCTATAAGACCCGTCGTGATCTTTTCCTTTGCTACGTTGAAGGCAACGTTGCGGGATAACGTCAATCGAATAACTCTAAGGGCTTATCTGTCGAGGAGAGCCCACTCTTCATCCTTCATATCATCTGGCTTACTTCCTGAGAGAGGTTGATACAACTTCTTCTAGTACAGATAATCTTCGATCTGCATCTTTCAAAAGCCGAAGTCCGCACCATCGAACTTCTTAATTTTTATCTTCCCTTCGTCTACAGCTATTGCTCCTACTAGAATCTGGCTTCCTCTAGATTGTTTCTAGCAATTTCTGTGAACCACCGTGTATTATAACACTGCTGTCAACGAACAAGTATTGCCGATAAAATTTTACTATTCACGAAATTCACTATTCACGTGAAATCTCACAGAAAATTGACAGACGTCACAACCAGAGCTCTGATACCAGTTGTTGGGAAACTACGCAGATTCCCCTATTATCAGATTTAAGAGAAAGTAAAATAAATGCGTAAAAAAGGGGGACACGCAAGATTTATGTCGTTCGGTATAAACTTGCCTACGTCCACGGGCTGCTACAGATCTTTCACTAAAATGGAGAAATTTTACAAATGTTTTTCACACTCAAACGCACAACCCAAATTTCACTCTGAAAATTGCTCACAATTTCTCTCACTGAGTGTTCTCTATTAGCCTCTCTATTTTTTTCTCACTGCCTTGGATTGTTTCTTAGCAGCTAAAAGATGATTGACAAAGGGAAGAGGAGTGTTCTATTTATAGGTGCAGAATCCCCCTCCCTTCTTAATTTCTTCCTGCTCTTTTTGACATTTGCTCAGAGCTTTCGGTGGCCTTCTTTGTTGACATGAGGCAGCCACCAATCTCCTGCCTTTCGGTGGCCTCCTTTGTTGACAAGAAGAAAAGTAGCCACCTTCCTTGACAAATGATCCATGGATAGTTGATCTCCAATTTAACTCAAAAGTCAACTCTACCCACAAGTTATGGATGAAATATAGATCTGTCTCTCCAAGAGTCCATTGTTTCTCATGAGTAATTGAGGTATACTCGTGGATGAAGGGAGGAAATATTGTTGGGAACTCATGTGAAAGTAGCCCAACAACGGAAAGAATTAGAGCTAGTTATAGTTTTAATTAGGAAGTTAGAATGAGTATCTAATAGGTTGTCCTTTTAGGTTAATTTGGTTCTCAATCTATATTTAGGGGCCCATCCTCCTCCCAGAAAGATACAGATTCTACAAATCAAGTATATCTTTTGGTCATTGTTTAAAGGTTTCCAAGGGTTGAGTTCACTTATTTGTTGGTTGGGTCCAAGTGTAAATGCACCCTGCGAGTCACGTTGTAGTAAATGATTTTGCGGCAAGTAGTCATGCAAGTTATTTGCTCGGTTTTGTTGCAAATGCTATTGTAGGGTAAGCAGATCTGCTTTAAGGTTACGATGTGGCACTTGGAGAGACCTTACACTGTTTACATTTTGTACTACAAGCTGTTAAAACTGGTGTTTGAACCAATTTGATCGCAAGAACACTTGCGAGTTTTTGGGAAGTTATATGACTAAACTAACGCAATTTGACCTAAAACGCTAGAGAACATTTTTTTCCAACTTGTATGGTAAGGGTACACTTCTTTTTAAAAACAAATTACCACATTGACTTCCCGGGTCGACATAGTAGGAGTATGAAATAACTTAACCAGGTGCATATCTTTTGCTATTCTGGTTGAGTACAGAATGTATGTGGAGTACAATGTTTCTATATGTGGTCCAAAAGTTTCACTGCCTTGAGAATTTTAAACTTATTTCTTCTTCAACAGCTTGGTTCGGCTGACTGTCATGGGGGAGAATTTGATTGACAAGCAGAGGAGCAGAAGCCACATGTGGCTTGTGGATTTAGCAGGAAGCGAGCGAGTAGGCAAGACTGAAGTAGAAGGAGAGAGGTTAAAAGAGTCACAATTCATTAATAAGTCTCTCTCTGCGCTTGGGGATGTTATATCTGCCCTGGCCTCGAAGAATCCTCATATACCATACAGGTAATTCCACCTTTCAATTCCCTCCTTCCTTTTCTCTCTGTCAGAAACTCTTAACACTCTGCTCCCCTCATGAAAACCACAGGAACTCGAAGCTGACCCATTTGCTACAAAGCTCCCTAGGTGAGAGAGATTATAATCTTTGTAAGATATTTGTTCAATTTCATTTTATTTCATGCATAAACGCTGAACAGAAGATGATCTATAATTAAACAGGAGGGGATTGCAAGACTCTTATGTTCACACAGATAAGCCCAAGCTCAGCAGACTTGGGAGAAACTCTTTGCTCCCTGAACTTTGCAAGTAGAGTCCGGGGCATTGAGTATGGCCCTGCCAGGAAACAATCTGATCCACAAGAGAGTTTTAAGCTCAAACAAATGGTATCACATTCTTATCGCATTCTGTTGTCTTTTACTGTTGTACACTGCTAGGTGTGATTTATCATGGATGGCTGAGCCCAATAATTTTGCTGTTCTTTACTTTTTGCCCCCTCCTACGCAGGCAGAGAAGCTACGACAGGAAGAGAAGGAAACTGGAAGATTGAATGAAAGTTTACAGTTGATGCAGCTTAAGTATGCTTCAAGAGAGAATGTGTTCAAGACACTTCAAGATAAGGTAAAACATGGAAGTTGCTACGATAATACGTTCTTCCTTCAAATATTAGAGCTGCAATAAGTGGCACAAGATAATAACAGACCCAACATAGAGAAATTTGACCTGTTCAAATACTTTTTTTAACCCCTTGTGTTCGTGAAGAATTTTTCAAATACCATAGTTAACTACTGTTTGATAGGTTGATGTAAGTTGTTTCTATGCTGTCCATTTTCTAGTATTAATGACAAGCCTATGCTTATTTGTCTTGTCACAGATAAGAGATGCTGAGCAAGCATGCAGAAACTATCAGATGAAGGTATGTATAAGAAATAACATGAATCAAATGGCTAAGAAAAGTTTGTGGTGTTTGTCAGGGTGTTAGTGAACTCCATACGGTGCATTTGTGTGCCTGTGATCCTCCCTTTTACATTTTAGAAAAAGAAAAAGAATAAGCAATCCGTCTCTATATGAGCTGTTTGCAATGTTGGCCTCATTGCTTGATTTTTACATATTTATGATTATAAGTGCATTCCCCAGAGTCTCAGAGCTAGAGTGAGAGATTCTATACATACACCAATCTTGAGTGATTAACTTTGGCTAATAACGCCTTTGCACACCTAAGACATTCGGTGCTAGAGTGAGAAACTTTATACATACACCAATCTGAGTGAAAAACTTTGGTTAATGCCCAGGAAATATTCAAAATTTAAGATCTAACAATTATCCTTAGCAAATATAATTTTCGAAAGTACTACTTCTATATGTCCTTTCTAGGTTCCAAAAAATCTAGTTACGAAATAAATATTGTTGAAATTTTGGCTGAATGTGGCAGGTTAGAGATCTTGAAAACCAATTAGCTGATCAGAAGAAAGGCCAAGGTCAAATAGGAAACAGGGAGCCTGCCAAGTATACCAAACCACCACTTGTTCCCATCAGGGAGAGGCAACCTTTAAGCCGGATCACAAACCGCCTGCCACCTCCAGGTCCTCGAAGGAGTACAATGACTACCACACGGTCATTTGAAAATAAAGAGAACATTTTTGAAACAAAGAAGAATGTGCCAAAAGCTCGAAGGATTTCACTGTCCCCTATAGTTCGAAGCATACCAGTGCAACCCAAGAGGAGAGCATCCATTGCTATTCTTCCCAGTGAAGCAGAAAGGCGACAGCCACAACATACTAATTCCAACTCTCAGTTTTCTCGGTTGAGGATACCAAGAAGGATGTCTGTAACTTCTTTTGCTCCTCCGGCTCCTGGAACTCCACTAGCCACTCCGGGAAGCAAAAGCAGCAGGTTTAGTAGTTTTTTAGCCAGCAGCAGCAAATACTCTAGTCCTCCTAATATGCAGGCAGTATGGAAATCCAAGATACCAACATTTGCTTCTCCAAGAAATAGGCTTCAGTTGCATTCGAGCCCAACCAATTCTAGCTGTGCAAATAATGCAACGTCACTGCACAAGTTGTGCTTCAGTGTTCAAAAAAGAGTCATTGTTGGCTCGCCAGCGGCGCAACCAAAGCAACACCCTGTGCTCTTAGGATCAAGCCTAGGAAATCGAGCTTTTCAGAGTAAGGATTCACTGGGGCGATATGGTACTGCCCAGAGAGTTGCGTGCAAGAATCGGAGGCAATCAGTAATCTGAGGTCCAGTATAAATGAAGAGTTGTGTTTCCCTTTTGAGATAGTAATCTGCAACAGTTTGTTGAGACTACCAGGGAATTCCATATTTTGAGTTCCAGCAAGTTTTTTTTTTTTAAATAAACAGCAGAAGCTCAAATGAAATTGCTGCGGTGCTACTTGTACGGTTATCTATTGATGAAAATTGGTTGTGTTTGTAATTTGTTTGTTACATGCATCGTTTACCTTGTGAAGAGCGGGTGTGTTTTGTATTGTTTTCATACTGTACTCTGCTCTTTCAAGTTCCCCTTTCGAATTCTCTCAAGATCCCCTTTCTGATTTGGCACCCTACGTGGTTGATATGGTTATATACATAGATTTTCTGTCTAATTAATTTATTTGGTTTGCACCTACAGATTTGTTTTCTTTATACTATGACAAATTCGCATTCTAAAATGGGTCGTTTGTTTTCTTTATACTATGACAAATTCGCATTCTAAAATGGGTCGTCATCGCGTACTTTTTTTAAGGCAATGCATTTTCTGTCCTCTTTCATAGAAGCATAAATAATGTTTCTGGATTCCTGCAACAAGCTTTATGATCTAATTCCTTGTTCACAAGCTTGAATTGCACTAAAAATAAACGAACATCCACCATGCAGAAGCTACTATTAGATCTGAAAAGATATCATGGAAACTCTTCTTACATCTACAATATGAACATCTAAGAGTATGAAGTCTGACATGGAAATTTCAGAAATTTAACAGCACCAAATGATAAAGAAAGAAAAAAATAATAATAACAATATGATGTTGCCTTTCTCGGGTTACTATACACGCAAATATGATAATGCAAGGCACATCAACATCTAACAATATGATGTTGCCTTTCTCGGGTTACTATACACGCAAATATGATAATGCAAGGCACATCAACATCTCTGGACAGCAGGTTGACATTTTGAGTTGTCTATACACGCAAATATGATAATGCAAGGCACATCAACATCTCTGGACAGCAGGTTGACATTTTGAGTTGTGAATCTTAGTCCACTCTTTTTGCTTGCATATCTGAATTGGCCTCTCTACGATGTACCCTGCTGCTTCCTTTTGTAGCTGTGAGCAGTACCTACTAAACGTTCCCATGGACACTTGAAGTCTGAAGTCAAGAGTAAATAACAAGTTTATCTCCAATTTGTTCATCTCTTGGGTACTCACTCCTCCCACCCTGGCATAATATGCGTTGTTGAAAAACCTGCAGTCGAGTTTAGTGAATATCAGGAGTCTACAAGACCCTGGAGGCAACATAAATAATTAAGACAGGTTGATCGAACAACCACATATACATATATGATAGTTGCCAACTTGTCAACTAGTCTGTAGTGCAGAATAACAAGCTAATATTCACTATATTTGTGCAGAACCAACTTTGTTTCAGAATAAGCAAATTACTTGTGCAAAAGTCTATCTGCACTTGCTGATGTAAGACTCAACCCCCTGACAAAATAACTGAAAGCAAAAGTCGGTCTTCAAGGCTTACAACAAGTAGTTTTATCCCTGAATAAATTCATAATAACTACTTATCAGAACATATCCTACTGATCTTCCTATCCCTGAGAAGACAACTGTTAAGGCTTGATTTGCGGCACGACTGTCAGGTAAGGAATTCATTTTTCTCAGGCTTGCCTTAGGTAAGGCCCTTCTCATCCAACTGAAGGGAGATATCGATTAATTAATTACTAATTAGCATAAAATAAATGTAGGGTAGAAATCCCTCAGGTGAGCAATCATATTATTACTTCTGTATATACATAGAAAAGTAAGTCAAGTGAGTAAAACACTTCAACACGTAGGCAACGCAAGTACAGTAATTGCCTCACATAAATTACCTCCAAGTATTACATACTGGGGTTTTCGATATTAGTTCCTTAAATCATCAGTATTTTGATATTAGCCCCTCAAATTGCATCAATATGTTGATATTAGTCCCTCCATTAGTATTTCCGTTCAAACTCTCAACCATGGTTAGTTTTAGTCTAACCATCATTAGGTAATCACCAAAATACTCACCCCCATTTTATTCCCCCAATAAAACGGTCATTTTCCTCTCCCCTCCCCATTTCCCACTAACTTGATCCCCAGCAAGGACACAGGCCCCTCGTCATTGATGTCGTCAAAGACGATATAAGCTTCGTCCCTCAAGAGGCGATCCATTCAATTATGAGGAACAATGTTGGCTTGAAGAGAGGGTTGGTGATGCCACTGGGCAAAGTGAGCTTGTTGAATATGAAGTTGAGGAAGGAGTTTGATCTGTATGCCTCAGCTGTCAATTCCCTTTAATTTTCCTCGGTTGTCAAGTCAGCATGAGGATGTTGATACTTGATACTGTGATGAGTAGGGACGATATGGAGGCTGAGTACTCAGGGTTGGAACATGAGGTTGCACCAGTGAGTTGTTGAGAGTCTCAAGGTCATTTTTCGGATTTGTTGAATGTTAGATTCTTTGATTTTGTAATTTAAGCATGGGTCTAATCGTATTTTATTGCATTTCGTAGATCAAGTTAACTAGGTTTCATTGTTGATGAGATGCAACATAAAACTCCATACCAAATTTGAAGATCAACAGGGTTATTGTTAGTGAGATGCAACAGAAAACTCCATAGCAAATTTGAAGATCAACAGGGTTAGCGATCTAGGCTACAGAAGGAGAAGTGAACAATAGAGGAGTTTAAATGGCCTTATATAGACTCACTCAATGAAAAAGAGCCGTTGAGAAATGGATTCCCTGTTAATGGGCAGTTGGAGAAGAAGAGGGGTGAAATGGGTTCAGATTTCGGACTCTTATCGGGTTTAAAGGGTTCATGGGTATGGGTATTAGGACTGAGGGATATAACGGTCCATTCAAGAGAAAAGTTAAACATAACGGAATATTCTTCAACATTTAAAACCTCACCTATCTAGAGGGACTAATATCAACATGTCAATGCAATCTGTGGGACTAGCATCAAAATACGAAGATTCGGGGCGCTAATGCCAAAACACTGATGATTTAAGAGACTAACATCGAAAAAATCCTAAAATATTATATGAAAACAAAACTATGATAAGGACTTGCGACAGAAAATATATATATTAATAAGTATATATTTTCCCATGAGTTGAGTAATGATTCATTAATTTACCATTAAAAACTATGAGCACTTTTTTAGAACTAAATCCAAAGTCAAAACATTTGGAAGGAAGAACGCATGCAATACTTACGCATCATCAATGAATTTTGCTGCAATGACCACACTTGTCATGAGCAACCGATGAACATTGAGGCAAGAAAGATGGACACCTGGCTGCTCGAGGTATCTGTCAACGTATACATGTGCAAGGATAAAGCATGAAGGGCTACACTTTGAGTACTTGAATATGCGCTCAGTGTAACTTTGTATACTAAGATCTGGTGCTCTGAGACCATGGAAAATGGTGTCATTAGCTTTCCTCGTCGTAGAATCCATTGAACTCTCATTCTTTTGAATGGTCCTCTTGAGAACTGAGGATAACAGTGACAGAACCTGTGGAAATTCAGAATCTCCTTTCCCTGATTCACTAAGCCCTAAAAAACTGTAGTTCCACTGGTCTATTGACTCGGTTTCAGCTGCCAGAGACCCCATATCTAGCCAAAAGATGTCCTGAAAGAATACATTACTGAAATGTTATGTAAATTTAGCCCGCGGAGAGAATCTAATCGTTACTCAGAATTTCAACTGTTTGTTTGTTAATATATGACTTCCACAAGTAATGCTCTGAAACAAACGAATGCTTAAAAACCTAAGGATATGCTACATGTATATCATTAATTTATATGCTAATTTTCAAGTGACGATTAAAATACCCACTTTCTACAATTTCAAGTTGTGTAAGTACCTTCATACTTCTCAGTTGTTACTATAATCGTAACACGTGACCACACAAAAGGTAAAGGTATTCCCTTTCTTAAGTGTAATGCACCCTGAAGACCAATCGTTCACCTCAACACCGAGTACACGTCTGTTAGCTTGCGGAGTTGTAAGGCTTACAGAATTTGAGGGGAAACGAATAGTTATACGCATTTCCATACACTTGGTTATGAGTTATCTCTTGAGTGTCTCAATTGTTATTATGCAGGCGCGCAGTTTTTTTTGCATTCTTGCAACCATTGATTTCGCAACCCATTTCGCAATTGCATGGCCACTAAATCTACCAGTTAAAATCAATGATAAAATTATAGTTAGTCGGACAAGGAGGACTGGAGTTGGGACAAAGGATAGCTATGTTGTTCCTGTTGGTTTTTTGTTTTCGGTCGGAATGCGAGCGTAAAAACCCAACAATATCATCCACCTAATTTCAGGTAAAGTTTTGATTTGGTAACACATTTTGTCGATAAAACATATCGTGCCTAATTTCAGGTGCTGGTAACGCATTATAAGGAAGGTGATTTTATGGCTCAAGACACAAAGTTTACACAAGCTTCAAACAAACTTTCCAGGAATAAAAGGGGGAAAAAGAAAAAGAAAAAAAAAAGAGAAAGGAGCAGCTATTTTATCATTGATATCAAATGCTTATTTTTTTTAAAAAAAAAATGAAAGATGAGCTTCACCTACTAAGAGCCGGTGCAAATGATGAGTATTAGGGCTCAAAACGCAAAGCTCTCTTTGTTTTTTTCTCCCTAAAATCCCCACATTGTATGAATAATAATAAACGTTGAGTGCAAGAATCAGCAGCTACAGAGAATTTCTATAATTAGATTTAAATTGAGAGAGAGAGATGCATGATACTTACAGAGAAGGGAAATGGTCTACATGTAGAGAGAGGGCATACAAGCGTGTGCCATTAATATCTCTCCCCCCCTCTCTCTCTCTGGATTTTCTGTTTGCATCTCTGTTGTGGGGGTGAGAGAGAGAGAGGAGAGAGAGAGAGAGATTGGTGAGTCATTCTTTCTCTCTCTATTAGATATGTATATTAATAAAAAAAAATTTTTAAAAAAAAGGAGAGAAATAGACAGCTGTAGCCCACGAGAAAACGAGCAAAAAAGTTTTGTTTTTTTTTCTTCTTCTTCGGAAGGAGAACGTGAGTGGGACCCACGGGTCAGTTCAACCCCCTTTTCTCCGGCGGTGGTGTCGGTGCGTTCGGGTCCGGATCCGCCGCTTTCCGCGCCAAAATCAATAGGAAAAATGATAATTTTATGACCAAAAAAAAAAAAGTTTTATGCCGCTTTGATTTATGAAATGCGTCTCGATCCGTGGAGTGAGGTTTTGAAAAAGTCCATGCACGAAATCTGGTTCGTTCTGTAATTGATACTAAGGGCTGTTTGGTTGGTTTCCTAAAAACCAAGAAAAGAAAATCGGTACATGGAAATTAATAAAATAATATTTTTATCCATTTCCATCCCTAAAACTCACCACAACATCTAATAACA
This sequence comes from Asparagus officinalis, assembly GCF_001876935.1. Taxonomy (NCBI): domain Eukaryota; kingdom Viridiplantae; phylum Streptophyta; class Magnoliopsida; order Asparagales; family Asparagaceae; genus Asparagus; species Asparagus officinalis. The sequence continues at coordinate 61,437,069 of NC_033800.1, read as the reverse complement.
TATTATTTTTATCCTCCAACTCATCTCATTTCATCTCCTTTCTTACCTTTAAAAATAAACCAAACACAAGAAATGTGTCACATCATCCAACTCATCACATCTCATTTTATCTCATTTTTAAAAATCACACACATCATCCAATAATATTGTGACAACTCATCACATCTCATTAAACATTCATTTCCATCCATTTCCTCAAAAAAAAAAACAAGAAATCAATTTCCTTAAGTACGTGTCACATCATCCAATAATATACTTCCAACTCATCTCATTTCATCTATTTTCTTATTTTTAAAAACGAACCAAGCACAAACAACCTCAAAACATCATCCAATAATATACCTCCAATTCATTTCCTTATTTTTTTAACCAACCAAACAACCTCAAAACAAGTTTTTTTAAAAAATCACTCACATCATCCAATAATAAGGTGACAACTCATATAATCTCATCTCCTATTCTATAATTTCCTTCTTTTTTAAGCCAACCAAACAACTTCAAAACCATTATAATAGGAAATAGGTTTCCTATTTTTTGATTTCTAGGTTTTTTTGGCCAAACGAACAGCCCCTAATAAAGAGAATTTACTTAGAAAATACAGTAGAACTAAGTTTTGTTTGGTCGCACGGTTAGTTTGTTGAGGATACGTGACTAAAATTAAAAATCCGATTGAAATCAACATAAATTTTAGAAATTATATATTTAATGCATTTGTTTTTGCCTCAAATTCATAGCATGAAAAGTACCAAACAAACAATACATTTGATAAAAATCTGAAATTTTAAACTTGTGGGTCTCATTTTCCAACGCAAAACCGAACGGATGGATACAAATGACCCCTTACACTAACATTAACAAATGCGTGAGATCCTTTGCTGAAATCTATGAGTGGACTCGAACTTTTTGTTTGTGAGGGTATAAAAGTAGTATAAGTTTTTGTTGTATGGTTGTCACTTTTTAAATAAAATACCATGCTACCCAATAATTGTCCCCAGTTTCTATTATTAACTGCAAAAGTCACTTTCCAAATCTCTCAAAAATGTGTATTGTATTGCTAACTTCCTTCCCAAATTTGTGTCTTTGATATTTGATATATTAAAATAAAAAATAATATACTTACCTAAGATAGGATCATTTCGGATTTTTTTTCTAATTTCCATAAATCACGTATCTCATTAGCTCTCATGTAAAATTATGATGGATATAGTGATGAGTTCTTTACTGAAGACATGCCTATGTATCTCATTAGCTCTCATGTAAAATTATGATGGATATAGTGATGAGTTCTTTACTGAAGACATGCCTATGATCAATGAGTAACTTATGTAGTTGTTACTTCACTTGTTGAACAGTAAATAATGGGCTGACTTCAGGGCAACAGCCCACTAAATAGTGGAATTAGTTGGCCCACGGGCCCATTATTAGTTCCCTGCCTAGAATTCTACTCCCAGAAAGCTCAGTTAGTTACCAAATTGTGTGACCCTCCCTTGCAATTTCAAGGACTAAAATGAAGTCACTGTTAACTGACAGTTCACTGATTATACAACTTCAAAACCATTATAATAGGAAATAGGTTTCCTATTTTTTGATTTCTAGGTTTTTTTGGCCAAACGAACAGCCCCTAATAAAGAGAATTTACTTAGAAAATACAGTAGAACTAAGTTTTGTTTGGTCGCACGGTTAGTTTGTTGAGGATACGTGACTAAAATTAAAAATCCGATTGAAATCAACATAAATTTTAGAAATTATATATTTAATGCATTTGTTTTTGCCTCAAATTCATAGCATGAAAAGTACCAAACAAACAATACATTTGATAAAAATCTAAAATTTTAAACTTGTAATGCAAAACGGACCAAACGGATGGATACAAATGGCCCCTTACACTAACATTAACAAATGCGTGAGATCCTTTGCTGAAATCTATGAGTGGACTCGAACTTTTTCCCCTTACACTAACATTAACAAATGCGTGAGATCCTTTGCTGAAATCTATGAGTGGACTCGAACTTTTTGTTTGTGAGGGTATAAAAGTAGTATAAGTTTTTGTTGTATGGTTGTCACTTTTTAAATAAAATACCATGCTACCGTGAGGGTATAAAAGTAGTATAAGTTTTTGTTGTATGGTTGTCACTTTTTAAATAAAATACCATGCTACGGTTTGCTACCCAATAATTGTCCCCAGTTTCTATTATTAACAGCAAGTCACTTTCCAAATCTCTCAAAAATGTGTATTGTATTGCTAACTTCCTTCCCAAATTTGTGTCTTTGATATTCGATATATTAAAATAAAAAATAATATACTTACCTAAGATAGGATCATTTCGGATTTTTTTTCTTTCTAATTTCCATAAATCATGTATCTCATTAGCTCTCATGTAAAATTATGATGGATATAGTGATGAGTTCTTTACTGAAGACATGCCTATGATCAATGAGTAACTTATGTAGTTGTTACTTCACTTGTTGAACAGTAAATAATGGGCTGGCTTCAGGGCAACAGCCCACTAAATAGTGGAATTAGTTGGCCCACGGGCCCATTATTAGTTCCCTGCCTAGATTTCTACTTCCCGAAAAGCTCAGTTAGTTACCAGTCAACACTCAACACCGGCGGATTTTCCGTGCACGAAGGAAAATAAGAAGGGCTGAGCATATTTGATTCGGTTCGATTTTATGCCCAATCCGCATCCAATCCGAATTTTTCGGATTCTCAAAACTCTTATCCTGATCCAGATTTTTTTTCCCCTTCATCCGAATATTCGGCCCAACCAAAATTCGGTTCGGTTTGGTTCGGTTTCGGTTTTAAATTTGCAAAAAGTTCTATCAAAAGACTTCTGTTGTGAATTTGCAAGCTGGCCATTGTCCTCATGATGAGGTTCCTGAGCTCACCAACAAAGCTTTATTAGACTGGTTATCATCTTTAGAATGTCCTCATGATGAGGTTCCTGAGCTCACCAACAAAGCTTTATTAGACTGGTTATCATCTTTAGAATAAAGTTTTGAGTTGATATAATTACGCAGAGAACTGATGTTTTAAAGATGTTGTTCATATAATACAGCACGCTTATCTCTTGGAAGTATCATGTACATAACACATTTTGTGATTGATTTGAATCTTATGTAATTCTCAAGATCTTTTCTGCGAAATTTTTTATCTCTTGGAAGTATCATGTTCATATAATACAGCACGATTAAGTTTATTTAATTACACGGGGGAGTGATGTTTTGTATGATATTTTTCATATAATGTAGCATATGCATCTTTTGTAAGTGCATCATGTGCATAACAAATTTTCTGGAGTGATTTGAATCTTTACTTAGTTCTCAAGGATATTTTTCTGTGATATTGCTGTACTCATTGCTTGAAACTGCTCCTTGTACCGTTTGAATCTATTGGATGATAACAGGAAAAGTTTTGAGGTATAAGTTTAGCCTCTAAACCGCCCAACAGAATTCGGGTCGGTTTTTTTTGGGCGGTTCAGGGGTTCAAACCGGATCCAAACCGATTTAATTCGGTTCAGACGGTTTAGAGACTTCTTCTCATCCATTTAATTCGGTTCGGTTAACCGGTCCATTTTTTCGGGCGGTTTTTTCGGTTGAACCGGTTTTTTTCGGTTTTTGCCCAGCCCTAAAAATAAGTGCAGGGGAAATAAGGCATAGGAAAGGGAAAATAAAATCATGTTTGGGAGTCTAATGAACGAAACGGAGGGGAATTATTTCTTAGCCATTGGATTTTTATCGTAATAGCCCAAAATCTTTTACTTCCTCTATACCCTAATTTGGAGGAAACCAAATTATATAGAATGGAGGTTAACGAATGTAAACTTTATTCCCTCCATTTCCCTCCATTTCCTTTAAAAAAAACCATCAAATAAGGTTAACCTATTTACAAGTTGGTGTCGCATGACGCTAGTTTGCCCAAGTTCCCAACGAAATATAACTTAAGGACGTTGAGAATTTGATCTTGTTAGCCTTGTAAACATTTGACCAAGTGAATACTTGGCTCCAAAAGTTACATTGGAAAAAGTTATTGCTTCAATATATTTTAACCCTCAAAGCTATCATGTCGTAGCAATGTAGCTTATATTATTAGAGTGGTGCTGTAGATCAAATGAAATTATTTCCTAAACAATTAAAATTAAACAATGGTGATATAATGAGATTGAGCTTACAACATTCATACTGTATGTATGAAAATAGAGGAGAAAAAAATGAAATTAATTTTATGCGAGAAAAAAAAAATTTGTTGGTGGTATATATTGAGAAAGAAATGGTTACAGTAGAACTAATAAATTATACGCTTTTTGCAAATAACGAAAACTCATTAGAAACCATTATAAATTTTTAATTATTAATTATATAGTGACACCCCTTTTCAAAAATTTTAAATTTGTCACTGCTAATCAATAAAAGCATTAATTAATGCTTTTATATATCCAAATAATAGTAGGAACAAGATTGTGTACATAGGGTTAATTGCATACCTACCCTTACAACATGGGTATTTGCAAACTATCTTCCTAATCTTACTATTTGCAAAATCGCCCCTCAAATGTTCGATTTTGGAAGAAGAAAATGCCCCCTGGATCTATTAATCATCAACTTTAATAGGCCAATTTGCAATCGCAATGTAAAAATTATCGACAAGATAGTCAAATTTATATTTATGAAGTTGATGATTTGTTAATTCTAGAGGCCGTTCTTGCCAAAGTTGATGATTTGAGGAGTAGCTTTACAAATACTAATATTTGAAGGGTTGTGGGACATATCTACAAATGACCACGTATATATTTATTTGTTGTACCAAAAGACAAGCATGATAATTTATTCTACCAATCTTGATGGCATGCCAAAAATCATAGATGAAAGCTACCTACCACAACCTCAATTTTCACACCACAAGCAACCTAAAAACCCAGTACCAGTTCACTGATAATTTTCCCACAGCAGAACAAACACATCCCGTTCCAAACACAGCATGCAATTTCTAGGACTAAAAATGAAGTCACTGTTAACTGACAGTTCACTGAAGACCGCCCAATCGGAACGCTCTTATTGTACATACTCCCATGGATCGATTGAAATGCTACCGATCAACATACACAGCGTAGGATAGGTGGGTGCGCTGCCAATTTCCGCATATTTTAGACACAGAAAATCAAACGTTTACCTTCAAACAAAGAAAAGATCTACAAATCAAAATCTCATTTGCGCAAGATTACGACTTATTAGACAGAGAAATACCAGCTGCTCGAGATTATGACTCATTAGACAGAGAGATATCGACTGCTCTTTTCCCCCCGTCTGAGGTGAAATAGAAAGGAAGAGCAAGACATGAAATGAGTTTGCGAATGTAATCGCCATTGCTTCCTTATTTCTGGAAACTTATGTCCATGGATGGGAGACAGTACAAAGCAGATACAATCACTTACCCAGATGTTGATGGCTTGTAAGCAAAGAAGATATAAAAATGTTCTGATATTTGGAAGTTCATGGCAATTTCTGCTTCCTCCATATCCCCTCACTGTTTTATTTATCTAACTACAAAACTATAACCTTCTTCCCTCTTGATGATTTTATTAAAGCGGGGGACTTCTTTTCTTTTTCTCTCTCTCTATGCAGACTTCACCCTTCTCGGGGAAACCAGCAAATACCTTCGAAGCGCAAGTATCGCTATCCAAGTGAACTTCGAAATCTTCTCCTTTATCATCAATAACAAGGCAGAACTAAGAACGGTCTTCAAGATTTGAGCCTGTAAACCTTTGAAGAAGCCTGGTATGCCTTCTTTACCCCATATAGCAGACACAGCACCCAGAACTGTCTTGGGGGGTTTTGGCTTCGCATTCTTTGACTCTTTGGACTCTTCGTCGTGATCGGCAGCTTGGATCATGACCTTACACCTGCACACAACTCATAGGTGTCCACTTGAGCATTAAATTGATAATCTCTATTGCTACAGAAGAATCAGAAATGAACTTAGAACACTAGTTTTACAAACTACTAAAGCAGAAGAAAAGGAGCTATAATAAGAGAAATATCATCATCATCTTATTCTAGAATGAACGTAAGCAAAACGTTCAAATATCAAAATACCTGATTGCTGGGTAGGTTAATACAGTCGCCACACTTTTTGATACAGCACCTAATGCAAAAGCTGAGAAGGCCGAGAGAGCTACTGAAGATCCTTTAGATCCCAACTCGTTTGAGTTGTTCTGTCTGTTCAGAAGCCTTTGTTTCAACTGATCAAAGACCGTATACTGCATTTTTTTTCAAATAAAAGTTAACATAGTCAAGGTACAAAACTAAATTCCTTGTTAAAAGCTAAAATAAATGACGTTGTACTCAAGGCTCAAATGTTTGGTTATTTTTTCATTAAAAGAGAGCATGAAATGCAATAAGTTGCTTTCAGAATTTCACAACGAAAAAGAACTATGATGGACAGGAAATAACTTTCAAGATTTTACAATGAACCATTCTCTTGGTGAATCCATCCATTGAAAATCGACAACGGAAAATCCACACAGTTGTAAATTTTCAACATATTTGAAGTGCCAAAAAGTCAAAATTTTGAATATTTAGCCTTTTTGCCCCTCATGCATCAAATAGCCCTAAACTGAACCTTTACATATTGAGTTGCTTTAATGTTTTTCAATAACCTTTTAAACCTAATAATCGGTGTACAATAGTTGCTTAGATTCTGAAAAGTATGAAGCAGTTTTAAGGTCACAAGATTTTGAAGGCACTACTATTTCATGAAAGAGAAACCATCTAGCTTTACGGTCTTTCTCATACATGTTGTACGTGAGATAAAGAATGACGTTAAAGAGGTGATCTGGAAATACCATTTACAAATGGCATAAGGGTGTATCCATCTTTTGGGCATAAGACAATACATACCTGTGAGATATTAACATAATCTGGTCTATGAGCCGAACAAAATCTGGGTAAAGCAATAGGAAAACCAGGTACTGCTTCCATATACACATGCAACAGAATGAGTCACAAACATATTCCCTCTGCAGTCCTTACACTAGAGATGTTGAAGAAGAAGCAATTTGTGATGTCCTACATTATATGAGTACGAGTACGGAT
>NC_033800.1:61421237-61429967 GCF_001876935.1 Asparagus officinalis | reverse complement strand
ATAAGTGCATGTATAATAAAACTTTACATGAGATCAATTATTTCATTCCACATGCTACAAAATAAATTCATATAACATTTGTATGTTTCTTTTTTAATATAGATCTATATATTACGAAATTGCTCGCCTTTTACTTGATATCCGAAAGACACTTTATAATCATAGTTTTAAACTGAGTATGAGCTGAAACGAACCCAACTTGTGTTCAAGGAGTTTCAAGAATCGCATGTGAGGTGTACAATACGTCCAAGAAGTATATGACAAGTGTTTTAACTTAATACATTTATTATATAATTGAGTACACTATACACGCTTGAATAAGCGAATGCAAACATCCCACGGAGTGTCCACTGACAGTGGCGGAGCCAGGAATTTTAGCAAGGAGAGTCCAAACCAAAAGAGGGGGAAAAAAGCAGAGCGCAAACCAGAATGAGATCTGGTTAAAGATGAGAGTTGGGGGATGAGAGAATGTAGGTGGATGAGAAGGTTGAGATCTGATTAGATCTTTATGGATGATAATAGAGAGAACACTCGTGAAAAACATAAATTACTTACGATTTGTTCGCGATCTATTCACAACTCGAGACAGGAAAAGAGGAGTCTTGAGAAAGTTTGAGTGGTCTTGAATTTTACCTCTATGATTTATAAAATCACTATTAACCAATTACTTGATGATTCTTTTTATTTTTGGTTTTTTATAAGACCCTTCCAATCATGCATAATTGCAAAACTAACCCTCAGCAATCAGGATTCGCAAAACCATCCCCATATCATTAACTTTGAAGAAAATACCCCTAAATCAACAAAATCATTAACTTTGATATGCTAATATGCAATTGCAAAACAAAAAATACTAAAAAAACTCAAATATTTACTCATACAACAATGTTAATGAGTTGTTGATTTAGGGGTATTTTTCCCTCCCCAAAGTTGATGATTTACGGGTAGTTTTGAAACTATTGAGACTTGGGGGTACTTTTGCAAATGTGCATGATGTGAGAGGTGTTAAAAAACAAAATGATTGGACACTACAGCTCTTGTCAAGGACTAATAGCTGTAGTATCATGTTTTTCCTCTTTATTAGGAAAATTGAGTTTAAGATGTTCAATACACTAGCAATTTCATGAACGGTGAACACATTTTAGCACATAGAATAGGCTCTCAGCTATTTTCAGTACTTCCTCGCTCATCTGCTTCCTTCCATCTAGTCGTTTTGTATCATTTAGCTATGTGCTTTTGTAGGCTTAGCTTTCCATTGTAGTGAGCTATGACACAGAGCTAAAACAAGGAAGGTAGACAGACTACGCGAGTAGGTAAGCAAGAAGTAGGGCAGTATTACTTTCATAGCTTGCTAGTTGCCAGTATACCTACTTAGGCTTCTTTTATCTTTCAAGGGGGGACCAAGGCCCATTTGGCCCATACATGGCTCCACCCCTATTCACCGAAGTTTCGGTGTTGAGTACGGGTACGACATGGGCACAGCTCCAAAGTACCCATGCATCATAGGTAATGTCACATGACTTTCAAAGCATCCTAGTTCATACAAGAGAAGTTATAGCTTTATAATGGTGTCATGCATGTCATAGGGGAGACCAAGAAAGACGTGAAAGTTGTTAACTGAATGATACCATTTGGAAGTGACACAACTCACAAGGTCATACCCGATTTTGAGTGTAAGAAAACTTAATTCCTGTGATATAACACCAACTTGGTCTATAAGCTGTGGAAATATTGGATACAGCAACAGGAAACCAGGTACAGCTTATATATAGATATGCAACTGAATTACTCAGAAGTATGCTGCCCATTTACCTACAGGTATAAGATATTGTCCTCCCATATTTCCTCTTACACCGGACATGTTGAAAACGAAGACTATGGAGGAGAAGAAGAAGAAGAAAGAGTAGTTTCACATAATTAAAAGGGACCCTAATTCATAAAATATAAATTATTTAGCTTTATGGGTTGTGCCACGAACGTTGTAGGCGAGATCAAGAAAGATATAAAAGTGGTGATCTAGAAGATACCATTTGGAAGTGGACAAATCCACTTATGGCATAGGAGGACATTTATAACTATTAAGATATGATACCAACTTAGTCTATGAACTGCTAAAAGTTTGGGTGTAGCAATAGGGAAACCAGCTATTGCTTCTGTCTATGCTTAAAGAGAAGAAATGAAATACAAGGACCCTATCTGGCTTAGGACACATGAAGCTTATCTCTTTTCCAAAACTTAGCATGGAAGATATAGGATTACTTTTATCCTTATACTTTTCTATAGAACAATTTTTCACTTCAGCCCCATTTATTTTTTTTATTATTGAAATCGACCCTTTTTTTTATTTACCAAAACCGACCCGATTTCTTGATTAGCAGCTTAATCACCTTCCTAATTAGTCGGGGTTGCCAACCCCGACTATTTAGAAAAGTGTTAAACCCTAATTAGAAGCCTTAAACCCTAAAAATTAATGTCCTAAATAGTCGGGGTTGACAACCCTGACTAATTAGGAAGGTGATTAAGCTGCTAATCACGAAATCGGGTCGGTTTTGGTAATAAAAAAAGGGGTCGATTTCAATAATAAAAAATTGGAATGGGGCTGAAGTGAAAAATTGTTCCTTTTCTATACGGTATTAAAATGTCAGGAAAAATCTACGGGAGGTATTTTATTTGGTTATCTGCGACATGAAAGCTACATCGGAAAGTGGAATCATTATGAGCAGAAGAACATGAGAAACAGCTCTGTGCAATGCCCGCACTTAAATTGTCTTATTCCATAACATCTGCCACTAAATAGTACCAAATTGCTGTGACAATTGAGCAATATGTTTTAGTTTGACAATAAAAACCAAGAAGTCAGACGTATATTAAATCTGCAAAGATCAATCATCCCTGACATTGTAGGAATGCCCAGCAGCAAGAAACATACCAGTTTTCCGAATTATCCATTACCAAAAACTTGAATAGGTTAAAGTTTAGACCGACCCTTGAGTCTATGACAGGATTGTGTCGTCAAAAATAACACAGTAATGCCATGGAAATATTAATCACTAAAAGAAAGTGGCAACTATCAGATAATGCTAACATGTTGAAAACCAAATTATGAATTTGATTTTGATGGTTAATATTCAGTTGGAGGTTTTCAAATATAAAAAATAGAAAGTATGAAGCATGGAGGGTGTACAAGCTGGCCAAGGTGTTAAAACATACTGCCTTAACTTGTATGCAACCCAGATTTGCACATGATTATAAAAGAAAGTAGACACGGCTAACGCACGTTAATTCAGTGCCTGCGATCAGCGAATGAAAAATGGAGAAATATTTGTTGATACCTTACCCCAGACAAGACATACATGTACTCGTTCTAAAAGTGAAACATCCAAATGATTCATTACTGCTAGTGGATTATCAGTCTAGAAGATAACTTCTAATGTGTCAAACAAATCCAAGAAGACAAATTATCATCCATACAGAAAGACTTCTTCAAGTAAGAAATAGGTTGCCCTGAACACTGTGCAAAATTAAGCAATGGGCTAATCATATAATTTGAAAGATGGTATACGTGATGATAAGAGAAATAACAACTATGAAATAGTACCTGAATAGCGGGATTCGAAGTTAAGAGAAGAGAGATGCCTAGCCCATCAAATGCCTCAGTCCATGAACCCTCTGAAAGAGTTTCCCATAACCCCTTGGATTTCCCAAAGGCACTTGTTTGCATCCTGGATGATGCAGTATCCAATGGCTATGTGTATAGACAGAAATCAGGAACTTTAAAACGCTATAAAATTCCGACTAAGTTACATAATGTGGAAATTTTACCCACCTGTATGATGATAGAAGTGCAAGCACCAGCAGCAGCAGCAAGGACCAAGTTTGCTTTTGTTCCGATCGATTTGACTCCACTCTTTTTCAGGTACAGCCTTTTGAAATAGCTATAACCATAGAAGTAAATAAATTGTGATATGAATGATTGCAAATTTTTTGTTCCAAGCCCCTGGTAGAGTGAAAGAACTTGACGAGTAGAAATTGCTTCCCACAGCACATCTGAAATATTCCTGAAGAAAAGGGGGGGAAAAGGAAAAGGATCAGTGAATTATTACATGCAAATCATCTGTCTGGAATAAATTATAAACATTCTGGAATAGATGATACATTCGCATATCTAATAAATGAGGTATAATTACTAAAAAAAGGATAAGGATCAGTGAATTATTACATGCAAATCATCTGTCTGGAATAAATAATAAACATTCTGGAATAGATGATACATTCGCATCTCTAATAAATGAGGTATAATTACTTCAGTGAAGTAGATAGCTATATCAAAGAGAACAAGAATCTGTCGTGATCAACATATATTTTGCAATTGGACAAACCATGATGTATGTTGGCTAGTACAGCCTGTGCCTTAATTGCTGGCATGACGTATCTAGGACAGACTAGGTACTTTGTGCTCTCCATTACGAGCGGATTTGAGCTTCTAATGAAGCAGCAAAGCACCTTGAGATTATGTTTATAGGAAAGGATGAATTCTTTTGCACAAGCATTATCAAGGATTCACATTGCAAGCTGGGGGAATGACGTCTGGGGAAAAAAACACCATAATCTAACTAGATGAATCCACAATTTCATCACTTTATTTTTTTATTGGAAGGAGTAAATCACTCACCAGATAAACTATATCCATTTTTTCTTTCTTGTGGCAGGAAAAACAATGCAATAACCACAAGGGGCACATCCAAGTATCTATCTTCCCACTATAGTTATTTGTAGGACAGGAGAAGATTCTTGTTCGATAAAAAATGGGATGTGACTTTGAAGTGCACGTCAAAACACCATGGTGACCATTACAAGGCTTAAATTGAAAGAGTAAAAATTTTCTGATGCGGTAGAACTTTGTACTATAGACTGGAGATTAGTTTACAAGTTGAAAGATCAGAGAAACACACGGGCTATACAAAGGGTCGCACTATATGTGAAACCATTTGAGGCCCTGAGATCATAATAACTACTTAAGACCACTAACAAGACTTAACCTAGAGTGAAGACGAACTCCGCCCAACTATATAAAAACTGAAAGATTAGAAACTAAAGTCCTCTGTTCGTATTTTGTTTGAAATATCATGGGAACTATATCTATCTTTCAGAGATATCTGTTATTTGTAATTTTATCTCTTTGATGGAATTAGTCTTACTATGATGAGATATAAGATTCCATCATACTCCACTTCTAAAATTACTACATCTTAACTCTTCTAGTCAAACAAGGCATCAGGCGTAACCAGCAGCCAAGACGTAAGTAATGTGTAGAAGCACACTTTCCTAGTGCAGACGAAAGCTTACACAACATAGAAAAATTTTGCTGCTGCCCGAGGGAAAAACCTTAAAACCTTGCCATGCACGTAAGTCGGGGCACTCAAGATCCTTCGAGAAAGAATCAAGAAGGCTTGAGGAGCACAGATGCTTTGAGAAAGAAACAAGAAGGTTCGAGGAGCACGTTGATTCTATTCCCTCTCACTCATCCTAAATTATATCCTTTTCTAATAGGAAAATTTGCGCGTCACGAATGCCCAAAGAAGATGGTTTTCCCGTGTTACACCTCCAGTACCAACTCGATCAAGCCAGAATGGGTCGATTTAAATATCCCATCAGCAAGGCTAGTCTGAACTTGCTCCCGTTCAGCTCTGGAATCGCATCGATGCCCTGCTGCCTCATGTCAAGCGCCTCTCATTTTCCTCTAGTTTCATCTTCCCTAGCATTTCTATAAGAAAAGAAAAAGAAAAACTCCGAAAATTCTCAGAGTCAACCAGCAACGACCCATGACGTCTTAATCATGCAACCCAGCCATGTAAAAAACACTTGATCTAGAAGAACCTCTATACCATACAGGCCTCGATTCCTTGGAACCTCAATAATATCACGCATCTAACTGTTTTCCCCCCAAAAAAATTTTTTTTTTTTTGCAAACGCGTACGTGCAGTAAAGAATCTCAAAATTTTTGGAGGATCGCCCAAATTCCTGTATTATAAAGAGGTCAGAGACGCCGGAATCGGGTCGTATCGAACAACAGCAGTACTTCAAGAAACAAGCCTGGGCCATGCAAGGGATTAAAAAACGCGGGGATCGAAGAAGCGGGACCTGTATTTTTGGCGATCGCTGGATCTGACTTCGGCCTGGTACTTGGTTTTACAGGTGTCGAGCGGATACAGCACGGTGGTGCTGACGAGGGCCCCCGCGGCCCCCGAAGCCGCCTCCGCCAAGGATTCCAGATTCACCAAGCTCGAATCCCCCATCTTTTCACCTCGCCCTAGCTTCTCTTCCCGATTCCACCGACCCTGTTGACTCCGTTCCAAACCAAATCCAACTTCTGAAAACAAACAGAAGGGACGAATTCTTACTCGATTTCGTCTGAAAACCTTAATTGATTGAGATCGCAGGGGAGGAGCTGCTCGTCTCGATCCCAGAGAGATCGGGATCCAAGCTAGGGAGAGAGGGGAAGAGAGAGAGAGAGCGTCGAAGTTGATATATACTGACGACAAATAATTGAGGGAAGCGAGAGTGAAGAATTTGGGGTCTTTTTATTTAGTTCGTTGAGAGCTCTGGGAAGCGTAAATGGGCCGTCTCTCCTTCTACTTTTTAGGCTGACTGGATACGATCATACGACGTATTCATTTGACGCGCCCGGGGAGGGTGTGGGTGTTTTCTTCACGTGAGATTGTTGGGCTTCTTGTAAAAGTTCATAGGACGCAACTTGGACTGCCACTTGTCTCTCTCGTGTTTCTAGAACAAAACATGAGACAATGAATCTTCTCTTTTTTTTGGGAAAAATGTGTCCAGGCCCCAAAAACAGAAACTCCATGTGCTGCAGCCCCTCCTAGTTTCCCCCATGTGGTTCAGCCCCTTGAAGTGTGACTTTTTGTGCTGCAGTCCCTTTTTAACAATTGTTACATGCCAACTAAGCTAAAATCCCCAAAATAACCTTATCCTCTCTCCTCAATCCTTCAAACCCAGTTCTCTCTCTCTCTCTCTCTCACTCTCTCTCTCTCTTCTCTCTCCCCCCTCTCTTTAAAAACAATGGCTTTCTCAAGCTCGTCGCTCTGGCTCTCGCCCTCCTCGCCGTCGCCACCTCCGCCCAGGCTCCCAAGCCTCCCCCGAGTTCGCCGCCGCCTCCCCTCCTCTCCTCCGCCCGACCTCGTCGCGGTAGCTCGCCGTCGCTCCCCGTCTCGCCCTCGACTACGCCGGAGTTCGTCGTTGCGCCTGCCACTTTTGAACCCTATTAGAACTAACATTAATAACGTACACACTCAAAAGTTTCCTTTTCCATGGATCGGATTGAGATTACGTTATCCTTGCATTACATGAACATATTATACTCCTAATCCATGCTCACGTAACTCAAATTACATAATGCCGAGCTTATGTAATTAAGCCATGCAGCTGATTACGTGATCAAAATAGAAGCATAATCCAACTTCTGCATGCATTAATTATCTCTAGCTCATCTTATATAAAGGCCATCAACCTCTGTGTTTTAATTTCTCACATCAATATCCATCTCCTACATCACAAACAAACAAACAACTGATCCTCGTATATAATTCTCTCTTGCAATTAATTAGCTCTCTTTTGACCAACTCCTCTTTCAAATTACTCATGGCTAATTATTCGTCTCTCTATCTTCATCGTCACGGCCGCCGCCGTTCTCCTCTTCTTGAGTCCTCGTGCAGCTGCCAACAGGCCACCGCCCGCTTCCCTCGGCGACATCGGCACCTATAACACAATTGTATCGCTCGGCACCCCCACAACTCAATATTCAAAGCCACGGTGGACGTCGCCGGGGACTTCATCTGGGTCCAGTGTTAGTTCTATTTTATACCACGTTAGTTCTATTCTGTAGAGTGTTAGTTCTAATCTGCACAGTGTTAGTTCTATTCTGTAGAGTGTTAGTTCTAATCTGCACAGTGTTAGTTCTATTCTGTAGAGTGTTAGTTCTAATCTGCACAGTGTTAGTTCTATTCTGTAGAGTGTTAGTTCTAATTTTAACCACGTTAGTTCTAATTTATACCACGTTAGTTCTAATTTATACCAAGTTAGTTCTAATTTATACCAAGTTAGTTCTAATTTATACCAAGTTATTTCTGTTCTGTAAAGTGTTAGTTCTAATCTGTAGAGTGTTAGTTCTATTCTGCACAGTGTTAGTTCTGTTCTGTAGAGTGTTAGTTCTAATCTGCACAGTGTTAGTTCTATTCTGTAGAGTGTTAGTTCTAATCTGCACAGTGTTAGTTCTATTCTGTAGAGTGTTAGTTCTAATCTGCACAGTATTAGTTCTATTCTGTAGAGTGTTAGTTCTAATCTGCACAGTGTTAGTTCTATTCTGTAGAGTGTTAGTTCTAATCTGCACAGTGTTAGTTCTATTCTGTAGAGTGTTAGTTCTAATCTGCACAGTGTTAGTTCTATTCTGTAGAGTGTTAGTTCTAATCTGCACAGTGTTAGTTCTATTCTGCACAGTGTTAGTTCAAGTCTGTAGCGTGTGATGGCTTGTTAGTTCTATTTTATTACACGTTATATCTAATTTATACCACGTTATATCTAATTTATGTTAGTTCTAATTTAAACCACGTTATAAACCTAATTTATACCATGTTATATCTCATTTATACCAAGTTAGTTCTATTTTATAACAAGTTAGTTCTAAAATTTTAACCAAGTTTGTTCTAATTTATACCA
>NC_033800.1:61358131-61420237 GCF_001876935.1 Asparagus officinalis | reverse complement strand
AACCAGCCCTCTCTCTCTCTTCCTCTCTCTCACCATCAAACAACCCAGATCCGAGCTCCTCCACCCCCTACCACCTCGCCATCATCCACCTCCGACGACACCAACGTCGAACCCGTAGATCTGCTCCGTCAACCCTCCAAGGTTCGCTCAACTCTCTCTCTGTCTTCAACATCTTGTAAAAGGTGAAATAGTTCACCTTTTAGTCTGAAAAGTTTTTTGTTTTTTGAAGAAACCAGTTGAAAAACGAAGACACACATAAGTGACGCATAAGTGAATCCAGATTCAGTATGTGAGGTGTTTGTTTTTTACCATAAAAATCGTAATTTTTTGCTGTAAAAGGTGAAATCTTTTCATGGTTTAAAATTTTATAGCTTGTTTTTTACCATAAGTTTCTTATTCTTTTTATTTAAAATTTTATAGCTTGTTTTTTATCATAAGTTTCTTATTCTTCAATATAATCCAGATTCACTGGGGTGAATCCAGATTCACTGGGGTGAATCCAGAGTCACTCCAGCGAAAGCTTGGATGGTTAGGATGGTTTTTAATGAATTGTTGAAGAAATAAATGCATGTGCTGTAATTTTGAAGAAATAAACGCATGAGTGAATCTAGATTCACTGCAGTGAATCCAGATTCAGTTATGTGAGGTGTTTGTTTTTTACCATAAAAATCGTAACTTTTTGCTGTAAAATGTGAAATCTTATCATGGTTTAAAATTTTATAGCTTGTTTTTTACCATAAGTTTCTTATTCCTTTTTGTTTTTTATTTTTGCAGATTTGCTATTGTTTGATAACGAGTTTCAGTTCACTAAATCTGGATTCAATTCAGTGAATCTGGATTCACTCCAATGAATCGAGCTTCAATATAATCCAGATTCAATGGAGTGAATCCAGATTCACTCCAGCGAAAGCTTGGATGGGAGGAGCTCGGATCTGGGTTGTTTGAAGGTGGCGAAGGAGATGGAGAGGAGGTTGACGGCGTCGGGTCTGAGGGAGCGTCTTCGGTTCGTCAGAGCGGCTTCGGTTCGTCGGAGGGAGCTCAGGGGCAGTGGAGTTGGAGGAGCTCGGTGAGGAGTTAGTGGTGTTTGTGGTGGTGAGAGAGAGGAAGAGAGAGGGGGCTGGTTCAAGCTTTTGGGAAATGGAGGAGAGAGAGAGAGAGGAGAATATATATATATATATCATACTCCTTTTAAAAACACGAGTTAGGGAAAATCTTTCGGTAGACAAAAATACCCTTGAAATAATTCAAATACTAACCCATTAAGTAAGAGCAAGTTGATAAATTGATGAATTCTTATTGGATATACATATTATGAAAATAGGAGTATAGTTTAAATTGAAATGTAAACATGAATAAAATTATTAAATGCCAACTTTACAAATATATACAAGATAAAGAGCGTATATACAAAAAACAAACAAATCAACGAGACAAAAAATGTTTGCCCCAAAGGTCGAACCTAGAAACAACGCAGATCTATAAATGTACATAATATGGATGAGATATTTGCAAAATTCACCAAAAAAATTAAAGAGACAAGAGTCGTTCTCAAAATTATAAAAAAGAAAAATTCAAAAAAATGGATGTGATCTGAGGACACAACATGGCGATCTCTCACCGATTAAACTTCAAGTAGTTCACAGTAGTGCATAATGAGTTTCAAAGTTTAATTATATTATTATTATTTAAATAAAACTCTATTTATAATTGTTATTCTCTCACATGCAACAGCACATGCCAATATATATAAGCCAAGAAATTACAATAATTTTCATAGCACTTTCATCTCATTCTATAGATATGTGCCTTTGTTATTTTCTTCTTATAAGATTGATTAGATTATTTTAAAGCAATTAATTATATTGTGTATTTAATCTTTTTCATATTAAGAAATAACAATAATTTTCACAATATTTTTATCTATTTTCTTTTTATTAGATTTGACTAGATTATTTTGAAGCAATTCATTATATCATATGTTTGATCTTTTTTTAATATCAGAAATTACAATAATTTTCATAACACTTTCATCTCCTTTAACATGTATATATGCCTTTGTTATTTTCTTCTTATTAGATTAGATATGTTTAAAAATTATGAATTATGAAATTGTAATAATTTTTAAATCACTTTAATCTATTTTCTTCTTATTAGATTAGATCACATTATTTTAAAGCAATTAATTATATTGTATATTTGATCTTTTTTTAGATCACAAAGTTTAATTATACTTTTATTATTTAAAAGATACTATTTGTATAAAAATCAAAGAGAATCTCACACGTATTTTAGATCTCAATACCAATTGTAATACTTACATATTAGTGTTGGTTAAAAAAAATTCATGCATGAGCTTAACTTATATGATCATACCTTAACCGGATTAGATAGTTTATTTTTTTCACCCAAACTCTTCCACAAAGCCAAACGAGAATAGTAATGCTATAGCTATATATATCCACAAGACTACATATATCTTGAAAATAAATGAAGAAAACTACACAAACAAAAATCATATTAATTACCCCACACACTTACTATTTTCAAAACCACACTTCTCCATTTCCATCAATAATATATCCACATACCCAAATTAAGCTCTTGGAGTTTCCCCCTCACCAACTACATCATTGATCAATCCTCATTTTTTCTTTGTATTTAAATTATATAACATTCATTGCGATAAGGACTCACCTGGGTCCTCTGCCTGCCTTGAACGTCCAATAAAAATAATAATGTACTAAGCCTTGTAGTTATTTAATAATAAGATCATGTCATTATAAACAAATTAAGCAAATGTTAATAATTCTTAAGAATGTACTGCATTCTCCTAGTTTTCACTGTAAACTTGTTAGTTGTTTATTCCTGACCCCAATAGATTTCTAAAATTAATCTTGAGGGTTGTTTGCATTAAAAAGTTTTGTTAGAGGGCTCATACAGTCTGTTTTATAGTTTAAGATTGTCAACATATTTTGTCTCTAATACATATCAATTATGAGTAATAATATAACTTGATTGATCTAAATATATCATAATATATTTATGGACTCTTGTCTTGTATTTTGCTCTTTATTATATATCAACCTGATAACACAATTGATATAAACGATGAAGACACTATTGTAGAATTACCTAAGAAAAAGATAAATGTGGAGAATGATTAATTTCGGCTCAATTAAATATGAAAAAAAGAAGGAACAAATGGTAATATTTTTGAATATTTTATAGTAGAACTTATTTTTTTTTTAGTAAAATTAGGAACCTTCAGAAGGGATTTTGATGCAAAATTTTTAATATGCTTATGTGAATGATTTTGTCATATAAAATTAAGCTAGAGTCACCAGTAATATTTAGTATTTATTTTTTTTATTTGATCCAATAAACAAATATGTTACATGAAGTTTGATATATACAAATTTTAAAAAATAATGTTGTTTATGCAAGTATATAAAAGTATATTGATCCCAGTTTTACATGCAAATCTATTTCATGGCAAATGTAATAATCCATGTTTAAAGATTAACTTAAGATGAATCTAACTTATCTTATAGCAAGAAAATAAATAAATAATTTTGATATTTAACTACGTGCATTACACGTACATAAGAACTAGTGTGTGTGTGTGTGTGTGTGTGATTAATGTGTATCTTTGACAATGAGGGAGATTCCCTCCTTAACAATGATGTGAAATAATTTTTACCATGTGAAATTCTCTCTCCTACTTTATTCTCTCTCATTCACATGGTGGGGATAGTGTCACATTATTGTCAATGAGGAAAATCTCCTCTTTGTCAAGGATACTCATTAATCTCTCTATATATATATATATATATATATATATATATATATATATATATACTTATACCTATATATAATATATACTACTATATATCATATATATATATTATATATGAGCATTAATGAGTATCATTGCGCATAGCGAGGCCCAGCACTTTCCCCTTCCTTGTCGCCTATGTCGCACACCACATCCCCACCATCCTCATTATAAAGTAGGCCCACAAATCCCCACCAACTCACACCTACTCTCTCCCTACTTTCATCGACCGCATGCCGTGGAGATTCGCCTGCCACCTACGCGCCGCTCAAGGCAGGAAATCCCCTCCTATGACAACAGGACTACTCATATAACTCTCTCTACTATATATGATATAGTAAGACTCCTACTCACTTAAGTTTGATGTCACTAAACCCTCTCCTAGCCCCACTTATTTATTGAACCTATAAAAATATTTTCATATCATGCCAAGGATTTCCAGACAATATGAGTGCGCCCTAAAAAGTTTCGTGCTGGACAACTTTTTTTTATCCACTTAATGTTAAACACAAGTTTTTGCCCTCTCTCCTCTCTCTACTCTCTACTCTCTCTCCTCATATATTACTACTATAACTACTCATATAATATATAATATATACTATATCATATATATATAATATAAAAGCCTAGCTGTTCATGCTCCCCCGGCCTGCCCGCTGGACTGTTGGCACGTGCAAACCGTGGGACCCATCGAGAGCAACTCGATGCTAGTTAGAGTTCACTACCACTACGAAAATGCTAACACTAGTTGTTTTAGGCCTTGGTATTTTCTCTATTTAAACCACTAACATTTCTTCACACTAGTCTATGTGGGACTAAAGTGGTGGTATCACAATCACCCCACCTTACAATAACGACGTCCTCGTCGTCACGACATGACAATTGGCACATCTCAGTGTTACTTGCCAGGCAATGTGGACTCTAAAGGTGGCTCCTACCACATCCATGCGGTGTAGCACTTAACCATGTATAGCACTTAGATCCACACTTCCTGCTGGCAACATCTCTGATATCATTTGTCACGCCTCGGGCCCGCGGGCCTGTTGGCGCGTGAAAGCCGTGGGACCCACCGAAAGCAACTCGATATTGGCTAAAGTCCACTACCAAATATTAGCACTAGTTATTCTTGGACCTTAGGCTTTTTTCTATTTAAACCACTAGCATTTCTTCACACTAGTCCATGTGAGAGTAAAGTGAGGATGTCACATAGGTTGCTCAGGCTAACTCCACTAGGTTTTTTTAACAAGATCTTTTATTTAATCTCTTTTATTTACTAGAACCCCAAAAGTATAAGCTATATTTCGTTAGAAACTATAACCTATCAATCAGTTAATCCTAGCAATTAGACTCTTTATTACTAGGGTTTAACCTCCCAAGAATAGGCTATGCCTAATTAAAGTCTATAATCTAGCAATTTATAATTAGTTCTAGTTTTAAGTTAATTAATCTAGAGATTTTGTTACTAGGGTTTAATCCCCCAAGTATAGGCTATATGCCAAAATTAATTATTATCTATAATCTATCAAATTATAATTAAGTTTAGCTTTAATTAATCCAGACTAATTTTTTCTTTACTTAAATTAAAGAGATCTTTTTATTAATCTAGATTAGTTACCTATCTTTGTTAACCTAAGCTCTCTAAGGGTGATTAGCTGCTACTCACGATTTACAAAGACTAAACAAGATTAAAGAAGAAAAAAGAAAAGAGAGAAGAAGAATAAGAAAAGAAAAATAAGAATATAAATTGCAGAAATTAAATGCAAAAGTTAATAATTTACTAAATTGAAGAAACTAAACAGAAGAACTTGTACTCCAAACTAGCAAGCAAGAAAGAAAAACCTTATTGAACTCTTGGGAATTGAATGTGTGAAATACAATGGCTATAGATCCTCATTTATACTGTGCGTGAACCTCTCATAACTGTGGGGTTTGACTTGGTCTCCAAGTGACCCTCACAAATAGGGGTGCCAAACCGTATCCGAGGAAATATCCGTAACCGTATCCGTTAGGATACGAATATGGTTACTCAAATCTATAACTGATAGGATATGATTACGGATACAGTTTTGTAGTGAAATATCTGTATCTGTATCCGAAAATATCTGAATACATATTGGTCATACTTTTACGATAGTTTTGAGTCTTAGATTATGGATTTGTGATTAATTTTGATGATCGAGATGTCTAATCTTAGCTTTTCAATCATAATGAACATATTAACGAACTTTTTTTGTATCACATGACTATATTTTTCTGAATATTATCTAGTTTTCTAATATCCTTTTTGTATCCACATGCATATCCGTTTATATATCTGCATCTATATATGTAACCATATCCGATTTTGGCAGATATGGATAATAATTTTTCTTACCAACGTATATCTGTATCCATATCCGTATCAGAGATGAGTAAGCGAATATGGATATGATAAGTGTCATATCCGAGCCGTATCCGCTCCGTTAACACCCCTACTCACAAACGTAGGATTTAACTTGATCTCCAAGTAATTGAATATTTATTTTCTAATCCAAACAAAACTCTAAAAATATTTATTTTCTAATCCAAACAAAACTCTAAAAGCTGATTAATTTTGGATTTCTGTCAAAAACAATAACTGGTGATGGAACTATGGAAATAGGCCAATCTAGACAGCTCTGTCTTGTCGAAATAGGCAATTTTCATGTATAATATGTTACATTTGGACATACGGTTTGAAAGACAATTCCTTTGAAATAGGCAATTTTCATGTATAATATGTTACATTTGGACGTACGGTTTGGAAGACAATTCCTTCTCATTGTGGTAGACAATCTGAATCCGAATTTGACATGGTATTCTTTTTCTTGGCCCCTATCTAACTTGATTCCCTGCTGAAAATCCAATTGAGTCTGGATTTATTCTTCTAGAATTCGAGTTTGCCATATTGATCCGACATCTTCAAATTACTTCTTAATATTGATCATCACACACATTTCCTTAAGCTTACTAATGAATATTTAAGAATCCTCAGTGTCGGCACCAGTGAATTTGGGGCAGCATGCTAATCTAATGAGGTTTTAGCTCGAAGTTTTCAACCATTGCAGCTGGAAGTGGTATCCTGCAGTTTATTTGTCACTATCATGAGGAGTTCCTTTCTTGGTTAACGTAAGTAATATCCTGTAGCTTCAGAAGCCTGGCCTGAGAATTTGCTGGCTGATGTAATAACAACATGAAATAGAAACTGCCAGAAATTCCCAAGATAACAATAGACAGACCACGGTTATTAAAAGATAAGCAAATTCAAGATGATAGATGGTACATATCTTTACGAGTGAGTACAGTTCATGTTCATTTTTGGCAATCAAGCTGATACCACTTACAGCAATACCCGTCTATATGGATTTGAGGAAAACTCCATGATTTGAAATTCTCAGCCTTTTTCAGACCTTTCACTGAAAATGATACACTTGCTTTCAGAGCTGGAATATGTCTCAATCAGACGACGTTTAGGCCTACAGGCCTACAGTCACGACGTTTAGGCCTACAGTCACAAAAGCAAACATTATGGCAAAATTTATCAAATTCCAAAAGCATGGCTAGCCATAAGTAACAAAAAATGAGCAGAGATTTCGCACAAACTGCTATCTTACAATATATGACAGCATTTACCTTCTTTGCCTGTACTAGTGCTCTTACATATATACCTGTTGGCATCTAATCTCTTCTAGAAATATTCTGACCGTCTTTCCTTACAAACAGCTTGTTTATATCTTCAGTAACCACATTGCTCCTGCCAAAGAACAAACGCAATTAAATAATTAATGTTGGTTTAAAAATAAACATTCTCCATATCTTCAGTAACCACATTGCTCCTGCCAAAGAACAAACTCAATTAAATAATTAATGTTGGTTTTAAAAATAAACATTCTCCGTATCAAAACCCACGAAGCTTCAATAGATTTGTAAAACACCGCTTCTAATTCCCAAGCATCAGAGCATATTGGAGAAGGAATGCCAGTATTACATGAAACAAGTTACCCAAGTGACTTAAAGTAGAGAACAATTCCTCAACAGGAATAAGGCTTCAAGAAAAAGTGAGGTTAGAGAGCTGGAGATACGCAATCTAATGCTTCTTTTAACTAAAGGAGAACAATGAGATGAACAGTAAATCCTAATCAGCAACTCCAACTAAGCATTTTAATTTTTTTATTAAAAGAAAAATTAATCCCCAGATAACCGCCTCAACATGTCCTCCTCTCTCCGATAACCGCCTCAATAAGATAAAATTACTCACCGACCGCCCTCCTCTCTCCGATAACGCCGCCCCTCTCACTTCTCTCTCTCTCTCTCTCTCTCTCTCTCTCTCTCTCTCTCTTCTTTTTCACTTTCTCTCTCCTCTCCCAAAAAAACCAAATAACGAAATACCACTTACCACCCCTGTTATAGGGTTTCGCCGCCGCTGACACCCAAAGTGCCTTCCCTCAATTTCTAGGGTTTCGGATCTGAGGGAAAGTTTGAAGATCATCGGATCTAAGGGAAGTTATTCGTCGACTGACGGTCTAATTCCGGCGATCGTGGGATCGATTAGAATTTACGGCAATCGGAAGGGAATTCTAGGGTTTTGGGAATGGAATTTGATGAGATTTTACGAGATTAGCGTAGGATTTGAAGGCTGATGTTGTCGTTGAGGAGTAGGGATGAAGGGAGGAGGGGGGATGGGGTTAGGGTTTCGATCGATGGAGGAGTACCAGCTTGAAGAAGGCGAAGGAGAGGTCTTCTTCAGACGCAAGGACGATGCTTACATAGATCCTGAAGTCACATTCTCTTATATCGTAAGAAACTTTGGTTTGTTTGATTGTTAAAAGGTAAAAAAAATTTAATGGGTGTAGATATCTAAATTATTTGTTTATAAGCCAAACACTAAAAATTATTTGTTTAGCACTAAATGAACTATCAAAATAATCAACCGAAGTGAAGGCATTAATTAAGGTTACAGGGACATTAACAATGCAACTCTTGGTTTCTTCTGAAATGTTTGATTTCATCTCTTTTGATTTTTATTTGGATAGTAGGTCAAACTAACTAATTTCCACATTAAATTGGCTTAGTTGCACTTAAATACCCTATGGTTTCACCTACTGGATATATATGTGCAAATTTGGTTAAACTTAGGGTAATTATGTGCAACTAAGCCGCTTGAATTTGAAAACATATTTAAATAACTTCTTGGAATTATAATGAAACATGTGAAAAGGATAAATGAAACTATCTTTGAAGTATCATCTTGATAAGATGCTGAGGAAATAAGGATAATTACCACAATGTGTTTTAATCTAGATGCGATAGTTATACATGTGGGTTAGAGAGAGCACCACCATTGCCCTATTTAATTCAGTCTATCTTTTTTTTAGTATATAATGTTTTGGTTCTATGTTAATTTTGTTACTTTGGTCCTTTTAAATTTTGAGTATTAGTTAGTATATATATTTGCAACAAAAGCACATGTAAAGATTTGAACTTTATTTAAAAATCTATTCATCAAGGTTGTATAGTATTGTAGGTGACTAATCTGTGTGTGGTTTGGTTGAAATTTATTTTAAAATTTATTTTAAAATTTATTCATCAAAGTTGTATCCTATAATAATTAAGCAATCTACATTATATATATTGAAATCAAAAGTACAATTATATTACTAACTAAATCTTATTTCTGTTTTTTTGGGTAGAAATACAGGGTCTAATCTTCTCTGTTCTTCATTTCACATTAGCATCAACTTAGAGAACTGAATGTACAATATATCTTTTGTAATCAGTTTTCCTTGGTATGTTTTGATGATCTTTGATGCACTGCTATGTTAGGAGAAGTAAAATATTTTTATTAGTCATGTTATTCTCTTGCATCAAAAGGAAAATTACAAAATATTTTTTTAATATTTTTATTAGTCATGATATTCAATCAAACTTGATTGAATATCTAAACAAAAAAAAAGCAAATAACACCCCTATACTTCATATCTAAAGCAGAATATTTTATTTTGATAACATGTTCAATATTTGCAGAAAATCTTTTAGAAACCGTGCTTTGCACGGGTCTAAATACTAGTAAATGATAGAGAAGGCACAAGTTTTGATGGCTACAGGCCCACAGCATTATCAGAATGATGAATATGATACCAATTATTAGACTGAGTGGTAGCAGCAGAAAAAAGTATTTATAGCCATCAAAGTATATCGTCTTCAATAAGCAACCCCCTCGAATAGATCTTCAATTTTCCAACTACAGAAGTTTGATTTTTGAGGAAAATTATTAGCGCATTCATCATACATAAAAAAATAAGTTCAGTGCAATACTGAAAATTATAGACGGATAGACGTTGCAGTTGCAGACAAAATTAGACAACGACCAACTGTCCTCAACAGGTAGAAAATTCATCTCAACCAGGATATCAAAAAGGTTCAGCAAAAATATAACACCACTGTAAAATAGTAATGACAAGAGGAAATGAGTGCAACTAAAAAATAACAATAAAAAAAGTGTAAACCATTTTATCTTCCTTTCCCTTCGGTCAATCAGAATCATTTCTCAAGTCAAATACACGGAACAGGTATTATCAATAGTAAATGAAACTAAAAATTTAGTAGACATACACAATACGTCAAACTTCAAGCATCGCACAGAACAAAATACATGGAAAAGGTATCATAAAACTGAAACTAAATATTGTATAGATGTGTGCCATCCTACCCCCTCTCCTACTCCGTTCCTATGAACAATAACTAAAATAGTAATTGAAAACTTAAAACTTTCCAGACATACAGAATCTTCTTCTTTCTCTTCTGTAATCTCCGAGAGCCAACTCAAAAATCAAAACAGGCTATCAACTTTAAAAAGCCGGCAGAACCTTATTTCACGGCTTATATATCACTGTAATATTTCGCTTTCCCATTCGTTCCCATTCAGTGTAACTGTGAAACGTTTTTGGCCTTTCTAAACTTTTCTATGCCAAATGTAAACCATTATATGTTTTCATATTCCAACATTTTGGCTTGATGAATTAATCACACAATTGACATTTGACATGTTAGATTAGATTATGTAGTACTGATATCCCACATGCTGAAATGAAAATGTAACACTAAGAAATGATTATGAACTAACCTCCCACGGAGCTGTGGTGGAATTAACTTGCTACCCACAGTGTCTGGTATATTCCTTGAATGGGGCAGGGATCCCCTAGGCTGTTTACTCTGCCGACTAACTAATGAGGATCCATTTGTCTCTCTTTTACGCGATTCGCCAATAGCAGCTGCAACTCTAGAAGAGTGGTCAAACATCATGGTTGGATTCGACGAAAAAGATGACGAAAAAAGAAGCGATGCATCTGGGAGTTTTTCCATCTGTGGGGGAGGCACAGGGGGTGCAATGCTAGGCTGATGCAATGAAGATGAAGTCATGTTATTCCTGCAATAAACAGGTGAAAATGTGATCAGAAGGTTATAAAGCATTAAAACGCTGCAGAAGAAGTCAATTTTGCCATCGGAATAATATCAGATTTAATCTCACAGCTGGTGTATAGCACCACGGTGTCTCATAGTTTCTCACAATAAACACCCAATATCAAACAACAAAGGGACTGACAACAAGCATATGCGCTAGACGCGATGATCATCAACACTGACCGTGAAAGTGATGTTACGTTGACACGAAAGCTCTAAGAATTGTAGAGCAGTGACCACTCATTCGAATAACCGCTTTCTATAAATTTAGAATTGAAAGTAGAGATGTGAATGCCAAGCATGAACCCTTCAAAATCGATGCCATTGCTTCTTGTTATCGTGCACAATTCTGACTGAGAAAACCACTGGCAAGAGGAAGTTGCATGCATCCCCCAAATATCCAAAAAAAGCCGTAATATATAGTTATTGAGCTTTAGTTTTAATGTCTGCACTTTATAATCTCAAAACCCACTATAGTAATCTCAAGGAGATCTGAACAGATAACAATGCGAATGACTTCTTTAAACTAAACCCTAACCAGGAGAACATTTCAATCCCCAAAAGTTATTGTACAAACTAAACCCTAATTTTACAAAAGCGCACAAGGGGAACCCTAACTTTTCCTATAACACTAGAACTCAAGTCAAATTCACAATAAATTCCAAAGTAAAAGAGATTACTGATTCTGGCGATCCGATGGAGGGATCGAAGCACTGGAATCAACTGCCTTCTTCTCTTCTCCTCCTCTCTCGATAATTTCGTCGGTCTTCTCTTCAATTTTTTCATCCTCGTCGTCTGAAGACGAGGCGTAATCTACCAGCGACATCTCTCTCTCTCTCTCTTACTATTTTCTTCCACAAATCCAAAGCTCAAAATTATTTGGAATGAGAACTAACTAGATCGTACTCAGCGTCTCAACCGAAGGAAATGTCGGTTCAAAATGTTAAGCCTTATTTTCACTTTGGTATCACAAAATTCACCTCTTTCTATACTTTGATACCACAAACTTTGCGTCCAATTTCACTTTGGTACCTCAAAGATTTTTTTTTCTTTTTTTTTTTTGACATTTTGATATTTTAAAGTTTCAGTTCTATTTCACTTTGTATCCCATCTACCTTCCTTTAGTTTTTCCTCTTGGAGCTGTTTGGTTGGATGGAAATGAAGTTGCAAGGGTAAATAAAGCAACTGGATTTGTAAAAATCATTGTTTGACTTGCTACTTTGTAGTTAGGAGTAAATGAACATGCATTTCGTAGAATTTTTTTTATAACAAATGCTACAATCAATTCGGTGAGAGGAAAAGCTATGAATTTCAAAAAATATAAATATAATTCTATTTGATAAAAAAAATCTTTTTAAATCTAAATAGAACCACCTACACCAAGTTTCCATATATGACAAAATTATGTAGTTTTTGTGCTACTTATGTTTTAACCAAACACTGAATTTGTACTAGAAATATATTTCCCATAATACAATTGTAGATATCTAAACAATAAATTGAAATTGATTACCTAGGACAAATGTTACATGTAATATTTGTTACAATTTATTTTTATAGCAACCCAAAAAGCCCAGCTAATATATTTAGATTCATTTTGCCCACTCGCTAACCCATAAAAGACTAACAAGAAAATATAACAGAATTAAGACAACGATATCGAAATTGAATGAGATTGAAACTTTGGGCTTGAACCTGTTAAAAAAAATTACCTTGGAGTATCAAACTGAATTGTGATTAAAACTTTCAGGCATCAACTTGAAGATGAGCAAACTTTTAATCCAAATCGCTATCAGGAAAAAGTTCGTATGGTTAAGCTATCGATAAGCCCAATCAACGGTCCAAGCCCAAATTAAAAAGTCCGAAGCCGGACGCAAGTCCGCTAGTTGATAACCCCCGAAAGATCTTCTAGAATTAGTTAGTTTTCAACTCAAGACCTGTTGGATGACGAAGCATAATAAAAGTGGACTATCATAGGCTTTTCGTTGAAAGTAGCAAATCTAGTTTGGATTACTCCAAATTTCCTCATAACCTAACGTATATTTAGAACGACAGAGTATGAATATATATTTCTAAAAGCAATATGTTTTTTTTCCCTTTTTTCCCCTTTTTTTACAATTGCAATATGTACTTTAGCGGACAAAGGAAGTTCATTCTTTGACAGAATGCAACGGCTTTGGCTTCTAAACTTGGAGAAGAGCGTATAATGTTAAAAAAAGTCAAGAAAGGTGAAGCATGAGTGGAGAAGAATTTGATTTTGTAACGCTATTGCCATCCTAATTGTTGTTGTTCCCTCCTCTCCATGCATTTTTTGTTTCACGTAGTACAAAATTGAACACATTTTATAGTAAATATTACAAGAATGAGGATGGGTTTAAATCCAATTAAGTAGTAATTAGATAGAATCTAATTGTCTTAATATTTACCATATATTTCAACTTGAAATAATGAGATTATATTACATAACATTCTACTATTGTTTTGAACACTATCTTTGTCATAAAGGACGTTATTATAATATTAAAAATCATATGTAATATAAATTTATCCCTTAAAGATGGAATGTAAACTAAATCTACTCCTCTATACTTAAGGGAGAATAAAAAAAATTATTGTTTATGCTACAGTAATACTGTATCATAAACAATAAATCAAATCTGGTCCTCTGAGCTCGAATTTGTTGTTCATACTACAGTAATTTGCTATAGTATAAACAGTAAATCAAATCTGCTTCTTCATACTTGGAGTTACTATTCATATATACTACAATAATTTACTATATAATAAGTAGTAAAACAAATCAAATATATTAAAATTTAGATCATTCTTTAAGTATAAATGAGTAGATATTGTTGGGAATTTAACGCCGAAATCCCTAATGCAACAGAAACGCAGAATAGATAACAGTACACAAGATTTACGAGGTTCGGCAACTGCCTACGTCCTCGGGAGCCACACAGTCAATTTCTTATTTAATCTAACAAGAAATTACAAATCAAGAGCAAATCTCTAAACTGAGATTCCTCAAATGAACACTGTAGCTACAGTGTTAATACCACAAGGTAAAAGCCCCTCTTACTCTTTTCTCTCTCTTCTTTAAATCCTTATCTATCTCCCTCAAAACTTTGAGCAGCTGGAGATCAAAGGAAAATGCGCTGCTGCGATTTTAAGAGATGAACGCTGCTGCGTTAGGGGGAGAACGCTACTGCGTTAGGGGATCCGCCGTCAGAGAGTTCGGGGAGAGGGAGCAGCAAAACCCTAGGTCGGCAGAGGGCGTTTTATAGGGGATCACGACAGGTGGCGACAGCCTGTCGCGCAGCCACGCGAGCGTCCACGCTCGACCGCTGAGGTCGAAGTCGCCAGACGCGCGACGTCGGAGTTCGAAACGCAGGTCGAACTGCCCAGACGCGAGGGGTCGCGTCAACACACGAGGGTCGCGTCAGCACAAGAACGATCATCGCGTTCGCGCTGAGCGGGGTTCGCCGTCGACTCCGCCATGTCGCCTGCCTTATCCCTGGAGCTCGTCGAGCTCCTCCGCCGGCGGAGGTTGGTATCCACCCCCAACCTAACAATCTCCCACTTGGAGACCAAATCGACGCCAACAGGCTATCCCATCAATATCCTCTCCTGTGTGGCTTCGCCCTCATCATCTATGCATGAGGGCCAACTGAAGTTGCACACAACTCCAGTTTCTGAAAGGTCGCTGCCTTTGTCAACATCGTCGGGCTCTGTATCTTCTGGAACCATTCTGCTCCTTTTTTCACTCGATACACCCACTTGTTGTGACGTGCCTTCTTCCCCATGGGCAACTCAGCTAGTCCCCATGTCTGGTTGGAGATCAGAGATTTCTTCTCTTCTTTCGCAGCAAACTCCCACTTGCTCGCATCTCCACTCTGACAAGCTTCATCAAAGCTTTCAGACTCTCCTCCATTTGTCAGCAACATATAATTCATGTATCTGCTGTTAGGACATCATCTGTATCTACAAATGTTGACTCGCTCTCTGAGTCACCGTCATCTGTCTTGTGCATGTCCTTGTACATCACCTTCTCGTTGAATGTCACATCTCTGCACCTGATCACCTTCTTGTTTTCGTTGTCCCAAATGCGGTAGCCGAACTCGTCTTCACCATACCCGATGAATGTGCATTTCTTGGACTTGGGATCAGGCTCATTCCTGCCTTGATCACTTATATGCACATAAGCTACACAACCGAAAACTTTGAGATGTGAGAGGGTTACCTCCTTTCCGCACCATACCTCTTCTGGTATTCTGTGCTCCAATGGAACCGATGGACCTCGGTTGATCAAGTAAGCTGCTGTGTTGACTGCTTCTGCCCAGAACTGCTTCGGTAGACCTGACTGCATCCGAATGCTTCTGGCTCTCTCTGTCAACGTTCTATTCATGCGCTCAGCCACACCATTGTGCTGAGGCGTGCCGGGCACGGTCCTCTCCATTCTGATACCGTGCTCATAGCAGAACTTCTTGAATCTGGTGTCTTCATACTCACCACCATTGTCTGTTCTGAGTTTCTTTACCCTCAAACCGGTCTCATTCTCGACCATGGCTTTCCATCTTCTGAAAGCCTCAAACACTTCTGACTTTTTCTTCAGAAAGTAGACCCATACTTTCCGAGAGTGATCATCAATAAAAGTCACGAAGTAGTGTTTCCCACCAATTGACGCGGTGGTTGTTGGTCCCCAAACATCTGAGTGAACAAGCTCTAGCTTCTGCTTCCTGGGGGGTCTGCTACTTGTCTGAAAGCTAACTCTCTTCTGCTTTCCAAGTATGCATTCTTCACACACATCAATCTCTACTGATTGTAAACCTGGGAGTTTTCTCTTTGTGTGCATAACCTTCATCCCCTTTTTACTCATATGACCGAGTCTCTGGTGCCATAGCTTTGAAGTCTCATTGCCTGCCGCAACTGAGATCGAACAACATGCACTCGCTGTCATATACAGGGTACCAGTCTTCCTGCCTCTAGCAATCGTCATTGCGCCCTTCGAAATCCTCCAGTCATCGCCATGGAAAGTCATCGTGTAGCCTTCACTAGCCAGCTGGCTTACTGAGATTAAGTTCCTCTTCAGGTCGGGAATATATCTGACATCCTTCAGCTCCCATACTGACCCATTCAGCTTAATCTTCACTACACCTTTGCCAATAATGGCACATGCTTGATCGTCACCAAGATATACATTTCCAAGGTTTCCGGGGATATACTTCTCGAGGAATTCTTTCTGAGAAGTAGCATGGAATGATGCTCCCGAGTCCAACACCCAAGACTCCTCCTTGCTCTCCAAAGAGCATATCAGCGCATCATCTCCTCCTGAGGTGGAAGCAACATTCACATCTGCATTTGCCTCCCACTCCTCCCGTGCACTCCTGCACCGATTCTTGTAGTGCTCGGTTTTCCCGCACTTCCAACACTCGATAGCCTTCGAACTGTTGGGATTTCTGGATTTGAATCTCTTGTCATCTGATCCATTTCCTCTGGTTGAACTTCTACCTCTTGACTCTGTATGCAATACTGAAGAGGTTGTAGCTTCCCCCGACTCTCTCCGTCGGATCTCCTCACTGAGAACCAGATCACGAACGTCGTCAAACTTCAACTTATTGCTTCCCGATGAGCTACTCACAGCTGTGACCGTAGCGTTCCAGGTGTACACCATGAAGCATAAGAGTGAAGTCCTAGATTTGTTTGTGGAGTGGAAGAAGAGATTGGAACTGCAGACTGGGAGAAAGATCAAGACGTTGCGATCCGACAACGGCGGCGAGTATACCTCAGACCCCTTTCTGCAGCTATGTCGAGACGAGGGCATAGAGAGGCACTTCACAGTTAGTCATACACCGCAGCAGAATGGGGTGGCGGAGAGATTGAATCGGTCTTTGCTGGAGAAGATTCGATGTTTATTGGCGCATAGTGGTTTGGAGAAGATCTTTTGGGCTGAGGCACTTTCTTATGCGAGCCACCTCATTAACAGGCTGCCTTCATCTGCGATTGAGGGGAAGACCCCTATGGAGATGTGGTCGGGAGAGACAGCACATGACTATGACCAGCTTAAGGTATTTGGTTGCCCTGCATATTATCATGTTAGAACTGATAAGTTGGAACCTCGAGCTAGGAAGGCCATATTTGTAGGATTCAAGCGTGGTGTCAAGGGATACAAGCTTTGGGATCCAGTTGATAAGAAGATTGTGCTGAGTAGGGACGTCACATTCGATGAGGCTTCTATCTTGAAGCTTCCCAGCTCTCATCAGGTGGAGAGCAACCCGACAGAGGAGATTTCGCAGGTGGTGGAGATTGATGCAGCTCCACAGAGTCCAGATAGTGCAGTATCCATGAGAGTGCCGACTGAGGTGACGCCAGGCGAGCACGACGGTGATGCGGAGGATACGGGTACTCATGAGCAGGATCAGGGACCGACGGCTCAGGTTCAGGATTCTATTGCGGCACGGAGACAGAGGAGAGACATACGGGTGCCAGCACGGTATGCCGACACAGTTGCATATGCACTTCCGGTGGAGAGTATCGATGAGATGGTGCCTACTACATTCAGAGAGGCCGAGCAGAGTTCGGAGGCTGATTCGTGGCAGGTGGCTATGCAGGAGGAGATGGAGTCTCTTCACAAGAACGATACATGGAAGCTTGTAGAGCTTCCAAAGGGGCGGAAGGCGATTGGGTGCAAGTGGGTGTACACGAAGAAGGAGGGCATTGAGGGCACTCCAGTGAGGTTCAAGGCTAGGTTGGTTGCGAAGGGCTATGCACAGGAGGAAGGTATTGATTACAATGAGGTTTTCTCTCCGGTGGTGAAGCATTCGTCGATTCGGATTTTGCTAGCTTTGGTGGCACAGTATGGATTGGAGTTAGATCAGTTGGATGTGAAGACAGCATTTCTTCATGGTGATCTTGATGAAGAAATATATATGACTCAGCCATTGGGATT
The DNA here is from genome assembly GCF_001876935.1 of Asparagus officinalis. Classification (NCBI taxonomy): domain Eukaryota; kingdom Viridiplantae; phylum Streptophyta; class Magnoliopsida; order Asparagales; family Asparagaceae; genus Asparagus; species Asparagus officinalis. The sequence continues at coordinate 61,401,977 of NC_033800.1, read as the reverse complement.
CCGAGCTGCAGGGAAAGATAAGTTGGTTTGCAGGCTAAAGAAATCGCTATACGGTTTGAAGCAGTCTCCTCGACAGTGGTATAGGCGATTTGATGGTTTTATGCTTGGTCATTCGTACACTCGGAGCCAGTTTGATCCTTGCGTGTATTTTCGCAAGTTGAGAGGAGGTGCGTACATTTATTTATTGCTTTATGTCGATGACATGTTGGTTGCTTCAAGTTCCAGGTCAGCTATAGATGAGTTGAAGATTCAGCTTTCGAATGAGTTTGAGATGAAGGACTTGGGCGAGGCGAAGCGCATTTTAGGGATGGAGATCGGCAGAGACAAGAAGAAGGGCAGAATTTGTTTGACACAGGTGGCTTATTTGAAGAAGGTTCTACAGCGATTCCATGTTAGCATGGATACGAAGCCAGTTAGTGTACCGTTGGGAGCCCATTTGAAGCTTTCAGCTGACCTTTCACCGAAGTCAGTTGAAGACCGTGAGTTGATGTCGAAGACTCCATATGCGAGCGCAGTTGGGAGCTTGATGTACGCGATGGTATGTACGAGGCCGGATTTGTCACAGGCAGTGAGCATGGTGTCGAGATACATGCACGATCCAGGAGTGGGTCATTGGGATGCCGTGAGATGGATTTTGAGGTACATTCTAGGTACGCTCAATGTTGGTTTGGTTTATGAGCGGGACACTACAGGTGGGCAGTTATGCATTGGCTATGTTGATTCGGATTATGCCGGGGATTTGGATAAGCGCCGATCTACAACGGGGTATGTGTTCACCTTGACCCGTGCGCCGGTGTGTTGGAGATGCACCTTACAGTCGACGGTGGCTTTGTCTACGACGGAGGCAGAGTATATGGCAGTTACGGAGGCTGTGAAGGAGGCTATTTGGCTTCGAGGACTTCTGGAAGAACTTGGTATATCGCAGCGATCCGTCACTATTCATTGTGATAGCATGAGTGCTATATATTTGGCGAAGAATCAGGTTTTTCATGCGAGGACGAAGCACATTGACGTTCGTTATCACTTCGTTCGAGATGTTCTTGAAGATGGCGATGTGGAGATTGTGAAGGTCCATACGAAGGATAATCCGGCGGATATGCTCACGAAGGTGGTTCCAAGCAACAAGTTTGATCATTGCAGAAACTTGTTGAATATTTGTGATTGTTGAGGCCGTTGGCGGCCATTTGGATGAACTACGGGCGGCTTGATCCCTTGGGAGAGGGGGTACGTAGGCAACCATGGTGGTGCAGCCGTATTTGGAGAGACGACACATTGATGCTCTTGGTTTGGTGTCGGCTCATTTTTGGCAAAATTCGCCGAGGTGGAGAATTGTGGAGAAATCAGGAAAAGAATCAGAAAAACCAGAAAAACTGGCATAAGTCGACTCATGCACTGTGCACGAGTCGACTTACGATCTGCAGCCGAATTGTGATTTTAGCCTCTGTCAAGTCGACTTAGCATGACTGTTAAGTCGACTTATGGCAAGTCGACTTAACAGTCTGTTAAGTCGACTTATGAAGTGTTCTCCAGTTGTTGATTTTCTCTCTGTCAAGTCGACTTGTGCACACTGATAAGTCGACTTATAGCGGGTTTTTTGCATACGCAGGTTTCCTATTTGCAGTCTGATTGGGGTTTTGTTTTGATATAAATAGGGAAACGATTTGTGAGGGTTTTTTATCAGAGATTGAGGAATCTTTTGAGCATTGTGAGAGGGAGATATTGTGAGCAAGGTGAGATCTTTGGTTGAGGGTTAGTTTGAGAGAATTTGTGTGATTGTAACCCTTTGTACTCTCCTTGATTTAGTGAAATCTCCCCATCCTCTCCCCGTGGACGTAGGCAAATTGCCGAACCACGTATATCTCTGTGTTTGGATTGATTTGGCTTTATTGGTTGGATTTGTGCAAGAGTTTGTCTTTCTTCTACTCGTGATCACAGGTTCGTTGTGAGTTCGTGCAAGGCTTCCGCAAAGGCGCGCGACAAGTGGTATCAGAGCTCAGATTCAGATCTAGGGTTTTGGATTAGGTGGAGGAAGATTCAGTTTGAAGCTTGGTTCTTGGAGTTCTAGGCTTTGGTGGAGTTAGGGTTTGAAGTTGCCGTTGAAGATCTCGCTTTCCTCGTGTGGTTAGGAGTTCTATTTGGAATCCAATCTAGGGTTCAGTTGGGTAATTTCTTATTCTTTCAAAGTTTGGATCTTTCTCTACAATTTGGAAGTTGTGATTATGGGTGAAGTAATTGGTGAAAGCAGCAAGATGACAGGCACAGTTCAAGTGGGTTTTCAGAACACTAAGATTAGTGTTGTGAAATATGACGGCAAGATCAATTTTGGTTTGTGGATGAGCGACGTACAGGATGCGCTCAATGCTCAAAATCTGGAGGAGACCATCATGGTCGATGTGAGGCCACCTAAATATGAAGAGGCGATATGGGAAAAGATGAATCGAAATGCTTGCGGGGTGATCAGGTCCTGTTTGGAACAGGAGCTGAAATACGATGTGATTGGGGTGACGTCTGCGATGAAGATGTGGGAAATTCTCAACAATAAGTACCTTACGAAGAGTGTTGAGAACCGGTTGCACTTGCTGCGAAGGTTATTCAGATTCCAGATGTCCAGAGGTACCTCGCTTGCGGCTCATGTGAACAACTACACTAAGTTGTTGTCGGACTTGGCGAACGTGGATGAGAAGATCACAGATGAGTACAAGGCTATTATTCTTTTGGGCTCCTTACCGGATGAGGAGTATGATACCTTCGTGCTTACGTTGCTGAACGGGAGATCTTCTATCACTTATAGTGAAGTGACTAACGCATTGACGAACTATGATTTGAGGAGGAAGGATAAGGAGACTTCCCGCGCTAGTACTTCAGGAGAGGCCTTGTCGGCGAGAGGTAGAAGCTCATATCAGAAAGGTGGAAACAGAGGGAGGTCAAAGTCAAGAGGTCGTCACCAGCTTGGAAAGAATCAATGTGCATTCTGCAAGGAGCAGGGACATTGGAAAAGAGATTGCCCGAAAGTCAAAGAAAAGGAGAATAGCAAGAATAAGGGCCCGAAGGCCAATGAGGTGAATGTTGCGAAAGGCGATGATTCCGATGATTCGAGCTTTTCTCTTTTGATTACTCCGGAGGTGAACCATTTGGATGCATCGGAGTGGATGCTTGATTCTGGCGCTACTTATCATGTGACTCCTAGGCGAGATTGGTTCTCATCATTTGAGAGACTCGATGGGGGTGTTGTGGTCATGGGAAATGATCAATCCTGTGGCGTTCGTGGGATAGGTACTGTGAGGATTCGGATGCACGATGGAGTAGTCCGTGAGCTGAAGGAGGTGAGATTCGTTCCTCAACTTAAGAAGAATCTTATCTCAGTGGGGGCTTTGGAGGCGAAGGGATTCAGGGTGACCTTTGAGGATGCTGTAGCAAAGGTTACTAAGGGATCTTTGGTGGTGATGAAGGGAGTCCGAAATCATAATTTATATTATCTGAAGGGGAGCACCGAGATTGGCCAGGTTGCTTCGGCGATTTCAGAGGCGGACATGAGCAGACTTTGGCACTACAGGCTAGGGCATACAGGTGAAAAGTCACTGCAGGCATTGTGCAAGCAGGGGCTTTTGAAGGGAGCCAAGAGTGGTAAAGTAGAATTCTGTGAGCACTGTGTACTTGGCAAGAAGACGAAGGTGAAGTTCGGGACGGCCATTCATAGGACGAGGGGCATCTTGGACTACGTGCACACAGATGTTTGGGGTCCCACTAAGACGGCATCACTTGGTGGTCGACATTGGTTCGTCACGTTCGTTGATGACTATTCTAGGCGATGTTGGGTGTACACCATGAAGCATAAGAGTGAAGTCCTAGATTTGTTTGTGGAGTGGAAGAAGAGATTGGAACTGCAGACTGGGAGAAAGATCAAGACGTTGCGATCCGACAACGGCGGCGAGTATACCTCAGACCCCTTTCTGCAGCTATGTCGAGACGAGGGCATAGAGAGGCACTTCACAGTTAGTCATACACCGCAGCAGAATGGGGTGGCGGAGAGATTGAATCGGTCTTTGCTGGAGAAGATTCGATGTTTATTGGCGCATAGTGGTTTGGAGAAGATCTTTTGGGCTGAGGCACTTTCTTATGCGAGCCACCTCATTAACAGGCTGCCTTCATCTGCGATTGAGGGGAAGACCCCTATGGAGATGTGGTCGGGAGAGACAGCACATGACTATGACCAGCTTAAGGTATTTGGTTGCCCTGCATATTATCATGTTAGAACTGATAAGTTGGAACCTCGAGCTAGGAAGGCCATATTTGTAGGATTCAAGCGTGGTGTCAAGGGATACAAGCTTTGGGATCCAGTTGATAAGAAGATTGTGCTGAGTAGGGACGTCACATTCGATGAGGCTTCTATCTTGAAGCTTCCCAGCTCTCATCAGGTGGAGAGCAACCCGACAGAGGAGATTTCGCAGGTGGTGGAGATTGATGCAGCTCCACAGAGTCCAGATAGTGCAGTATCCATGAGAGTGCCGACTGAGGTGACGCCAGGCGAGCACGACGGTGATGCGGAGGATACGGGTACTCATGAGCAGGATCAGGGACCGACGGCTCAGGTTCAGGATTCTATTGCGGCACGGAGACAGAGGAGAGACATACGGGTGCCAGCACGGTATGCCGACACAGTTGCATATGCACTTCCGGTGGAGAGTATCGATGAGATGGTGCCTACTACATTCAGAGAGGCCGAGCAGAGTTCGGAGGCTGATTCGTGGCAGGTGGCTATGCAGGAGGAGATGGAGTCTCTTCACAAGAACGATACATGGAAGCTTGTAGAGCTTCCAAAGGGGCGGAAGGCGATTGGGTGCAAGTGGGTGTACACGAAGAAGGAGGGCATTGAGGGCACTCCAGTGAGGTTCAAGGCTAGGTTGGTTGCGAAGGGCTATGCACAGGAGGAAGGTATTGATTACAATGAGGTTTTCTCTCCGGTGGTGAAGCATTCGTCGATTCGGATTTTGCTAGCTTTGGTGGCACAGTATGGATTGGAGTTAGATCAGTTGGATGTGAAGACAGCATTTCTTCATGGTGATCTTGATGAAGAAATATATATGACTCAGCCATTGGGATTCCGAGCTGCAGGGAAAGATAAGTTGGTTTGCAGGCTAAAGAAATCGCTATACGGTTTGAAGCAGTCTCCTCGACAGTGGTATAGGCGATTTGATGGTTTTATGCTTGGTCATTCGTACACTCGGAGCCAGTTTGATCCTTGCGTGTATTTTCGCAAGTTGAGAGGAGGTGCGTACATTTATTTATTGCTTTATGTCGATGACATGTTGGTTGCTTCAAGTTCCAGGTCAGCTATAGATGAGTTGAAGATTCAGCTTTCGAATGAGTTTGAGATGAAGGACTTGGGCGAGGCGAAGCGCATTTTAGGGATGGAGATCGGCAGAGACAAGAAGAAGGGCAGAATTTGTTTGACACAGGTGGCTTATTTGAAGAAGGTTCTACAGCGATTCCATGTTAGCATGGATACGAAGCCAGTTAGTGTACCGTTGGGAGCCCATTTGAAGCTTTCAGCTGACCTTTCACCGAAGTCAGTTGAAGACCGTGAGTTGATGTCGAAGACTCCATATGCGAGCGCAGTTGGGAGCTTGATGTACGCGATGGTATGTACGAGGCCGGATTTGTCACAGGCAGTGAGCATGGTGTCGAGATACATGCACGATCCAGGAGTGGGTCATTGGGATGCCGTGAGATGGATTTTGAGGTACATTCTAGGTACGCTCAATGTTGGTTTGGTTTATGAGCGGGACACTACAGGTGGGCAGTTATGCATTGGCTATGTTGATTCGGATTATGCCGGGGATTTGGATAAGCGCCGATCTACAACGGGGTATGTGTTCACCTTGACCCGTGCGCCGGTGTGTTGGAGATGCACCTTACAGTCGACGGTGGCTTTGTCTACGACGGAGGCAGAGTATATGGCAGTTACGGAGGCTGTGAAGGAGGCTATTTGGCTTCGAGGACTTCTGGAAGAACTTGGTATATCGCAGCGATCCGTCACTATTCATTGTGATAGCATGAGTGCTATATATTTGGCGAAGAATCAGGTTTTTCATGCGAGGACGAAGCACATTGACGTTCGTTATCACTTCGTTCGAGATGTTCTTGAAGATGGCGATGTGGAGATTGTGAAGGTCCATACGAAGGATAATCCGGCGGATATGCTCACGAAGGTGGTTCCAAGCAACAAGTTTGATCATTGCAGAAACTTGTTGAATATTTGTGATTGTTGAGGCCGTTGACGGCCATTTGGATGAACTACGGGCGGCTTGATCCCTTGGGAGAGGGGGTACGTAGGCAACCATGGTGGTGCAGCCGTATTTGGAGAGACGACACATTGATGCTCTTGGTTTGGTGTCGGCTCATTTTTGGCAAAATTCGCCGAGGTGGAGAATTGTGGAGAAATCAGGAAAAGAATCAGAAAAACCAGAAAAACTGGCATAAGTCGACTCATGCACTGTGCACGAGTCGACTTACGATCTGCAGCCGAATTGTGATTTTAGCCTCTGTCAAGTCGACTTAGCATGACTGTTAAGTCGACTTATGGCAAGTCGACTTAACAGTCTGTTAAGTCGACTTATGAAGTGTTCTCCAGTTGTTGATTTTCTCTCTGTCAAGTCGACTTGTGAGCTCTGTTAAGTCGACTTACGACGGGTTTTTTGCATACGCAGGTTTCCTATTTGCAGTCTGATTGGGGTTTTGTTTTGATATAAATAGGGAAACGATTTGTGAGGGTTTTTTATCAGAGATTGAGGAATCTTTTGAGCATTGTGAGAGGGAGATATTGTGAGCAAGGTGAGATCTTTGGTTGAGGGTTAGTTTGAGAGAATTTGTGTGATTGTAACCCTTTGTACTCTCCTTGATTTAGTGAAATCTCCCCATCCTCTCCCCGTGGACGTAGGCAAATTGCCGAACCACGTATATCTCTGTGTTTGGATTGATTTGGCTTTATTGGTTGGATTTGTGCAAGAGTTTGTCTTTCTTCTACTCGTGATCACAGGTTCGTTGTGAGTTCGTGCAAGGCTTCCGCAAAGGCGCGCGACACAACGTTTAGAAAAACCCAATTTTAAAATCTCTAGAAGCAGAAGTAAGTATTTAGTAGTGTCGTTATTATTAGTTAATATACCAACTCTGTACTTGTTCTTTTTTTTTTTACGAATTCTCTCTGCTTTAAAAACTAAGTGAGATAAACCAAGCCGGTACCATTGAAGACAGCATGAGCTAAGTTGGTAAATTTAAAAGGTGCTAACGAAATCTACAGATTCAGGCAAAAATGAACGACTATAGTGAAGCCTCTAAAATTTGCGTTCCGTGATGAAATGATCAAATCTTGACACCCCGTGTCCAACCACTTCTCAATGTACTCGTCCTCATCTTAATCTCATAATAATTTATCAACTAATATTAAAAAAAAAAAATCAGAGCACGGTGGCTACGAGGGGTTGGTTGAGAGAATATTCCATTTAACAAAGGACGAAAGCGTACAGTAACCCATGGCAAAGTGACAAAGGAGCCTCCTTTGTCTCGTACCCATCAAGTGGGGGTTCTTCGTTCTCCTTTTTTTGGTGTCCTCGTCAGCACCTGCCATTTGCGGGCCCCACCAGCACTCAGGCGGTCACTTTTTCCCTCATTGGCCCATCATCAATTTTTCAATTTTTTAATTTTTTTTCAGTGCTTGCGTTCCCTACGCATATTGTTGATTGTTGACGGGTACCTTTTCGATCCCTTTCTAATAAATTGAGGAGGGTCTTCCCTTTGATTTCCTTTGTGATGAGTCGTTTCAAAGTAAGCCACCGTGAGCACGCCACACAGGGCTTTTTCTCCGTCTCTGTCGCTTGCGTCGTCAAAGTAGAATCATGCATCTTCGAGCATCCCACATACAACCACAAAGTTATGGACCATTGATCCAGAATGTTCTGATATGATTTATATTCAAGCTAGCTAATAATCTACGTCATTAGATGGCGTCGAGGAAAACGAGGTGTGGGCGCAACAACATCACTGTCTGTGCGCATGAGGTTGAGCTGGTCAGGAATGGTCGAGTCGAAGAGCCTGTTGCTCGGATTCTCGGCATAGCACACGTAATAGCACGCTACGCACGCGTGTGGCAATGCCATCGCAATCCTCGTCTGCGCAATTGAGTTCAGAATGAGAAAAAATATATATATATAAATCTCCACCAAAGATAATACGACATGCTTTTCAAGCATAAGATTATTCCTAGCTACATATGAGAAATTAATAGATAGATAGATATTTGGCTAGAGTTTTGACAAATTGAAGATCACACGCACCATGAGGTAGCCGACGAAGAAAGCAAGAAGAGACACGGTAGCCGTGTAATGCTTGTGAGTAGCAAACGTCCATGATGCTGCCAGTATCACACACACAGCTCCGCTGCAGACTCCAGTCAAGAAGCACACCGAGCTCGTCATGTCCGAGTCCACCATCTCCTCCATCTTCTGCCTCTCGAACAATCCCCACGTGCTCTTCGACGCAGCCACAAATCCCCTCCCATACGCCGCTATCTACAAATCAAAACAAACCCATCAGATTAACAATTACGATCGAATCGAGAGAAATCGGAACGCTGGTCGATTGCCGATGAGGGTGCAAGGTTACGAACATGGACGAACGCCCAGCTGTTGCCGTAATGGAAAACGGACTCCATGACCCGAAGGCAACAATGCGCGCAGGAGAACATGAACTCGTCCTCCTCCTCCAGCAGATTGAACCCCCGCGCCATTATTCGCAGGGCCTCGATGGTAGGCACGAACAACGAGCGAGAGCAGCGCTGCCCAAATTCGGTCGACATCGCCCTCTGAAAACAAACCTGGGCGCTGGACGTCGCATCCCCCTAAGATAATACAGCGAGATTACGCGGCTGAGCCGTCAGATTGACGACGTTTCTCATCACGTTCGACTACCCCACATCAGCTTCAGACGAGCAACCGAGTATCTGTCTGAGCGGCGGGTGTGGTAGGTAGAAGTTCTGCGCGCCGATGGACGGCGTAAGCACCAGACGGTGATGTAGAAGAACCCGACGAGCATTGACGAGGGACGCGGGCCCGTTGAGCTCCTGAATTTGGCGAGCGGGCTTCAGGGACTTCTCGACGAACGTTTTGGCGGCGAAAAGGGGACGCGTGCGGTTGCTCAGTGTGAACCCAGGCAGGAGAAAAAGTAGAGGAGACAGCCGGAATGAGAAGAGAGGCATGGGGCGACGCCGAGGCCAGCTGGCGGAGGGATGGCGAAGCACGAGGAGGAGGCATGCCTGCTGACATCGTGGAGCCGGAGGTTGGACCAGAGTTGCGAAGTTGATGGACGTGGCGGCCGGCCAGCGTTTATTGACGGTTTAGCCGTTGCCAGCGAAGGCGAGCGATGATTGCTGAGGACGGCGGAAGCCCCCGATCGGAGGCGAGCCAACGAATTGGATGGGCGCGCTTCTCCTTCCTGAAGGAGAGGAGGAAGGAGCTTTGTGAGCCGCCGGCGGCGAGGACTGGATGTGCTTTGAATGATTGAAGAAGGAGACGGCGGCGGAGGGAGACGAGGAGGTTGGATGGAGGAAGAGGAGAGAGAGGGACGCGGTTGGTGTACTTTCTCGGAGTTCAGCGTGGTGGGATGGGGGACCGCGGGGGGCGTGGATGTGGGGGGCTGCGCGGCGTTGAGAAGGTGGCGGCGGCGGCGGGGGTCCACGGTGACTTGGATGGGGGTGCGGGACAGCCTAGAGATGTGATGATGGGTCAAATTTGCGTCTGCAGTTACGACTTCTTTTTCTCCTCCTCGTTGTTTAACGATCTCCTCCTCTTCATGTTCATCATCTTCTTTAGTTCCTCTTTCCATGACCTGCGAATATTAGCGAAGTAAAGCAAATAAACAAGATGATATCGATCGCTAGCTGAGACGCATGAGAGAGAGACTAACTGGGTCTGGATTTAAAGCACCCATTGGCCTAGGGTTGTTGATGGCGCGGCTGAGGATGAGGAAGAGTTTAATGAGGGGAATTATCTAATGAATTTGTGCTCGTTTTCTTTGTGTTGGTCGTTGCTGGTGGTCTCTAATGCTCTACCAAAAGCTCTTTACCTCTGTCTTGTCACGAGGACAGGCACACACGCAGAAAGAGAGAGAGAGAGAGCCTTTTAACGTTTCAAGAAAAACAATTAAAAGCTTGTTGGACTGAAATTAATGTGGCTAGAGTTACACCTTGCTCCCTCTCTTTCTAGAAATATTTATTGCAGACCCACGAGCTCAATTGATCAGCACCGTTTATTTTTCTCTATTTGGAGGCAGGGTTGGGCGAGGGCTGGGCCGGTTTAGGCCCGTGACCTGGCATACCGGGTTCAAGGCCTGGTCAGGTCCGATCCGGACCCGCTCGGGTCCAAATAGGCCGAGCATATTTCTTTGATCCCGGGTATAGGGTTGTGTTATGGTCAGTCACCATACTAAGATAGAAATATCGGGAGAATGTCTGCATAAGCCCAAGAGAGCTATGGTACAAATCAAGTTAGAGACTCAAAAGCCCAGTCAAGACCAAATCCCTCGACCAGACGAGCAGACAAGCCATATTTCGATCAACAGGTCATCATGACCGACTCGAAGTGCAGGATCAGTCGTCCCCTCGCAATTAAGGCGACTCCTCGAGCAGACGACTCGACTATATATACACCTGACCCGAAGCCCACTCGACTATCGGGTCGCCAAATCATAATGATGGCTCACAGATCAACCCGCCTCGACTAAAGGGATAAGAGCTGACCAAGTTCACTTCAGATGTCAATCGACACAACAGTACTGATTAGTCCCATTAAGATCTCTATTCTGACAACCATCGTGCCCCAGCCGCTTATTCGGCTTACAAGTCATTTCCCAGAAGATTGCCATGATGCTTTCCTGTGCACAAATGACTTCTCCTCCAATCGCTAGCCGCCACCTGGAGAGAGAAGGATGACCACGCCGCCGACCTATCCTATGCCCTGCCACTTCTGACAAACCCAGGGTACTGAGAAGACAATTCTCTCCTGTATTCGAATTACTTCCCTTCCTATCGCCAGCCGACATCTGGAATGAGAAGGATGACTCAGCATTCTATCTGCTCACCCTGCAACCGCCCTCCTGCGCAAGAGAAAAATCCAAAAATCTCAGAAGTTATGGACTATATAAAGAAGGTAGGAAGGGTAAGGGTGGGGAGGCTGCTCTCTGCTTCTTCTTACACCTTAGCTTTACTCCCCTTTGGGATCTTCTTTTTACATAAAGAGCATTTAATAACTTAGGGAGGAACCTCTTGCAAGGGCCTCAATGGCCCAGGGACCTCTCAAAAAACCCTCCTCAAGTTCACTAACTGACTTGACCGTCGAAGGTATCACGGGGGAAACTAGCCCCGTATTCCTGCGATTCTTGTATGTGCATGCTATCAGTCTACCCTGCGCGCTCAGAATCGGGCATAAAGTCGGAGGAGGAGTCGGCCCCAACATTCATCCTCTCCTTCTTCCCTACCGTCGCTAGGATCGAAACTGCATCCGACTGCGGGAAACACCTATCGACTGTTTGTTCATGAGCATCAACAGTTTGACGCCCACCGTGGAGCCCACTTTCTTCTCTGAGAAGAGATGCCCAATTCTAAGCAGGGTCTGATCTTGTTCATTCTTGAAGAACGCTGGATTTGCATCGTTCAAGCTAAACAAAGTCTGGAATCGCATCATTTAAGCTAAGGAGGATTAGCCTATGGCTATGAAGAGCCAATGTGGGTGTAGCCCTCGAGCGTTCCAATAGCTTTCTGGGGAGTATTTGCCAAGTGGAATCCCGAAAGTCCTCCTAAGAAAAGACATACCACTATGTTGCTTGTCTGACTTGAAGATGAAGCATAGGCTTCTAATTGCCGCCACAGACGAAAACCCCACCGCCTGAACGGCCAAGAGGCCTGGGGTTGGATCGCAAACAGGCCCCCAATGGTCATGATCAAATCCAGTATCGCTCAAGCTCCCGTCGGTAATGACTCCCCTGAGCAAGGAGCATCGATTAAGTCTGTGGAAGGCTCCTCGGACCACCACCACCTCCAAAGGAGATTCTTTCCTCACCAAGGATGAGATTGCGGGGAAAACTCAAGGGCTCGCCATCTGGCCTTCTCAGGAAGATTAACAGCCCCGGCACCCTAGTAAATGCTCAGAACCGCCAGAGTCGAAGTAAAACCTGGTGGTCGAAGCATGTGACTTGTGCTCTTCCTGCAAGAAGGCTCTGTAGACGGTAAAAAAAATACCTCTGATGAGCCTACAGGAAATTCGCCCACAAGAAGTCGCCTGCCTAAGCTGCACGTCGTCAAACGTGTTCGGTTCCAGATTCGCCTAATGATTGGCTCGCCTGCACGAGATAAGCGGAAGTTCGCCTCTTACGCGACTCGCCTGCCCGAGTCCAAAGACGAATCCGCCTGCAATCTCAAGACCGTCAGTACAGCTGGGTATCCACTACCCCACGTGCTGAGATGGACCTTCCCATCCCTCTCGACCCGGAGGGAGAGAGCACAGTACCCCAAGACCGTCAAACGGCCGCTCGCAGTACGCACAGCGCGAAGGACTGGACGGGTGTCGAGTCAACCTGAGCATTCATAAATGCGACTCACCTCAGCTGTCTGGGTCAAGGGCTGGATCCGCCGGCACTCGGCAGGTTTGCTAGACCCACTCGAGTACTGTGCACCTACTTCGCCGCCTCTCCTGACCGGAAAGGAGAAAGCACCGTGCTCAAAGCACGCCGGGCGGTCACGCACAGCTACGACGTGATCGGACAGACACCTCATCGATCTGCGAACTCATAAATCGCGGTTCATTAATGCTGGTCAAAGTCCACCCGGATAGCAACGGCCGTTGCCTCATTATACAAGGAGCGGCCTTCCCATTTTTGTGACAGGACATAACAGCACAATCCCTCGAATGACCATTCATAGGTATCGAGGAACAGCCAAGACGTCTCTGAAGGAGATATGGTCACATCCCATAATTCAAGGATGAGTCAAGCTCTCCTCTTCCATTTAAAAGCCCCTTCCAGCGCACTGGAGGATGAGGTCGCAAACTTAGAGAAAAAAGTTGAGACCCAAGCTCTCTGCATAATCTTTGCATTGCAGCATCACTGTTTAGTTCCGAGCTCCGATCGCCGACGAACTAAGCAGACCCGAACATCCCTCGAGTTGAGCTTCTACTGCGAAACTGAAGCTCTCCAGCAACCTCGATCGAACGGTCCAAGGGAAGCAGACTCGACCACGCATCGAGCGAAGCGTCCTATAGCCACCTAAAGTCCCCACACAAAACAAAGAGGGTATTCCCTCTGCTTCTGTTGTAACCATTTGATATTAGTTGGTAATAAGGCTTCTTATTCATACAACGAAACTCCTTTCTTCGGAAGAATCAAATTTTCACCCTACAGAAGATGGCGACCACAGTGGGAGCAGCTGTTTCATCGAACGAAATGGTGGTGGCTCAGTTTGATGAGGTTACTATCGGGACGACAGTAGAGTCCCTCGAAATCGAGTTCGACCAGGCCAAGTACGAAGAATACTTGTCCTCCTCCTCCTCGGGTGGCAACGCGTCCCGCAAACGCCACAGAGCTGTGCGCCGAGGCCGACCTCAGACGGTCAAAGCCTCTGCACCTGAGGGTTCCACCCGAATCTCATCGGAGGAGCCCAATCCCTCGCAATCAATCAAGGCCAAGCCAGAGATCGAGCGCAAGAAGCAAGGGTCTGCCAGATGGATCGCCAAGCGGTCCACACAGACACCCGCCTCGGAGGGAACGCCGGTTCACTCCGGCACAAACAACACTGCCACTACCTGTGGTGATGCTCCCCTCGATAGGAGAGTTAACCAACAGCAGCGGCGAACGTTCGTCAGACAGGAGATCCAAACCTCCGTTTCTCACAATGGCCTGAGCCATCATACATGCTCGAGAAACGCTAGACGAGAATGCAAACTGCCCGACGTCGGAAGGCCCTCCAAATCAGGAGCGCCGACCGAGGACGACAGAACCTTCCGCTCAGGAGGACTTCGCTTCTCAGGTCATATCCCTGATACGAATAAACCACACCGAGCGAACGAGCCTACCCAAGTAGGCGAATCCTCGAAGGCTGGCGAGCCTCGCCATAATCATATGGTGGATAAACGTAAAGGTAGAGAGGATAAACATGAAAGTAAAGGGGTAGGCGATTCCTCGCGAACCCCCTCTTCCAAACGAAGGGTTGAAACCCGCCAATGTACTGGAGTTCGCTCAAATGCGAAGACTCGCCAGTCAAAGCGAGATCGCCCAACTCCAGCACCAAAGCATGCCACCCAACACGCACCAGAGAGCACGTCAAAAAATCCCTCATGCGCTCACCCGCGCGACTCTTCTGAAGTTGGGGGTTGTCACCAATCGCCCACAGAAGACCTTAGGGAATACTTAACTCGCAAACGCACTATACAGGAAGCGAATCCTCAGTGCCACTGTGAGAGACTCATCCACACGGTCCTCGCCGACTGCCAATGCGTCGGAACGGCGAAACCTTCGGTGTTCGAGAGACTTTCTCAACAGTCCTCTCGACCAAGGCCCTCCCGTCGAAGGCGCCGTCACCAGAAAAGACGCGCTGCTGACGACCTGGAACTCTCATACGCCACGGTTAACATGACGGACAAGGGGAAGGTGGTACTCTCCGACTCGCCAGACTCGGACTCCGTCCTGAGACCTAACACTCGGTTCGCTCGACGCCGACATGAAGGCATATTCTAGCGAACCCGTAGTCGCAGAGGGGCAAGTATTGGGTTCGACTATTCCACCTTAGTACCTCCCTCCTGTGGCGAAGACGAGGTTCATTCGGCGGCGGCCACATCCCAGACATCGCGCTCAAGTCAAGACGCGCAGGCGAGAGTGCACATGACCGGACTCAATCCCGAGCAGACAATGGCTCAAAAGCTGGAGGAACAGCAGGCGACCATCGACTCTCTAAGAGAAATGATGGAGCAACTACTAAACAAGAAGAAGAAGAAGAGGACCCAACGTCCCTTACCCCAGCAAACCAAGGACAAGGAGTGGGTACCTCCTCACCGTCCAGCGGCTGAGACGTAGGATGATCGACAGTCCGATTACTCCTCCAAAACATCGATAGGAACGTCGCACACCGCGGATAGCACCCGTGACAAAAGATTCGACGAGTTCCAGGACCAACTGAACGCGCTGAAACTTCAGCAAAACATGAACAAGCTGGGGGTGGTACGTCCCTACCCTATCGAATGGGACACGGTCCCATACCCAGCAAAGTTCAAGCCAATCAGCTTGGTACAGTTTGATGGCAAGGGATCACCTTCTCAGCACATCTACTATTTTATGGCGCAGACCGGATTCCTTACGGGGAATGACGCCATCCTCATTCGACTATTCATAGGTACCCTCAAGGGGGTGGCCTTTGAATGGTTCCGCAAACTGGAGCCCGGCTCTATCAAGGCATGGGCCGACGTTGAGAAGCTCTTCCTTACCCGCTTCTTCGACGACGACACGGAAGTGTCAATGGCCACTCTCCTCGCTGAGAAGCAGCGGAAGTCGGAGTCGGTCAACGACTTCGTGAAGAGATTTCGGAATTGATCGGTCCACTGTCGGGACCAAGTTTCCGAGTCGACGCTGATTGAGATGTGCTGCAACAACCTGTCGATCCACATCTTGTCCAAGATAGGAGCAGTAGAGACCCGGACTTGGAAGGAACTTGTTCGCCAAGGCGAGCAAGTCGAAAATATGATTAAGAGGCTGGAGGCCGAAGAGCCGCAATCCAAGAAGGGAGTAGCGGAGCCAGCTGCACCAAAGAATCCTCCTCGGTCGAGGGGAAAAGAGATCATGGCGGTCGACTCCGCCCCGGCACAGCGGCAATATGATTTCAAAGAAGACCAGGTGGTGGCAACCTTCGACACTCTACTCAAGAGTGGGCGGATTAAGTTGCCAGAAGCCGTCAAGCCTAAGGAGGCGGACAAAACCGGTGACCCAAGTTACTGTGCATATCACAGATTCCTTGGCCATCACACAACCAAGTGCGACATCCTCAAGGACAAACTCCAGGCTCTCTACGACGCGGGGGTCCTGAAGAAAGAGAAAGTCCAAAAGCAAGTGACAGCGAACATGGTCACTTTGAGCTTTGGGACGGGTCTCCCGGAGGTTCAAGCCCCGGCGGGGATAATTCCTATCCCCAAGGCGGTTTTGAAGATCACTAACAACGATCCTCATAACCAGCGGGAAAAGGGTTTGGTTCCACAAACTCTGCCATCAGGGCAGGTGATGTGGGTCTATCCGGACCTCCTCAATGATGAGCAGTGGACTGCACAGCCTTCCAAGGAGGCTAAGAGAAAGCATTGCAACGTTGTCACCGCCATCCTGGATAGAGATGACGCGGCGATGACTGCCTTAACCGACTCTGAAGAAGACACCAACGTCTTCGCCACGAGAGCCGGAAAGGAGTTTGCGAAAGAATATCCCGCGAGGGCGGAAAACCCGGCAGGACCTCCCGCGAGGCCAGCCGCAGCAGTCCCTCCCAATCCAGATGGACCAAGTTCAAGCCGCCAGCCTTACCGGTTCAACGTGCTCGCGCAACTGAAAAGTATCCCCGCGCGAATTACCATGTACGACCTTCTCCGGTTATCCAGACCTACCCGGGAGGCCTTACAAGAGGCGCTGGCCGACGCAGAGGCATTCTCGACCTATTTCTCAAAAGAAACAGGGGCCGAACGGGACTGTGCGACTTGTTGCCAAGTCTCAGAAAGATGGATCCCCTGCATCACTTTCACTCCTGAGGATATGCTCATCAAGAGCACATCCCATGACCGACCGCTGTACTTCACGGGATACGTCCGCTCGGCGAAAGTGGATCGGATCCAGGTTGATCCGGGGTCTGCGCTGAGCATCGTGCCCCTGAAGTTAATCAAACACTTGGGGATACCGTCGAAGCGCCTAGCCTCGACCACGACTACCATCTTCAGCTTTAACGCCACGGGGACTCGGCTGCTCGGCAAAATCCGCCTGAAATGTCGGATAGGCGACATGAAGACGGAGGTAACGTGCTACGTCATCGACGCCGAACCCTCCTACAACATACTCTTGGGACGTCCGTGGATCCACGGTAACCGGATAGTTCCGTCCACACTGCACCAGTGCTTGAAGTACGTAGACGACTACGAGCGAGTAAGGACAGTAGTGGCCGACACGCAGCCTTTCAAGGGCGTTGAGAACTACTTCGTGGATTCTCTGCTGTACCAGGACCCCGGCGAGCCACCGGCAGAAGAACTGGAGAGTGGCAACGAAGCGGACAGTGAGCCGGAGTACGGTGACAGCTTAATTCTGAATGACTTCGAGTTAATTGTAATTGGTTACGAGAGTCACCATGTAACCAACGCCGTTCAGGCGGAAAAACTTATCGTGAATGAGAAATCCGACTTGGCTTATTTGTCGTCTTGCTCCTCGTCCGAGGATGACGCACCTAATAACTTATGGTCGACACTCTACAGTGAGTCTCCCCTACACTTGCCGGTATGTTCGTCATACGTCTCCAAAACGCGGCCGATCGAGCCATCGCAAGCTGTGTTCGTCGTGCCAGCACGGAATAGGTATCGAAAAGACATCATCTTCGGTCGAATCGATCATCCCCTACGCACGCTATGGGACGAATCCGAGGACGAGGACCCAGCGCCCCAGTTTTCGCAGTACAGTCGAGTTGCGAGACGAATGATGAGCGACATGGGGTACGACCTCACCAGCTTGGAGGGCCTAAATTACGGCCGAGGACGTAAGACGGTCATCAAACCCGCCTACGTCCCCAAAGGGAAGCCCTCAAATTACTTCAACAGGACTCGGAGAGGCTTAGGCTACTCCTCCTCCTCGTCGGAGCTGTGCTTTTACGTCGACGAGGACTCCGATTATGCATGTTCGGGGGACCAATCGTCGACG
The DNA here is from genome assembly GCF_001876935.1 of Asparagus officinalis. Taxonomy (NCBI): domain Eukaryota; kingdom Viridiplantae; phylum Streptophyta; class Magnoliopsida; order Asparagales; family Asparagaceae; genus Asparagus; species Asparagus officinalis. The sequence goes on along the minus strand of NC_033800.1, from coordinate 61,384,010 downwards.
ACCTCGGCTTGGGACTCAGACGTCAGCGTGAGGGATCTATTTGATGGCCTTACAGTCAACATGGCTACAGTAGACCCCGCCAAGATGGCGGAGGATGAACAACTTCCACTCTACGATGAGACATGAGATTGCCATGTTAACGCCCAGTGGAACAGTCGCTTCGAACAGCGCAAACCACCAACTGAAGACGAAGTCCTCTAGGTGAACATGGGTACTGAGGCGAATCCCAAACCCATATTCATCAGCGGCAGCCTGCCTCCACAGGAAAAAGAGGACCTCATTGCCCTCATACGGGAATACATCGACGTCTTCGCCTGGAACTATAAGGACATGCTTGGTTTGGATCCGCGGGTCGCCACGCATCGTCTCAACATCAGCCCTGACGCCAAGCCAATCAAACAACAACAGAGGCGGTTTCGTCCCCAAATCATGGAGGCAATCGAATCTAAAGTAAAGAAGCTGATCGAATCCGGCTTCATCAGGGAGGAACAACACCCTGACTGGGTGGCGAACATTGTTCCAGTCTTGAAGAAGAACGGTAAGATCCGCATCTGCATCGACTTTAGGAACCTCAACGCTGCGTGCCATAAAGACGAATTCCCTCTACCCATTACGGATGTCATCATTGACAATACGTGCGGATTCGAGAGGATGTCATTCATGGATGGTTTCTCAGGGTATAATCAGATCAAAATGCACCCTGAGGACGAGAAACACACCACATTCAGAACTCCCATGGGGGTGTACTGCTACACCGTCATGCCTTTCGGACTCAAGAACGCTGGCGCGACCTACCAGCGCGCCATGAGCATGATCTTTTGAGATCATCTACGAAAGACGGTCGAATGCTACGTCGACGACCTGGTCGTGAAGAGTCGCCGTAAGGATGACCATCTCCAAGACTTGAAGACGATGTTCGAACTCATGAGGACTCATCAACTCAAGATGAATCCTACCAAGTCATTCTTGGGGATGTCTAGCGGTAAATTCCTCGGTTTCGTCGTCACGACGAAAGGAATCCGGATTGATCCAGACAAGGTGCGAGCCATTCAAGAGCTCCAGCCACCCCGAAATCTTAAAAAGCTAAGGGGCCTTCAGGGACGACTGGCTTATATCCGAAGATTCATCTCGAATCTCTCGGGTAAGTGCCAACCCTTCTCCAAGCTGATGAAGAAATGTACCTCCTTCGTCTGGGATGAGCCATGCCAAAAGGCCTTTGAAGAGATCAAAGCTTATCTCTCAAATCCGCCTATCCTTGCGGCGCCAATCTCAGGGAGGCCATTCCTCATATATGTACGGGCTATGGAACACTCTCTAGGTGCCCTCTTGGCTCAAAACGACGATGCAGGCCATGAGCAAGGCATCTACTACCTGAGCAGAACCTTGTAGGGCGCCGAGTAATGGTACCCAATGGTCGAGAAGGAATGCCTAGCCTTGGTGTTCGCTATCCAAAAGATGCGGCACTACTTGGTCGGCCAGACCTCACCTCTCCGCACGACCATGTGTTACCCCGGGCCTTTTCCTTAACGGAACCGTGCACCAACAACGTAGCCGAATACAACGCGTTGCTCATAGGGCTCGAGCTGGCCAAAGAGTTAGGGATCAAGCATCTGGAGGCTTATGGCGACTCGCAACTTATTGTTAAACAAATGACTGGCGAATATGAAGTCAGGAATGAAGATCTCATCCCACTCCACAAAACGACCGTCAGACTAGTGGAGTTATTCGAGAGTTTCCGCATTGAGCACGTGCTCCGTTCAAAGAACACCCATGCGGATGCTCTCGCGTCCTTGGCGGCTAACTTAGCCCAGCCTTTGGGAACGACCCAACGAGTCACTGTCGCCAGCCGAAAACTATTTCGACTAAAAGACGTCCCGGAGGCGAACGCCACTCATCAGACGCCAGATCAGCCTGATCGAGAAGACTGGCGTCTCCCGATTATCGACTATGTCCTATATGGCATATTGCCTGAAGACGCGAAGGAACGAGAGTCTGTCCGACGACGTGCCTCGCGATTCTACTACGATTCAACCACTAAAACGTTGTATCGAAGGTCGTACGATGGCTTATTGCTTCGCTGTCTTTCAAAAGCGGAGGCGCAAGAGGCCATACGCGAAGCTCATGACGGTGTGTGCGGAGCCCATCAGCCCGGACCCAAACTTTGGGATCGCCTACGGATGATAGGATACTTCTGGCCTGAGATGGTTACTGACGCAGTCGCTTATGCGAAGCGATGCTACGAATGTCAAATCCACGCCAACTATATGCACCAGCCTCCGGAGGACCTGCATCCGACGAGGGCGTCTTGGCCCTTCGAGGCATGGGGGATGGACATAGTCGGGCCAATTTCTCCACCATCGGCGAAAGGCCATCGCTTCATCCTCGCGATCACCGATTACTTCTCTAAATGGGCTGAAGCCATCCCTTTAAGAGAAGTCAAGACTAGCGACGTGATCAAATTCATCAAGCACCATGTCATATACCGATACGGCGTATCCCGACGTATCATTCATGACAATGGCACGTAATTCGTCAGCCATGCCTTCACCAGGTTCTGTGACAAATTCCGAATACAGAACCTCTCGTCCACGGCCTACAACCCTTCAGCGAATGGTTTGGCCGAAGCTTTCAACAAAACGATCATCAAGATCTTGATCAAGCTGACTTCCACTAGCAAGCGCGACTGGAATGAAAAGCTAGGCGAGAGCCTGTGGGCATATCGTATGACGGTTCGCACACCGACCGGCACCACGCCCTACTCGTTGGTATACGGCTGTGAAGCTGTATTGCCATTAGAGATTCAGATTCCATCCCTCCGCGTCGCCCTAGCAATAGGGATGACGACCGAGGAAAATCACCAGCTACGGCTCACAGAGCTCGAAGCCTTGGATGACAAACGACTGGAAGCTCAGCAGCACATTGAGTTTTATCAAGCTCGGATGGCCAAGAACTTCGACAAGAAAGTCAAGCGCCGAGCCTTCAAAGAGGGAGAGCTCGTGCTCTCCATTCGTCGACCAATGATCCTCACCTCCAAGAAGAAGGGGAAATTCCAGTCCAAATGGGAAGGACCATTCGTGATAGAGACAGTCTACTCGAACGGCGCCTATCGCCTCGTCAAACCGAATGGCGATAAAATCATGATGCCCATCAACGACAAGTATCTGAAGAAGTACTACCCCTAGTTCTCCTTCACCAACTCCCACGAGTGCACGAGTCTAAACTGGCCCTCACACCCTCCAACTGGTACACGAGGCTAAACTGTTCCTACTTTACCCGCTCTGGCGAAAGCCTCTGGTGGAACTCAATTCGCCTATCTTCTCCAATAAGATGACGGATCCATTAAAGTCGTTCATATCACGACAAACACATTCAATTCGCCTATATTCTCCAATGAGATGGCGGATCCACTAAAGTCGTTAATATCACGATAAACACATTCAATTCGCCTATCTTCTCCAATGAGATGACGAATCCACTAAAGTCGTTCATATCACGACAAACACATTTAATTCGCCTATCTTCTCCAATGAGATGGCGAATCCACTAAAGTCGTTCATATCACGACAAACACATTCAATTCGCCTATCTTCTCCAATGAGAGGGCGGATCCACTAAAGTCGTTCATATCACGACAAACACATTCAATTCGCCTATCTTCTCCGATGAGATGGCGGATCCACTAAAGTCGTTCTAATCACGACGTTCCCTGTCACGTTAACATTAAACCTCTGACAAAATTACTCTCCAATCCTCTTCTAAATGATGATGGGTCCTCAAAGTCGTTCCAATCACGACGTTCCCTGTCATGTTAACATTAAATCTCTGACACAATCCACTTACCAATCCTCTTCCGAAGAATGGTAGGCCCCCACAGTCGCTCCAATCGCGACAAGACCTACAAGCAAGTGGGTTTGGTTGCCAAAGCTAAAACCAGCACCTCAAACACAAGTGGGTGGAGTTGCTGCCTGAGTTCCTTCAAAACCAGATCCGGCACCTTCAACGGAGCTGTTTGCGGAAAAAGTTGCTGTATTCATTGCTGCATTCATTACAACTTCAATCGTTACAATGAAATAAAAAGATAGCCTTTTTATAAGACCGGTACACAATGAAAACAAAATAAATACAACTCTTTTCAAACAAACGTGACACAATCCACTTACCAATCCTCTTCCGAAGAATGGTAGGCCCCCACAGTCGCTCCAATCGCGACAAGACCTCATCAAGTTAATAATCACCTCTGATAATGGGCGCCGTTATTCCTACGAATAGCACAGCCTGAGTAATGGCCTACCACGCGACGTGCTATTACTTCTGTCAATAGTCATACTCCTACGTCCCTGAACTATTTGACCTCTCCCAGATATTCTAACATTCCCTTGGAATAGCTGAAGCGTAGTAGTCTACCATGCGATGGCTTCTACCACAATCAGTTGTCACATTCCCAAATGACGACAATTGTCGAAGGCGGTTCGACAGACGACCTGTCTACCAGTTCCCCAAGCAACAACTCGCCGAGAGGCAAGTTGAAGTTGAGTTCTTCAATTGGCCGTAGAAGTGGACGATCGTTCTTTGCTGCAAGCTAAGTGTTACTCTCTCGATCCCATTGAAGCTACAACACGAAGATCGGAGTTAACCCGATCCCACGCTGTGAGCAACCGAGAGCAGAACAAGAGCCGAAAACAACTAAGTCCAAAGCAAGATAGCCGAGGGCTCGCCAAATTCAACTTAGATGCCAGACAGCACAGACAAAGAAAAAAAGGAGACTGTGCATGCAAATCAAGGATAAGCAAAATAAGCAAAAGAGCCACAACGGGCTAAGAGAAAAAAAGGAGACTGTGCATGCAAATCAAGGATAAGCAAAATAAGCAAAAGAGCCACAACGGGCTAAGATTTACATAAGTTTTCAGTTTAACTGTAAATAAGCAAAAGAGCCACAACGGGCTAAGATTTACATAAGTTTTCAGTTTAACTGTGATGCCCGAGGCATCAATTGAGTTAACAAAACAAACAAAAGAAAAGAGGACCTAGACAGCGCGAGCGTTACAGAAATTTTAGCAGGCTGAAAGAGCCAATCTTTGCCTTGATCGCCGCACGCTCCGCCGCACGTCGGGTCCTCGCCTCCTCCTTCTCCCTCTGTTGCCGCTTGACCAAGTCCGCCTTACTGGCCTCTTCCTCCTGGTGAAGAAGCTGAAGTGCCTTCTCCACCTCCCTGGCAGTCTCGCCGAGTCTCCTAGCCTCGTGCTCGCGCTCCCGCAGCTTCGCCTCGCCGCGAAGAGAACCAGCGTCCTCAAAGAAGGCTCTGTCCAGATAAGCGTCCATCCGGTCCAAGACAGCCCGATGCCGCTTCCGCAGACGTCGGAGCTCGGCCTCCTTCGCCTGGATCCGCTTCGCTCGCTCTTCGCGCTCGAGCAGAAAGTGCAGAGAGGGGGGCGGAGGCATGTCGGAGGAGTCCTCGTAGGCCAGTTCCTCGAGGCGATACATCCACCCCTCCATGCGCTCAAGCTCCCGCTCACATCGCCGTGTGAGTGAGGCATCACCAGCGCGGCGAACCGCCTCCAAGCCCGCTTTCACATGAGGAAGCGCATCGTAGTATCGCTCATCGCCCACGCTAACCGAGAGGGCGATCCCATGCACCAGGCCCACCAAATTCTGGAGGGGCACGAATGCGGGGTGAGCCAAAGGGTCTGGAACAAGGGACCCCTGGATCGAGCTCGCAGGAGGAGCAGCCGGAGCGCCGATGTCGACAACGGTGGAGGAGGAGCCGACGCCCTCAGTATCGCTGTGGTCAGAAGCAGAGGCCATGGGGCAGAGGGAGCTAATGCAGTGATCTTCTTCTAGCAGATTTTTTTTCCTTTCTCGGAAGCAGTAAAGACTCTGCTGAAGAGAGGCGAGTACTAATACATTTTCGAAAAGAACTCAACGGCTGAGATTCATTACCCCAAACGATCAAGCGGTCCGAACGCCCTGCGACACTTCGAACTCAACGCCATTAAAGACTACTCTCGAGACACCAAACCGACCGATCGGGTTGGACACGAGAGGCGAAGCGTTCGATCGCTTTGCCATTAATGAGCATTAGTGCGCCCGCAGAGTGTTAGCTGGCAAGCACTTGGGCCCGACGGACGCGTGGCACGAGCTTCGCCAGCGGTGGATTTCTGACTGATTGGCCAAACTCGCCACCCTCCAAGTTTCGCCTGCAGTATAAACTCGCCAGCAGTTGAGTTCAGCCATCTACTTGAACTCGCCAGAAGTTGAGTTTAGCCATCTACTTGAACTCGCCAGTAGTTAAGTTTAGCTTCCAAGCAAAACTCACCGCGATCGAGTTTCGCCTGCAGACGAACTTGTTAATCAGTTGAGTTTCGCTAGCAATGTGAGCTCGACAGGAGCCGAGCTTCACCATCTTAGCGAACTCGCCGTCGCCCTGGTTTCGCCGCCAGCGTAAACTCATCAGAATAGAGTTTGGCCTCGAAAACAGGCTCGTCGTCATGAAAGAAGCTTCGCCTGCAGTATGAGATTGTCGGCAACTACAGAGCGAAACACTGGAAAGCGACGTACCCAAAGAATATGCACACAATGAGCGGGCACAAACCTCATTGATGCTTTAAGACAGTACATTTGAACAAAGTTATGGTTTTTGCAGTTGCGAAAGTCATAATATTAAGTTCAAAGAAGCAAAACATGCACCCAGTGTTTAAGACAATACATTTGAACAAAGTTATGACTTCATAAACAAACAAGTCATAAATAAAATGTCTTAACACAACCGCAAAGCAGAGGTGATCTCTTCTTTGGCCGCCTCTACCTGGCTCGCGTGGTCTTCCCGAGCCTTGTTTTCAGCAGCCTTTCGAATCCGGTCCTCGCGGTTCGACTTGGCGGCGGCATCCGCCTGACGCAAGGCTTGCAGGCGTCGAGTTTCCGCCTCAGCATTCTTACTGACCTTTATAACGTCAGATTGGAGCCCCTTCCACTTCGCCTCCGCCTGTCCCAATTCGGCCCTTAGGCGAGCCATGGTGTGGTTGAGGTCAATGATTTGCTCCTCTAGCAAATGTTGTTGACCCACCCAGAAGTTGGCAACAGACTCCAAATCCGCTATTTCTTTAGAGCGGGTCTCCTGTTCTAGGGCGTCCTGACGCCTGATGTGAGCCAGGCAAGACTCCATGTTGGCCTCCGGACCTCCCCGTAGCAAGGTCTCTAACCTTATCATGTGTGGCTCCAAGAGACGGAGTTCACGCACGCAACGGGTGGCAAGCTGATTTTCACCCGATCGCCGTAAATCAGTCACATGATTATAAAGGGACTGCCTGAAGCTGTCGAAACTGCCCATGCCGAGTTCGACAAGGGAAATCACCTGCCTCACCTGCCTGAAGCTGTCGAAACTGCCCATGCCGAGTTCGACAAGGGAAATCACCTGCCTCACAGCGTTCTCAAACTCTTCGATGCAAGCCTGCCAGGACAGGGACTCGATCGGAGCAGGCTCTTGGCCCGGAGCGAGCGCCATGATGGGCGGAATCTCGAGGTAGGGCTCTGTTCCCGGCTGGGGAGCGGGATCTGAGGCGGCAGGGGTCGCAGGACCTTCAGATTCGTCGTCCGAAATCAAGATAGGCTCGGCCGCATGTTCCTCAGCAACCGGCGCTTCCCCTCGATTTGTAAAACACGACAATAACATAGAAAGGCGTCAAGGGAAGGATACCTGTTCAACCCACGCAAGAGCCAGGACGAAAGAGTACCTTCAGTCGCAGGAGTCTCAGCAGCGCCCGAGGAAGAAGGTTCCTTCCTTTTCTTGGAAGCGACCCTCTTCACCTTCGGCACCATCAAGAGTTTGAAGAAGGGAAAATTTGGGGAGGACGATGAAAGCCTGTGAATCCTCTCAATAGAGAACAAGGAGGTTAAGTACCCTAAGGGTCTTAGACGGTTACTCAAGACTCGATTAGACCGTTCAAGGCTAAAACAGTTGAAGGGTAAGGCCAAACAGATCGGATCTTACTTGAACGGACGAAATCTGACGGCTCATGACCACGATCTGCAACAACGGTCCGAATCGGGCGCGAGGAACGAAGAGGCCCACTACTGCGCATTTAATGCGAAACGGCTAGCCCACGTCTCCTTAACCGGCGTACACGTGGATTAACACGTGGCCCACCGAAAGCGGAACCCGGTCAGAGCCAGGTTCGCCGTTAGCTCCTGCAAATCCGCCTGCGAACAAAATTCGCTTGCAGATCAGATAATCTTGCGGCAGAAACTCATTGACAAGAATCCCTCTGCAGATGAGGTTCTCTTACGGTCAAATTCTGACTAATGCATGACTGCAAAAACGGAGCACACCCACAAATGACAATAGGCCAAAAACAAAAGGGATAATTTCATTCATGAAAAAGAAGTCCCATTACAAGCGGAAAATTAAAGGCGAATTACAGGGATTTCAATCTCAGTTCCGCCTCACGAATTTCTTCAGCATGGCGAAGCTCGAGCCTCCTTAGGACCTCTCGACGAATATCTTCCTCTGTGCATGAGATCAAATCCTGAATAGCCTCTCTGACATCCTTGAGAGCTCGATCCTTACCGTTTCTTCCTCGCGGGCCACCCGTGCATCCTCGGCTTTGCCCTGCTCCGACTCTGCTGACAACTTCAACTCTAGCGTCATGTTCTCGTTCAGGCGGCGATCACGATCTGCCATAGCTACTCGAACTTCGCGGGAGGCGAGATCAACAAGAGTGGAACTTTCCGCACGAAGAGCGAGCAGCTGCCGAACAGCCCCCTCCACCTCGTTCAGGCGCTGAAAATAGGGCCTCGCCGCGGAAGCGCCGAGCCTCTTACGCAAGAAGGACACATCGTGTTCAAGAACTTCCTTGAATTCTTCGAAGGGGCAATTCTCCTCCAAGACCAGCCGGGTGCAGTGGGCCAAAGTATCTTCAAAATTGGCCAGAGCTCGCGCCACCTGTGTCTGTCACCAGCGTTCCAAGGGAGAAAGAACGGCATCTTCGACAGAGGACGATGCCACAATCGGGGTACCAGTGGTCATGATCGCAGAAGCAGCGATTGGCGCCGCCAGAACAGGAGCAGTCACTGATGCCGCCAGAGCAGCAGTAGCGGAGTCGCCGGTCACCACCGATAAGGAAGTGGCTCGCCGATCACCACCAATAAGGAAGTGGTCATCAGCCCCATAGGGGTGTCCCCTCGAGCTGGAGACTCTCGCACCAAGCGCTCACCCCTGACCGGTGCTCCCTCGAAAGGGGAGGTTCCCCTTTGTTGGCCTGCAGAAACCAATTCTTCCTCTTCGCTCGACAGGGCCTCATGTATTGAGGCGTCGTCGTCATCCGCCTCCGATTCGCTTGGATGACTCGCCCAAGTGGTTGGGCCCTCCTTACCTGTAGCTACATCAGAAAGTTCGGCAGCGGGTATAAGGGGAACGTTAACAAAAAAAAGGGGGGGAAACCCCTAGCACAGAAAGGCCAACAACACTAGGGCCCACGCTTACCTGAGCCCGTAAGCCCCTCATCGTCTCCAGCTTCTTCCTCTTCGTCAGAAGGAACGGAGATCACTTTCTCGACCGCACCTGCGTAAATCCAATACCAATATCAAAAGGTGGAAGATCAACATTGCGGCCAAGGATACCATCGCAAAGATTACCTCCTGATGCAGACGCAGAAGCCGTCGGGGCTCTCGTTTGTGGCCTCACGCCAGACTGCGGAGAAGCGCCCTTCGGAGTCTCTTGAACTGCCCCCGATGCGGCAGGAGAGGCGGGCAGCACGGCTCCAGACCCAGACGGAGCCACCCCGGGGCTCCTTATCGGAGAAACATCATCCCGACCCCCTGTCGCTCGGACGGTCTCGACTGTCTCATCACAGCGGGTCGGCCGTCTCCACTCGGGAACTCTCGGCCACTGCCTCCCGCTGACGCTTCGAGAGAAGCGAGCTACTCGGAGACAGAAGCGGCGCCCCCATTTGTCCGATTGTCGGACTCTGGACTGGAGCTCGAACCTCGGGAGCCTCAGATTCGTCTAAACCAGCGTCAAAGCTCTCAGGGTCCTCCACTAGATCCTCCGAGAACAACTCCTTAGCAGTTTGGTGGCCCCTTCGCCTTGAAGAACGGAGAGAGCCCCTGACAGGACGATCGCGTTCCACCAGACATGAGCTCTGGAACCAGAAATTAGCAGGAGTAGCGCTAGCGCCCCGATACCACCGGCAGTATAAGAGCATGTGGTGTAAATTGCGGTCCTTCGCGGGCAACTCAAAGTGAGCCTGGGTACCTCCAGCATGGGTCCAGAACCATCCCCGAGCTCGGGCGAACCTGCAGGGGATGTATGGCTCGAGATAGCATGTAGGGCCCGTTCTCAGAATGTGATACCCCGGTCGGATGTTCACCAACCAGCGAAAGGCACCACGAGTGAGGACCGTGTAGTGATCCGCCGTCGGCGCCTCCCTAAGAGATTCTCCGTATCCGCCCCCGCTGAAATAAGGGAAGGAGCGGCAAAAATTATAATGCCCGAAGTGGGAGAGCGTCTTCCTTGCATCAGGGATGTCCTTGCATTTCCAAGAGCACCTCTCCAAGCGCTGGACGAAGGGGACAAACTTATCGCCCTGAAGCGCCGCCAGGGCGCTCATCAAACATTCACAGTGATATACAAACCATGCCATCAAGTAGGTGTACAGCAGCCCCACCCTAGGATTGGGGGTTCTGATAACTTCTCCTTCCCCCTCGTTGAGGACCGACACGCGGCAGAATTGTGCCGTCAGAGTGCGGAGCCCCCGGTGAATGCACGCTATCGTCGCCGATACCAGGGAATAAGACTTCCCGTGAGCTAGGCAAACCGCCGGATACACGACCTCCATAGGGAGAGCCTCAAAGGAGTGAGTGGGGATTACGCACCTCTTCAGCCATAACATGAGGTACCCCGCGAGCAGCGCCTTCCCCGAGATGAGAAACTTTGCCTGATGATGGAATGAGTGAAAGACCGTACCAGACTTAAACCCGCCCTCGTCGCGGTCAAGAGTCAGAGTGCTTCCTTCTTTAGCTGCCCTCGCCTCCACTTCAGACTGGTCGCACGCGCCTAACGGGAGAGCGGGAATCCCCTTGACATCGTTCCCCGGGAACAGGTAATCAGCCCAATTCTTGTGGCTGATCCCCGGGGTCTTCTTCTTCTTCCCCTTGTGATCCGAGGCCCCTAGGGTACTGAGGCATATGTGGTAGTGGCAGAGTAACTCCCACAGAGTTTCAACCGCCAAAGGGGAATGGCTCGACAGCTGATCAATCTCATCTTGATCAGGGACGTACTCCTCGTAAGGAAAGTCTCCCAGAGGCAGCCCCGACACGTCGTACATCTCGTGAGGGGTGATACCAAGCTCACCATTGGGGGTGAAAAATGTGCCGCTTTCCGCGCAATACAGTTCCAGGATGCTATGGAACTGAGAAGCGTTGATCCGCAGGCCGTGTCGAGTGGCTTCGATGGCCACATACAGCTCTGTATCCTTGAGGTCAGCATTTTCGGCCAGAACATAGTCGGTGATCTTGGACCACCAAGTGTCGCTGCCAGGTGCAGAATAGACCCACCCCGGAGCTCTAAAGTCCTTCGGGGGAAAGCTCCCACCAGCTCGAAAGAAGCGGTGACGGAAGGTCTTCGCCACCGCTGTCGACTCCCCCACGGGCGACATTAAGCCAGGGCGCAGACCCGTCACGCGCTTGCATGAACTCTCCACTCCATACCCAGCCGTAGAGCCCGTAAAAACACCACAAGTGACCCCGTCCTGAGAGGGGGTCAAATCCCAGTTCATCGTCCGAGGAATGACGAAGGGCCGCAGCTCGACAATCGAAAACCCTCTCGACATGCTGGGGAGGTAGTAATGAGTCCCCTCTACCGTGCGGAACCACCGACTCTCTTTGAGCAACAGGGCGGAAGGGTCGGCCATAGCGTCGCCGAACAAAAATTGAGGCTTCGGCAGCTCCTCCCTGTCCTCATCTGTCAGCGCCGCATTGGTCGTCAGCTCGCGTAGTGTCAAGTGATGACCGTCCGTCGGCGGTGAACACATGTATTGGAGCCAAAGAGGGAAATCGAGGAGGTGCCGTGTAGCATGTAGCCCCGACATGGCCAACGGCCACACCCTCCGGAAAAGCCTCATCGGAAAAGGTCGCTGCAACAAGAAATAAAAAAAAATCAATCGAAACAAAATCCGCTGTAAGGGCAAAATCGCCCATCGAACAGAGGTGGGCAAAATCGCCTGTCGAAAGGGGGAACCCACTTCGAACGAGGTCTATCCGTACAGAGGACACCCCCCTCTAACAGGAAAGGGCCGAACTTGCCTATCGGAAAGGGAGTTCGCCTCCTTCCCGCTGAAGGATTCGCCCGCAGAGACAGTAATCATCCTCTAAGGGCAAATAGGGCAAACTTTGCCCCAAATCGGGGAAGCTACCAAGCATAATGAGCAACACTCATCTCCCTAAAATCCGACGCCTAAGACCTACAAGAGATCGTCCAACGAACCCATCAACATACCTGGGCGCGACTCCAGAGCACCGGCAGGCATGCCGGCGGAGAGACGGTCGGAGTAACGTCCGGGGCCTGCACCCCTCACTTTGCACCTCTTAGATTTCGGAGCCATTGTAGGATGAAGCGGGAATTCTTTCCTTGGAGGTTCCTTTCGAGATTTGAGAGCACGGTAACTCCCAATGGAGGAAAATGGCTGATTTAGAAGGGCGGAGTTATCCACGTGGCCACGACTGCCCTCGAAAGGCGAAAATCCTAACGGACAGGAGACGTGGCCACGATCAAATTCGACGGCCCAGATCACCCTCGGTATATCGAAGGAACCGAGGTTGGCGGTTGCATCCGACGGTTGAGTTCGAAAACCACGGCCACGATGCGTCGCGGGGCGAAACACACGAAAATCGTGTTGTCAAGTCACGATCGCCACGACCCGATGAGACCGCGCCGCCTTAGCTGGGAAGCACAAAACCCTATCGGCAGACACGTGGCTCATCTCCCGTCAGATCTGGGCCCGCCTCAAAAAGGAAGGGTCTCGCCTGCAAATACTTGGCATGACCCCGCGAGTTGCACGAAACTTGGCTCCCCAAAGACTAATTTCGCCTTGACGATTCACTCGCCACTAAAGGTAAAATTACAAACAAAGCCAATAGAATAACCTCGCTTAAACGGTTAAAGCCCACGCCTCAGACGGCTAAGGGTTAGAGCGGAAATCTTAGCATTAAGCCTAAGAGAAACTGTTCAATAACTCACCATACTGAGGGGAATAGTATGGCTAGCCAGATTCAAACGGTGATCGGTAAAGACACATCAAACCCGTTGATAGCTGAGGGTTTGCTAAAAATCCTAAAAGAAACCCAAAGGCACTTGCTCCGCCGAAGTTTTCTTCATTCAAAGTATTCCAGACCTCACGCAAGCCAGTTTAGGTCTGAAAACTTTGAAGGGGGTCTTGTAGACGGTAAAAAAAATACCTCTGATGAGCCTACAGAAAATTCGCCCACAAGAAGTCGCCTGCCTAAGCTGCACGTCATCAAACGTGTTCGGTTCCAGATTCGCCTAATGATCGGCTCGCCTGCACGAGATAAGCGGAAGTTCGCCTCTTACGCGGTTCGCCTGCCCTGTAGGCGTCAAAAAAAAATATTGATGGATATCCAAATACAGCTTAAAAGGAGATCATCCAAAGATCAAAAGAACACAAGAAACAAGTGTTTGTTGTCTCGGGCGCCAGACAGTCTTTTACTGTTTGGCGAGACAGTGTTTTACTGTTGGAGAGACAGTCTTTTACTATTCGGAGAGACAGTCTTTTACTGTTGGAGAGACAGTCTTTTACTGTTTGGAGAGACAGTCTTTTACTGTTGGAGAGACAGTCTTTTACTGTTCGGAGAGACAGTCTTTTACTGTTCGGAGAGACAGTCTTTTACTGTTCGGAGAGACAGTCTTTTACTGTTCGGAGAGACAGTCTTTTACTGTTCCGCGAGACAGTCTTTTACTGTTTCGCGAGACAGTCTTTTACTGTTTCGCGAGACAGGAGTTCAGAAACCGCCTAAACAAGTGGTCATTCACTGTTAAAGAACGTGGGAGACAGTTACAAACTAAAAAAAAGGCCCACTAACCTCATAAAAAGATGGTATTTAAGGATTTGGACAGCGGTTACAAAGGGGGGCTGATTAGAGAGCATTTGAGGGCATTCTTCTAAAAAAGAGAGAGGGTCTTCATCAAAGGATCGAGCATTTGTTAGAGCATTCTAGAGCAGAGAGAGAGCAGATTTGAGTTCTTTTCTTGCAACGCCTTGAAATTAAGCTTCGACTTGATTTTAAGAAGAACGACTATCTTACATCGATAAGATATCGTTTCAATTCTCACTTCGATAAACGAGGTCAGAATCATAAGCCCCCTTCACGATCTGTGAATCGGCGGTCCACGAACCAAAGCGTTCCCGGCACAGGCAAAGTCCCACGAAAACGAGAATTGATAGACGATTTTCGTGTTTGTTTCTCAAGAGTTGTAATTTTTGTTTTGTTGTGTAGAAAAAGTCTTATAAAAAGATTATTCTTTCGAATTTGTTGTAATCGAACAAAGTTATAATGAATTCCACAGCAGCGACTTTTGAACCAAACAAGCTAGCGACCACAGTGGGAGCCAGCGGTCTCGCTGCCGAGACCGCGGTGTCGCAACCGATCAAGATCATCATCAATGAAGAGATCGAATACGAATTCGATCAGGCGAAGTTTGAGGAGTATTTATCATCCTCATCCGCGAAATCTTCCTCGTCTCGCAAATATAGGAAGATTTCAAAAACCCGATCAAGATTCCAGTTGAATCTATGGTCGAATACGAATTCGACCAAACCAAGTTTGAGGAATATCTCTCATCATCCTCTTCAAGATCTTCATTATCTCGCAAGTACAAGAAGATCTCACAATTGAGGAAGACTTACATGCCAAAGAAGGCACAAAATGAAGACTCTCGCTTGATTGTTGCTGAGAATTTCACTCGCAACACCTCTGCTCACAATGGCTCTTATCTAAGTAAAGAGTCATCGAACTTGTACTCTTTGGAGTATTGAGGAACAGTTTATACTCTTGTACTCTTTGGAGTATTGAGGAACAGTTTATACTCTTGTACTCTTTGGAGTATTGAGGAACAGTTTATACTCTTGTACTCTTTGGAGTATTGAGGAACAGTTTATACTCTTGTACTCTTTGGAGTATTGAGGAACAGTTTATACTCTTGTACTCTTTGGAGTATTGAGGAACAGTTTATACTCTTGTACTCTTTGGAGTATTGAGGAACAGTTTATACTCTTGTACTCTTTGGAGTATTGAGGAACAGTTTATACTCTTGTACTCTTTGGAGTATTGAGGAACAGTTTATACTCTTGTACTCTTTGGAGTATTGAGGAACAGTTTATACTCTTGTACTCTTTGGAGTATTGAGGAACAGTTTATACTCTTGTACTCTTTGGAGTATTGAGGAACAGTTTATACTCTTGTACTCTTTGGAGTATTGAGGAACAGTTTATACTCTTGTACTCTTTGGAGTATTGAGGAACAGTTTATACTCTTGTACTCTTTGGAGTATTGAGGAACAGTTTATACTCTTGTACTCTTTGGAGTATTGAGGAACAGTTTATACTCTTGTACTCTTTGGAGTATTGAGGAACAGTTTATACTCTTGTACTCTTTGGAGTATTGAGGAACAGTTTATACTCTTGTACTCTTTGGAGTATTGAGGAACAGTTTATACTCTTGTACTCTTTGGAGTATTGAGGAACAGTTTATACTCTTGTACTCTTTGGAGTATTGAGGAACAGTTTATACTCTTGTACTCTTTGGAGTATTGAGGAACAGTTTATACTCTTGTACTCTTTGGAGTATTGAGGAACAGTTTATACTCTTGTACTCTTTGGAGTATTGAGGAACAGTTTATACTCTTGTACTCTTTGGAGTATTGAGGAACAGTTTATACTCTTGTACTCTTTGGAGTATTGAGGAACAGTTTATACTCTTGTACTCTTTGGAGTATTGAGGAACAGTTTATACTCTTGTACTCTTTGGAGTATTGAGGAACAGTTTATACTCTTGTACTCTTTGGAGTATTGAGGAACAGTTTATACTCTTGTACTCTTTGGAGTATTGAGGAACAGTTTATACTCTTGTACTCTTTGGAGTATTGAGGAACAGTTTATACTCTTGTACTCTTTGGAGTATTGAGGAACAGTTTATACTCTTGTACTCTTTGGAGTATTGAGGAACAGTTTATACTCTTGTACTCTTTGGAGTATTGAGGAACAGTTTATACTCTTGTACTCTTTGGAGTATTGAGGAACAGTTTATACTCTTGTACTCTTTGGAGTATTGAGGAACAGTTTATACTCTTGTACTCTTTGGAGTATTGAGGAACAGTTTATACTCTTGTACTCTTTGGAGTATTGAGGAACAGTTTATACTCTTGTACTCTTTGGAGTATTGAGGAACAGTTTATACTCTTGTACTCTTTGGAGTATTGAGGAACAGTTTATACTCTTGTACTCTTTGGAGTATTGAGGAACAGTTTATACTCTTGTACTCTTTGGAGTATTGAGGAACAGTTTATACTCTTGTACTCTTTGGAGTATTGAGGAACAGTTTATACTCTTGTACTCTTTGGAGTATTGAGGAACAGTTTATACTCTTGTACTCTTTGGAGTATTGAGGAACAGTTTATACTCTTGTACTCTTTGGAGTATTGAGGAACAGTTTATACTCTTGTACTCTTTGGAGTATTGAGGAACAGTTTATACTCTTGTACTCTTTGGAGTATTGAGGAACAGTTTATACTCTTGTACTCTTTGGAGTATTGAGGAACAGTTTATACTCTTGTACTCTTTGGAGTATTGAGGAACAGTTTATACTCTTGTACTCTTTGGAGTATTGAGGAACAGTTTATACTCTTGTACTCTTTGGAGTATTGAGGAACAGTTTATACTCTTGTACTCTTTGGAGTATTGAGGAACAGTTTATACTCTTGTACTCTTTGGAGTATTGAGGAACAGTTTATACTCTTGTACTCTTTGGAGTATTGAGGAACAGTTTATACTCTTGTACTCTTTGGAGTATTGAGGAACAGTTTATACTCTTGTACTCTTTGGAGTATTGAGGAACAGTTTATACTCTTGTACTCTTTGGAGTATTGAGGAACAGTTTATACTCTTGTACTCTTTGGAGTATTGAGGAACAGTTTATACTCTTGTACTCTTTGGAGTATTGAGGAACAGTTTATACTCTTGTACTCTTTGGAGTATTGAGGAACAGTTTATACTCTTGTACTCTTTGGAGTATTGAGGAACAGTTTATACTCTTGTACTCTTTGGAGTATTGAGGAACAGTTTATACTCTTGTACTCTTTGGAGTATTGAGGAACAGTTTATACTCTTGTACTCTTTGGAGTATTGAGGAACAGTTTATACTCTTGTACTCTTTGGAGTATTGAGGAACAGTTTATACTCTTGTACTCTTTGGAGTATTGAGGAACAGTTTATACTCTTGTACTCTTTGGAGTATTGAGGAACAGTTTATACTCTTGTACTCTTTGGAGTATTGAGGAACAGTTTATACTCTTGTACTCTTTGGAGTATTGAGGAACAGTTTATACTCTTGTACTCTTTGGAGTATTGAGGAACAGTTTATACTCTTGTACTCTTTGGAGTATTGAGGAACAGTTTATACTCTTGTACTCTTTGGAGTATTGAGGAACAGTTTATACTCTTGTACTCTTTGGAGTATTGAGGAACAGTTTATACTCTTGTACTCTTTGGAGTATTGAGGAACAGTTTATACTCTTGTACTCTTTGGAGTATTGAGGAACAGTTTATACTCTTGTACTCTTTGGAGTATTGAGGAACAGTTTATACTCTTGTACTCTTTGGAGTATTGAGGAACAGTTTATACTCTTGTACTCTTTGGAGTATTGAGGAACAGTTTATACTCTTGTACTCTTTGGAGTATTGAGGAACAGTTTATACTCTTGTACTCTTTGGAGTATTGAGGAACAGTTTATACTCTTGTACTCTTTGGAGTATTGAGGAACAGTTTATACTCTTGTACTCTTTGGAGTATTGAGGAACAGTTTATACTCTTGTACTCTTTGGAGTATTGAGGAACAGTTTATACTCTTGTACTCTTTGGAGTATTGAGGAACAGTTTATACTCTTGTACTCTTTGGAGTATTGAGGAACAGTTTATACTCTTGTACTCTTTGGAGTATTGAGGAACAGTTTATACTCTTGTACTCTTTGGAGTATTGAGGAACAGTTTATACTCTTGTACTCTTTGGAGTATTGAGGAACAGTTTATACTCTTGTACTCTTTGGAGTATTGAGGAACAGTTTATACTCTTGTACTCTTTGGAGTATTGAGGAACAGTTTATACTCTTGTACTCTTTGGAGTATTGAGGAACAGTTTATACTCTTGTACTCTTTGGAGTATTGAGGAACAGTTTATACTCTTGTACTCTTTGGAGTATTGAGGAACAGTTTATACTCTTGTACTCTTTGGAGTATTGAGGAACAGTTTATACTCTTGTACTCTTTGGAGTATTGAGGAACAGTTTATACTCTTGTACTCTTTGGAGTATTGAGGAACAGTTTATACTCTTGTACTCTTTGGAGTATTGAGGAACAGTTTATACTCTTGTACTCTTTGGAGTATTGAGGAACAGTTTATACTCTTGTACTCTTTGGAGTATTGAGGAACAGTTTATACTCTTGTACTCTTTGGAGTATTGAGGAACAGTTTATACTCTTGTACTCTTTGGAGTATTGAGGAACAGTTTATACTCTTGTACTCTTTGGAGTATTGAGGAACAGTTTATACTCTTGTACTCTTTGGAGTATTGAGGAACAGTTTATACTCTTGTACTCTTTGGAGTATTGAGGAACAGTTTATACTCTTGTACTCTTTGGAGTATTGAGGAACAGTTTATACTCTTGTACTCTTTGGAGTATTGAGGAACAGTTTATACTCTTGTACTCTTTGGAGTATTGAGGAACAGTTTATACTCTTGTACTCTTTGGAGTATTGAGGAACAGTTTATACTCTTGTACTCTTTGGAGTATTGAGGAACAGTTTATACTCTTGTACTCTTTGGAGTATTGAGGAACAGTTTATACTCTTGTACTCTTTGGAGTATTGAGGAACAGTTTATACTCTTGTACTCTTTGGAGTATTGAGGAACAGTTTATACTCTTGTACTCTTTGGAGTATTGAGGAACAGTTTATACTCTTGTACTCTTTGGAGTATTGAGGAACAGTTTATACTCTTGTACTCTTTGGAGTATTGAGGAACAGTTTATACTCTTGTACTCTTTGGAGTATTGAGGAACAGTTTATACTCTTGTACTCTTTGGAGTATTGAGGAACAGTTTATACTCTTGTACTCTTTGGAGTATTGAGGAACAGTTTATACTCTTGTACTCTTTGGAGTATTGAGGAACAGTTTATACTCTTGTACTCTTTGGAGTATTGAGGAACAGTTTATACTCTTGTACTCTTTGGAGTATTGAGGAACAGTTTATACTCTTGTACTCTTTGGAGTATTGAGGAACAGTTTATACTCTTGTACTCTTTGGAGTATTGAGGAACAGTTTATACTCTTGTACTCTTTGGAGTATTGAGGAACAGTTTATACTCTTGTACTCTTTGGAGTATTGAGGAACAGTTTATACTCTTGTACTCTTTGGAGTATTGAGGAACAGTTTATACTCTTGTACTCTTTGGAGTATTGAGGAACAGTTTATACTCTTGTACTCTTTGGAGTATTGAGGAACAGTTTATACTCTTGTACTCTTTGGAGTATTGAGGAACAGTTTATACTCTTGTACTCTTTGGAGTATTGAGGAACAGTTTATACTCTTGTACTCTTTGGAGTATTGAGGAACAGTTTATACTCTTGTACTCTTTGGAGTATTGAGGAACAGTTTATACTCTTGTACTCTTTGGAGTATTGAGGAACAGTTTATACTCTTGTACTCTTTGGAGTATTGAGGAACAGTTTATACTCTTGTACTCTTTGGAGTATTGAGGAACAGTTTATACTCTTGTACTCTTTGGAGTATTGAGGAACAGTTTATACTCTTGTACTCTTTGGAGTATTGAGGAACAGTTTATACTCTTGTACTCTTTGGAGTATTGAGGAACAGTTTATACTCTTGTACTCTTTGGAGTATTGAGGAACAGTTTATACTCTTGTACTCTTTGGAGTATTGAGGAACAGTTTATACTCTTGTACTCTTTGGAGTATTGAGGAACAGTTTATACTCTTGTACTCTTTGGAGTATTGAGGAACAGTTTATACTCTTGTACTCTTTGGAGTATTGAGGAACAGTTTATACTCTTGTACTCTTTGGAGTATTGAGGAACAGTTTATACTCTTGTACTCTTTGGAGTATTGAGGAACAGTTTATACTCTTGTACTCTTTGGAGTATTGAGGAACAGTTTATACTCTTGTACTCTTTGGAGTATTGAGGAACAGTTTATACTCTTGTACTCTTTGGAGTATTGAGGAACAGTTTATACTCTTGTACTCTTTGGAGTATTGAGGAACAGTTTATACTCTTGTACTCTTTGGAGTATTGAGGAACAGTTTATACTCTTGTACTCTTTGGAGTATTGAGGAACAGTTTATACTCTTGTACTCTTTGGAGTATTGAGGAACAGTTTATACTCTTGTACTCTTTGGAGTATTGAGGAACAGTTTATACTCTTGTACTCTTTGGAGTATTGAGGAACAGTTTATACTCTTGTACTCTTTGGAGTATTGAGGAACAGTTTATACTCTTGTACTCTTTGGAGTATTGAGGAACAGTTTATACTCTTGTACTCTTTGGAGTATTGAGGAACAGTTTATACTCTTGTACTCTTTGGAGTATTGAGGAACAGTTTATACTCTTGTACTCTTTGGAGTATTGAGGAACAGTTTATACTCTTGTACTCTTTGGAGTATTGAGGAACAGTTTATACTCTTGTACTCTTTGGAGTATTGAGGAACAGTTTATACTCTTGTACTCTTTGGAGTATTGAGGAACAGTTTATACTCTTGTACTCTTTGGAGTATTGAGGAACAGTTTATACTCTTGTACTCTTTGGAGTATTGAGGAACAGTTTATACTCTTGTACTCTTTGGAGTATTGAGGAACAGTTTATACTCTTGTACTCTTTGGAGTATTGAGGAACAGTTTATACTCTTGTACTCTTTGGAGTATTGAGGAACAGTTTATACTCTTGTACTCTTTGGAGTATTGAGGAACAGTTTATACTCTTGTACTCTTTGGAGTATTGAGGAACAGTTTATACTCTTGTACTCTTTGGAGTATTGAGGAACAGTTTATACTCTTGTACTCTTTGGAGTATTGAGGAACAGTTTATACTCTTGTACTCTTTGGAGTATTGAGGAACAGTTTATACTCTTGTACTCTTTGGAGTATTGAGGAACAGTTTATACTCTTGTACTCTTTGGAGTATTGAGGAACAGTTTATACTCTTGTACTCTTTGGAGTATTGAGGAACAGTTTATACTCTTGTACTCTTTGGAGTATTGAGGAACAGTTTATACTCTTGTACTCTTTGGAGTATTGAGGAACAGTTTATACTCTTGTACTCTTTGGAGTATTGAGGAACAGTTTATACTCTTGTACTCTTTGGAGTATTGAGGAACAGTTTATACTCTTGTACTCTTTGGAGTATTGAGGAACAGTTTATACTCTTGTACTCTTTGGAGTATTGAGGAACAGTTTATACTCTTGTACTCTTTGGAGTATTGAGGAACAGTTTATACTCTTGTACTCTTTGGAGTATTGAGGAACAGTTTATACTCTTGTACTCTTTGGAGTATTGAGGAACAGTTTATACTCTTGTACTCTTTGGAGTATTGAGGAACAGTTTATACTCTTGTACTCTTTGGAGTATTGAGGAACAGTTTATACTCTTGTACTCTTTGGAGTATTGAGGAACAGTTTATACTCTTGTACTCTTTGGAGTATTGAGGAACAGTTTATACTCTTGTACTCTTTGGAGTATTGAGGAACAGTTTATACTCTTGTACTCTTTGGAGTATTGAGGAACAGTTTATACTCTTGTACTCTTTGGAGTATTGAGGAACAGTTTATACTCTTGTACTCTTTGGAGTATTGAGGAACAGTTTATACTCTTGTACTCTTTGGAGTATTGAGGAACAGTTTATACTCTTGTACTCTTTGGAGTATTGAGGAACAGTTTATACTCTTGTACTCTTTGGAGTATTGAGGAACAGTTTATACTCTTGTACTCTTTGGAGTATTGAGGAACAGTTTATACTCTTGTACTCTTTGGAGTATTGAGGAACAGTTTATACTCTTGTACTCTTTGGAGTATTGAGGAACAGTTTATACTCTTGTACTCTTTGGAGTATTGAGGAACAGTTTATACTCTTGTACTCTTTGGAGTATTGAGGAACAGTTTATACTCTTGTACTCTTTGGAGTATTGAGGAACAGTTTATACTCTTGTACTCTTTGGAGTATTGAGGAACAGTTTATACTCTTGTACTCTTTGGAGTATTGAGGAACAGTTTATACTCTTGTACTCTTTGGAGTATTGAGGAACAGTTTATACTCTTGTACTCTTTGGAGTATTGAGGAACAGTTTATACTCTTGTACTCTTTGGAGTATTGAGGAACAGTTTATACTCTTGTACTCTTTGGAGTATTGAGGAACAGTTTATACTCTTGTACTCTTTGGAGTATTGAGGAACAGTTTATACTCTTGTACTCTTTGGAGTATTGAGGAACAGTTTATACTCTTGTACTCTTTGGAGTATTGAGGAACAGTTTATACTCTTGTACTCTTTGGAGTATTGAGGAACAGTTTATACTCTTGTACTCTTTGGAGTATTGAGGAACAGTTTATACTCTTGTACTCTTTGGAGTATTGAGGAACAGTTTATACTCTTGTACTCTTTGGAGTATTGAGGAACAGTTTATACTCTTGTACTCTTTGGAGTATTGAGGAACAGTTTATACTCTTGTACTCTTTGGAGTATTGAGGAACAGTTTATACTCTTGTACTCTTTGGAGTATTGAGGAACAGTTTATACTCTTGTACTCTTTGGAGTATTGAGGAACAGTTTATACTCTTGTACTCTTTGGAGTATTGAGGAACAGTTTATACTCTTGTACTCTTTGGAGTATTGAGGAACAGTTTATACTCTTGTACTCTTTGGAGTATTGAGGAACAGTTTATACTCTTGTACTCTTTGGAGTATTGAGGAACAGTTTATACTCTTGTACTCTTTGGAGTATTGAGGAACAGTTTATACTCTTGTACTCTTTGGAGTATTGAGGAACAGTTTATACTCTTGTACTCTTTGGAGTATTGAGGAACAGTTTATACTCTTGTACTCTTTGGAGTATTGAGGAACAGTTTATACTCTTGTACTCTTTGGAGTATTGAGGAACAGTTTATACTCTTGTACTCTTTGGAGTATTGCCGTTTTCAATCGGCTTACCCTAGCGTTATAACGCCGGCTTCAACCAAGGTCTGGATGTTATTCTTGAGAGCAAAGCATTCCTTGGTGGGGTGGAGGATCCTTCTGTGGTACTCGCAGTACGTTGGATCCGCAGAATCGCCATCTTCCTCTTGATGCGTGATGGGCGGGAGTTTGATTTTGTTGTTTTCGAGAAGGGTCTCGAAAATAGCTGGAACGTCTTCGTCTTTGAACGAGTACTCGTTTTGGAGCTCCTCGTCTGAATTCTCCTGTTGTTCCCAGGACTGCTGTTGTGACGTTTGATCATCGTCAATAACTGCTGCAGGTACGTCCTCTTCATCATGAGGTACGAGATCCGAATCCAGAGGGTCAACCATTGGTTGGTTTCTTTCGACCTTCCGCCTTCTGATGAAGCGTTCAGCTTGTTCTCCTCGAGCCTTCAACTCTTTCCAGGTATTGAGCGGCTCTATTCCCATCACGTCCAAGATGTTAATGGACAAGTTGTTCTGACAAGTCTGCAAGAGGAATTCCTCCGTGACGGGATCCCTGCAGTTCATTGCCTGATTGCGGAAGCGTTTGATGAAGGTATCCACCGACTCTCCGCCTTTTTGTTTCTCGTCGAAGAGTGTCCTGATCGACACCTCGGTGTCATCATCGAAGAAATGGGCGAGAAACATGCCTTCCAAGTCCTCCCAGCTGTTGATGCTTCCGGGCTTGAGACGGCGGTACCAATCGAAGGCAGGCCCGCGAAGGGTGCCAACGAATGACCGAACCATCAAAGGCTCGTTGCCCGAGATTACTCCCAAGTGAGACTTGAAGTAGATCAGATGTTGAGTGGGCGAGCCCTTTCCGTTGAACGGCGTGAAGTTGATCAGGTTGAACTTCGCCGGATACGGGATCGAATCCCACTTTCTCGGGTAAGGACACGGAATGCCGGTCCTCTTCACCTCCCGAACAGACATCAGGGCTTCGATTTTTCTTTCGAGCTCCTTTATCTTTTCGGCCTCACCCATATCCTGTTTTGGATAAGTTTCGAGAGGAATCATACGGCCATCCTCAGTGTTGTCACTACTGGTGGGTCCACCCCCAGTGTTGTTATTTTTAGTAGGGCCACCCCCAGTATTCTTGGGCGGTGCGTCGGCCATGACGATTTCGACCACCTCCGGATCGCTGTTGACTGCAGCGTTCTGGGTGCGACGGTCGGACTCAACTAGCTGGTTCGACAAAGCTCGGATCCGTTGATCGTGCATTTGTCTCATTTCTCGCATAGCCATTTCCATTTCGAACTTGAAGATTTCCTTCTGCTTAGTCAGGGCCTCTTCAATGATTTTGGCTATCTGATCTGTGTTGACCATGAGTACCTCTCGAGCTTGCCCTATGCTAGACGTTGTGTCATCAGAGGCGAGCGCGGAGTGAGAATGTTTGACAAAGCTCGGATTCGTTGATCGTGCATTTGTCTCATCTCTTGCATAGCCACTTCCATTTCAAACTTGAAGATTTCCTTCTGCTTAGTCAGGGCCTCTTCAATGATTTTGGCTATCTGATCTGTGTTGGCCATGCACACCTCTCGATCTTGTCCTATGCTAGACGTTGTCTCGTCAGAAGCGAGAGCGGAATAGGAATCCGAGAGTTCATCATCGGAATGTACTCCCTCATGGATCCCACAGTAATTGTCATATCTGACGGCTTCTAGCTGAAGCTGAGCTGTTCCCGAATTGACCCTGCTTCCTGGAGAGGAATTAGGGTCGGAACCACCTGAAATGATTGGGGATTTTCCCTTGTTGACCATGTTGATAGTCACTTCTAGGGGTTCATCATCTCGAGCAATCGATCCTCTTTGGTGGGAACGCCTTGATTTGGGCTTTGTTGTTCCATCGGAGATTCCCTCGAATATCGAGACCTTCTGCGGAACGGTCTTGGGGCAGCTACAGGCTGATAATACTGCCCTGATGATTTTGGTACACGGACAGTGAGAATCCGCTTCCCGGGTGTTTTTCTTTCGAGATTCATCCGCACCCCCAGCCTGATAGTACAACTCATCTGAGTAGACATTGCCTTGTTGGCCTCTGCAAGAGTCGCACGTTTGGAATCACACCTTTGTGAGGGTGAAACCTTAACGGGCTCTTGGTCCTTTGCACGCACCGCCGAGCTGGTTGTTGCAGAGTTTGATTTGTTAGGAGATCGTGTACGACCCCCAGTCTGGGTGTTGGCTTGAAGCTCCTTCAGCGATCTCCAGCTTTCCTTGACAAGCGCTTTTCCTCGATCCTCGGGTCGAGCGTCAATACGGTTGTTCGGAAGATTCTTGAACTTGGGGAAATCCGCGCTGCGGTGGGGCCTCACCGAAGGTTCGGGACCTGAAATGGACGAAGGTTGGAGAGCAATATTACCTGCTTTTACCTTAGGCG
>NC_033800.1:61355754-61357131 GCF_001876935.1 Asparagus officinalis | reverse complement strand
AAGGATACACAGTCGATTTTGATAATAAAAAATTAAAATCAGGCTACAGTGAAAATTTGTTCTATTTTTCATATTTGAGCTCTACTTTTCCAAACTTCTGCCAATATTTGAATCATCTCCATTTGTTTCGCCTCAAAAACTACCCAAACAGCTTTAAACTTTAACAAATGTGTCTCAATAACAAACACGACACTTGGATCTCAAAGCTAATCTCATAACTTCATAAACAAACATCTATCAAGAAAATAAAAGTGGCTCATATTCATGAAATTTAATCGAACAAACTAAAACAAATATAGTTGGGTGAAAATTATAGGATGATTGTCCAGTGTATAAAGGGAAGACTTGAGCAAGCTACATGCTCCTAAATTCACTTTTCTATAACCTCTACAATTTATCAAAATCATGTTAGGTCTCATGTTTATGAGCCTACTATCTAACTTAGTTTTGATGCTTATCAAACAATTCCTAACAACGTTTGTCGAGTATTTGTGTTTGCTTGTTAGGTATTCTACACAAAGATCATTGTTAGAGGTTGGTTGTAATTGACCTTAACGATGACATTCAAAGGAGGTTGGAATGATATAGGAATGAAGCCGTCGCAATTCAAGTCGAGATTCATTATCGCTTCATCCGCAACCAAGATGAGCTAATTGAAGATTTATTGCTTGGGTATAGTGTAGGCATATAAAATTGCTTATAGGTCCCTTAGCACAGCTCGGCACAAACCGACGAACCAACGAGTCATGACGAAACCCCCGGATCCAGCCGTTGTGCCAGCGTTCTGGCGACGAGCATCGACCGAAATCGCCACGCAAGCAATGGAATACATCCCCTATTTCGCATTTGAATGCAGACCCGACAGGAGGTGGTTAAAGATCGCACCCGAGCGTCAACGACGTGATCCAACCAAGGACCGGCACAACGCGAGGCCGGCCCCGACCGAGACGAATCCACGATCGAATCCGAAGATCAGTTTCGGACTCGAACTCAGAAGCGCGATTTACATGCCTAATCAGGATCCAGATTTACGCCAATCAGGAATACGCGACGTTTTGACGTGCCAATTCAGGATGCCAGAGTTTACTACCCAAATCAGGGAATGCCGGATTTACTGCCCTAAATCAGGAATCCAGATTTCCACAGCCAGAATCAGCGAATCAATTTACTGCCTAATCAGGATCCAGATTTACTGCCCTAATCAGGATTCCAGATTTACTCGCCGTACCGTAGAAACAGCAGCGAATCAGATTTTACTGGCCTAACCGTGGCACAAGCGATCCAGATTTCTACTTGCCAAATCAGGAATCAGATTTTACTGCCTACATCGAGGATCGCAGATTTACTGCCCAACATCCAGCGAATCGAGATTTACTG
>NC_033800.1:61353854-61354754 GCF_001876935.1 Asparagus officinalis | reverse complement strand
CCAACTGTGAAGAACATGGCACTGCCGATCATATTGAAGCAAATATAATAAGCAGGTATCAAATTTTGTTGTCTTACCATGATAAGGGCATTGGATTCTTCCTTCATTCACTGACCCGAGATGGAGTGGGCAGGACTGTGAGAAGATGGCTCTTCTATTTGGTCAGTATTTGATGCCATTGATCTGAACAGTGATCTCTAAAACTTATTAGGGGAAAGAGATGTATAAACTGCTCCAATATCTCAAGTAGAAACATGTCATCCAAAATGTACTTTGATTTGATTCTTCCTTCATTGCTCCTTTATCTAAATAAGCAAATTATAAACAGAAATTAGCTTTTTTCCCCCTAAAGAAGATAAGTTACTTCTAAAATCATATAATAATAACAAAGGGAAAATTTTCATTAAATATTATTTAGAAAAAATAAAATCAAAATTCAGTTGGTTGCAAAATCAGTTATCACAACTCTAGATCTAGATTCCAAATCAACAGCCTAGGAAAAAAATATTTCTATGAAAATTTTTCGACAACAACAAAAGGGGACAGATGAAAGCGAATACAAAATCTACAAAAAAAAATCAAATCGCCAACCTCGAAGATTTTCAATATGAAAACTGATCACCGTGAACACCCAGATAGAAAAATGACAATCACCACGAAATATCAAAGAGAGAAAGAAATTAAAGGACCATCCTTTCTTTGCCTTTCTGTGTGAACCCTTCTGGCTGCTGTATGTATATTTCTTCCTCTAGCTCACCGTGGAGGAAAGCTTTTTTCACATCTAATTGCTTGCTCGAGATGTAGATCTTCAGTTGCAACAGTACTAAGAATCGATCTGATGGCAGTCAGTTTGACTACAGGATAAAAGATTTCTATGTAGTCAACTCTTTCTTTCTGCTG
>NC_033800.1:61339097-61352854 GCF_001876935.1 Asparagus officinalis | reverse complement strand
TTGTAATAAGCCTTCTTATAAATACAAACGAAACTCCCTCTTCCGGGAAATCAAATATTCACCCTACAAGGGCTCAGAATTTGGTCAATATCATCATTGTTAGCCATTCAGTACAATATCAATAGATATTGCAGGTTGTTAATCTCAGAAATTATGACAATCATCATAGCCTAAAGTAAAAAAGTCACTAATCTAAACTCGTTTCATGAAAACTTACTGCACAAAATACCCAGAGCAATAGTCATCCAGTACAATGTGTGCACATTGTAGGTTGCTTGCATCTTAGAAAATTGTATGGTGACTTATAAATATCCTGCAGTTACAAGTTTAATTTAAAGGTTAGTACACTACAATATTCACATAATGAAAGGTAATATTACAAAATGGAAGCAAATAACTATTTACTACAATATAACAATAATATGTTCCATCGTCATAATGTTCGACAACTACAAAAATAAACATTGGTTCTTAAGAGTAGTGTCTCTAAGTTAAACAATATTAGTCTTCACCCAAAAGTAAAAAAGATTTCTAACGTAGATGGAAAATAAGTCAGAATTACAAAATACCCCGCACACCCATATTCTATAGGTATTCAACCCTCTTTGTTGAGAAATGACTCAATCATCTCCTTTTGACCAACCGAAGATATGCTCATAAATAGTCTTGATTCATGCTCATTCATAAAGAGGTGACAGTAGCATGTATCTAACTTGACAACACCAAAGTCATGTGAATGAGCATATAGGACCATGGATAACTTCTCGGTCCAATGCTTATTTACACACTTCATGTTTTTGCTAAATACATCTATCTTACACAGTTCATGCATATTTACACACTTCATATAACACCTTTGCGGCCTCAAAAGCATACAACAAGATTAATTAGAAGCATTGCATCAACATGAGTCTCATCTATCATTCCAATGCAATCTTATAATATGTGTATCACACACCTAAATTAAAATTTACTTTCATTAATTATACAGATAAATGTGCTTAAAGTGTAGATATACCTTGAAATAAGAGTAGTATAGCGGATTGTTAACGATCTCTTAGGGAATGTCATTGGGGGCTTGTCTCAGGTACCGTCCACGTATGCATATAATTGCTTGTAATATCTTGTGGAAATATCTACTAATTGTCTCCCCTTATCTTATAAAATAAGATCTGACAATGTAATTTTTTAGATTTATGGCCAAGAATGTTCAGTGTCATGATAAGTTGTTCTTCCACTGTTACATTCATTGAGTCTTTTAACAGGCTGTTGTTCCTCATTATACTCGCTAGTTTAACAAAGCACCACTTCGCATTCTAATATAATTTACACAACTATCACTGAAACTATTATAAATTCGCTCTATGTGCTCAATTCTAGCTCTCTTTGTCTTTTTTTCCTTACTTGGACCACTACGAATTGATTTACATCTAGCTTGCATTCTCCTTATGACTGTAGTTATTATAATGAAAACGGATAGTACAGCACCTTGAACCATATTAACAACACTTTGTTCATTGGAACAATCCCATCATTACTCATCTATGATGCAAAAACATTATACAGTTAGAAACTAAGTAGAATTCCAACAAAATCTGAATGAATTACAATTTATAAAAATTAATGACAACCCAACAAGATTATAAACTGATATATTTTTAAAGATTACAAACTGATATATTTTATTATAGATACGACATGTAACCTAGTTTGTTTATGTAACAATTGTGTTTGTTTATGTGCGTTGTTGAAATTTTTACGTAATTCAAAAATCGAACAAATTGCTATATTTTTAAAGGCTACAAATTGATATATTTTCATAGATTTGACATTTAACCTTGTTTATGTAGCAATTGCGATTGTTTATGTCCATTGTGGCAATTTTTATGTAACTAAAAAATCGAACAATTTTCATATTGAAGATATGTGAACATTCATGTAATGAAACAAATTACAAATTACAAATTACAAATTACAAATTACTAATATGGATTAATGCAACATCTAAGCAAAAAATATTATAGTGACATAAATAGCATTTTAAAATATCAAAGATATTGAACTTTTAGCTCCTAAAATATAAAAAAATTACATTAACAACACACTACAATAACATTTTTATACTATCTAATTATCAGATAATTAAAAAACAAAAAATTATCTTTTTGTGTCAGTTGAAAGTTCCATGCATAATTTTGGTTTCTTAGCTATAAAATCCACATTTTTAGTCTAAGTTCCTCACTTCTCTCAATCTATCATCTCATTTTTTTTTCAATTTTTGTATAGATTTCTATGGGTTTTGAAGGCGTTTACTTCTTGGGCATCTCAAAATTTCAAAATTTCACAAAATTTTAGGTTTTCAATCAGATCTTAAAAAATTACTCAATAAAATAACAGAAATTACCACTAGCGACCAGAAATTCTTCATACTATATAATAATCAGAAAATTAAACTAATAATATGAAAATAAAAAATAATTTTTACCTTGATTTTGAAAACAACAACACCAACAAAGCTCAAATCTAAATTTTTCAAAGCAACCCCAATACAGAATATGAGATCGAGGACGAGTTATCAAGGAATTTCAGATCTGAACAACGTCGGCAAAGATCAGACCCCCTCTCCCCCAATTTCTTCGAATACAGGGTCTTAGAAGGCCGCGCGAGTTTTTGACGGAAGGAGAGCAATGAGGTAACTCTAGCTCACCAAAGAAATCAACGAGGAAGAAAAAAAATCCGACATGGCCAGAGTTTTCATCGATTTCACTCGGTGGGGGAAGGAAATAAGTGAGAGGAAAAAAACCCTAGATGACGGGGATTTGTGATGGGGTTTCCCTCTTCAGCCCTAGCGAACAAAGTGGGGAAAAAATCCGCGGAAATGAAAAATCAGACGTGGAGGTGAAAAATCCGACGTGAAGGCGAAGAAAAAGGTTTCCACGAGGTTTTAAAGCGAACCAAACAGACCCTACTATAAAAGAGTTTTAGTATGTACACCCCTCACATTATATTAGATTTACGTGCACGCTAGGTTAACTGTTGTGCAATGTTATAGGGGTTAAATTCATGATAATATAATGGTATATTATACTTCTGGTTTGAACATATTCTAAACTAAACATCAGTGATAAATAAATCACCTCATTTCAAATAATAATAACAATAATAAATAAATCAATCAATCAATCTTGTCTTTTAACTATTAGTTCACAAACATCTCAATTGCTAAAGATACGTACAAGTAATATTTTTAAGGAGTAAATAAGAGAGTGTTTAAGTTTGAGAAGGATATATAGTTAAGCCCTTTTTCGAAGACACTATATTTTAATATATGTT
Source organism: Asparagus officinalis (assembly GCF_001876935.1). Lineage (NCBI taxonomy): Eukaryota > Viridiplantae > Streptophyta > Magnoliopsida > Asparagales > Asparagaceae > Asparagus > Asparagus officinalis. The sequence goes on along the minus strand of NC_033800.1, from coordinate 61,349,521 downwards.
CCAACCTCATCTTCCAAGACACTATATTTTATTATATGTTCCAGCCTCATCATTAACTTTCATTTTTTAGACCAGAGTCTTATTTTACTTTTTAATCTTATTGTGAAGATGTGGTTATATGAGGAGGGTGGCGCTACATGCACACCCCTAACCACACTTCTCACTTGTTACAGTGTATTAGGGCCCACATCAGAATTTAAAAAAAATTCTTACATGAGCCCCAGTGCACTGTAGCGAGAGAAAAGTGTGGTTGGGGATGTAGTTGATGGCGTGCCTTTAGCATTTTCCATATGAGAAGGAGAAGGCCGATTACGGTGCCAATATCTTAAATCACAAATAATAATAACATGCATAATATATACATCAGGGAATATGATATAATCCACACCAATGCAGCCACGTTTTCCATATAATTAGCAAAGCTCTGAAGGGACAAGAGCAAGCAAACAGTCCCTACTCTCAAGACAGAGAGAGAGAGTCACAGAGGTTGTTCAACTTGAGATAATGGGACATTTCATCCGAGGACAAAACACTAGCTTGCTAAACAGATTTTATTATATTTTTAATTTTGTCCACTGTCTTTTGTGTTTTTGTTATTAGAAACTACGGGGCTTTTATTTTGAAGAAATGTTAGGGGCACACCACAAACCACACCATCAACCACACTCTCCTCTCTCATTTGCTACAGTACACGGGGCCCCACATAAGATTTTAAAAATTTAAAATCTCATGTGGTGCCCCGTGTACTGTAGCAAATGAGAGAGGAGAGTGTGGTTGGTGGTGTGGTTTGTGGTGTGCCCCTATCACCACTCTTTATTTTGAAGTTGGCTTCCTATGAAAAGAGACCAAGAGATGTGAAGATGTGGGGGCCACAACCCACGTGAGGAGAAAAACAAAATCGCGTGAATCAATCACGCGTGAAGAGAGAACCCAAGGCCGGCCCACCCGAATACATATGCTGATATATATATATATATTGATGTATTTGGTTTCTAGGTTTTTGTGCAAGCTAAGGAGTTTTTTTTTTTGGGTGTTAGGCGGCTGCAGCAAAGAGAGCACGAAATTTGTTTTGTCGGCTGACTGCGGGAGAAAAATTTGTGCAGTCTCTTCTTTGTTTTTTTTTGTGCATCCTTTTGTAGAGAGAGTTTGTGAGGGATTTGAGAGAGTTTGTTTGAGTGTTTAGATTATGAGTGATTATAAACCCTAGTTGTATTCTCTCCCTGTATTAGTGGATCTCTCCCCCTCCTTGCCCCGTGGACGTAGGCAATTTGCCGAACCACGTAAAAATTGGTTGTACTGTTATTTGTGTGATTTGTAATAGCTTTTAGGTTCCCTCGACGCGCAGTCCTAGAGCTGACGAGAGGAAGAGCTAATATCCCACTTTGATGAGATATTAGGCTTCAGATTCTTATTCCCTTTGAGAAACAAGAATTCTTATTGCGACCTGACTCTCTTGTTGTGCTGCCGAAATTTCCGCTGCGCGCAACAAGTGGTATCAGAGCCCAGATTTCAGATCTAGGGTTTTTTGGTGGAGGAAGATTCTTGTGTGAAGCTTGGTTCTTGGAGTTCTAGGCTTCGGTGGAGATAGCATTAGGAGTTGCCGTTGAAGATTTTGCTTTTCCCGTGTGGATAGGAGATCTATTTAGAATCCGATCTAGGGTTCAATTGGGTGGTTCCTAATTTCTATCAAATTTATTCTTTGTCTACAATTTGGAGTTAGTTCGTAATGGGAGAAGAAGGTGGAAGCAGCAAATCGATGGCGAGTACAATACAAGTTGGTTTTCAGAACACCAAGATTAGTGTGGTGAAGTATGACGGCAAAATCAACTTTGGTTTGTGGATGAGCGACGTACAGGATGCGCTCAATGCTCAGAATTTGGAAGAGACCATCATGGTCCATGAGAGGCCACCTAAATATGATGAGGTGGTATGGGAGAAGATGAATAGGAACGCTTGTGGGGGTGATCAGGTCCTGTTTAGAATAGGAGTTGAAATATGATGTGATTGGGGTGACGTCTGCAATGAAGATGTGGGAAATTCTCAACAATAAGTATCTCACAAAGAGTGTTGAGAACAGGTTGCACTTGCTGCGAAGACTTGTTCGCTCGGAAAATCGTTGCTTTCTTCATCATTGATTCCATTGCTATCTTGAATAACAGTTTTTCGGTTACAGAAGATCCGGTCTTTTTTTAGATCCGGTTACAATGAAAATCAAAAATAAAGAAAATTAAAAATTACAACTTTTTCTCTTTCGTTGAACAAATCGCGAGCTCCTGTTATTCGGTCACTCGCTTGGGTGGGTTGTTTGCCTGCGCCGGGGTTGTTTGCCGTGGACCATCGCGCGATCTAGATCCGAACAGATCTACGCAGTATAACGGGTATTATTTCACTAAGGAAATAATAGCCGGAGGGATTATTTCACCAAGGAAACAATCGCTCGAATCTCGGGATCAAAGACCAAGCTTTGATCCGGAGTGTAACAACGTAGATCTGAGATCTCGATCCCCTCGAACTCCTGCCTTTTGTGATGCGGGTGCTCGCCAAGAATCAGATCTGGACGTCCAAGTCTTCAAGCCTTCAAAAACTCCAAGATGAGGTCTCAATCCGGCAGAGTTTCGGCTCTCCAAAAGTTCTTCCAAAAGTCCTCCAAAATGATGAATGACCCCGCCTATTTATAGGCAACCAGATCTGTGCATTTGGCACAGATCTGGGCGGCCACCTCAGGGTGGCTCGGCTCGTTGCGTGTCACTTGGCTTCGGTGTTGTGGACTGACGTTCGTGCTTAGATACGTCGCCTGATGGTTCATTAGTTCGTGTTGAACCGTGTCAAGGGACCTATAAGCAATTTTATATGCCTACAGATACCCCCTCCAAAGTTTTCCAGTCTCGTTCTTTTATAGAAGAGTCTGGAATATTTTGGATATGACTGTCTCAACCTTCAATCGGTGTAACGAGCTCTTGGAATGGCTTCTATTCTCGATTCCTTCAATCCTCCAGGCTATTCGGTGCTTTGTCGAATGTTTGAGAGGGTTACGGTGCTGCATTTATTGTCTGACCGTTGTCGGAATTTTGAATTTAAGTCGATTCTTGATTTCCTGGATTTTTAGCTCGAATTAGTAGCTTCAACACGGAATTGACCATCGGTTGACGGCTTTGAATCTTCATTGTGACGCGTTGTCCGGCGTTTAACACAGTTTACACTCGTAAGTATTTTGGAGTCTACACAGTTTAAGCTCTTAAGGAGTTGGAGCGGGGAGGTCTAGTTTATACTCATACACTCCTGGGAGTTATGTTGAGTTATCCTTAAGAATATTTTTAGAAAAATATTCTCCAGAAACTTCTCAACAAAGAGGAGGGAATAGTTTATACTCGTATACCTTATTGGAGTAATTCTTTAGGTTCGCATAATCTGAACCGACCCAAAAAAAGTGCCAAAAAGGCAGTATTTGGGTTCAAAAATCTCTCCGACCCTTCCAAATATATGGTAGAGGGGTTAAATAGGTGAAGGACTGAACCGTAGGTTGATCAAAAGTCGTTCCAATGCTTAATTCAGCTCCAATTTGAATTCTGGTTCAAATTTGGTTCAAACTGGTTCAATTTGGCTCAGACTGGCTCATTCTGGTTCAATCTGGCTCAATTTGGCTCATTCTGGTCTGGTCTGGTCCAGCCAGGCTCAATCTGGCTTAATTTGGGCTCATTCTGGCTCATTCTGGCTCATTCTGGTCCATTCTGGTCCATTCTGGTCCAATCTGGTTTGGTCTGGTTTAGCCCGGTCTGGTCTGGTTCAGCCAGATCTGGTTCAAGGCTATAAAAGAGGTTCCCTTTTTTTTCTTTTTCTTTTTCTTCCTCTCTTTCTAGGGCCGGCCACCCCCTCCCTCTCTTCTCTTGATTTCTCTTCTCACAAGCCTCTTTTCTCCCTCCAAACTTCAGATCTGTATTAGATCTAGCTTTCCTTTGAATCTTGGACTGAGAAATCCCCCAAAAATTCCAAATAAAAAGTTTCTCTCAGGCCCCTCGAGCGCGTGGTTCAAGTTTCCTTAAAGGTCTCGCCTTTATTGAATTTTGGGCTTTTCTTCAGGTAAATCCTCCGCCACCTTGATCTATTTCATGTTTGATCTAGTATATGGAGTCGCGGGATCACATATAAGGGTTGAGGGTGTGATTTGATGCCTCAAACTTGCCTTTTTTGGGGTAAAAATGGGATTTTTCCTTTTCTAGATCTGATCCCTCAATTTACCTTGCAGGTCTCTATGTCCCGTATGGCGAGGGGTCAATCCTCTACCGTGCCGACTGATGGCGTGCCTCCCTCTTATGCCGGTGAGCCACTTTTTTCTGGAAATTTACAAATTAGTCTATTTTTTCTTGGAAATTTGCAAATTGGTCCTTTTTACTCCCTGTTGTTTTCCTTGGTGAGGTAACCGGAAAAAGCCTTGATTCTCCTTGGTGAGGATCGACGCTTCAAAGATATGTTTTGCTTGGTCAAAACACTATCTCATAATAAATAAATGGGGCGTTTTGTCGCTGCGTTGTGCCTTATAAGACAGGGATATATTATCGATATACCCTATCTTATGAAGGCGCAACGTGGCCAAAACGTCACACCCTTTATAAGGCAATGACTCTATCTTACCCCTTCGTAAGATGAGTTCAATTTCCTTTTATAGCTGGAATTAACAAAAGTTTAATTGCTTGTTCTCAGTTGAATACCCTTCTGGAGCGTTCTCATCTCACACAATATATGGACGTCGTGGCGAGTATTATTCGACCTCCGACGATGTTCCCCCTATCCCAGTCACTCCTCAGTTCGTTTTGGACACATCGACTGAGGTTGTATAGGCGGTGAAGGAAGGTGGGCACCGAGCTCTTCGACAGTTGATTACTGATGCACCACTTGTGAAGGACGCCAGTTCCGTTCAGTCTCTCAGGAAGACTGATTTTTTGTTTGGTGATTCTGTCAGAGATCCCGATGCAGCGTTTATTGACGCTGAGCAGTGGCTTCATAAGGCTGGCAGTAGTTTCCTGTATTTGCCGAAGATTCCTCAACATCGTTCTTTGACTGAGTTTAGGCATCAGGCTGTGAAACGGGAGATGTCGTGGCGTTTGACAGAGGATCATGAGAGCGTTCACTGCGGCTACATTACTCATCAGGCAGTTCCTGGTTCGAGCAGGAATCATGTTGTTGGACTGCGTCCTGGAGTACTGGGGCTAGATGCACCGCCTCGTAACGAGTTCCTTGCCTCTGCTTCCACGTTGAGGAATCGCCTCGCTAACTTAGGACGGGAGATGCCTGCGCCGCGCCACAGATTCTATGGTTGGGTCCATTCTCTGGACAAGTTTTGGTGGGCTCGTATGACAAAGTACGTCTTGAGCCGATGGAGCGAGGAGTTGCATGCTTGCGGCCTTTATGCAGCCATTCGTGCCACCATGCATGGTTTACCCATTAGCGCGAAGCATTTCTTTGCCTTATGCGAGCTCTATAATCCGGATTCGAATACCTTTCTGACTAGGCACGGAGAGTTGGGTTTGGCTCTTCATGAGATGCATAAGATTTCTGGTTTGCCCATGGGTCAGATGTTATACCAGGAGTATTTTCCTTCCAACCATGAACTGAGTCAGCTGAAGGATCGCATGCCCGACCGCTACGAGACCTTATGGGACCTCACTTGTCACTATCACATTGCTTTGGCGCAGTCTAAGCCCCTAGCGAAGAGGACCAAATCAAATGTGAGCCTGAAGCAGTTCGCATCATATTTGTTCAGGAATCTGGAGAGCCATTCTAGTGAAGCTATTTGTGAACTGGCACCGCTGACTCCTTCAGAGGTTAATGAGCTGCTGAAGAAGACTGACGCCCACTCCTATACCATTAGCAGTCCTGAGAGTGGCTTTCCTGCAGGGACTAAATTCAAATCATTCTTATGCCATGCGACCGCACCGATTCGTCCAATGACTCTTCTTGCCGGCTACCTCGCCATCTGGTTAAAGAAATGCGTAGTCCCGTATCAGTCCGGTGACGCTCTGCCACTGGAAGTGCTCTACCCTGCGGTTCAACTTGCCTACAGAAAGGAACTTTCACTTCTTCCGGTGATGGTGGCTAACATTCATCGAGGGCTTCGACAAATTTCTGGCGCTTTTACACGGGAGGAGAAGGAATCGCCGACTCAGATTCCTACCACTAAGGTGGAGCTTCCGTATGTTTATTTGATGGCTTGGTTCGTCCTTCATCGTTCTGACATGATGTCGGTACCGCATGCCATGGACCACTCTGTTCCCTTACTACAGCTGCTTGAGAATGGCGAGTGGGAAGGCCGAGGATTCTCTGATATCAGGAGGCAGCTACAGGTCCACAAGTGCTGGGCGTTCTCTACTTGTTTTCCGCAGTTCTCCAGCCGGTATGGCGAATGTTTGATTGATGAGGAGAAGCCGAGGGAGTATCGCACTTATTTAGATATCGGCTGCTTTAATTGGCTAGTGAACATCAGGCCGGGCTACTTGACTTTCCGGGTGGGGAATCAATGTTTTATAGAGCCGTATCTGCCCTGCCGATTCGCTCGCCAGTTTGGTTATGACCAACTTTATGTTGGGAACCCGCGCCAGCAGCTTCGGGCTTATGGAGGTTTGGTGGACGGTCTTCGTGCATGGTTGTGGACCGTGACAGGCTGCACTGGTGCTAGGTTTAGTCTCCCGGGTACTGAGCGACAGTTGAACCTCACTTTCTTGAGCTGCAGGTGGTTGTTAACAGCTAATAAGACTGTCCCTGTGAAGCCTATTGAAGAGTTGGTGGCTGAAAAAGCTTCTCAGATTGACTCTCATGTGATCCGGGACGGTGCTCGGTCACAGAGGGCGCGGGGCAAGACCCGCCGACTTGATGCAGAAGGTCATAGGGCCTTTAGTTCTGCTGAAGAGGCTTCAGGCGGAGATCCTGAAGACTACGACGTAGATTTCGAGCGAGGTTAGTCACCCATCTTTTCTTTCTGCATTTCCGAATTGTCAGTCCTGACCACTATCTGATATTTCAGGGACAGCGACAAACAGTGAAGAGGAATTCCGTCCTTTTGCCCGGGCAAGACCTTTGACTACCGTCCATGCTGATAGGCGGAAGAGATTAGCCCATAAGCCGCCTGCAGGTTCGCGGGCATCTGAGATGGACTTGGCTGGGGATGATCCTGCTAGCGACAGAGGTAACATCTACTCTATAGATCATTCTCTTGATCGTTTAGATTTTTAGGCTCATGCTTTCCCATTCCATGCAGGAGAGCGCGAGGAAGGGGAGATGAGTTTTGATCCTGCTCCTCATGAGTTTGTATCTTCTGGTGAGCCTGACTCACCTTACCAGGTAGAAAAACCTGCAGAAGCTGCTGACTTTAGGGAGGCTACCAATGTAGGACCTGATTCAGTGAATCCAGATGCATCTACGAGAGGTAACCTATTTCCATTGGTCATATTCTCTTTATTCCTCTTTCGTACTTACATTTCTTTGTGTCAGATTTTTCGATTGATGATTTCGACGAGGCAGGTTTGCCTACAGACACTTCTATGTTCCACTTCATATATGACTCTCCTCAGATCGATGGCCCGCTGCCCGAGAGTATGTTTCCTGAGCCTGCACTCCCTCAGGATCCCGAGAATGGTTCTTTTGAAGGTACGTGCCTCTTCTCGAGTTAATTATAGGACTAGTCAATTTTTTGACTAACGCAGCTATAATGTGATGTGTCTGATCGTTCTGTTTTGTGCTTAACAGGAGCTTTTGCCGAGACTGATCCTGTCGAGCCGGCTGTGAAACCAACTCCACCCGTTGATGCACCTACAGCCGTCACACCTCCGCTACCCCCAGTGACTCAAGGGGAAGGAGGTATAAATTAAGCAAATGATGAACATCCTTTATTTCCTTATTATGGCTTCTTGACAGATTTCTCCTTTTTTATGTAGGGATTTCCTCTCGGCTTCATGTCCTCGTGAAGGAGTTGTTATCGGACAATGACCCTGAGAAGATCGTCATCTGTGTAGAAGTCCGCTCTTTCTTCTCTTTCATGAATGCTATGATCGGCAAGCTTTTCCATAGTGGACTTTCTCTTCGCCAATTCAAGCCTTTCCTTGATTCTAAAGTTAATTTGATAAGGGAGGCGGGGCATCCAGATTTGGCACAGGCTATAGTTGATGACCTTGATTGTCTAGAGCATGAGCTTCAGACGTTTCGTGAGCTCCGAGATGCAGGTGCCTCCTCATTTATTGCTGCCGAGCTGGACACCCGCTTACAGTCATCACGCGAGACTCAGGTTCTTGCTGAGCTCGAGATTCAGATGCAGCGGGGCCGAGTAGATCGAGTTAAGACGAGTCTTGCTACTAAATTATCTTCGCTTGCCGAGCTCGATCTTTCTATTACCTCCTGTGCGACCGAGATAGACCAGCTCAGAAGAACACTCCGTGAAAAAGAGGAGACTTTGGATATTCTTCAGATGACAAAAGCACAGGACCAGCAAACCCGCACGGCTTTATCTGACGAGTTGAGATCCCTGGAGCAGAAGCTAGCCGAGACAGAAGAGATTGCTGCGAGGACTTCAGCCACCACCGAGGAGTCCATCAGGGCTGAACTTAGGCAAGCTTATGATGAGAAGCTTTCTAAGATCAGTCAGCAAATTTTTGGTCATGGTCTTGATGTATGATTTTGTTTGCTGAACACTTTGACTTTTGATTCTCTTAGTGAAACTTGCTTTCGTCTTTATTATGATTCGTCATTCCATTTGAAATGATTGACCACAATACTCATAGGATTTTTGGCAAACCCTCAGCCATCAACGGGTTTGATGAGCCTTTACCGACTACCGTTTGAGTCGGGCTAGCATGCGGATTGTTTAAATCCGTTCGCATGTAACGTTATGCTCGGAGATTGAATTCTCCGAGACTTTGTGCTATGATGTCGAATACATAGACTTCGCCATTGTTACGGGAATAGGCTACCCGGCGACACGTGTTAGGTGTTGACTTTAGGATTTTTGGCTAACCCCCAGCCTTCAACGGATTTGATTAGCCTTTACCGACTACCGTTTGAGTCGGGCTAGCATGCGGATTGTCTAAATCCGTTCGCATGTAACGTTGTGCTAAAGGAATGAACTCCCTTAGACTTTGTGCTACGACATTGAATACGTAGACTTCGCTATTGTCATGGGAATAGGCTACCCAGCAACGCGTATTAGACGCTGACTTATCCCTACTTAGGCTTCGGGATAAAATACCCCAGAATGGTATTCTGGTGTCTTTTTCAATCGGTAAAAGACTAAACCGACGACACGTGTTAGGTGTCGACATATCCTTTCTTAGGATTCATAATGACATTCCCCATGCGTGTAAGGCATGGATTTTAGTGTTATTAATGTTAGGCGCAGACTTATCCTTGCTTAGGTTTCAGGATAGAATACCCCAGAATCGAACTCTGGTGTCTTTTTCTACGGAAAAAGACTAAACCGGCAGCGCGTGTTAGGCGCAGACTTATCCCTGCTTAGGATTCGGGATAAACTTCTTAGGATGAATCCTAGATTGACAAATTTTGAGAAAAGATTGGTGCGGGAAAGGGAGAATTTTATATTATATTTCCCGGTCTTCTTTTAAGGTGAAGGCGAACCCGAATACAAGGAAGGAAGAATTTTATATTCTATTCCTTGATTCTGGAAAGGAAGAATTTTATATTCTATTTCCAGTGAAGAAGAAACTAGAAGTGGGGTGTCCACTCCGAGAATCTGGAAAATTTAGATAAACTTGCCTTTTATAGGATTGGTTACCTAAACTGGAAAAAAGAGTTCTTCGTTTATCGAAGTGAAGTTTCAACTTTGGCTATAACCGTGAGAAGATTTAACCAAAGAGAAGAGAAAGGAGTTCTTTCGTTTATCGAAAGGAGACTCTGATCTGAAAGGGGACCCTCTTGTCTATGGAAAGAGTCAAGAGAGCCAGATAGACATTTTTGGTGGACCCACTGTCAATTAAAACTGATCAGTGAGGGATTTTGGTGGTGAAAATGATTTTGGGTTATCCTCTAGAATATTAAGTGTAATATTCTTCAAGGAACTTCCCGGTAAATGGGTTATCCTGAATGTACTAGGGATAGTACTTTTTCAGGAACTTCCCATTTATTGGCATTAATTGCCTGGCGCCCTCTTGAGTAATCAGGCGATATGCGCCGTTTGAATAGACTGTGTCTATTACAAACGGTCCTTCCCATATAAATGAGTTATCCTGAAGGTACTAAGGATAGTACTTTTTCAGGAACTTCCCATTTATTGGCATCAATTGCCTGGTGCCTTCTTGAGTAATTAGGCGATATGCGCCATTTGAGTAGACTGTGTCTATCACAAACGGCCCCTCCCGTTTGGGTTCGAATTTACCTTTCTTCTTGGAAGTGAGGATTATTGGTCGGCGAGCAGCGAGGACCAGATC
>NC_033800.1:61335537-61338097 GCF_001876935.1 Asparagus officinalis | reverse complement strand
ATATATAATATATTAATAATATGTTTAATACTAATGTTATAATGGGTCAAACTAGTGTTGATAAAAAACACTTAACACGGTGTTTTAAAAATATTTTAAGGGAAAAACATAACAAGGAAAACACCGTGGTATCCAAACGAAGCTACTAAATGTTATCTGATTTAAAAGGTATTAAATGGTCCCTAGTGCATATAGTATTGAATGTGCATTAAAAAGATGTCAACCATTTGATTATTGGACTTTCGGATTTGTGCACATATCCAATGATTGACATTTATTTGATGCACATTAAATGTCATATACCGTCTATTTGATTTCTCTCTTATTGATTTTCGAAATTGCTATCATCAAATTTAACTTGTCACGTGACAGAAAAGAGTAAAATAACTCATCAGTCCTTAAAAAGGTTGCCCTTATGGTGCTAATTAGGGAGTTAAATAAGAAAATATCAAGCCACATTTAGTGGAATCAAAAAGGTTCAAGGGGTCGTGCAGCACCATCAAAAGTTTAGGGGCGGGTTCTGAAATTAAGCCTATGGGTAAAACATGATGACCCGTCATTAAAGTTTGCTTATGGGCCAAGCCCAGGCTAAGGTGGGCCTTTGTTTCGATCATTTCATCTGCTTGTTAAGAGCGACAGGGATTGCTTCACATTGAAGTCTGCAACTGCAATATTAAGTCTCCAACTACGAGCCCACAGAAATAATGCCACCTACCGGCTACAAGTAAAATAGGTATTAGAAAACAAGTAATTTACAGTTTTATCCCAAGGGATAGTACCGTTTATGCTCTATTATTGTCAATTTTATATTAGTATAAATATTATGCAATATCAACGAAATTGTTAACAAGCAGTACCAGCAGAAAAGTAATCAAAACAGAAAACTAGCTTTAAAATTGATAACCAAGAACATATACTCTTTTTCTGATACTCTACAGAAAATGTGTTTCTTTCGTAGCATATTTATGTATTTATGTATTTTGTTATCTGTTATGATTTTGACCGTAAAAATAGAAACCCTGTGATATAAATATAAATATATATACACTCCAACAACATATCAAAGTAATTTGGGTCCAATCTTTTGGGCTCACATTTCTCTAAAAAAAAAGTTATTTAAAGTTGAATCTGAAATAGAAAAAAAAAATGGAGAAGACGAGGAGATAAAAATTACAATCAAGTGGAAGATGTATTTACCGTAACCTTCCCTGGTTATTATCGTCACCGGGCAGTAGACGCGTTGCTTCATTCTGAAGTCTCCAAGAGTCAACTAGGTCTGCTAAAACTACAATTTTGTCCCAACCGACTCAGGGTAACCAAAAGCAATCAAATCCCTCAACACGCGTCGTCCGATCCCACCGCGCGCGCCCGAGGATCTGATACGGTTAAAGCAATAAATCCACGGTGTACCGGCATGCGAGACCTCGATAAAAGGGGGGGAGCAAAGAGAGCATCGAAGATGAGTTCGTCTCATTTCTCTCTTATTATTATTGTGATATTTGCCCTATTATTTCCAATGGATTCGGCTTCAGATCCTGAACATCGTCAAGAGCCCATTTTGGGGGGGATTCAGCAGAGGAGCACCGGAGAGAACAGCGCTGAGATCGAGGAGCTCGCTCGCTTCGCTGTTGACGAGCACAACAAGAAGCAGGTTCTTGTTCTTTTTCTATCAGGGTTTTCTAGTTTTCGGGGACTTTTTTATTCAAAATCCGATCTTTTACTATATATTGTAGCAGTCTAAATCGAAATTTTTATAGTATTTAACGCGGATGGAGTTTAGGATCAGACCAGTTTAGTTGTTTTTGTGTATGTGAATTATTGTCGATGTCTGGGTTTAGAATTGAGAAACCCTTTATTTTCAAGGGTGTTTTATTTTTATATTTCACTTTTACATTTAAGTGACTTTTTTTCTCCCTTGCTGTTTTTATGATTTTTATTTTGAGGTTGATGGGTTTTCGTTCAATTCATGTCTCATACTGCTTAATTGCACGATTTTGAATGATTTCTTTTTCTGCGTCCTCCGATTTATGATTTTGTTTGATATTCATTCTAGTTTGGGCTAGTTTTGCTCAATCTGACGAAATCCTTTGATCTGCAGAATGCCCTTTTGGAATTTTCTCGAGTGTTGAAGGCGAAGGAGCAGACGGTTGCAGGAATTATGCACTATTTGACCGTGGAGGCCATTGAAGCTGGGAAGAAGAAGATCTACGAGGTGTTTGATATTTATTCTAGTTTGGGCTAGTTTTGCTCAATCTGACGAAATCATTTGGTCTGCAGAACGCCCTTTTGGGCTAGTTTTATCAATCCAGGAGTTTACCCACACTGGAGACTCCTCTCCCACCATCACCCCTGCCGATCTCGGTGCCAAGCGAGGTAATCCATGCTCAGGTTGGTATGAATTTTAGTGAGTAAATATTTATTCTTTAAATCAAGTTGGTTTGAAGGTTGAATTTACTATGAGTGCATTGAAACTTTAGCATTTGATATTTGCTTTGAGTTGATTTTCGTGTTCAACTTGTTGGAGGGACTGTGATCTGAATTAGCTTTGAAGGCCAACTAG
>NC_033800.1:61329458-61334537 GCF_001876935.1 Asparagus officinalis | reverse complement strand
AGGAAGGAAGAATTTTATATTCTATTCCCTGATTCTGAAAAGGAAGAATTTTATATTCTATTTCCAGCGTAAAAGAAACTAGAAGTGAGATCTCCACTCCGAGAATCTGGAAAATCTATATAAACCTACCTTTTATAGGATTGGTTATCTAAAGATGAGAAATAGGTTCTTCGTTTATCGAAGTGGAATTCCAACTTCGGTTATAACCATGAGAAGGCTTAACCAAAGAGAAAAGGAAGGGAGTTCTTTCGTTTATCGAAAGGGGGCTCCGAACTGAAAGTGGTTTTGATGTACCCACTGTCAATTGAAATTGATCAGTGAGGGATTTTGGTGGTGAAAAAGATTTTGGGTTATCCTTTAGAATATTAAGTGTAATATTCTTCAAGGAACTTCCCGGTAAATGGGTTATCTTGAACGTACTAGGGATAGTACTTTTTTAGGAACTTCCCATTTATTAGCATTAATTGCCTGGTACATTCTTGAGTAATCAGGCGATATGCACCGTTTGAGTAGACCGTGTCTATCACAAACGGTCCTTCCCATTTGGGTTTGAATTTACCTTTCTTCTTGGAATTGAGGATTATTGGTCGGCGAGCAGCGAGGACCAGATCTTCTTCCTTGAAGCTTCTCTGTCGGACTCTTTTGTTAAAAGCCCTAGATATTCTGGCTTGATAAAACTCAATGTGTTGTTGAGCTTCCAAGCGCTTTTCATCCAACCTCTCGAGTTCTTCGAGACGTTTTTGATGCTGTTCTTCTGTTGTCATCTCAGTTGCGAGAGCAATCCGAAGGGATGGGATTTGAATCTCCAATGGTAGCACAGCTTCACATCCGTATACCAACGAATATGGGGTAGCTCCTGTAGGTGTGCGTATGATGGTGTGATAAGCCCAGAGTGCTTCACCGAGTTTATCGTCCCAGTCTCGTTTATTGGTCTTCACAAGCTTTGAGAAAATCTTAATGATCGTGTTGTTGAAAGCCTCAGCTAGTCCGTTTGCGGCGGGATAATAAGCTGTCGACGAGACATCTTCAATCTTGAATTTGTCACAAAACCTGATGAAGGCGTTGGACGTGGTTGACGTGTGTAACTGCTCCGGTGGTTGGTGCATATAATTTGCATGTATCTGACAAGCGTGGCATTCTCGTGCGTGTTCGATTGCATCTCGAACCATCGTTGGCCAGAAATATCCCATTCTCCTGATGCGATCATACAGTTTGGGACCGGGTTGATGCGCACCACATTCTCCTTCGTGCGCTTCCTTAAGAACTTCTTCTGCTTCTCTGTTCGAAAGGCATTGGAGTAACAAACCATCGTACCCTCTACAGTATAACATATGGGTTTCGGTATTATAGAAGAATCTTGGCGCTCTTCGGCGGATTGATTCCCTTTCTTTTACATCCTCTGGCAAAATACCATATTGGACGTAGTCAATGATGGGAAAACACCAATCTCGGGACTCAGACCCAATTTGAGTTGAATTCACCTCCTTGGCGTTAATGTTTTCGTCATCCTCTTCAATATCCATATCGTATATGGGTCTGCAAAGCTGATGCGTCCTCACTGTGACTAATACCTCGGTTTTGGGAGGCTGCGCAAGTGATACCGCTAGTGCTGCCAGTGCATCCGCATAAGCATTCTGGAGACGGGGGATATATTTAATGAAAAATTCTTCAAAAGATTCTGCCATTTTGATTGCCTCCTGGTGGTACGGGATCAGGTCTTGGTTCCTGACTTCATACTCTCCACGGACTTGGTTGACTATCAATTGAGAATCCCCAAAGGCTTCGAGATATTCGACCCCCAGTTCCTTAGCGAAACTGAGTCCAATAAGAAGCGCGTTGTATTCGGCTACGTTATTGGAGCACGGACTAGTCAATGAATAAGCTCGAGGCATCACATGCTTTCCCGGGGAGATTAAGACAACCCTAACCCCGGAGGAAACTGTAGAACCTCCCGGGGTTATTACCCTATTAACTGCCCTCGAAGCACCATCAAAATATAATTGCCATACTTTTTGGTGCGACGTCGTGTTAACCTCGTGGGTTTCATCCGGCAAGTCATCATATACTTCTGCCGTACCTGTGGTCGGGTTTGCCTAACCTCGTGGGTTTCATCCGGCAAGTCATCATATACTTCTGCCGTACCTGTGGTCGGGTTTGCCGCCAAAAGATCGCAAATCGCTTGTCCTTTGATCGACTTCTATTGCTTGAAGTGCAAATCATATTGGGACAAGAGAAGGGCCCATTTCGCTAACCGCCAATTCATAGAGGCCGGTTGCGTCATAAACACCCGTACTGGATTAACATTGGAAATGACGTAAATCGTCTGTCCAACCAAGTAATGCCGCATCTTTTGCATCACGAATACCAATGCGAGACATTCTTTCTCGATCATCGGATATCGAGACTCGGCGCCTATCAAGGTCCGACTTAGGTAATAAACTGCCTGTTCGTGACCGTTATCGTCGTCTTGTGCTAGTAAAGCACTTATCGACTGGTTCATCGCCTTGATTTAAATCAAGAACGGTTTACCCGATTTCGGTGCAACGAGAACAGGGGGATTCGTCAGATATGTTTTGATATCTTCGAATGCTTTTTGGCAGGCGTCGTCCCAGATGAATGACACCCCTTTCTTGTTTAGCTTAGAGAATGGTTGGCACTTCCCAGAAAGGTTTGAGATGAACCGCCGGATGTAAGCTAGCCGCCCTTGCAATCCTCTGAGCTCTCTCAGATTTCTAGGAGGTTGTAGTTCGTGTATCGCCTTCACTTTGTCAGGATCGATATGTATACCTTTAGTGGTGACGACGAATCCAAGGAATTTTCCGCTAGACATT
The DNA here is from genome assembly GCF_001876935.1 of Asparagus officinalis. Lineage (NCBI taxonomy): Eukaryota > Viridiplantae > Streptophyta > Magnoliopsida > Asparagales > Asparagaceae > Asparagus > Asparagus officinalis. The sequence continues at coordinate 61,331,706 of NC_033800.1, read as the reverse complement.
TCGAGGAAGGATTTAGTAGGGTTCATTTTCAATTGATGACTTCGCATGAGATCGAACATCGTCTTCAAGTCCTTGATGTGATCTTCTTTGTTGCGACTTTTCACAACCAAATCATCAACGTAGCACTCGACTGTTTTCCTGAGATGTTCTTGGAAAATCTTAGTCATCGCTCGTTGATACGTGGCGCCTGCATTCTTTAGACCGAATGGCATCACCGTGTAGCAGAATACACCGAGGGGCGTTCTGAATGCTGTATGCTTCTCGTCATCTGGGTGCATCTTGATTTGGTTATATCCTGAGAAACCATCCATAAAAGACATTCTCTCAAACCCGCATGTATTGTCGATAATAACATCCGTGATTAGGAGAGGAAAGTCGTCTTTCGGACATGCCGTATTCAGGTCCCATAAGTCGATGCAAATCCTGATTTTACCGTTCTTCTTCATGACTGGAACGATATTGGCTAGCCAATCTGGATGTTGCTCCTCTCGGATAAATCCTGATTCGATCAATTTCTTAACCTCTGCCTCAATGGCTTCCATAATCTGCGGACGAAACCGTCTATGCTGTTGCTTGACAGGTTTGGCATTCGGCTTGATATCGAGGCGGTGCATTGCCACATTGGGGTCGAGCCCTGGTATATCCTCGTAGTTCCACGCGAAGACGTCGATATATTCCCTAATGAGAGCAATTAATTCTTCCTTCTCATTTGGGGGAAGACTATCGCTGATGAATATCGGCTTTGGGTTGGCCTCGTCACCCATGTTAATTTGGACTATCTTATCTTCAGTGGGGGGGTCTCTCTGTTCGAATCTATCACCATACTGCATGTTCAGGTGATGAACCCACGGGTCTTCCCACGTTGGCATTTGATCGTCATCTTCCATTGTGGACGGATCAGCTGTAGCCATGTTTGCCATTAGGGCTTTGAATGCCTCCCCTAGCCTTGTGTCAGAATTCCCAGCTGAAGAATCAGAAGAGTATCCGTTCTTAGTTTTGTTAGCAATTTGATCGATGATTTGCCAACCACATTCATCATCGGACGAGGAAACATAGCCTAAGCCTCGCCCGTATTTATAATAATCCTCGGGTTTCCCTTTTGGTATGTATACCGCTTTGGCTGGAGTACGAGGACCTCGATCGAAGTATAGACCTTCTCCGAGTGTGAAATCGTACCCCTGCTTTTCCATGAGCTTGCGCGCTTCTGGACTATACTTAGATAAATACCGACCAGGTTTGTCATCATCTTCATCTTCGCTTAAGAAATGATCTGGTAATGGAGAGCTTTTTCCTTTACCGTAAATTACTTCTTTTGCACCTCCTATCTTGTTCGGGATGATCATGGTTGTTCCGAAAGAATGCTGGAGGCGTTCCTTTGTTACATAGGACGACCGAAGCGGCATATACAAATCAGGATTATCATACAATTCTGTTATCACATCATCAAGAGACAGGGAGTACTCTAAATCATTATTTATTTCATTAGTGGCAAGTTGCCAGTTACAACTGCCCTCTGACGTTTGATCATCGTCAAGGTTGATTACAAAGGGTACAATGTCGTTTAAAACATAACCTCCATTGTAATCAAATCCGGCTTCGGTATCAGCTTCTCCTCCGCTGTCCGTGCCTTGGGCCGATGATTCAGTATCGGATTCGTTACCATAAAGGAGAGAATCAGTGAAATAATTCTCATACCCTTTGAACGGTTGCTTATCCGCGACCACCGTCCTAACCTCATTATCAGTGTCAACATACTTCAAACACTGATGGAGAGTAGAGGGAATTATCACATTACTATGGATCCAAGGCCGACCCAATAGTAAGTTATATGAAGTTTCGGCATCGATCACATAACATGTGACTTCTGTCTTCAAATCTCCCATTTGACACTTTATCCGGATTTTACCTAAAGGTCTTGACCCGCTGGTATTAAACCCATAGATAACAGTGCCTGTGGACGACAACTTGCTAACTGGAATACCAAGGAAGTGCATCAAGCGAAGCGGCATAATACTCACAGCAGAACCCGGATCCACTTGGATTCGGTTGACTTTGCTGGAGCCGATGTACCCGATGAAGTATAGCGGTCGATCATGGTTCGAATTCTTCATCTGCATATCCTCTTTGGTGAAAGTAATGCAGGGAAGGTTTTTAGTCGCTATGTTGCACTGTTGACTCAGCGGTTCTGGCTGTTCAGGCACCGGCTTGACTTGAGTCAGAAACTCCTCTGAATTGGCCAAAGCTTCTT
>NC_033800.1:61324311-61328728 GCF_001876935.1 Asparagus officinalis | reverse complement strand
ACGACCCGGTCCATTGTTCATCTTCAATCAGGTCGGGGTGAACCCAGAGGATTTTGCCGTTTGGAGCTGTATGTGGCACAAGTCCTTTTTGGCGCTGTCCATGCGGGTCGTCGTTTACTGTTTTCATTCCCACTTTGGTGATGCGTTTTGGTTCAAACCATGTTGTGGGCACTGATCCAAAACTGATTGAAACCGCGTTTGCTCCAACATTCTTGGACGGCTTCGGGGTTATGACGCCTACATCAATTAGCGCCTGGATCTTGTCCTTGAGGTGGTAGCATGACTTCGTAGGGTGATGGACCGCTCTATTGATGGCTTCGGGGTTATGACGCCTACATCAATTAGTGCCTGGATCTTGTCCTTGAGGTGGTAGCACGACTTGGTAGGGTGATGGAGCGCTCTATGGTATGCGCAATACTTCGGATCCGTCACTTTGCTAGCCCCTTCTTGATCCACAATCGCTGGCAGCTGAATTTTGTTGTTCTCCAACAAGTACTTAAAGATGCCGGGAACTTCATCATCTTTGAAGGAGTACACTTTGGGAAATCTTGGCTCTGAAGACTTCTGCTTCTGAGGCCGTTGTTGCCATTATGACTGCGATTGTTGTGGCGCTCATTGCTGTTGTCGCTGTTGTTGTTGCTGAGGTTGCAATTGAAAGGTTTGATTAGCATCAACTGCATTAGCATGTGCCTTACCTTTCCCCCGTGGGACGAAATTCTGTTGCGGAGCATTATTCTCCTGTTGGCCTCTCTCCGCCTTCTTTCTTCTGAGGAATCGCTCGGCTTGCTCTCCTCGGACCTTCAGATCCTTCCATGTCTTGGACGGTGCTGTCCCCATTGCTTCCAACACGTCCAATGTGAGGTTGTTGTGGCAAGTTTGGAGGATGAATTCCTCGGTGATCGGGTCCCGGCAGTTCATCGCCTTGTTCCAGAACCTTTTGACGAAGGTGTCGACTAATTCCACGTCCTTCTGCTTCTCATCGAGCAATGATCCGATAGATATCTCGGTGTCGTCATCGAAAAAATTGGTGAGGAACATAGTCTCCATATCGTCCCAGCTGTTCACGCTACCTGGCTTGAGGCGGCGATACCAATCGAAGGCGGCTCCGCGAAGAGTGCCGACGAATGACCGCACCATCAGAGGCTCATTGCCGGAGATTACCCCCAAGTGTGATTTGAAGTAAATTAAATGTTGAGTGGGCGAACCCATCCCATTAAACGGCGTGAAGTTAATTAGGTTGAACTTCGCCGGATATGGGATTGATTCCCACTCTCTTGGGTATGGACAAGGAATGCCTGTTTTCTTCATCTCTTGAGCGGAAATCAACGTGTTGATTTTGCTCTCGAGATTTTTAATCTTCAAGTTTTCACCTGTGTTTTCGCTAGCATTCTCGTTACCACCCCCTGCATTGACGGGAGGATTATTAGTATTACGAGCTTCATTCGTATCCTCGTCCTCCTGATGAACTTGGTTGCGACGACTTGGTTCGCCTTGCTGGTTCGTCAATGCTTGGATTTGTTGGTCATGCATTTCTCTCATGTTTTGCATGGCCATCTGCATTTCGAACCTGAAGGTTTCCTGTTGCTTACCTAAGGCGTCTTTAAGCATTTTGGCCACTTGCTCCGAACTTATCATAAGTACCTCGCGGGGTTGTCCCTCGCTAGATACCGTATTATCTGATGCAACCGCGGAGCCGGCATCAGATTCTTCATCTTCTGAAGGGAGTCTTGTCCGAACCCTACCATAGGTTGCTCGTTTAATGGTTCCGGACTGCAGACGGGTTCTAGGCCGGGATGCTTTTAGAATTGACTCGAGATTATCTCGCGCCGATGTCCCTCTGCTGGTCATGTTAGTAGTGACCCTCGGAAATTCTCCCTCTTCAACCACCATTCTTCTTCGTCGGAAACGCCTAGGCCTTGGTTTTGACGTTTCGGTACTAAGTCTTCTTCGTCGGAAACGCCTAGGCCTTGGTTTTGACGTTTCGGTACTAAGTCTTTCGAAAACCGAAACTCTTTCGGGGACCGCCTTGATGCAGTCGCACTCAGACAATACTGCCCGAATGAGTTTGGAACAGGGGCATTGAGTTTCCTGTTCTCGGGGACTCCTCTTCCTGGTTTTACTCGTACCCCCAGCACGATAGTACAACTCGTCTGCTTGACGATCGGAGTAACCTATCGTGTGTTGGCACGACTTCTCAGGTATAACGCTATCGTCATCAGATGATAACGTTTCCTTCTGAGAGGGAATTGCTTTCTTAGGGCTTTCGAAAGTCACGCGCCTCGTAATATGCCTTTTTGGGCGTGAGTTCTCAGCGGGCTCCTGGACTTCAATGCGTAAGTTGGTACGCGTAGCTGCCCTGGTCTCTTTGTCATGTTGAGGGTAACGGCGACCCTCAGCATTGTAGGCTGTCTAAAAATCACAATAGATAGCTGATCCCCATCAAACACCGATGATGGAAGTTACAATCGGACGGACTTCCAGAACGCGTTACAATCTTGAAGACTTTCACGGGTATAGATCGCTAAAGGTTATCAAATCCTGACGACCTCACGACACGCGATGACGAGCTCTAGTTTAACAGCGCTTCCGACCGAACTACAACATCTGCAGAGTTACATAGTCTGGACAGAACCCTCTTGCATATCAAAGAGCTAAAGGTAAGATTACAAAATGCACTGATCTTCGCGAACGCCTGTCGCACAGAAAAGGAGACTCACAATCGACGGTCTCTTTCAAAATCAAGGGCTCGGAGTCCTGCTCCTCCTCGCCCGCACCACCAGTCATTCAAGAACTCGCCGCCGTTCATAGCTACAAACACAGTCGACAACGTGAGCTTCCAACTCTACTGCCGCAAGCCACAGTTCTGCAAACGCCAGCTCCAGATCACTGCCAAGCACCCAGTTTCAAACGCAGCTCCAACTACGAGCGCTGCCAAGACAGCTCTTGAAAGCGGCAAACTCAACATCAGGCCTCTGAACGCGTTCAACCGTTGCCAGAGCGCGAGCTCCAGCTGACTCCTCGAACGCCAGTCTCCTATACTGCTGCCAACGCCACCTTCAAAGCATAGGAAGCAGCAACTCATCCATCAGGCTGCCAACGCAGCCCAGCTGTCCAGTCGCTCCGCAAAGGCCAGACCTCACATCACCGCCAGAAGGGCGCAGTGTTAACGCGTTCGTGACTCATTGTCAAACGTCCGATCTAACAACTTCGAAGGCTCGTTCTACTCGACCAGCGATTTGAGGAGCTGGCTTTAGTGGCGTTGTTTGACACCCGACTAATGCGGTAACTAAAACCGCCCATTTAGGCAGCGGATCTATGTGGCGGCACGTTACACCGCTAACTCCCGACCTCATTAAAAATAGCAACAAACTTCAACAGGAGTCAAGGATCTCTTATTTGGAGCGAGGGAGATCGGATTTTTGATAATCAAGATCAGGGCTGGATCTTTCGGGTACGCCGTTGTTGGAACTTCCCTTGCCAGCAAAAAGAGGATCCTTCATCTCTTCGGTTGGAGCTTGGCTAGATACGCCAACAAGATCTTCTTCATCCATTGGCTTATTAACCGATCTTTCCCCCGGTTAAATCTAACTCTTTCATTATAGAAGTTTCAAACTCAGTCAGAGTCTCTCCACAACGTCAAATCCGCTGAGGACGAAGACCAGTTCCAGTGAAGCCAAGACGCTCTGGGGCAGTAATCCCGGGGCCCGGCGCGGAACCGCCGGCGAATGCCCGCACGGGGCAGCGGGGTGCACCGTGCGCCCCTTGTGGCGACGGGCCGGCTCGGGTCGAGATGTCCGACGCCTGTTCAACGAGAAGCAAGACTGCGACCATGAGCGTTATTCGAGGTAGGCAATTCTCATCGCCAGCCGGCTCGAAGAACCCAGAATTTCAAAACAAGAGGGGAGAATCCAATCATTTCTTCCCTCTCCCTTTGGTAATCAGGATTAATCCATTGTAACTGAGATTAAAGGAATACAAATCAATTTTCCTTCATTTCTTTTACTGCAAATTTTCCCACAAACAAGCATGTTACGTCGTTCGGAGCTTCTTTATCGGTCCCAAACGCTCTTGAACTGGAGCCTTGACTCGCTCATCGGAAAGTGGACCGAGACACTCCGAAACTGGCTTCTTCTTTCGGGATGATTCTGCGTGATCTCCCGGAGTAGTTGCTGGAATTATCGGCGATATGGGTTGTTTCGCCGGGGATTGAACTTTGGTTGGAGGCTGCTTCGGCCTCCACACTTGGCGGGTTGATGGCGGCTTCTTGGCCACTCTTTCTCCCTCCAATTTCTTGGCCTCCTGCACAAGAATTTTTGCTTGTGCGAGTAACGCGCGGCGTTTGTGAATCCGCTCTTCAAGTGTCGAACGGTTCCGTTTGACCCGGATCCATTCGTTCGTTGGCGGCTTGGAGGAACCG
>NC_033800.1:61320401-61323485 GCF_001876935.1 Asparagus officinalis | reverse complement strand
AAAGCCGAGCCACCCCAGGGTGGCTCGGCCAAGGCCGAGCCACCCTGAGGTGGCTCGGCTCTGGCCGAGCCACCCATGGGTGGCTCGGCCATGGCCGAGCCACCCATGGGTGGGTCGGCCTTGGCCGAGCCACCCATGGGTGGCTTGGCTTTGGCCGAGCCCCCATTAGGCATTGGGTTTCGTTGTTTTGCATTTTTGGTTCAGTCCGTGATTCAGTTGACTTAGACTCTGATTTGTTGATCTGATTTGGCAGTAAATCCGATTCCTGATTTGGCAGTAAATCCACTTCTGAGTTCAAGTCCGAAACTGATCTTGATTCGATCGTGATTCGTCCGAGTCTGCCCTTGGTTGGATGACTCGTTGACTCTTCAAACCCTTGGCTTGATTCCACATGCGAATGGATGTATTCCGTTGCTTGTGTGCGATTCGTTGACCTCGTCGCCTCGTTGGTTCGTCGGTTTGTGCCGAGCTGCGCTAAGGGACCTATAAGCAATTTTATACGCCTACAATAGTATCGTCCACACTCATTGTAAGAACCATTTCCAATTAGCCTCATTCTCCTGGTCGCATACACAATAAGCAAGAGGAAATATTCTTTGGTTACCGTCGCATCTCGTGATACTAAGTAGTTTACCTCTATAGCGGTCTTTAAGAAATGTTCCATCTAAAAACAAGAGAGGCCTACACCCAGCAATGAACCCTTTAATACAGACATTATAACCTATAAACAAACGCCTAAACCTTCCGTCATTAGCATCAGTAGCAACACGACTTCCTGGATTAGTTGCTTGAACCATGGCTTCATACCTGCATAAATATAACAATAATGCAGTAACCTTAGCAACCAATTCATAACATTCACAATAAACTCATAACCGTAACAACCAACACATAAACTTAACATTAAACACATAAACTTAACAACCAACAGATAGTCCTAACAACCAATCCATAACCATAACAACCAATCAATAACTTTAACAACCAACTCATATACTTAACAACCTACGCATAACCTTAACAACAAAAACATAAAGTTAGCAACCAATGCATAAGCTTAACAACTAAAACATAAGGTTAGCAACCAATACATAACCTTCACAACTAAAACATAAGGATAAAAGAATGTACCATCTTAGTGAATCGTAAGCCTCATCATCATCACTGAACAGTTCCTGTTGTGCTCTCTCTTTCCTTTGCCACGCTTTACAGTAGTTAATCTTGATGCTATAGTGTGAGAACAAGTCATTCTTGATATCAATTGGACGAAGATCGGGCTTAACCTTCAAAATATATTGTATTTGGCTTGCAATGAACTTTCTTGATGCCCTTGAGTGGCCAGCATTAGCTCCATGTTGACCGCAAGTATGGGTAGAATAAAAATTCTTTATAGACATAATTGAGAAATTTCTGAGTGGGGAAGCAAACAATATCTAAGGGCAACTTAGCGTGTGCTTGAATTGGCAATAGACTCTTATACGTCTTTATTTATTATGGTAAAAATCATACTTGAACCTTTTCACAATTGAGTAGTATTGAAGTGCTAATCTAACTTCAGCAACACTATCAAATTTCTGACCAATTTTATGTATTGATGTGTGCCACTCAACTGGGATCTTGATTTGGTTATTAATCACGTCTTTCATCATCGTGATCAAGTCGCCAGTGGGATTATCATTAGGAATACACTCATCATTACATGTTTGGGTGAGCGTAGCTGCTACGCATCGTGAGTTTTCTGTCGAGATAGTCCAGTAAAAGTAAAAAAACATTAATACTTACACATTTTCATAACCTTAGCAACAAACTCGTAACCTTAGCAACAAATGCGTATCATTAACAACAAACTGGTAACCTTAGCAACAAACTTATAACCTTAACAATAAACTCATAACCTTAACAACAAACACATAACCTTAGCAACAAACTCTTAACCTTAACAATAAACTCGTAACCTTAGCAACGAACCCGTAACCTTAACAATAAACTCGTAACCTTAACAACAAACGAATAACCTTAGCAACAAACTCGTAACCTTAACAACAACTTTATAACCTTAGCAACCAACTCGTAAACGTAACAGCAAACTCGTAACCTTAGCAACCAACTTAAAAATATCGCAAAAAGGTTAACAACCAAATAATAACCTTAACAACTAACTAATAACATTGACAACCAACTCATAACCTCAGTAACCAATTAAAAGTGAAATGCTTACACATTTTCTGGAGAAGTTTGAGTGTTCTGAGAAGTTGAGGATTCCCCAACGGAGGTAGCAGACAAGTTTATGTCCGCAAATCCATTACAACGACAATACTCGAACATCAACCTCAAGTCGTCGTCATTATCAATTGCAAAACTGAACTTCTTTTCCCTTTCGGATATGAATTTCAGTGAAAGAGTTTGCAATGGTAGTTTAAGCCTTTGGGACACTTGATATTTCAAGCTAATAATTTCTGTAGACCCGTTGATAATTACGAAAACACCCTCACCCTCTTAGTTGCTTTTTGTGTTTGTAACCATGTAAAGAAGGGATCCATCCGTCATTTTAAAGAAGAATAGTTAAAAAACGAAGAGGATTTATTGAGGGGAATTGAGTGGCCGAAGAGAGTAGTTGGGGTAAGCAAAGGGGGAGGGGATGAATTTACTGCGGGGGAGGAAGGAAATGGTAATAATTTGGAGGGAAATGAGGGTTTTCCCCTCCAAAACCATATTCTAATCACCATTTAATGCTACGGTACTACCGTTCACTCTCTGATATCAGGCTTGATTGAGTGATCGGCTGCATGAGGGCATTTTGGTGTTTTTTTTTTTTTTTTTGCATGTCGGGTCACGTGGGGAAGGGTTTTGGGGGCTATAAGAATTTCGTGATGGTTTTGGGAGGCTTAGGGAATGTCGACAAAGTCTTAGGAGCGGGGGGACACGTGAATTCGTTTTGGGGGTTAGAAGCAATTTTCCCTTATTATTATTTGGATTGTAGATTTAATTTTGTCGTTTTCATATCATTTGCCAATAAAAATAGATTTTTTTTTTCCAAATTTATTTTTTAATGGATAAAAAAAGGTCAATAAAACAGACTGGGCT
>NC_033800.1:61286100-61320387 GCF_001876935.1 Asparagus officinalis | reverse complement strand
CTGCCAGTAGGCTATTATCTAAGCCACTTGGGATCTTGTATTGACTGGCACTAGTGACTAGGCCAATATGTTCATTTTATGTTCAATGAACGTAAACGTCTAATTTTTGTACGGACTTGCTGATGCACGCATCATATTCTTGGGTTATTTAAAGTTGTATAATGTGGTGCACCCGGCACTAATCTTCCATGGATCTTCCTCCATTTCTCTTCACTGTGTTTCTTTTGGCTCTTTCTTCTTCTTGTCCCCTCGTAGCAAAATCAAGCCCGCACAATAACTTCACGGACATCGAAGCTCTGCTGTTCTCTCTTCAAACTGGACTACTAACACCTCCTTCTGCAATTGGGTTGGAGTCACCTGCAGCCAAAGGCACCAGAGAGTTACAGTCCTTTACTTTTACAACATCACCCTCCAAGGAACAATTTCCCCTTTCGTCGGTAACCTCTCCTTCCTATCTCTTCTCGTTCTTGCCAACGCCAAACTCAGCGGCCCCATCCCCGACAGCCTCGGCCACCTCCCCAGACTCCAAACTATTGTCCTTCAAAGTAACTATCTTTCGGGCGCGCTTCCTCACAACCTTTTCAATATGACTTCTCTCATCGGACTCTACATAACAACTAACAAACTCTCGGGCTCTCTCCCCGAGATGAATAATCACAGCATCGCTAGCAGCATTCCGCCTCCCCTCCAAGTTATCGCAGTAGATGATAATCAGTTAACTGGTCAGATCCCATCTAGCTTCTCTCATTTCTTGAACCTCCAAGCTCTTGCTTTGTCGTACAACAGGCTCACTGGACCTGTGCCGGCTGACCTCAGCTGCTTGCAAGAGCTCAGTTTGCTAGACCTCACCGATAACAACCTCACCGGAAAGATCCCACCTTCACTTGGCAGTCTCACAAGCCTCAAGAGACTGGATATTCCTGCAAACAACTTGGAAGGGGAAATCCCAAAGCAGCTGGGAAATCTATCAGGCCTGCAAGAGCTTCTATTAGGTGGAAACAAACTGATAGGTTCGATACCTGTGTCTCTCTTTAACTTATCCGTGATGAACCATTTTGAATTGGGCGACAACCGTCTCACTGGATCGGTGCCTCCTATGCTTGGACAGTCCATGCCGCTACTTAATGTTTTTAACATTGAATTCAACCAACTTAGTGGTAGCATGGACTTCATCACCTCTCTTTCCAACTGCAACAACCTGCAGAAACTTTCCATTCAACAGAATGAGTTGGGCGGCTTTCTGGCCGACTCTGTTGGGAATCTCTCGATGAGTCTTAGGTATTTTATAGCAGGGGCGAACCACATCAAAGGAAACATCTCTCCAGCTTTAGGCAATTTGAGTGGTCTTCTTGCGCTAGATCTTGGAGGGAATGAGTTTGAAGGAGCAATACCACCATCACTTGCTACCCTTCAAAGGCTTCAAAGGTTGTCTCTGGCCAATAACAAAATCAGCATGTCCATCCCAATTGCGCTTGGCATGTTGACAAGCCTGAGTGCTCTAGATTTGGGTGGGAACAAACTATCAGGAGCTATACCGGATTCACTGGGCAATTTAACCGGTCTACAATTCTTATCACTGTACAACAATGCATTATCATCAAAGATTCCTCAGAACTTGTGGAGGTTAAGAAGCCTCATTGATTTTTCCCTATCCCAAAATGCTTTAAATGGTTCAATTCCTCCAGAGATCGGCAACTTGAACACCTTGAACAAGTTGGATTTATCTGAAAACAGGTTTTCAGGTAACATCACCAGTTCTCTAGGGGAGCTGCAGATGATTATATATCTTGATCTTTCCAAAAACTCTTTTGAAGGTCAGATTCCGCAATCATTTGGTGGATTGGTCAGCATCCAGTATTTGAACTTGTCGACTAATTTGCTATCGGGAGACATACCCAAATCCTTAGCAAACTTGCGTTACCTAGATGTTCTTGATCTCTCATTTAACAAGCTTGCAGGACAAATTCCACAAGGTAGAGTGTTTTCAAATGTCACAATACCGTCTTTGGAGGGGAACAAAGCACTATGTGGTGCACCTCAGCTCGACTTTCCACCTTGCTCTACAAGAATTGTTCATTCTCATTCAAGGAATAAACTGCATCTACTGCAATATATCCTCCCTAGCATTGCCCTATTGGTTGTCTTAAGTTGCTTGTTTCTCATATATACAATTCACAGAAGGAGAAAGCAAAGGAACTTGGCTAGTGCAGATTTTCAACCTCCTGGTGAGCATAGAATGATTTCCTACCATGATCTAGCTCGTGCAACCAATAAGTTTAATGAAGCAAACTTATTGGGAAGAGGAAGCTTTGGTTCAGTGTTCAGAGGATGCCTTGATGATGGTTTGGTTGTTGCAGTGAAAGTTTTAAACATGGAAGTTGAAGGGGCATCAAAAAGTTTTGATGCAGAATGTGCAACTTTAAGTAGTGCACGACATAGAAATTTGATAAAAATCATTAGCGTATGTTCCAGTTTAGACTTTAAAGCTCTAATCATCCAGTTCATGCCAAATGGAAGCCTTGAACAATGGCTCTACTCCGGAAACTGCTGCTTAGATCTGCTGCAAAGATTGAATATAATGGTGGATGTGTCTTCAGCTCTCGAGTATCTCCACCATCGCCATCCTCAAGTGATACTTCATTGTGATCTCAAGCCAAGTAACATCTTGTTGGATGAAGAAATGGTAGCCCATGTCAGTGACTTTGGCATTGCTAAATTGTTGCTTGGTAATGGCAGATCCATAGCATCGGCAAGCACACCTGGCACTATAGGTTATATTGCTCCAGGTATGAAAATTATTCAAAGTAAATTTAATTCAAGAAGGTTCAAACTTGCAAGTTTGACTAGTCTTCTTTTCCCCCTTTTCTAAGTTAGAAAATTTTTGAATGTTGCCTGATTGAAAGTTAGCTAGCTATTATCTTTCATATTCCTACCTTTCTATCTTCCTCTGTTGGTTTTGGAAGTGTGAAGACCCAAACCTAAAATGAAATCAACAATAAAGCTGAAAAATCCAGCTCCGGTCGACCGACAGGCTTGGACCGGTCGACCGAAACGCCTGCACGCTCTGGCCGGTCGACCGAAGCTTGCTGACGGTCGACCGAGAGTGGTCAACCGGTCGACCGACGCTAGGGCACCGGTCGACTGAAACGTGCATGATCAGACTATAAAAAAATCTGTGTTCTGGACGGTCAACCGACGTCATTGCATCGATCGACCGACGTCAGATTTTCTAGATTCCCAGTCTGTTTGGGAATCTGTTTTGGGCTGGGATATTATACCTTAAACGTTTTAGGGTTTGATGACACACGAAAAAGAGGGTTTTTGAGAGGACTTTGAGATAGAAATCTCAGAGAGAGAAAAGCCTATTTGCGAGCATTGTAATCTTCTTCAATTAATCAAAGATTTTTTGGTATGGCTCCCGAGGACGTAGGCACGTTTGCTGAACCTCATTAAATCTGGTATTCTCCTGTTTTAGTTGTTCTTTCCTGCAAGTTTTTTCTTTTATTTGCTGTGATTTCTTGCTTGCTTACTTTCGACACAAGATCTGGAAGGGCACGGGTTGTGTGTTCAACCCCAACAACTGGTATTAGAGATTTATTCAGAAGATTTGTGCGAGAGCCATGGCAGAGGAAAGCAAATCAAAGATTAAGAAGATTGACGGATCAGACTTCGCCTACTGAAAGTCGTAGATGGAGGACTATCTATACCAGAAGGATCTTTACCGTCCGTTGATGAACAAGGCTAAGGGAAAGAAGAAGGAGGAATCAAATGACAAGATAGAATCTAAGTCAAAGAAATGTACATTCATTGGATACGGTATTGATGAGTTCGGGTATCGTCTTTGGGATGAGAAGAACAGGAAAATCATTGGTACGAGTCGTCGTGCGAGCACCTTTGATCGCGGAATTATCAAATGTAGGTTGAGAAGAAAACAATAGAAAACACAAGAACAATTCATTTGGCGAAGGAAATTATCTTCTCTAGATTATGAGTAATAAAAGATTACAAATCTCTCTCTAACAATCTCACTAGAATAAAGAACAATCTCTCTATTCTCTTTGAATACAATCTGATTGCTTAGTAACTCTAAAACAATCCTATTTATATCCCTAACAACGTGGATGACAATCTTATAAATAAACAAGTCCAAACAAAGCAGGAAAACACGTCAAAAAGAGTCCCAGACAACTCAGGAAACCTAATCCGGTCGACCGGCCTGCTTGGTTCGGTCGACCGGCCAGAGAAAGGGTTTTTAACCTTGTCGTCGTAACCACATCCGGTCGACCACTAAGTGTGTCGCGGTCGACCGGCCAGAGCGCAGAAATCCTCACCTTGTAGTGTGCATGAATCCGGTTGACTGGTGCTGAGCATGCGGTCGACCGGCCAGCGCCTGAACTCCAGTTCCTTGATTTTCCTTGTTTTACTGTTTTTGACTTCTTTTGCCACCACCAATGCTCCACCCATATCTCTATGCTCAAGCTACCATGAGAATCATCTATCCTTAAGCTTCTATGAAGATTGCTAAGATCCCGAAGTAGAGAGAAGATACCCGTATCATGGTTCCCCCCACTAGGAACTTGAAGTCCCGTTCAAGTTAAAACTTTAGCTAAGGGAACTCGTGAGTCCCTCCTTCACTATTAAACCACCTGGCTTTGCTAGGAACCTTGCCTTGACGTCCGATCAGAAACGACTCATTCGTCCCGCCTCTCGTCGTAGTCACCTTCCGCTCCAAAATACAATCCTCTTTCAGCGGTTCTTCTCTATCAAACCATAAGTCTTCAACATGCGATAAGATCACTTTGTCGTCACTCTCATCGTCCAATAATGGAGGCTCAAACAACTTCAAGTATTCGGCATTAATCACCGAATATATGCCTAAGTAAGGTGAAAAATCTAGCTTTAAGGTGTTGTCACTGATCTGATCAGGGATCTGAAATGGACCATATCGTATATGCTTCAACTTCTTCCCTTCTCCCTTTAGCTGTTCCTTACTCAACTTTAGCCACATCATGTCACCTTTGTCAAAGTTACAAGGAATTCGATGTTGATCATGCTTTGCTTTATACTTAGCTTGTGACTTCTTCAATTGAGCTTCAACCATAGTATGAATATGTGCAATATTCTCCAAAAATCGTTGAGCCCGTTATCTTTCATTCCCTTCCTTACCGTCGGTCGTAGCTTCACTAGAAAACACGAGATCGAACAGACTTGGTGGTAAGAATCCATAGCACATCTCAAACGGGGATTTTCTCGAAAATCCATGAATAGCCCGATTGAATACAAACTAAAGATATGGTAAGCTCTCATCTCAAGTCTTGGGATACTTGGAATTATACCCCCTCAACATGTGCACCATAGTCCGGTTGATTACCTCTGTTTGTCCGTCTGTTTGTAGATAAAAAGCTATGCTCTTCTTCAATCTAGTGTCCATCAAACTACATAAGGAATCCTAAAAATGCCTGAGAAACCAGCTATCTCGATCCGAAATAATCGAACTCGGTAACCCAAAGTGCTTCCACACATGCTCAAAGAACAACTGCGTTGCACCCGCTCCCGTCACGGTCTTCTTATAAGGAATCAAGATTATCATCTTGCTAAATCGGTCCACCACAACGTACAAATAGTCATGCTTGCGTTTGGTCGTTGGCAACCCTCCAAAGAAATTCATAGAGATGCTCTCCCAGGGTCTAGAAGGCACTGGTAAAGGTAGGTACAATCCCCGCTTCGTGTTAGAAGGCTTCGAAATGCAACATAGCTTACACCCTCCAACGTACTTAGTAACATCCTCTAGCATCTTCGGCCAAAAGACATGGCATCGTAGATTGAGAAGCATCTTCTGGATCCCAAAATGACCTTACACACGCGATGTATGTGCCTCTCTAATCCACTGCAACCTATCACCATCCTCCGGAATGCAAAGCGATGTCCCACAATATAACAAATCATCCTCTCCAAGCTCGTACTCCTTCCTTCGACCAACCTTCACCTGCTCAAACACACTACTGAAGTCTTTACTGGATGTGTACATTTGCACATACTCCAAAGGAACTAAGGGCTTAATACGCGTCGCCACTAATAAAGCCCTCACTGGCGGTCGAGATAACATATCGGCTAACTTGTTAGTCGCCCCCTTCTTGTACCTAATGATGATGTTGAACGCCATCAAATAGGACATCCAATTCATGTGACGTGCCTGCTGCAGATTTGTCTGGGCATGTAGGAACTCTAATGGCTTATGATCTGAGTGCACAACTACCTCTTTACCTAACAAATACACCCTCTAATGCTTGATCGCCTAATAAAGTGCATAAAACTCCTTGTCGTAGGTGGGGTAGTTCTGAATAGCACCCGTGAACATCTCAGAATGGTACTCCACCGGCTTCCTATCCTGTATCAACACAGCGCCCATAGCATAGCTAGAAGCGTCGGTTTCTACCTCGAAGGTCCTCTGCAAATTAGGCAACACCAACACCGGTGCCTCTAAGATCTTCCTCTTCAGCAACTAAAAAGCATGCTCATGCGTCCTCGCCCACTCGAATTGAACCTTCATCTTCATAAGGCCATGTAAAGGTGCTGCATAAGTCGAAAAATATTGAATGAACTTGCGCAAATAGCAGCAAGCCCCCATGAAGCTTCTCACCTTCGTCACTGATCTAGGTGTCGGGAATGAAATTTTTGTCCATGCCCATTTACCAACCTGGCTCGCCCATCACTTGGCCCGCCTAAAACCTACCCATTTAGCTAAATAGGCCTAATTGGGCGGGTTCACTTTAAACTACACTAAATGGACTAAATGGGCGGTGTCTATTAACTCATTTACCCGTCCGAATTTCCAAAACCAAAACCAGAAAAAGACCCATTCAACTCTAAGACCTCTCTAGGATTTCGGCAATCAAATTTCTAGGGTTTCCACTACTCCGATCAATCAGTGACGTCTTTGCGATCGAGCCAGAGGACGAAGGTCCGCCGAAATCGGTACAAGGTCGTCGTCGACGACGATGAGGGCCGCCAGCGACGAGAGGACGACATGGTGGCGGGAGTTTATTCGGAGGATCCAAAGGTGCAGCTTGAGGTTAAGCTAATATGACCAACATCGCCATGGCCGACGCCCTCTCCTCTCTCCAATCAGTTAAAATAGACCCTCTTCTTCTTCTTCTTCCTCTTCATCTTCGTCATCATCTTATTATTATCATCTATTTTCACTAAAATTAAAAACATTTCAATCAGGTTGAAGGTTTGGATCAAATCGTAGAAGAAATTCAAACCCCCACGAAAGCACCGTCACCGACGCCAACCAAGCCACCAAACCCAGCTCGTTGTTGTCGAAAAAACTCGCCATTCGTCTGGTCGAAGAATAATAAAAAGAACAAGAAGAAGAGAGCTAAACAGGAATCACCCGATAGCCCAACGCCAAAGAGAAGTAGAACTCTGGGCCCAACAACATTAACATGCAGAAAGATTGAGGATAATGATGATGATGAGGAAGTTGGATCGAGAGTTCATCAATTTACCCAGTCATCAATTTACTTAGGTCAGTTATAATTTTATACTAATCTTATGGATACACCATGAATTTAGATTGTTTCATGATCATCGGGCATAATTTTTGTTCTCATCTAGTGGATTTTAGTGGTCAAAAAGTTTGCAAAAAGCCCCTCAAATGTTTACAAAAAAACCCCAAAATGTTTACAAAAAGCCCCCTAAATGTTTGCAAAAAACCCCCAAAATGTTTGCAAAAAGCCCTTAATATTTTGCAAAAAGACCCCAATAGTTTACAAAAAGCCCCCCTAAAAGTTTACAAAAAACACCTCAAAAGTATTATCTATATAGCTACTATAGTTAAATGAGTAAATGGATGGCCCGTTATTAAATGGGTGGGCAAAAGCTCACCCATTTAGAAAATATTAAATGGGTCATAAATGAGTAAATTTGACAAAACATACCCACCCATTTATGGCCCGTCCATTTAATACACAAACCCACCCATTTAACACCCCTAGACTGTCGGCCACTTCGTGATCACCGCCACATTGCATGGATCTATTCTTCGCTGGCCCTTCCCTACGATGAAGCTGAGATACACCAACTCGTCCTTCCTAAATTCGTACCTCTTCCCATTGAGCTTCAGTTCATTCTGCAGCACTCCAAACACCTTCTCGACATGAACAAGATGCTCCTCCCAGGTCCTGCTGTACACCAAGATATCATCGAGGTAAACTATCACAAAATCCTCTATAAAAGGTCACAACAAATCATTCATGAGTCTCATAAAGGTCGTCGGAGCGTCACATAATCCAAACGGCATCACCAACCACTCGAACAGGCCCTGCTTGGTCTTGAACGCTGTCTTCCAAGTGTCATCCTCCCGAATCCTCACCTGATGGTAACCAGACTTCAGATCCAACTTCGTGAAAAACCTCGCTCCCTCCAACTGGTCCATAAGATCATCGATCCGTGGTAGTGGGTAACGATTCTTGACCGTTATCTTGTTAAGCGTCCAGTAATCCACGCACATGCGCTAGCCTTTATCCTTCTTGGGCACCAACAACACTGGCGACCTGCAAGGTGAACAACTCGGTACTATCACTCATGTCTCCAGAAGCTCCTGAACCTGCTTCTTTATCTCCTCGGACTCCTGTATAGTTGTGCGATATAAACCTATATTCGGTAAGAAACTCTCTCCTGTCAGCATAATCTCATGCTCCACGCCCCATCTTGGTGGTAGTCCCGTGATCTCTAAAAACAAGTCCATATACTTGGCCTTCAACCTATCAAGATCTCCCTCCTGAAGCTTGCTCAATGTGGTCAAGCATATCCTACTCAGTTGTTCCTCATAAGGCCTAATGAATAACAATACAAACTTCTTGTTTGTATTAACTAACCTCTTCACCTGAGTCACAGTCACCAAGCTAGTCTCCTGTGAAAGAGATGCCGAATAAAATATGAACTGCTTGCCATCCTTGGTGAACGTATACTTCTAGGCCCGCCTGTCGTAGACTGCGTACCTATCCTACAAATAGAGATTGTCTAGTATAACCTGACAAACATCCAATGAAACGATATCGTACGTGACATCATCAATATACGACTCGTGGAGTGCAAATATAAAAGTGCATTGGTTGATCACACTCAATCCTGCCTCCTTCTGAATCCACCCTAAAGGATAGGGCTCCGGATGTTTTACCGTCTTTAATCCCAGCTTCTGAACCAAGGCCTCGGATATCAAATTCTTCTGGCTCCCTGGATCAATAATGGCATTGACCAAGCTGATCTTCACCTGCAACTTAAGAACAAATAGCTGCTCCCTAGGGTCTTCGTCTTTATTCGCGGCTTGCTTTCCTATCATAAGGTTAAGACTATTGTTAGGCTCTGTCATCCCAGGAACTTCCTTCAGACCATGTGCTATCACATATATCTTTTTCTCCTCCTTCTTCTTCAACCCCTTCGGCTTTAGATAAGGATACTTCTCCCAGCACCAATCAGCCACGTGTCATGTCTGCTTGCAGTGATTGCAAGTCAATCTTGTCTTCCCTGGATTACCCTTCTTCTTCTCTTCCTTAGGTTGAGAGCCACTAGACTTGCCTCCAGCTTACTTGGAACACCTCGTTGCCCTTCTTCTGCTTGCCCTCAATGGCAATAGACTTCACACTCGCTTCTACAATAGACTCGACCGTGAACAACTCCATCTCCTTTCGGATATATTCATTCAGTCCTGCCATATACTTCATAAAAACCGAGTATTCATCCGTCGTTATGTTGAGGACCATCGCTTGTTGCTGGAACTCTGTTGTGTATTCTTAAATGGTCTGGTTGAATCTTTGGCATAAGTCGTACCACTTGTATCAACGCTCCTTAAGGAATCCTATCAGGTAGAATTTCTTCCTCGGTAGCTCCTTAAACTTTTTCCATGACACTGCCTTCTTCTCCTGCTTGCAATAGGATTTTCAACATGTCAACGCGTGCCCTGAAAGCTTCAATATCGCAAAAATAATCTTCTCTTTTGACGAGTAGCCATAAAGAGTAAAATAAGTCTTCATATGCTCGATCCAATCATCAAGCCTTTCGACATTCACACTCCCATCATAAACAGGAATCTCTACTATAAAATCAATCTTCAAATTTTAGTAAGGACTCTTACCCCTTTGATGTGGAGTAGTCTTGACGGTCTCGACCTCCTCGTCGGAATCTGAATCTTCACTCTCTCCATCGAACTCTACAGGTTTCTTCTTGGACTTCGAAGAAGATTTGCTCTTTTTGTTCCCTTCATGGATGAAATCGACAAGTTGTGTGAGAGTCAACCCGATTGTTTCGATATGTTTCTCCAACGCATCAAGCCTTGTTGAATTGTTACTTTCTGTCATCTTCTTCTTCCTTAATTTCTAGATTTCTTCCAAGGAAATAAGAGTTTCGCCTAGCTTCTTATACTGTGATCGAGTAAGGACCATACACAGGATTCCCCCTTCACAGGATCTGATCGTTCTGTTACCAACTTGGTACGAGTCGCCGTGTGAGCACCTTTGATTGCGAGATTATCAAAGATGGGTTGAGAAGAAAATAATAGAAAACACAAGAACAATTCAGTTGGCGAAGAAAAATATTTTCTCTAGATTATGAATAATAAAAGATTACAAATCACTCTCTCACAATCTTACTAGAATAAAGAACAATCTCTCTATTCTCTTTGAATACAATCTGATTGCTTAGAAACCCTAAAACAATCCTATTTATATCCCTAACAACATGGATGACAATCTTATAAATAAACAAGTCCAAACAAACTAGGAAAACACGTCAAAAAGAGTCTCAAACAACTTAGAAAACCCGATCCGGCCGACCGGCCTGCTTGGTTCGGTCGACCGGCCAGAGAAAATGTTTTTAACCCTATCATCAGAACCACGTCCGGTCGACCGCCAAGTGCATCGTGGTCGACCGGTCAGAGCGCACAAATCCTCACCCTGTAGTATGCACGAATCCGGTCGACTAGTGCTGAGCATGCGGTCGACTGGCCAGCGCCTGAACTCCAGCTCCCTGATTTTCCCTGTTTTACTACTTTTGACTTCTTTCACCGCCACTAACGGCTCCACCCACGTCTCTATTCTTAAGTTATCATGAGAATCATCTATCCTCAAGATTCCATAAAGATCACTAAGCTCCCGAAGTAGAGAGAAGATACACATGTATCAATCATCAGAAGCAAAGATGTGATATTCTATGAGGATGTGATGTACAAGGACATGGACAATGTCAAGGATAGCCAAAGCAGTGTGAGCAGCACTAAGGTTGCACGTGGATTCGAGTACATGGATTTGGAGGAAATTCCAGATGAAGGAGACAGTGTCAGTTCTGACCAAAGAACAGAGGAGACTCTAGGTGCAGAGACTACTACCAATAGTGTAGAGCTTAGGAGATCATCCAGGGTGCCCAAACCGAATCCCAGATATCTCTCATTAATTTATTATTTACTTTTAATAGATATCGGTGAACCAGAGTGCTATGAGGAGGCTATGTAAGATAGTGAATCTCAACAGTAGGAGAAGGCAATGCAAGAAGAGATGAATTCTCTCCACTAGAACGAGACTTGGGAGTTAGCCCAGCTACCTGCATAAAAGAAAGCCTTACATAATAAGTGGGTCTACTGAGTCAAGAGGAGAGTGATGGAAGTAAGAGGTACAAGGCCATATTAGTTATAAAAGGGTTTCAACAGCGAGAAGGAGTGGATTATGAGATATTTTTTTCCCGTCCTGAAGCTTACAATCATCAGAGTGGTGTTAAGCTTAGTAGCTATTGAAAATCTCTATCTTGAGTATTTGGATGTGAAGACTGTCTTTCTTCATGGTGACTTGGATGAAGAAATCTATATGAAGCAACATGTTGGCTTCGATGAGAAAGAAAAGGAAGAGATAGTGTGTAGGCTCAAGAAGAGTTTATATGATTTGAAACAGGCTCCGAGACAATGGTACAAGAAGTTCGACAACTTCATGCAGAGCAATGACTATAAAAGATGCAATTCAGATTATTGTTGCTACTTCAAGATGTTCGAGTCCAGCTATATCGTGTTATTATTGTATATTGATGACATGTTAGTTGCAGGACAGTGTTTAGAGGAGATAAACAAATTAAAGAAGCAGTTGGCGAAGGAGTTTGCTATGAAGGATCTGGGTACATCGAGCAAATTCTTGGGATGCGAATCAGTCGAGATGCAGCTGAAGGGACGTTGAAGTTGAGTCAGGTTGAATACATTGAGAATGTAGTAACATTGTCCACAACTGAGGTAGAGTATGTCGCAGTGACTGAAGCCAGCAAGGAAATAATTTGGTTGATCGGGTGCCTAGAAGAGTTGGGTTTGAAGCAAGGGAACGACATTCTTTATTGTGATAGCCAGAGTGCTATACACCTTGCTAAGAATCCAATATATCATACCAAATGAAATCAACAATAAAGCTAAAAAATCCAGCTCTGGTCGATCGACATGCTTGGACCGGTCGACCGAAACGCCTGCAGAAAAATAGCCCAGGAAACACGCTCTGTCCGGTCGACCGAAGCTTGTTGACGGTCGACCGAAGCTTGTTGACGGTCGACCGAGAGTGGTCAACAGGTCGACCGACGCTATGACACTGGTCGACCGAAACGTGCACGAGCAAACTGTAAAAAAAATCCGTGTTCTAAGCGATCGACCAACGCCATTGCATCGGTCGACCAATGTCGGATTTTTCCAGATTCCCAGTCTATTTGGGAATCTGTTTTGGGCTGGGATACTATATATACCTTAAATATTTTAGGGTTTGATGACACACGAAAAAGAGGGTTATTGAGAGGACTTTGAGACAGAAATCTCAGAGAGAGAAAAGGCTATTTGCGAGCATTGTAATCTTCTTCAATTAATCAAAGATTTTCTGGTGTGGCTCCCGAGTACGTAGGCACGTTTGCCGACCATTGTTAAATCAGGTGTTCTCCTGTTTTAGTTATTCTTTCCTGCAAGCTTTTTCTTTTATTTGCTGTAATTTCTTGTTTGCTTATTTTCGACACAAGATCCGGAAGGGCACAGGTTGTGTGTTCAACCCCAACATCATCGACTTTCGACAATGTTTGTTACCATAGTTGCTGTGGAATGGAAGATGCAGTGCAATTTTTTTTAAACTACCTTCAAACTATGTTAACGCTGTTTAGCTTTCTTGACTTAGGACATATCTCCTTAGAACTAACCTTATTTATAATAATCCAAAGCTAAACTTGAACTTTTATCCGCTGCTTCATGATAATCTTTTTATTTTCTGTGATTTTATAAGAGATAAAGGCATTCTGTTTTTGTGCCTGTGGAAGTTTCATTAAAAAAAAAAGCAGAAGCTGAAACTGAGATAATGTAATCAGATCATACATGTTAGTTCTAGTACACAACAGCGCTATCATTTTCATCATTTTCCTTTACTTGAAGAATTGATAAATTGACCGTTGTTTTTTTGTGGCAGAGTATGGATCTACTGGCAACGTCTCAAAAATGTGTGATGTCTACAGTTTTGGTATTCTGTTGTTGGAAACATTCACTGGAAGAAAGCCAACTGATGCCATATTTGATGGAGAATCAAGTCTGAGAGAATGCATTTCCCAAGCATATCCCACTGCATTATTTGATATTGTAGACGACAATCTCTTCAAAGGTGGTTCTCTTACTGAACAACAATCCGACGATGAAACAATTATGCATGATTGTGTATTATCTGTCATCGAATTGGGTTTATTATGTACAAATTACTCACCAAGAGAGAGAATACAGATGATCGATATCGTCCCCAAAATGCAGAAGATAAAAATGGAGTACGTGTCTCGGATGTCTAGTTCTTGAAGCTGAGATCCATGAATTGGTGCTTTCATGTTCCTTTGGCATCTTATATTTGCAAGTAGCTTATGTATTGTTACTTTGATAACATTTTTGAGTATTTTGTTATTTGGTATTCTGGAAATCAGCATATATTAATAAAGGATCTCCTGATCTCTTTTCTTGATTTTTTTTTTCAAGTTTTGACGTTGAATTTACAGTTTGAGATATATTCAATCGTGAAATCTCGTATTATTACTGAAGTTTTTTTTTTCTTTAATTCTTTCAATAGTGAAAGTCATCATTTTTGCATTTGCAAGATTTGTTTAAATGGTTTTGAACAACTAATCTAAGGTGATGTGTCCATAGCTAATCCAGATAAAGGAACAGCTCGAATGAGTAATTTAGTTTTGTGCGAAAAGTTTAGATTGGAAACCACAACTTCTCTTGTTAAAAGATTTTTTTTATTTACATTTGAAATATGTTTGGTTTGAAACAATTGGTCCGTAAGCGTCTTTCTCTATTTCGCTTAATTTGGTCGAAAAAGTTTAGATTGCAAATCACAGCTTTTATCCTGTTAGAGGATTTTTTTTATGTCAAATTTACATTTGAAATATGTTTGGTTTGAAATAATTTGGTCCATAAGTGTCTTTCTCTGTTCCGCTTAATTTTTTTTATTATTATTTAATTGATTTATATTGTTCTTTGCTTGATCCTTTAATCTGCATATTCCCTTTCCTGACATCTTTGATCTGTCTTTCTCTTGGACTAAAATAGCCCATTGTCTCGATCCAAGTTGGAGCCGAATAAACCTACCAAACCGAAATAATTCTGTTTAATTTGGTTTAGAATATCCAGTGGTTCGGTTCGGATTGACCAAATTTTATTAAAACCGACTGATTCAACAATTTGCTCATCCTCGCTCCAGAAAGCCACTTGTAAAGGATGTAAAGCATATTCTCAAGCTTGTTGATGCACCCTAAAACTGGCATATGTCTCATTATACTTTGAATTTTATTGTAAGATTTTTTTTTTCTTCTCAAGCCAGATGTGTTAATGATAGCCCAATCGAGTTCCAATGTGATTCCGCCAAAAGGGGTTTTTTTTTTTCCTAGAAACCACATTAACAATAGGATAATTGTCAAGCCCCTCTGCGGTTGCCGAGGTGAACCCTCGACGCCAGGGACTCAACGGCCTCCAAGGGTAGCCGGCGTCAGATCCTCATCGAAGCTTTTCTTCTAGATCTTTTGTTTTACTAGCAGCGTGTTTTGGGCTGTGTAGAATGCTTATATATCGGTAAGTTTTGAATTTTAAGTATTAGATGTATATAGTTTGCTTTGAACTTATATCAATAGCAGATCTTATATAATTTGTGAAAAACTATGTGATATGAAGTGTCAGGCTTTACACGTGCATGTGAATTGTCTTGTGCACGGGTCGCTGCTATCGCGTGCCCCGTATCTATCTTCCACTATTATCTTGGGAACGTGACATTAATTATACGAAAATGACCTTTCAATTTCAATTAAACTATCTTTAAACTGGGTTTTTGTTGCAATGAACCACCTCCTAGTTAAAATTTTTATTAACCCAAAATTACCCTTAAAAAAATTCAAATTCAACGAATGTGACTCATTTTTTTATTGTTTATATCTTATTAGGATACAACTCACGCACATTCTTCTTCTGAGTTTCGTCAAAACCCCCAAAAGATTTCAGGAATTTTTTTTCAAAATGTATGAGATTTGAGGAATCAATATCTCAAAAACCCTCTAGATAGTCGAATGAATCTAAGAGCGTGTCTATGTTTTACTAGTTTTGTTGGAAAATGAGGCAGAAACTAAGATCACAAAGCAATAACAAAAACAAAACAAAAAAGATCATCAGCGCAAACAAAAAGATTTACATGGTTTAGAGCCACCAGGTGGGGCTAGTGCATGGAGGGTGGTGTCAAGTGACACCATCCTAAATCATATCAAATATGTGTGAGCTTATGATGTAAAGTGACACCCTAGAATTGAGTGACCCCATTAACTCTTTACGTGCCAAATTTAAAGATAAAGTTATTCCGCTAAAAGAATTTGATTTTCAAATAATATTAAAATTCATAAATAAAAATTATTCCTTTATAATATATGATGTATATATATTTAAATCAAAATTTTAATTAGAAAAAAGTTTTAAGATTATTTAAGTCTTAAAATCAGTATATAAAAACTTAAATAGAAATGGTAAGTGGGTTAAAAATATGACATCATTGTTGTGCGCAGCGGAAATTTCGGCAGAATTTCTGGTGCACAATAAAAGAGAAAGATCAATAAGAATTCTTGTTTCTCAAAGGGAACAAGAATCTGAAGCCTAATATCTCATCAAAGTGGGATATTAGCTCTTCCTTTCATCAGCTCTAGGACTGCGCGTCGAGGGATCCTAAAAAACCATTACAATGGTCACAAACTCAAACAAATAATTTTACGTGGTTCGGCAAACTGCCTACGTCCACGGGGCAAGGAGGGGGGATCTACTATTAGAGAGAAAATACAATAGGTTTACAAATCTCACAAACTAAACTCTCAAACTAACTCTCTAATCTCTCACAAAACAGCCACCAAATAGGATTTTTCTCCTCTGCACGAAGCCCAAGAAAAATTCCACAACCGCCTTTTTCTCTCTCCCCTTTGCCTCCGCACCTGCACGCCGCCAAAGTAAAGAGAAAAAAAACCGACTGCACCAAAACACCCTTCTTTGCACACACTTTCACAAAACCCTATGAGGGTATATATATTGTTTATTCGTGGGCCGGATATCAAACGCGTTATCAAATCACGCATTATCAAAAAACGTGTGATGTTTGCTGTGATCCCCACACCCACTTTGAGGTGATTGGTGTGGTCCCCACAACCAAAACAAAAAAACGCTTGTTCATGTGATCTCCTGATCACATGGCCACGTGCTTCACAATTCTCCACCTCGGCGAAGTTTTCACAAAACCGAGCCAACACCAACCAAAAATAAATGTCACACTTGTTGCGTCCAGTACGAAGTGAAACCATTCACGACAACGGACTCAATCCACAATAAGTTGAGAACCCAAATGAGAATACAAACACTCTCCAAATGTCGGTATCAACTCACCAAATCGATCTCACCCCCATCAAAATCTAACCCGGCTACATCGTAAAGACTACCTACGTATCCTCTTGCCCAAGGAATCAAGCCTCACGTAGTTCATCCAAATGGCCGCGAACGACCTTAATCCAATAGAAGAGTTCGCAACCCTTCTCCAATATCATCAACTCTGCGGCTGATAGCACCTCCAATGGCCTCAAACACCTCCACTTGAGGTGAACCAATGACCATATTCAAACTACATCTATCAGCTAGAATCCCAAACAATGCAGTATGATCTGGAGTAATCTTCACCCAATGTGGAGTAGCATCACTCTCCACCCGCTGTGATACATCTAAGGTCTGTCTAAAACTCTCCACCTGCTAAGAGTCAATTGGCTTCCTCATCAAAGCCTCATCCAAAGTGACACAATCAGACCTATCTTCCAATAGAGTTTTACCTCCAATCACAGCAGTTGAAAACTCTTTAATAGGATGACTCAAATATGTCGAAGCCTCAGTCCAGAACTTCTTCTGCAAACCATTGCTCGACCACAAACACCGATCCTCCTCCAGTAAGGTACGGTTCTCCAAATTTGACACCCCATCTAGTTACCCCAAGATTTCCTTTCCAACAAAGTGTCTCGAAATGCCGTGAGCTCGGCTCCAATACAGAAACAGGTCCATCTTGTACCTCCCACTAGAATGGAGTACCTTCACCTTTCTGTCTATCACACACTTCTTCAATCTATTGGATACTACTAAGACTTTCTCCAAAGAGGATTTGGTTGCAACCCAAACACGCCTAGAACAACCACCAACAAAGGAAACCAAACTTCGATTACCTCCCAATGATGCCCCTTGGAAGGCCCCCAAACATTCACGTGAACTCCTCCAGAACGACCCTTAACTCGGTGAATAGAGATGTCAAACTTCACCTCGGTCTTCTTGCTCACATCAACATGTTCACTGGACTTCAAATTGCAGGTCTTTACACCCTCTTTCAATCCATGCGAGGAATCAATACCGGAATGGTCAAGCCCTAAATACCGTAGTCTAGTCGAATCAACAGAAGTCGTCAGCTCTCCACCTGCCACTATACCTCTAGTTAAGTAATACAGGTTATTCCTACTAACACCCTTCATCAAAATACGAGAGTCTCTCGCAATCTCGAGAACCATGTTCTCAACACGAACCTTCAGACCCTCTCCAACCAAAGCTCCAATTGAGATCAAGTTCTTCCTCAAAGAAGGAACATATCTCATATTATTTAACTCTCTAACAGTCCCGTCAAATATTTTGATGCGAATTCTTCCTATCCCAAGGATCTGGCATGCACGGTAATCAGCCATGTACACCACACCACTATTCAGCTTCTCAAAACTGGAGAACCATTCCCTTCTAGGACACACATGATAGGTCGCACCACTATCCAACATCCATTCAGATTCCTCCGAATAGCTATCTGTAGGACTGATAGAAAGCAAATAAATAGAAGAGTCAGAATTATTACCATCCCCGAATAGCTATCTGTAGGACTGATAGAAAGCAAATAAATAGAAGAGTCAGAATTATTACCATCCGATATGATGTTTGCTTCTGATGATGGTTGTTTCCCTTTTCCCTTCTCCTTATTCTTTATCAATTCGTCGAGCTTTAGGCAGTCTTTCTTCCAATGACCAGTCTCCTTGCACCAAGCACACTGATCTTTTTTAATTGTAGGATGTCCTACTCTAGACTGTGACTTCCAATTCTTTCGGTTTGGACCTTTTCCTCTTGCGATCAATGCCTCCGCTACCGGCTCAACTGAAACCTCATTATCCTTCTTTCGAAGCTGATAATTCACAAGTGCAGCGGTGACCTCACTATACGAAAGGGTTGCCTTCCCATTAATCAAAGTAAGGACGAATGTCTCATATTCCTCGTCAGGCAAGGAACTCAATAACAGCAACGCCTTGTCCTCATCTTCAATTATGACATCCACATTCGCCAAATCCGTAAGAAGCTTTGTGTAAGTGTTCATGTGATCTCTAATTGAGGTTCCCTTCTTCAACTGAAAACGATAAAGTCTCCTCTTCAAATGCAATCGATTCTCAATACTCTTTGTCAGATACTTGCTTTCGAGAATCTCCCAAATCTTTTTTGCAGAAGTCTCATTCATCACATCATATTTTAGATCTTGAGTCAAACAAGACCTAATCACACCACACGCCGTTCGATTCATCTTCTTCCAAACCTTCTCTTCAATCTCATCTGGCTTGCCATCTAACTCCAATGTATCCTCCAAATTCTACGCGTTCAGCGTATCCAAAACCTCGCATCTCCATAATCCAAAATTGTTTGTGCCATTAAACTTCTCCACATCTATATTCATAGATTGGATATTCAAACTCTGAATGGTCTTCGCGCCAGAAGCACCACCCTCGATACCAGAAGCACCTTCTTTCCCTGACATCTTTCTCAACACACCAACAAACGAAGAATGATCCAAAACTAAAAAGATAGAGTCTTTTACCAAAAGATCCCACCTTTATCACCAAACAAAGCCCTAGACGAGCTTTCAAATTGATCTACTCCTCCAAATAGTCCAAGCGTAGCCCGGGCTCTGATACCACTTATTGTGCGCAGCGGAAATTTCGGCAGAGTTTCTGGTGCACAATAAGAGAGAAAGATCAATAATAATTCTTGTTTCTCAAAGGGAATAAGAATCTGAAGCCTAATATCTCATCAAAGTGGGATATTAGCTCTTCCTCTCGTCAGTTCTAGGACTGCGCATCGAGGAATCCTAAAAAATTATTACAATAGCCACAAACTCAAACAAACCAATTTTACGTGGTTCGGCAAACTGCCTACGTCCACGGGGCAAGGAGAGGGGATCTACTATTAGAGAGAAAATACAATAGGTTTACAATCTCACAAACTAAACCCTCAAACTAACTCTCTAATCTCTCACAAAACAGCCACCAAATAGGATTTTTCTCCTCTGCACGAAGCCTAAGAAAAATTCCACAACCGCCTTTTTCTCTTTCTCCCCTCTGCCTCCGCACCTGCACGCCGCCAAAGAGAGAAAAAAACCGACTGCACCAAAACACCCTTCTTTGCACACACTTTCACAAAAACCTATGAGGGTATATATATTGTTTATTCGTGGGCCGGATATCAAACGCGTTATCAAATCACGCGTTATCAAAAAACGTGTGATGTTTGCTGTGATCCCCACACCCACTTTGAGGTGATTGGTGTGGTCCCCACAACCAAAACAAAAAAAAAACGCTTCTTCATGTGATCTCCTGATCACATGGCCACGTGCTTCACAATCATATGTGCAATAATACAAATAATAAGTTGTGATCAAATTTTAAACGAATATTTAGTAGACAAACGAATCGAATATACATCTGGTTAAATTCTATTTGTTAGTAAACTCTATACTAAAAAATATTTGTTTAGTGGTAAATGAACTACTGAATCGAATGTGACCGAATAGTTATTGAAACAATTATCGAACTATTTGTTAATCATTTGGTTCATTTCCACCCCTAAATCGGACCTACGGACCTTGGTCGTTTTATGATGTTGTTTTTAATTTTCAAATTGAAAACATATCTCATAATATTGAAACCCAAAAAAACTGCTTCCAAAGAATGTGAAAGCCTTCAGCGAGCATACTCAAATATTGTGAAATTACCTAGCATCTCATTATGTTGATTTTTTTGATGTTACTCAAATTTTTTAAAAAAATTGAATCATTTTTAAACCATATATTGTATTTCATCCATTTGTATACCGCAAATTACATCTAATATAGCTACGTACACCCAAATGTTGCGATATTTGTGTGTCAATTGCTAATTTCGAATGCTAATTTCGGATGCAAAATTTACATTTGAGGGTAGTTTGTTGGTTTACAAGATAGGTAAACTACAGCATTTGTATAAAAAAAATTATTTGTTGGTTTCTTGGGTTTAGGGAATAATTTTGGAAGTAGATGGGTTTAAAATAAATCAGGGAGAACTTTGAACTTATATATAACAAGAAAAAACCGAAAAATTGTTTAGAATGTTAACCCATTCAAGATCCCATATGAATTTTCACACTACTCACTGTCAGATATACCATCGCGTGAATCCTAAAATTAGATTCATTTTTTGCATATCTAATCGAGATATGGATCGCTAAAACATCCAAATCCAATAACCCGAACCATTACCCATTGTAATAACAAAACATTTTTGTTTTTTTGTTTTTTCTCTCCCCTTCTTTTTTAAGAGTTTGTCCTCTTGGACTTCATATAGCTCCTCCAAAGCGGTTACTAATTGAGTTTCCATCCAAACCCGTTAACCCCTCTCATATCTTCTGCTGAGCTCTTCTTTTAGCGTAGAAGCCCTCAACAGGTGTTGAAATATCTAATTGGCCCTTACTTAGAGCATTGTCAGTCCTCCTACTTCGAGATCCAATAGGGATTTTATTAAATCGGCAGCAGAGGGGGAAGCTTTGTTGAGGGCAACCAATCAAAGATCAATAAAGGTGAGGATCCGATCCATTTTATTACAATTTTATTTTATAGATTTCCTTCGTTTTGATTGGAGATGAGAAGGGCTATGTAAATTAGTGTTATTATTTCTGTATTATAATTATTATTGTATTTGGGTTTTAATTTGTAGAATCTCTTTCTCTCTGTCTCTCATCCACAAATAATAGAACAGATTTCATCAATAGAAAATGAGTCAAGAAACAGTCCACGGTTTTTATCCCCTTATTAATCTCTTACGGACCCTATTGGGTTTTTTTTTTACGGCCGCTTTCTGAGGTCAACTTGTGATTTCCGTTATTCGGTGGGCCTTATTAGCATATCATCCAGATAATACTATGAGACAAAAGTACACATATGTGTTTGAACAGAAGGTATCTTTATAACTCTCTATTCTAACTTAGAAGTTTTGGTAGAGTGTGAATCCTATTAGAATGCTTGGGGTCCGTTTAGTTACCCGTTTTTAAGGGGGAAAGTGGCTGAAAGCTGCCACAGATGGGACATCTAGATGAGACATCTGTGTCAACTTTCCCCTTCAAAATAAACCAACCAAACTGACCCTTGGGCGTCCTGATCTACAATTTCGATATTCTCGAATAACCCCTACATAGTTTAGATTAGACAACATTTATAGCGGGTTTCGGTAGGATTCCCACTAGCACTTGTAGCGGACCTCAAAGGGCAAGCAACATTTTGTTTTGCAAATATCGGAACATAATTGGACAAGTTTATTTTATTTCAAGGTTTGATCAGAGAATAAAGATTAAGCTAATTGGACCTTTATAATCTTGTAAGCTGCCATCTTGCCCTTGAAAATCACTATCGTCAAAAACGTTATATGTGGTAAATTATATGACTCCATCTTGACCATTTAATTTTGAAATAGAATAAAGATTGAAATAATTGAATATCCTCGGCTTACCTAGAGATTTTGCAACCTCCCCAAAGAATATACTATTATATATTCTTTTTTAGAGGGAGTCATTCCAACCACTCCCCTCTAAAAAAGAATATACAATGATATATTCTTTACATGATATCATTATATCAAACTCCATTTCTAAAATACATATTATTAAATGATGATTTGTATAATACTTTAAATAATTTTAAAAATACAAAAAATATAAAATGATAAAAAAAATACATTAATTAATTTAAAATATGAAAATTATAAAATATATAAAAATTATTTTACTTATTTTATATTCAATTTATCTCAATTTATATTTTAATTTCTCTCAATTTAACAATTCTTTTACTTATTTTAAAAATATATAAAAATTATAAAATAATAATTAAATAGGATATAAATGGAATATCTAAATGTAGTTAGTTAGTTAGAAGGGTAAAAATATGGATTTTTTTGAGTGAATAGTGATATGGAGAGGACTGCATATTTGGAGGAAAAGCTCCAAATATGCAGCCCGTGGGGGAGTTTTGCAGTCGGGCTCCATTTTTTGAAGCTCGGTTGGAATGTCACCGGGCTGTATTTTGGAGCCCGGTTGGAGATGCTCTTGTTACTCAAAGAGGACCTAATTTTGATAGGGAAGTTTTCACGAGGATCGAATCTGCAGTGCTTGTTAATCATACTCTCTTTAAAAGCACGAGTTCGATAAATTTTTTCTATGGTTAATATTACCCTTAGTTTTTTTGAATATTACATTATTATTCTAATCTATTCTAATTTTAACAATATCTTATCTAATTACACGTGAACTATCTATAGGTCAACAATTTAAAAAAAAATATTTTGAATATTTCACTTAAATCTTAATTTATCCAAATACTAATTATATCCTATATTAACTCCATGTGAACTACCTATAACTCAAAAATATAGAAAAAATAAGATTAAGAAATTATACGTAGATAACATATTATAATACATGAAGTATTATAAAAAACCCAAAAGTTTCAAAAATTGCATATAATAGCCTTAAAAGTTTAAAATTACACAAAACACCTTGACTTTTTAAACTAAAAAACAAACATGATATCTAAAAATTTAAAACTTGTAATTAACACCCTCAACATTTTAAAAATTGTAGAAATAACCTCAAAAGTTTAAAGGTTAAGTTACATTTATATACCCTATGTGTTTCGCTATTGAAGCAATTATATACCCTAAGTTACAAAATATAACAAAAAAAAAACCATGTGTTGGTAAAAATTTACAAGTTAGTACCTTCTGTTAACCAGCTGTGAAAATATTCTCTGGAATATTCCCACATGCTGGACCTATGACCAACTTGAATACTTCTTACCCTCATTTATTATATTATTTACTGTATTACCTACCTCCCCCCACAAATTAGATTATTTTTATCATCATCTTCTTCTTTTCGTGGCCTCTAACTTCTTCTTCCTCTTTAATATGGGTAACAGGGGGGGGGGGGGGGTTGGGGGGGGGGGGTTAATTCTTAAGGAGGGGTATTATTGTCCTTTCATGTATTTTCTAACACCGTTAGCTAAATTTAAACAGTTACCAACTCAGGGTATTTTTTTATTATGTTTTGTAACTTAGGGTATATAACTACTACAAGAGCAAAACAATAGGATATATAAGTGCCATTTAGACATGTTTAAATTACAAAAAAAAACATTCTAAAATTCAGAGATTTTAAAACTTAGAAACAACATAGATAGATTCCAGGGATTATCATTAGGCACATAGAAATTTAAAAAAATTAGTAAAAAAATAACCTCAAAGGTACAAAAATTACAAAAACTCTCTCAAAAGTAAAAAAGTATTAAAAAATTCTAAAATTTTAAAACTTATAATTGGTACACATCAAATTTAGAAATTATCAACAGATTGCTAAAAATTTAAATTTTTAAAAAAACAACCCAAAATTTTAATAATTATAAAATACCTTAAAATTTTCAGAGTTCAAAAATATTCATGAATCACTTGACTTGACATTGATAAAAAGTATATCGAACAAAGAAGCACTAATCGAGTTCTTCTTGAAGAACATATTGAACAATTATGTCCTAATTAAAAAAATATTATTCATGAAAAATACAAGAAAATTTAGTAAGTACTTATAAATTTCCATACTTTATTCTAAAAATACTGAAGGAATCATAAACGTAATATAAATTTTTATATAAATAATCTTGTAATATAAACTAAAGTGAAGCCATTGATCAACTACATTGCGAGATATAATAAACTAGATAAGATGAGAAAAATCACATGGATAAAAAATATGCACATGATACTTAGCTATCATAGTGTAAGTAAAAAAAAAATTAAAATTGATATTTTTCTTTTCTCTATATAGTGGCACGACTCTGCAAGTATCCTTATTTGGGATATGACTACCAACGAAAGATTAATTTTTAAGAACACGATCAAAGATAAGCATGTAATAGTACTGTCAGATTTCAAGATCTTTAAATATGAATGTAAGATATTTTACAACTAAAATTCTTATTAAAGGTCATTAAATATAAAATTCATTTATACATGTCTCAAATTTGTATGAAAGATATGCATGCCATCATAAATTGTGTTAATAATATATCAACTTATTGAAGAAATAAGAGATAGATAAGCAAACCAAGCAAATATCCATATAATGATAAAGAAAAAATATTACACTTTAAAGCTAATATGCAGGGCTCATTCAGAATAAGCTGCTAAAACAAAAGCATCTCCATCAAGGCTCTTTATAAATACAACACAAATTTAAATTATTTAATATTTTAAAAATAGCTTAATTTTTTGAGTAAAATCAGGAATCTTTAGAAGTGATTTTCATGAACTCTTTTAATTTTTTTATGTTATGTGGATGTTTTTATCATGTAAAAGTGTAATAGAGTTAGCATTAAATTTTATTTTATGATTTTTTTCTAAAGTCTATCAGTGATTAGCAACAAAATTTATATTCTTTTTAGTTTCATTCTAGCCCATTTTTAATTAATCATATTGTCTTATTAACTTTAATTATCCATCCTTCTTTTATAACATTATCTTTTCAAGTGTTTTTCACTTTTACAACATTATACCTTTTTAAGTCAAGTTTGGTTTCATGCCGATCTAAATAACGTGAAAATTCAAATTAGCTTTAGATTATAGTTATCTCTTGTCAATTCAATTATTATATGAAAATTTTAAATTTGGTGTAACCCATTCAAACAAACATTAAAAAAATAATCAAAATAGTAAAGTTTGAAAACATAAGTGAGAAAAACAATCAAAGTAGAACTGAGAAACAAATTTTAGTAAATAAATAAGTTAAAAATATTTAATCATGATATTTAATCACGTTCGTGCATAAATCCTAGTATTATGAAACCTAGTACCGGAAAAGTTTTGTTATTGCGGTATATCCCATACGAAACCACAGGCCCATCATGCGTTTAGGGAGGCCCACAACTAGTGATTGCAAATGTCGGGATATTTCGTCGTATTAGTAACCGGCAATGGCACAGGCGTAATAACTATCAACACCGGGGGTCTATTATAAGTGAGCTGTCACTGAATCTCCTGACTACTGAGCAGCAGCCCGCCAGAGACAAAAAATTTGAATAAAAGCGGAGCCGCTGCAGCAGAGAGAGAGAGAGAGAGAGAGCGACAAATTCCATTCGCCCGCCATTTCCAAAAGAAATTTCCAAAAACAAATTCGGGGAAAAAAAAATGGAGCAGCTTCGGTTGCAGCGTGTAAAGCTAGGATTCGTCGTCCCAAAATCAGAAAATAATAATAATAATATTGATGATGAAAATAAAATTTTGGCGCCATCTGTGATCCAAAAGCAAAAGGCGAGGGAGAGAGAAAGGGTCGCTGCCGCCGCTCTCCTCCTCCTCTTTCTCTCTCCTCGCTACTCCTCTTCTTCTCTCTCTCTCCCCTCTTCTTCTTCCTCGTCTTCAACCCCCAGCCTCAGGTCACGATCTTGTTCTTTCTCTCTCCAGGTTTCTTTCCTTCTCTGTTTCTCTCTCTAGATCCGATCTTGATCTTGTTGTTGTCGTCGCTTGCAGGAGTGGAGCTTCGGAGGAGGAGGACGAGGAGGAGGCGTCGATCTCTTTCTCAGGCGCCAGCGAGGAGATCTCGTCGTCGTCGTGTATCTCTGACGCGTGCTCGTCGGCGATCTCAGCGGCACGTCGAGTAGATCAGATCCACGGCGATCCGCTGCTGGCTCTCGCTTTAGCTGCTGCTTCTGCTGCTAATCCTCGCGCTTCTTTCAGTCCTAAGGTATGTGTGCTCGATCGGCCTCCTTCATCTCAACACCATTGCCTCTCCTTTTTTGATGATCTCGAGTATTTGACCCGGTGATAGCCTAGTCTAAGTGAACCTCTTCGTTTTGTAGATTTTGAATGCATGTTAATTATTTGGAGTTTGTGGTCCGCGGACAAAAGCATTTGATCTATCTATTTTGTCATTTTTGCTCGATTTTAGATGATTTTGTTCTTTCCCCCTCTAATTAGTTGTTTCATTTTGAGGAATTTGGGTTTGATGCTGTTAAACATGAGATTTATCTTAATTTGCCCTCTAATTCGTTAATATATGTTTTTTCTCTAAATAACTTCGATCTAACTTCTAGATCATAAGGTGATTGATCTGTCAGCTTTCAGTGGCAGCAGATCTTTTCAATGTATAATTCTATTGCATTTTCCTTAAAAAAATTATGCTATATCATTAAACAAACTTTGATCTAACTTCAGTATCATAAAGCGATGGATCGCTCAGCTTTTAGTGCTCTATCAACTTTTAAATCATATGGCATTTTCCTGGGTTTTTAATGATTGCTAGTAATTTTAGTTTTAGGCTGTTAAACATGGGATTTTTATGGATCTGTCTTATATTTTACTAATCTGGCGCTTTAACATTCAAAATTTTTGATCTAATTTCCAGTCTAGATCATAATGCCATTGATCAGTAAACTTTTAGTGGATTATTCTCTTTCAAGTTTTTAATTATATTACATTTTCTTGATTTAAAAATGATTATTAGTAATTTACTGCTACATTTATAGTTTTTTTGATTAAGTAACAAAATGCAAAGAAAAAGTCACGGATTAATCAGTTAACCGTGACCAATGGATCTACAGGTGGTGAAGAAAGCTCGATCAAAAATCCAGAAGCAAAAGAGGAAATATAAGGATATCTACAAGATGAGAGTAGTTTACAGCATGCTGAATTCCCAAGGGAACAATGATAAGGACGACAACGATGAAGCTCCAGCTGTCTTCGCTTTGCCCAGCACTACAGTAACCACCATCACTCCTACTACTTCTTCCTCAGTCACCACCACAGCCACTAGCACCACCAGGAGATCAAGGCTGCGCCCGATGAAGAACAGGAAAACTGGCTCCAGCTCAAGCTCAACGACTGCAAGAGCCAAAGCTAATAGCAACAC
This sequence comes from Asparagus officinalis, assembly GCF_001876935.1. Taxonomy (NCBI): domain Eukaryota; kingdom Viridiplantae; phylum Streptophyta; class Magnoliopsida; order Asparagales; family Asparagaceae; genus Asparagus; species Asparagus officinalis. The sequence goes on along the minus strand of NC_033800.1, from coordinate 61,292,573 downwards.
GAGCATGAGCATTAAGCGTCGAGCTGAGGCCATCGTTGATTGGCTCTCGGGCAATGGATGTGCTTCGGAGGTCAGGATCCGGTCTGTGGTCGGGGACAGCCCAGATACCAGCAAAGCCCTCAGACTGTGAGTATGCTTAAAATTACAGCTTAATGCAGTGCTTTTTTGTTTTGGCGTTGATTCTTTTTCAAGCTCTTAGTTCCTTCATTTTTAATTCCTTTATTTTACTACCCTTGATTCTTGGATATGTGCATTTTGTTGCACTTTGGTGGGGTCCACTTTTTGGTTGTTATTGCTTTTTAATCGCATTAAAAATTCATTTTGCTTTCAATTTTTCTGTGCTAATGAAAAAGAAAATCTGAATCAGATATGATGATTTTTCTTTTTTCTTTTGAAAATTATCATAAACTTTGTTTAAAAGTTTAATATAAAAACTGTTAAGAACTTTCATTAACCACTCTGTTCTTTTCGTGACGAACATTTACCTTGAAATAAACCAGTTCCCTTGGTGCTTATTGAGCACCAAATAAATTTTCGTTTTCATTATACTATCACAAAACTTACTACGAACTTTAAGTTTCATGGTATCAACTTGAAAAAGAATGAAATTTATGAGGATTTGGATAATAAATATTTGTGTTGGAAGTTATGTTCTTACTAATGAAATAACGAGGTATGTATGTACCCATGGTCTTTCCTCATATTGTAAGAGAACACTAAAAATTCATGATAATTTCTTAACGTTATTAAAATACTGTACACTGAATTGAATGGGTACACCATGATCTATTTTTGTTTAAATTTGGTATTCATTTCCATAACTTCCTTTTCTTTGCTACTTCGCATGCTCAAAACTCTCTATTTTCTGCTGGTTGAGCACTTGAGCTCCAAATTTGACTAAATAGTAATCCGTACCGTTCAATTGCAGTACATACACTTTGACTAGTTCTACACGGGCTTAATTAATTTGCTTTCCTTTGTTAATTTGAGGGTCCAAACTCCCAATTCTTCTGCACGACCAACACTTCAGGGGTCCTGAGGGTCCCTGCGCCTGACCCATGGAACAACTGCACGCTGCATTGTCTGTTGCACTTTTAGATTCAACTAAGGTGTACTATTATTAGTACCATAGTCATTTCAGTTTCAATTTTACTGTGCTTATTAATAAATTAGATTTGACCAAGCCCAATCTGCTCAACTATTGCTTAATAATTAAGTTTAAGAACCCCTGGAAAGACGAATGCATTAGTTAGTAATTGTTTAGAGGGGGACTCTTATGAATTGTTCAAAATACCTTTTAACTGGGACTTACCCATCTGATGAAAGTGCTAAAGCTAGAACTTGATATCCTTGGTCAATTTGATGTTATACTCCCATCTGGTTGTAAAGTAATTAAATGATCCCCCTTGCATATCTGCTAGTCAAATTTAACTTATCTAATTACCTAATTAAGCTTAAACAAAAAGGATTGTATATATTTATGAATTCCCTTCTCTTTTTTATATTTCGATTTCAAAGCTACATTATTTTCTGTCTGAGTTCTGCCTGACTAAAAATTGTAGCCAATATATAGCTTAATGATTTCCCTTTTAGCTTAGTTAATTACTTTTCCTTTGTTATTGTCATCATAGTCGCTTTTTCTATTCGTTAATTTTTTTCGCATCGAACTCTTCATGTGGTTAATCATAACCTGAACTCTTGATCTTTTACAATATTTTACTGTTGGATCCATCTGTAGATTATTATCAGTAGTAGCTGTTACATCTCAAATTCACTACGGTAATAGTTAAATATGCCCAGATCCAATATGACATATCTGTTGATAACATTCTTCAATTTGAACTATATGTAGATTGGTGAAGAAGGACGAAGTGAAGAGAATGGGCGCAGGAGGGCGCAGTGATCCCTTCTTGTATATGGTATACTTGCTTGTATGCTCATAAAGAATAATCATCTTTTGCTGGTTTTGTAATTTATACTTTAACTAATTTTCTATACGTTTTTCCGTAATTTATTTTGAACAGGTGAAGTCGAAAGAGGCAACACAGAACTGATTTTAGCTCCGTTTACGGGGGAAGTTATATGGAGAAGATAATGAAATTGATCTCCTTTTTAACATAGTTTGGTCTAGTGTTTAGAAAAGAATTATGAGCCTCAAAATGGCTCATATATACCAGAGAGTTGCTCTCTGTTTTAACTCATCATTTTTAATCTTTGTTGTTTACTTTGTACCTATGGGTTATATAGTTACTATACTAGACAGGAGCGAGAATGGGCATGAAAATTTTGGACGTAGCAGTTGTTCATGACCCTGAGAAAGAGTAGCGAGTACAGCACCTAAGGAATAAGCTGTAGGCGTGTAGGTAAGAACGCAAGTTCTCTTTCAAATGATATATACAAGTTGCTTTGTTTACTCTGCAGGACTTTTGCCAAATGGTTGAAAGTGTGTTTTAAATGGCGAATTCGCGGTGCTTTATCTTGTAATTTTCTGGTAGCGACTGTGATGTTCTTGGTGATCTTTTCTGTTTTCTGCCGGTATGTTTAATTTATAATATACGAACATAATTAGATTGGTCACGGCTGAGTTTTCCTCCTTTCTTTCTTATATGCCTTTTCTCTTTTTATGCATACTAGTTGGATTGCACGTACAATGTACATGGTAAAATATTTATTATTTATTTTTAATTTGTAATTTTATTTAAAAGATTTGGTATAAATATTAAATGTAAACAATGGATCAAACATATAGACAGAAGTTAAAAATTCATAACATTTGAACAATAAAATTATATTTAATGATTGATTGGGCGATAGTACATTGGTTGCATTTATAACGTGATCGATTGATCAATCAAATACTGTCACAAAAATATACCTAAATGTAATGTTTAATGATGTGGATGTAAATCCAAGCTCATGGCATTAGAACCTCGACTAAGCATTTGCAATACCTAATGTGTGAGTACATATATTCACCCATGAAAATTTCACAATCCCATATAAAATCTAAAACACTCATTAAGGATTCAGCAAACTAAGGCTTCACAAGCTCCCAACACCATTTTCATAATCCTAAGTTAGAGCATGACTAATTTTTATTTCACAGCAAAAGAAGACAAACTCTTTTTTTCCCTCGTAGTTTTAACTCCAAGAACCCTTTTAGCTAAGTTGGTAGTTGAATAAAAATTTTCACTAACAACCTTCTGGTTAGCCTGTCCTTCCTTTTGAATATCGCCTGCTATCTTTAGCATTCTCTACATTAAGCCGCCCCATTTGACGCTGAAGATCCACATGAGAATCACTTGCTACCTTTGCTTTTGAATTCTTTTTTGAGTCAACAAACATTAGTTGTAATCTGTATAAAGCATAGACATCACACTTGTTGATCTCATACTCAAAGAGATGACATTCGCAGTTGTTCAGTGGCTGTGGATTCATATAGTAGGACCTCATCAGTCCTCCAAGCTCCTCCATTATTTACTTCCTAGACTCATGCCAACCACGCCCATTGTAATCTGGCACGTGTAAATGTATCAGTGTGTGCACATATATGTTTATACGTATGTATATATGCAGATATGAATATGTGTGTGTGTGTGTGTTCATGCAAGTTATATGTATATACATGTAATTATTAAGGTAGAAGCACTTTTAATGTTTCTATATTTGTTGAATAACAATCATGGCACTTGGATCTCAAAGCTAATATCGTAAATTCTTTACCAAACATCAAGAAAATAAAAGCGGCTTGTGTTCATGAAATGTGATTAAACTAAGTAACACAAACAGAACTAGGTGAAAATTATAGGATGATTGTGCAGTGTATAAAGGGAAGACTTGAGCAAGCTACAAGCTCCCAAATGCCCTTTTCTATAACCTCTGTAATTTTTCAAAATCCAACAGTAAATTGTGTCTAGTAAATTGTGTAGTTGTAGCTTCAAGCACTGAATCTTATCATGAGCTCATATTGTGTGATTATACAGTTGTTATGCTCTCATTTACTGTATCTTATAAAACATAATAACATATAAATATTTTTTTATGGGAAAATTGCTTCTAGCCTCCTTTATTACAAGTATTCTGCCCGCCTCCAAGACTTTTTCAACGCTTCCAAAACCCCAAAAAACAAAGTCATAATTCCTAAGCCCCCAAAACACAAAACCCAAGAGGTTAAAACATCTGAAGACGATAATACTCTCTCTCTCTCTCTCTCTCTCTCTCTCTCTCTCTCTCTCTTCATGATGTTACTGTGATGATTTGAAATGGTTTTTTTTTTTTTGTTCCCTCCAAAATTTTCCAATGGTGTCGAGACATCGGTGGTGAAACTTTTCCGGCGTTCGTTCATGAGGCGAAGAAAACTACGATCTTGAAGACGGTGATGACGAGTTGCGCACCAACCCCCTTAAGTTTACATATTGTTGTAATTTTTTTAAAAATCAATGACTTGATATTAAAGTAGTTATATATATTTTTTATTTCACTGTAATAAGTTTGTTGTTAAACGTATGAGTTGGTGGTGAAGGAAGGTTACGTGTTGGTTTTGAAGGTTACGAGTTGGTTGTGAAGTTTACGAGTTAGTTACCAAGGGTACATATTGGTTATGAAGGTTACGAGTTGGTTATGAGAAGATTACGATTTGGGTGTGAAAAAAGTCTTGGGGGCTCAGGGAACTATGGTTTTACTTTTGGGAGTTTTGAGAGCGTTGAAAAAGTCTTGGGGTGAGCGGAATACTTGTAAGGAAGTTGGAGGCTAGAAGCAATTTTCTCTTTTTTTTTATTTCCAAAGCTCAAAACAAGTAGGCAGTTAGTCTTGACACATATACAAGCATCAGTTCGAATACCTAAGTTAGTATTTACTTGAATTTTCATATTTAACCTCTCATTCAAGTTCACTGTCCATAACATTTACTTTAATCATTTGAAAAACTTAAATTACTTCAACAGAATATCCCTAATATATTCTTTATTAGTTAAGTTACGAATAAATATTAGAGGAACGAAACAATTTGGAGGACAAATAAGCAATTGTAGTGAATCATATGCGGATTATATTATTAACAACCATAAGCATTATTGAAATCATGCATAGAAACTTATTTGGTTGAGTCTTCTTTCATGGCTGTAGCCGCAAATAATACCTTCTCATTGTTACTATCCATCATCAAGAATTCCCCAGTAAATTATTACTTCTATCCAAGATCCTTGCCATGACCTGGAATAGTTGAATTCTCTTTGCACAACTATAACATCTTTGTTGGAATGAATAACGTTTAACGTAATACTATATGTTGTGAGTGTGCTGTTGACATGAACATGTGGATTATACGTTGTAGAGGAGGTCCTGTGTCAAAGGAAAAATAGTATGATATAGTTAAACTTATATACCTCCTAGCTTCCCAAAATCCTACATGCGTACATGCATATGTCACAGTTGGCACATAAATACCTCAGATACAACACAATTTAAATTTAAAACATCAAAAATCTCTGTGATTGTCCTTCATCACTCCCTTTTTTTACTTTTGGTTTTTAGTGGTGGGTATTGTCATGATTGTCACATAAATACCTAAGGTAAAAACATAGTTACTTTTAAATCAAAATTCTGTGTTTGCCCTCCATCCTTGTTCTTCTTTTTATCCTTTACTTTCTGGTCTTGGGTGTTCCGATCATCTTTAAATGAAATTATGAAACACTAGCATACTTATTAACATAGGTTGGTCCTTTTCTATTTATAAATGCGTCGAGAAAAGTTGAAAGCAGAGCTATGAACGTATAAAATAGAGAAAATATAAAAATTTCATCCTGATACATGTGAGCAAAAGCAAACCCATAACCTTCTTATATGTACATCAAAGACCCCGATATATACAATAAGAACATATATGATCCAAATCCAAATCCAATGCTAATTAAGCTTAATTAAGCCTGATGAAGCCTAATTAACTCCAACTCCTAGCCTAATTAAGCCTAGCCCTAGCTAAAATTAAGCATTAACTAACCCTACACTTTTGGATCCTTAATGGGGCTGTATGTGAAAATTTCAAAACGAAATTAAGAAATTTAGGAAATGTAAGAACATTCACATATGCAAATATCATAGCTAATGTTATTTGAAATCTAATAATCAAGAAATAAAGTGCACATAGAAAGAAATTTAAAAATCATAAGCAAAATTTAGAAAATGATCAAATCATACCCGAATATTTTCTCTGATAAAAAGCTTCGTCAATGAGTTTCCTTCGTGATCCTTGTCGATGCCTAAAATCTGAGAATTGAGGAGATGATGGCAAAGGGGATGCAGTGATGATGAGGAGAATAATAATCATCTTTGGCAATTGATGAATTAAGATAGTAAGCCGGCGTTGCCGAAGCAAAGTCGTAACCGACGGAATGGAGAATGAAATGAACGAAGGATTAGGGCTCATGATTTCTAATTTCTGTGTAACGAATAAAAGGGATAACTTTGTTATATTT
>NC_033800.1:61243547-61286090 GCF_001876935.1 Asparagus officinalis | reverse complement strand
ACTCCCCTTTTTAAAGGGAGAATGATATTGAGTGAGATTATCATTGGCTCTGCAATACCCTTCAACCACTTATAAGTATATACATAACCAGCTACAAATTTTTCCTACATACTATCAAAAGGAATAATCTCCCGAAACTTGATTCCAATCAAAATGAGGTGCATATTATTCACAGTCGAAGAAATACTTAAAAGGAAATATAAACAAAAAAAAATGTTACTCTTTTTTTGCGGTGTTTTTTGGGTGAAAGCCTGACAGTTTGTCAGGCTTTCACCCAAAAAACACCAAAAAAAGTTTTGTCCAAACACGCCCTTAGTTGAGAAATTTACAGAGAAAACGTGCGCTCCTTACCCTACCCACAGATCCACAGTAAAAGTTTGCTTATTTTCTGGAGCATGTTTCCGGACTTCCCTAAAGAAAATCAAAACATAATTGAAAGACTAAACCAGGAATATAACAAAGTGTTCACTAATAAATCAACCATAAAAATCCCAAGGCTTATCCGAGACAAACATAGGCATTACAAGTCCTGTTAAAGCAGCTGACATGCGCATGACGCATATCTTCAAAATTTTGAACCAAACCACTAGAAATATAAATCAAATTGATCAGCGACAAGTAGAGAAACTACAAATTCTAAAGTACTATATCTCAAGAAATTACTGAAAGTACGCATAAAACATACACTAGACAAAAGAATTAATCAGATGTTACAAATAGAGCAGTAACTGAACCATCCAAAAATTAAACACACACAGTTTCACACGACACTGACAACAATTTGTCAAAATTCATCTTACTTCACCCTGATACAACAACCACAGCAACTTTTAGTACAGTGCAGATACATCTACATCAGCTACATGATACAACATCAAGAAGGGCATATGCCTTTGTTAACGCCGATATCACTTTCATAACTTTCAATGCAGCAATACAAAGCCCCTGAAATGGCTCATTGCATCGTCATTGTAGGTGGCTGAACATGATTAGGGATTCCCTCGAATGATTCACTAATCTTTTTGCATACGTAGATGTAATGAGATTCTGGATCCTCAAGAACAAATCCTGGCGGAAGAAGACCCTTCTCTGTAAGAGGCACTGGTTCCATCATAGAATTTGGTGAACTGCAGCCTTCACGCTTCTTATACCCGGGTCTAGCTGGAAATTTATTAGGAAGAATATGTTAAATTTGTAACAACTAATCGTACAATTCATAACTGAGTCTGAAACAACCTAAAGCCATGGAGTGAGTTTGATAATTGTTTGATTGATAGTTTTTAATTGCCTATGGAACCTCTGAAGTATCATTGTTATTGTTTTTAAACTACCACCCTCTAGTCTTATATTTGCAGATAACCCTAAGTGAAAATTTTGACTCCCTTACCCTCAGGGGTTTACAGAACAATCTCTTTTCTGAGGGTAAAAGAATCAAAGAAATCACTCATGGGTCTGTCTGCAAAAATAAAAATAGAGGGCTAGGAAGTTCAAAACAATGATACTGCATGGGTCTATCCACAATTAACTACAGAAGTAAAAACAATACCAAATAATATAATGTCAATATGCTCCCAGGAGTTACACCTGTACATGGGTTGGATTTCAGATCAGGTCTCTCCAAAAACTTCGATCCCATAATAAAATGAGTTATTGGGATCCAAATCTTAGAGGCACAATTAGATCTGAATCCGAGCCAAACCCACAAATAAGAGTCGGATTATGTATATTTATTTGTATCCAAAATTTGTATTAAATTTAAATAATGATTTTCACATAATTCAGTACATTGAAATGGGTGTAACTAAACAAACGCTATGATTTATCCTAAATTAGATCTTGAAATCTACATACACCAATCCTAATTTGGATATAACATTCTAGATCTGGAGATTTGAAAGAAATTCAGGACAATTTTCAAACAAAAATCCGCGTTTGCAACTAGAAATCACACTGCTATCAGGTTGTCAGCATATTAGGGAGTTATAACTCCCGAATGCTGGTACCGGTTCATAATGTTTAAGTAACTGGAGAAAATAGGACAGGTTTTTTCTTTTTTCTTTCTTTCTTTTTTTAGGGGAAAAAAATCAAATAAGTAATCTGTCTAGGTTACATGGATATGGGGACGGATATCCATACAGGGATGGGACACAACAACTTTGTAAAGGTGAGGTACGAGGACATGTTGTACATACATATCTTTACATTTATATAATAATTTACTTCAGATCTGATCAATATTAATATTTCGTTCGCATGTTATGAAGTTAGAATTCCTATAACATCTTTGCGTTTCATTTATTATATAAATATATAAATTAGAAAACTGGTCGTGTTTTAACCCGATATCCAAAAGACCCTTTAAATCCATAGTTTGAAACTAAATACAAGCTGAAATGAACGCAACCTGGTGCCCAATGAGTTTCCATAGAGTATGTAAAGCGTAGGATATATGTCCCAGCACGTATGATGAGTGATTTAAATTAAAATATGTATTATATAGAGTTGAATACACATTTCGAGCAAGTGCATGCATATATCCAAGGAGCGTTCACTGAAGTTTGGAGTCCAGTATCGGTATGACATGCGTACAACTAGACATCAAAGTAACCATGCAACTAAAAGAAGAAAACGGTTCGACTCTCTTGGGGAGCACCTACAAGGAATTAATCTCCTGGACCGAGGCCGTGCATGGGGGATTTGATACCCATGGTATGAAGGATCATGAGGAAGTTCCTTCGTCAAACCAAAAAAAAGATAAAGGTTGAAGGTATAGAGTACTGAAAACTGAAGAGGACTAAATATCCAAGTTTAGATACCCAGACAAAATAGTGAAAATGCCTACTTATTCCAAAAGGAACTCCTCCCATTAATATGTGCCCATACATCCCTAATAAGCACACACAATTACATGCAAGGAATATAAACTAGCATAGACTACTGCACAGGTAGTAAACACCAAACAGACACCTTACATGGTTACCTCTGTAGTAAATATTTGTATATTTGGACTCTATTTATTTAGCAAGAAAAGTGCTTGCATGTCCATATTTTTGCTAATTGAGAAAAAAAAAATATAATGAAGATAACAGAATGAGCAAGACATTCTGTATCTATACTATTATACTAAAATAGTAGCCATTGGTTGGGAATATGACAGTTGGCACTAATTTATATATTTACCTTTCAATCTTTCTTTCTATTAATATTCATTTTCTTTTTCCTATGTCTTATCTACATTCTCTATGTTTTCTCTATTTTAAACAAATTTGAACACTTTCCAACTTACCAGATATTAATCATCCATTTACAACTTCTTTATGGTATCCGTCTTTTTTGTGCATTCTCTCTCTCAAATTCCTTGGACATAACTACTCTTTCCTATTAATAAAGACATTCCGTCTTCCATAAAGGTAAAGCATCTCTTACCTGATAACAAGCGATCATTGTTATAAATAACGGTAAATAGCCCCGCAATAGCGGCGCTAATAGCGTTAGCGGTCCTTTCCCACGACGCTATCGTCCGCGACGCTATCGCACAATAGCGGTGACATATTGCGGAATATGTCTGTTCGTAAAAGCGGCCAATAGTGTGTCATAATGGTAAATAGTGAGCGATTGCATTCGAAATTTGCTTTTTGACTACTATTTAAAAGCGGTTTAAGGCTTATTTTTTTAAAATTAAATTCAACCATTGACCATTGCATTCCACCGTCTCCTATGATTTTCAGCATACTCCCGCCACATCTCATAGCCTTTGGCATCTACCTTGATACTTCCTCTCACCTCCTTCACCGTAAGCTCCTCTTCGGACAGTCATGTCACCGCTAAGCTCTTCTTCTCGAAGACGACGACTTGTTGACTCCTCCAATCATCTTCGGTATTACGTGATGGTTACATGTTTATTTCATTTTTAGGATCTCTTTAAATCATCCAATATGTACTTTTAGATTTCTTAGATTTTTCTTTATTTTTTCTTTTTTTAGTATTTATACATATCTAAATTAGATCACTATTAGACTTTGCGTTTTTTACCGCTATTTTACCGCAATAGCCCGAAATAGCCTTAGCGATGCCTCACCGCTATGCGACGCTATCCGCTATCGATAACCCTGCAAGCGATTTCATATATTTCCTATCTAAGAATGTTGGTTATGAAAAATGATATCAGGTTACCTTGTTGGTCATGTAAATATTTTTTTAGTAATATTTCTAGTTATACATATAAATTCTGAGTGAAAGCAAAGAAACAACAGTAAAATTATAATATTACAATATTATCGATGCGGCAGAATTTTAACACTACATACCTGCGGACACAAAACTAGTTGTAGTAACAAAACAAAGATAGCATCAGAAAAATGTAATATATTTAACACAAAATAAAATATAACCTGATGTAATTATACTCCCAATACCATTAGTTTTCACAACTCGTAATCGCTATGGGTTTCTTTACCATAGAGGTATGTTATCATGAGTTACACACATGAAATGGTACCTTGAAATACGAATTTATAAGTTTTAAATTCATTTTCCAATGAACATTGACAAATTCAAAATTTTAAGGGTTAATTGCAGACAACCACCCTCATTATATATTTATTTGCACTTATCACCTCTCAAGTATTTAGCAGCTCTTAACACCTCTAAAATCATGAGAAGGGGATCATCTGTAATTTGTTCTTTTAAACATACCAATCCAAGGGTGTTAATTGATATTAAAGTAGTTGAGGGTGGCAAGTGCTATTGAAGGTGTAGATGAGGGGGATTATCTGCAATTTACCCAAAAATTAGTAACATGAGATATAGCAAGGACACAAGTTTAAGTTAGTGGCAAACACAAATCAGTTATTATGCTGTAGGCAGAAACTACAGTGGAGAGAAAAAAAAGTATACTTACGTATAATGTACAACGCAATTTTCCATCTCTGTCCTGCTTTATTCAAATGGGGAACTCGTACTGATGGATCACCATAAGTAATCTGTAGAGAAGAAGAAATTAATTTAGATAATCTATGGCCTCTATGAAAACAAGTATTATACAGTGATAGCAAAAGGTGCACTATTCAACGTTCATAGAGATATACCAACATATAGATCCCTCCAGGTTTAAGAATCCTACATTGCAGAAAATACCAATAGTTAAAAATCATGAACATAAAGAATAAAAAAAGCTAAATATGAAAGAAAATGTCCTAGAAGTATAACTGTCCCAATGAAAGCTAAAAGGTAATTACGCCAAAACCTGCTCACTTCTTCTAGCATTTGGAAGGCACTAAGTGGAGCATCTGTGCCACACTGACATCCAGAAGCAAAAGAAGATAAATTAGACCAATCTACATTAGAGATTTACAGTGCAACCACACCTCATCATACAGTTCTTACCATCAAAGAATCCAGCGTTCCTATAAGATAATCAATGCGGCATTCAAACAATTCATCAGGGTACATGTCATGGTTTAATAAATATCCACCAGACATAAGAATTTCAAGGTTGTGAAATGTGGAAATAGAATGCAAGAAATTGTACCTTTATCAATGACACAATCAAATGATCCATCCTGAAAAAAGCTCATGTCTCTTACATCCATTAGCACATCTATAAATTTATAAGATTAACAAGTAGAAGTATTCAATTGTTACACAGAAGATGAATGTTAGCATGAGCATGCTATGCACAAAAAAAGGTCAGTGCCAGCAGAAAGATATAAGAAAAAGAACAAAGAGTTTGCTAGATATGGATACACTTCAACTGTGGAATATGAGCGCACTTCCTTCTCATTATCTCTATCACAACTGATGAGATGTCAATGTTCATTATTTCTACATAGCCATCCTTCACCATATCCTCTGAAATAGCTGGGGAAACAGATATAGACAACTAATATTAACTTAGCTGTAAGACAACGGAATTTTAAATTATATCTAGGATGAAGAAGCTTCACATTTTCATTACACGAGGACACATTATGCAATCAATCTTAAAAGGAAAAAAAGAAAGAAAATGTAAGTTTCAAGGCCAACAATAAAATTTGTGATGTTAACTAGTGGACTGAATTTGGAACTGAACATAATCCGATCTGTCTGCAAGAAATCACACACATAATTGTCACTAAGTAGCATATAATCCCATCACCCTTCAGCATGCCGACTAAAAGTCTAAATTATTTTCTTCCTGTAAATATCTGCTACATTTAAGCAGCGAAATCCTGCATGTCATACCACAAGACTTATCTTCTACAATGATTTTATTGCATCCATCTCTTTGATATTCTAATTCTTAAAAAGTTCAACGACAGAAAAGAATTCATGTTATGTTATACTCATTCATTTCCCTAGTCCTAGAAGCTTAATGCTGTTTTCTACCAAAAAATATCCAGGCTAGCAAGAGGAACAAGTCAGCTCATAGTTACTATAATGTTATAATGATATTAGGAATAATATATTAGGAGTATAAATTAGAGATTTGGTGATCGAGATATATTAGGAATGTAACTAAGAGAATAATTGTGATTAGGTAATTGTGATTAGTCCCACATCGACTACACAATAAACTTCTTGTTATTGTACCTCCATATAAAGGGGAGTAGTTGTAGCTTTTGAAATATGAATAAGAATCTACAATATTTTATTGTTTAGCATCTCCTATTACTCCCCCTCCTTGGCATGTTCTTATGACAAACATCGTCTTCTATCTTTTGTTTTCATCATTTGCTATTGTCGTTACCACTATTATATCTGGAACAAGATTGTGAAGTCACAAACTACTGTTCTAGATATATTAGGTTTCTAATTTTTTATCTCTTTAGTTTTAATACATCTCTTATTTTCTACTTCATCATTCCTATTTATCATCTTTCCTTTTCTTACTTTTCTCTTTGTTCACTATGATTTTCCCTATTGTTTTTGTGTTTCTTTGTTATGTGGTTGTATCGTCTTTTTCATCTTTTTTCTTCCTTCTTTTTCCCGGCCTATCCTCTACTCTGCTTCATTTTCTCTACCTTGTCTTATCTTTTTTCCCCTCATTTCAACATTGCTCTTTGGTTTAGAAGCCATTTTTATAGAATCACAATCCTTCAACCATTATTTTAGTTATCAAAATGAAAAATTAGTATGACTTATCTAACTGTTGGCTTATCATTATGTTCAAAATCATATACCCCCTTTAAAAGAGGGAGTTGTGGAAAAACTTTTCATGGACTATATTGTCCCTATTCTTTTTTCATATTATATTCTAATCATAAATTAACTAAATTAATTATCATTATTAATTAATCATATTACTTTTCACTTCAATTTTGTCTAACTTGACCCTAAAACTTTTGATATTATTGTAAAACTCTCATATTAATTATTAATAATGTATAATACTATATTGATAGACAATTGCAAGTTAATAAATTATTTTGGAATGAATATAAAATATAGAATTGTCCTAAAATTATATAGTGGCACTCACATAGGAAAAGTATAAAGAGTATTCTTGAGTACATAAGTAAAAACATGCAATTTTAGAAAATATTAGGATATCTAAGTGCATTAAGATATAAGTGGAGGTATATGAGTGTAACTTCCGTAAGTTGTAAGCTATTTATGTTTAATTAAGCCTATAAAGATTTGAATCCTTTGTTAAACACAAGCAATAGTATGTGATCCCTTTGATAAATAATATACATCATATAATATGAGGTAAGAGGTTTAGCTTATATTTATTTAGTACAGAAGATGTGGAAAATTTTAAGCATCATATTTTGAATAATTCTCAAGATTTTGAATTATAAATAAAATTATATACTTTGCTTAGAATCATATCATACTCCCTTTAAAAGAGGAAGTTATAGAAAAAAATTTCTATGGACTATATTACCCCTATTTTTTAAATATTATATTTTAATTCTAACTAAACTAAATTAATTATTATTGTTAATTAATCATATTATATGCCACTTCAAGTTTGTCTTGGTCCCTAAAACTTCTAATGTTATTGTAAAACTCTCATATTAATTATTAGTAATGTCTAATAATATATTAATAGATAATTACATGTTAATAAATTATTAATGGAAAGAGTAGAAAAATATAGAATTATCCTAAAATTATCATTATATTCATATAGCAAAATTATAAATGTATTCTTGCGTATAGAAGGTACAGACATGCAATTTTAAAAAAATTAGGATATTTAAGTGCAGAAAAATACAAGTGGAGGTATGTAATTGAAACTTTTATAAACTGAAAGATATTTAATTTAATTAAGCGAATAAAGATTTAAAGCCTTTGTTAACCAAAAGCAATAGTATGTGATCCTTTGATAAATAATATTCATCATATAATATGAGGCCAGAGGGTTAGCTTATATTTATATACTAGAGGAAATATGGAAAAATTAAAACATCATATTTTGAATAATCTTAAGATTTTGAATTATTTTTGAATTTGTATACTTTACTTAGAAAACTTTAGAAAAGGCTTTCGAATGACTACTACAAAGTGTTGGTCATCATATAAATAATGGACAAATAAAATCCATGATATTGGATTGCAATAATCGGGGTTAAGTAAAAAATATATGGGTGTCATATGAGATAATGCTCATACATAATACAATATTTTAATCTATAATCTCAGATATTAATGAATTTTCAACATAAGAATTTGTGTTAAGATATATGCTTGAGATTTGGGAGAGTTGAGAGTGGAGAGATTTGGGATATGAATTATGGCTTTTGTGACTTATGTTTTAGTTTTGGTTTCCAAACACGAGCTAATGCCAAGCCCACAATCAAATTAAAAATGACTCAATTTTGTTATACCATCCAATATTTTCGATAATGATCGATATATAAGAAAAAATCCCCAAAAAATAATAATATAAAACCAATATTATTAAGATAAAGTACTTAACATTTGATATCAGTCGATAGAGCGATATAATGGTCAATTTTTCATACATTGCCTATAAGAGCAATATTTAAAGGTAATTTAGATATCATTTCATTAGTTTTAAATCTCCAATAATTCTACATTATTCCCTTAAAATTTTAAAATTGCTTATAATTTAGGTACTAATATAGAATTATAAAATATTTGAGCTAAATTTAAAAGAATAGTTAATTCTTTGAAAACTCTCTCAAGTATGGGGAAGTTTCAAAAAAGCCACTCAACTAATTAATTTAATTTTACATAGCCTCCTAACTATAGAGGTGTTGTAGATAACCCCTCTCAACTTTAGTGCAATTTTAGAAAACACCCTTCGACTTAGCTTGTCTTATAAAAACTCTTCTGGTCTTTTACACGTCTCTTAACAAACCCCCTTAATATAAAAGACTTTAATAAGCGATTTTGTCAAAATGACCTACTAAAGAAAACCATTTTAGTTAAAAGAAACTCTCAACTAATAATAAAAGGATTACGACCAATTTACAAATCTTTTTACCTCTAAATCTTTACTTTTTCTTTAATCTAGCAAAAAACCAAACTAATTCTTTTATGGTTGAGGGATATTTTGGTCTTTCCAAGTCAAATACTTATCACATAATGAATTCGACTCAATGATATTAGTTTTGAGGGCTTAATTGAGAAAATTTTATAGGGTTATATCAAAATTTTAAGGTTGAGATAGATTAACTATAACACCCTAAATTTGATGAACAAACATTTACTCATTTCAAGGGGGGGGGGTTACATTTCCCCCATAGTTGAGGGGAAGTTTTCTAAAATTAACCCTTAAACAAAGCATAATTTAAGACACATGTGATATTAATCTTATAAGAGTGGATTTTATAGCAAGTCTATCAGTATCTCTGAAAATCTTTTGCTATAAAATTCGTAGAGAGAAATTTAATCTTTATTTGGGATGACTATGTGATCCTTATGGATCTCCATATTTTTTATGATTTGTAATAAATCCTTATGGTTCTCCATATTTTTTATGATTTGTAATAAATTATTTAACAAAATAAATTAATTTGTTCATTTTATATGTCTCATCTTTATAAAGCATACAGTTTGGATATGAGTGTTATTATATTCTTTTAACTCTTTAGCTTAAATTTTTGGATATTATTCAATATTGGATAGATCTATATTATTTTATTAAAATACAATCCATATGTGTACAAAATATGTTTAAATCATTCTCAAATTATATTTTATAGTTTTCTAAAATTAGAGAGTAATCATTTTGACAAATTAATTAAATAGTTGAGAAGATGTAGGAAGATTATAATATCAGATTTTGGAATTGATCACATAATTTATATTTTCTTTCTTGATTGAATTTGCACATTATAACTTTAAAAATTCTATAGAAAAGTTTTTGAATATCTATAATACTCGGTCGCCAGATAATAGAAAGTGGACGTAGACAATAGGTGCGAGTGATTTCTTTATAATTAAACAAAATCCTCTATGACCAGATAAACCTATCATTTTACGTTGATGAATTCAAGATTTATTTTATTATTAATAATAATATTTTTTTTATATATTGGTGCTTACATCATTAATATTTTAAAATTATAATTCCAAATCATTAAATTGCTCTTAGAACATTAATATTTTAAGACTTTAAACCTCACTAATTATGTGTAAGGTAAAGTGTTGAAACCAACAAGATTTTATATATTAAAATATCTGAAACTTTTTAATATATTATGATAATCATAAACTTTTTTACAACTATGTTATAGTAAATACATTAAACTAAAAAAAAAACAATTATAATATTTGACCACGTGCATTGCACGTGCATTCCACCTAGTCTTAAGAAGAAACGTGTGGTTGCGATTGCACCTCACTTCAGCAAGGTGCATGCCTTGTGCAGCATAGAGCATCAGCCATGTTAAGGCCTTTGTGTGTTACTTTGTGCCTTGCATTTTGAAAAACACTGAAATGAACCTTATCGGAAAATTAGTAAGACTGCGACTTGTTTAACATCTACCTATTTATATAATGACCCAGATTACGAAAATAATCTGAATATGTGAGTGGTGCTCAAAATATAACTCCAATGTACTTTGAAAGGAAACTTCTGATTTAAAAATCACTTCTAACATATTTTGCAGTTATAGGGCCTTTTGGAATTAAGATTCATCAGTAGACGAGGTTGACAGAAAATTTGCAATCATAATGGCTTTAACTCCCAGATACCCTTTCCTTTGAGCAAACAGGGGCCTTAACTGAAACCTTGCTCTTCCATTGATCTTTGGATAGAGATTCTATGGGCCGCTAGTTATCCAGCGGACAAGATCCACGGCATACTTTCTCCCTCCCCACTGAGGCATTTCTACAAACACCCGTCATCCGAGCAGCAGTGCAGAAGTATGTCTTGACCGAACTGGGCAATCCCATCCACTCGCCAACTCAACACAATCTCCGAACTAAGACCTACTAAAACTTTCCTCTTCAACCCAAAGCACCCTTAAAAGTCTCAACACATCCACCCAATTCTCCAAACTCGACCCATCAGGACCAAATTTTGAAACAACCAGCAGCCACAGCATCGCATTCAAGCAACATAAGAATCAAGATCGAGTTCCGAAACAATTAGATACCCTAACATCACATTCAAGCAAAACCCATCCACCCAAAACAAGAAATGATCGGACAAACGGCGGTTGCTGCACCCCAAGAGTCAAGAAGAGCAAGGAGGGGAAGGACAGAATACTAACCAGCATTCCCGCATCCAACCATGAGAATTTTGGAAGAGAAGGGGACGAATTTGAGAAGAAAAGGGCGGAGAGCGGAGTAACGCTGGTACCAATCGAAGGAGGAGAGTCCCTCTTCAGCGTACCTCTCGTCCCAATACAAAGCGTCGCCGTAGTTGTAGCTGTTGCACTGGGACGCGTCCCTCATCATCTTCTTCTTCTTCTTCTTCTCCTCTCCCTTCTTTATTTTCTCCCCCGAAAAAAAAATCAAATTTATTTTTATTTTTGTGGTGGGTGTCTACTGATTTTTTTTGGTGGGCACTTATATTTGACTGCTAATAGCTCTTTGATCTCCTTACATGTGGGTCGAGAGCTACCACTAAATAAATAATTAACGCTAGCAGCCGCCAAAGGCTTGCTTTTGTTTTACTTCACCCCATTTGGTGCTAACCGCTGAAGCGCGCACCAGGCCTCTTTTGTATTTGCTACGACTAAGGGCCCCACGTTTGGTAATTTGCACCTACTCCCTCAAATCACCGAAATTGATATTGGCCCCCCCCAATCCTAAATCTTGCTTTTAGTGCTCCTGATTATATGGATTAATTGAAACCAACCTATGAGAATTTCAGGAAAATATTGACGATTCCAATGATTAGAGGAATTTTTAAGACAAATGATAAGGATTGAGGGACCTAGAAAGCAATTTCAATGACATGAAGGATTAATTTGGAAATACTAAAGATGTAAAGGACTAATTATGAAAATTTTGCACCGAAACAATGGGTCCAACTATTCACACTCCCAAACAGTAACTTTGGCGGGGTGTGAGGACTAAATTGCCCTTCTCCCAAACCAAAACAGGCCAAGTCCATTCCAGAAACACCCTCAATCCCAAACCAAAACAGGCCAAGTCCATTCCAGAAACACCCTCAACATCAAAAGGGCATTTTCGGCAATCCAACTCCCAAAATTACTGTTTGGGAGTGGATATAGCAAACATGCGAGTAGCATGTACTCACCAAAGCTGACTTTACCGAACAAGACAAATTTTCAAAACTTGTCCTATTTGCAAACATATTCCCCCAAAAACGACCTGTTTCAACTTTATTTGTTAAAACCGATATGGTTTTAGCCCAGTGCTGAAACCATGTCCGTTTTGACGAAAAAAGTTATCAAACTTCACGGGACTTGAAGTCCCGTGAAGTTTACGAGATCGGTTTTGGCGAAAAAAGTTCTCAAACTTCACGGGACTTCAAGTCTCGTGAAGTTTAGCAGTCATTTAACTAAACTGCTAAATTTCACGGGACTTCAAGTCCCGTGAAATTTGAGAACTTTTTCCCGTGAAGTTTACATGTCCTATTTGCATGGTTTTTGCAAATAGGACGGTTTTGAAAATTTGTCCTTACCGAATAACATGCAGATCTTATGGAAATGAAACTGCTAAAAAAACCTGAGCCCAAAAAGACTAATCCTTGACAGATAATTTTACCATCCACAAGTATAACCATGGATTCAAAAGGCAGGTAAAGGATATTGATGATATATTCAAATTAGTAATGTAATACAAGAATCAATTTCCGCCCGATAATGCTATCCAAACTGGCGACATACTCGAATAATCTAAAAAAACACAAGAATAAACTTCAAATACATTAGATAATCAATCCATGAGATGCCAAATATATACTATCATGCCACACAAAACAGCTCTCTGAATCTATTTCCATCTATTGACTAATCAAAACTTACATTTTACAATTACCAAAAACACACAGCTCTTGAAACGTTTCCTTTCCACAGTCGGAAAGGGATGTTATATAGAGGATGTCTCATTCGTCCCCAAGCAATGGAACATGATATTTATGCTTCCTTGGAAATTGACTGTTTTCCTTTTTCGGTATTTGAGGGTTCAGGTTTTACAATAGCAAGCTGACCTCCTTCCTTATTAGCTTGTGTTGCAGCCTTGATCTCATTGCAGTGATTTATAAACTTGCTCAGCTCCTAATCCGATAATAGCATCATTAGCAAAATGATATACAACAAAAACAGGGGAAAAAATTAAATGGTACAGCAAAACCTAATACAGAAAAGGCACAACGAGAGGACATCAAAAACAATGGGATCACAAAACTGGATACTGAAAAAAAGAAATTAAAAAGGGTTATTACTATGTATGCAGTCTCACAGTTAGGAAATTGTTCAAAAAAACAGAGAGTTTTCACTATTGCCTAACCAGTATCAGGACTATTGCTCTTTTTAGCCATTTTCTGGGAACCCATAAACAATAAGAGGTTTCTCTAGTTGATTTGGTTTAGGAAGTTTAATTTGACTCCACGCAACTTTTGGATTAGGTTTTTCAACTAAATCAGTTTTATTAATCAGAAATTATTATTTTTTTAACTGTGTTCTCTGAAAAGACATAGCAACCAACTCTTGATGCCGGATGCAACTACAAACTAAGAACTAAAATTCGAGCCCTTAAGTCTGCCTACCCCAACAAAGCAATATTAACAAAATAGATAAAATTTTCTTAAGCTACCACAAATTAGATCTTTTTTCAATAAATTATAAAAACAGAATCTGCTTTGATTGTTTCCCTCCGATTCCTTATGTCAATTAGTGTTGTATCAGACTACTTTAACCTATGCAGAATGCAACTCATCTGAATTTCAAACTCTTTTCTGTGGCGTTCTTGCTTCTGTGTAATCAACTGCAAATTATTTGAGATCTTCAATGCAAATTCCTAAGATATGCTGACAACATGGAAAAAAAATTAAAAAAAGCATCCTTTCCATTCCCTGCAGTTAGTGAGAGAAAACATTCGTTACATTCAATTGGCTGAAATAGGAAGAATGAGGTCATATTTTTTTTCAAAGTAATGGAACCTTTTTTTTTCAAAGTAATGGAACCTTTTGACACGACAGATTTTTATGCCGCTCACTTTAAAAAGATTTCATTAACCTCCCATTTCTTCATGCATGGTGTGACTCAGATGCCCTCAGCCTTGTAAGCTTGAAAATTGCCACAGATGGCTTCATCAAAATACATAAGATGCTTACGTTTCACATGTGATTTCATAAGCAATAGTCAATATTGTTGGCCTTCTTGTTTTGATGATGATTTACAAACAATTTATATCTAATATTGTTTGTCTAGTGTTGGTGTATTTCTATTTATTGTAGACAAACAACGAGTTGGATGATGGATGGAATCGAGCATTCATGATCATATCAAATGGAGGTTGGCCGAATTGTGGAGTGAAGCCTATGCAATTCAAATTGAAGATCCAAGTTCTAGCTTCATCCACAAGTGTGCTAAGTTGAGCTACATCGAAGATCTATCAAGCTTGGGTATATTTAGTTTAGGTTTTATATTATGTGTGTTAGTACTTTAAGCTCAATCATATATACACACACATATTTGGTTTATATATATATAGTTATATATATACACAAGTTTTAGTTTATGGACTTAACAATCATTGTATACATATTTTATTAAGTCTATAAAATTATTTCATAGGGTTTCAAAACATTGTTTATGTCAAAACATCAAATTTCATGTATATCATATTTTCATGTTTTGGACACACTTGCAAAATACATGAGTTTTCACAAATGGGAAACTCAATTTGAGAAATTCTTTTTCTAACATGTTCAATTTCATACTTATAAATGTTTTCCAAAGTTTTATTAATTTTAAAATTAATTTATTATGTTTATTTGAATTTACAAAATCAAGTTTTTAATAAGCTCATGTTCGTGCACATGTTCGTGCATGTTTTTACAAAACAGATGCGTTTTCAAAATTGGGAAATGCGATTTCAAAAAATTTCTTCATTTATATGTTTATCATCATATATACAAACATTTCTCCAAGTTTTACTAATTTTGAAGTTGTTTTGTTATTTTCAATTGAATTTACAAAACTAAGTTTTTAGCAGTTTTTTTAAGAAACTGTATATCTGTGTTCAAACATTTATTTCTCTCAACTGGGAAGTGATATTTCAAAAATTCTTTCTCTAACATGTTTATCTACATGTCTAGAACCTTTCCTCAAAATTTCATGATTTTTAGAATTGATTTACTATTTTTAATTGATTTTACAAAGTCAGATACGCAAATTTCCAGAATCTGTCAAAAACAGAAACTGTCTATGAACAGTGCGGTCGGCCGTGCTACAGTGCGGTCGACCGCTGAAGTGTCCGTTGACTTCCAACAGCTATTTCCAGCAACTGTTTTTGTGGGGCTTTTTTATCATTTTCTTAGGGATTTTGCTAAAGTTTTGAGTGGGTATAAATACCCTATTGCTTTCAACTCTCAAGGAGATCACCAAGAGATGTTTTAAAAGAGTTTAACAAGGGTTTAAATTTGTTTTGTGTTTGTTTAAAAGAGTGTTTAAGAGTTTGTTTGTGAAGAGAATTTCACAAGAGTTTGAGGAGATCATCAATCTTGTTTGGGCTTTCAATCTACATCCCTCCACTTTTGTTTTAGAGAAGTTTTCTTAAACTCTTTATTTAGCTTATTTATGCTTAACTTATCATATTTATTTTGCTAGATTAAATTGAGTTTAGACTTGTTTTGATTTATCTCTTTGTTCACACACAACCTATTGAGCTTATTGTATTTACATTCATAGTATAATTTATGATTGTGGGTTTGTGACTAAGAGTTATGCTTAATTGAGTTCTCACATTGTTTAGAGAACAATCATTTGATTTGTAAGCTTTAATTATGAGATTCACTTTGTATTACATTAGTACACCGAGAGGAGTGTGTGGTGAGAGACAGGATTACTTCCAAGAGGAATGACGTCGGTTGACGAACCTAGAAAGAGGTTGTATCCGAGCACTTGAGGAAGGACACGAAGAAACCAACACTTAGAGGGTGTGGAGTGTAGTTACATTGTGAGATTGTGATCGTTGATCGTTGAGCGTTGAAAACCGATATTGTGTGGTGTAAATGTTATTCGGGTTAGCGTAGAAAACCCGATTGTGATAGTGGATTTCTCCCCGAGAGTGAGGAGCGGAGACGTAGGACGGAAGGTCCGAACTCCGTGATCATATTGTGTGTTTGTATTGTTTGTATTGTTTATATTGCCCTATCACAATTGTATTTTTAGTTTAAATTGTTTACCCTTGTGTTGTTTATATATCCTTGCATATATTTCACCATATAGAATATATCTCTTTGTTCATATTGCATATTCTTGCTCATAACATATTGTATATCTATCTTGCAAGAATAATTTATTAATTAGTTTTAATTGACATAAAATCGAATTAGATTAGCATAAGACTCTAATCACCCCCTCTAGGGTCTAACAAATATTTACAGTGAAAGGCGTTTCATGAGGGAAGGTGTTATACATTTTCTTTTTAAGTATGATAATACAAATTGATGGAGAACTACCACGAGCGTTCAAGACACATATTTTCCATTATTTCCTTTCACCATTTCGAACTATGCCAAATTTTGTTCTATTCAAAAGCATTGCAAATAAGTCAACTTATTTTCCAACCCCGTCTTTGAGTTTAATTTGCAGAAAATGTATTCACGTAAACTATCAACTATTAAACTCTTCAACTAACTCATATTCAATTTTTTAAACAGATATTTGATGATGCTATAATTGAAACCTGATGGGCCAATCCGAATCCTAATTAGAACCCATAAAAACAACACTTTCCACTTTCAGCTGACTCTAAAACCATCGCTTAAGTAAATTTCAAGTTGCACATTAAGGAACTCCTAACCAAAAATTTGCATCAAAGTCCACGCAGAATAGAATCGAAGGCAAACTATAACTATGTCTCAACCCATCAGAAACCCAAAAAAAAAAAAATTGTTGAAACATAAGCACATAAAAACTAAATGAAAACATAAAAATTGAAACTTTACCCTATTAGTTTCCATATCATTTGTGATCTTGCTTGGCTTCACGAATCTCTTCCCTAAAAATCGATTAGAAAAATAACAAAATTCAGAAAATCAAAAAAACAATTGGCTTACGAGACTACTTGATCTAAGATTTATAATGTTGGTTATACCTTTTCGAGTGCAGGGAACTTTTCCATGGCGATTTGGGGGGATGCTTTTGTTCTTCTTGATTCCTTTGAACAAATTCCCCTTCTGCGTCATCGTTTTCGTCTCTTCAGCCGCCGAAGATTTGCTTGCTAGGGTTTTAGTTTTTGTGCTGGTTTTAGGTTTACTTTTTGAGGATTTGTCAGATTATACATTCGCCCTAATGACCATATTGGGTTAGGCCCGTTTACTACTCTGTGGCCTATTACAGATGGAGCATGGGCCTGAAGTCCATGCTTTGGAGTATATTTAGAAGAGACTATTATTATGAAGGCTAAATGGCACTTAAATACCCTATTAGTTTTACCACCTATATACTTTAAATACCCTAAATTATAAAAAGTAATATTTTAATACCTAGTTGTTAAAAATCAACATGTCAGTGCCTTTTGGTAGTTATCAAGGAAATATTATTAAGAATATGTCCTGGCAACTAACAGAATATATTAAAGTGATACTTTCTTACAATGTAGGATATTAAAGTGCAACTTTCTTATAATTTAGGTTTTTAAAATGGTATTTTTTACAAATTAGAATATTTAAGTGTTAAATTGGTGAAACAATAGGATATTAACAATTGTGCTTTTTGGCTCGCGGTTCAACCGCGAGCCTGCGGAGTAGGGGGGCTGGGCCCCACAGCAGGGTGGGGCCCAGACACTGTAACCCCCTCTGCGAGTTGCTAGCTCGCGGTTGGTCCGCGAGCCAAAATTTATTTTCGGGATATTAAATACTAATTTTTTACAACTTAGGTGTTAAACCTACAATAATTCTATTTTAAGACATAATTGAGACATGCTGAAAATGGAAATATAATATACTTACCAATAAATGCAACGAATATTAGGCATAGAAGTTTTCTAAAATTATCTCATGACTTCACGTGGGAAAGTTCAGGGAAATTCTCACTTTTCGTAATAAAGGGTATTAACTATAATTTTTAGAAACTTCAGGGTATATAACTGCTATAGTAAACAAGTGGGGGCAACTATAAGGTATTTAAGTGCTATTTAGCCAAATCTATCTAATCTAATAAGTTATACAAGCATCCAAAAATGGACCAAATCTGAAAACCCCCATTGCAAAGTAGAGGTGCTATCTATAAATTTCTAGGGAAAAATTGCAAAATAGACCGTTTTTGCTAATTATTTAGTAAAATAGACCGTTTTGCTAAATAATTAGCAAAATAGACCTCTTTTTGGCCAACAGGCTAAAAAGAGGTCTATTTTGCAAAACAGCTCAGAAAACATACGGGACTAGTAGTCCCGTATGTTTTAATCACGGATTAGTGAAATTTTCTACTCAGAAAACATACGGGACTACTAGTCCCGTATGTTTTCTGAGTCACTAATCCGTGATTAGTTGGCTCTAAACATACGTGACTAGTAGTCCCGTATGTTTTCTGAGTCTTGTTTTTCAAAATCGACCTCTTTTTTTCAAAAGAGGTCTAATTTGCTAATTATTTTTTAAAGTGGTCTATTTCGCTATATATTTCATAAAAATGGTCTATTTTGCAAATTTTCCCAAATTTCTAAGGTGCATAGTTATTCTATGTGATGCATAAAAGTTAGAGGGTCTGTGGGTAATTTTCCGCGAGTCTAAAAACCCCGGGTCGGGTACCCGGCCCATTAAGAGCCCCCCGCCATCAAATTAGGAGAAGATGGCCGGAAACGGCGAAACTTCGGGGCAATCAGGCAGCACCAAATCCGTATCCTCCGCCGTCTTCGTCTTTCGATCACACGCCATTCTACTGGTAGATTCTCCTTTTATTCTTCTCAGCTTCCAACTTTAGGGTTCATACTGAAAATTTCTTGTTGTTTAATCCTCGGTATATCTAAAATAATTCCTTCGTTTTCTTTGATTACATAACTCCCACAATTTACGATGGTGGGTTGCCCTTGGTTTAAATATGCTAATAAACTCACTGCTAAAGCCCAAAGCTCTAATCTTTTTTTTTTCACTTTTTTACTGTTAATAATAGTGAGGAGAATGTGTACTTGCTCTGTAAGAAACTATGCTCAATGGGGCTTGCGGATCGCGAGGGAGCAGATCTTTTTGTTGTGTTCATATCCAACGAGGAGAAAAGGGTGAGACATCATGTGCTTTCCTAAACGTCCTTGTAAAAGGCTTTGCATGTTTGTTGGTCAGCTAGCAACAACAGGCTTCATTTCGGATTTCCTGCAATTGTCTATTTGGGTTTTTGGTACATTAACCAAATTGCTATGCGAGGAAAACACTATATATACGTATTTTATATAGTAATGTAACAGTGATAAATTGCTTATTTGACTTCATGAATTATGTGTACTTGAGTTGACAAATGCTTCCCATGCAAGGAGCGAACATATTCTACATCAAATGATAATACATGTCGTGTTGTGTTGTTGCTGGCTACATTTACAGTGTTGTGTAGTTAGATAATTCAAGGATGGACGTCCAAGTACATAGTTAATGGAAGCCTCAGCAAAAGCCTGGATAGCTTGGATGGTTATAAGTAGGAGAGAAGAGTGTTGTTGTCCGTTCTGATATATTATTTTTGGAGCACATTTGTTTAGGGATGGACTTGAATACTTTCTGAAGGAATCCTACTTTTTATGTATTATTATTTGTAAAACATGTTTCGACGATAAACCAAACAATTCAGCAGTTAGACTGGTTGTTTTCTTTTTTTCATTCTCTTGATGTATAGACAAAAAATTATGTAAATTGAGCATTTTAAACAATGTAGATCAACCTTAATGTAGTGGACATGGACAAATTTTTCCTACAGTAAATTTAGATTTCAAGCTAGGTTTCACGGGTACGGGTACGGGTGTAGGTGCTAGTACAGGTACATGACACAACAAATTTGTAAAAGGTAGGGTACGGGGATACGGCTGAAACTGATGGGTATAATCATAATTCTGAGCTACATATGTAAACTACCCTTTTAACTCATAGCTCTGAAGGCTAAAAGGAACTCAACTCTTATCTAATAAGTTACAAAAATGTATTGAAAGCAATGTTCAAAAACATGGTTTTATTATCCGTGTGGTTCGAGAGTGAGTCAAGATTAATCGGATTATGCCGAATTATGCATTTTTGAATTATTTTAACATATATTTATTTTTTATACATAAAAATGTATGTAATTCATAAAAGGTAGAACATATACTAAGAAAAGCGAAGACTGCAGTCGCAACTATGCTAACAAGTAACAAGATCTCATGAAACTTTGACGGAAGATTGCATTAGACAATGAAGTTGGTGAAGTTCACGGAAGATGGTAAAGTCCATGGAAGATGGTGAAGAGTTGAATCTTTGACAAAAGATGGTGAACACTACAAGGAAAAGGTGATGAAGAAGAGATCCGGAAGTAGATGGAGAAGAGAAGATCTTGCCGGCAATGGAAGAGGAGATCCGGTGGTGAAGAGGAGCTCTGAAAGAAGATGGAGAAGAGGAGATCTTGCTGACGTGGAAGAGGATGGAGAAGAGGAGATCTTGCTGGTGTGGAAGAGGAGATCCGGCGCTGAAGAGGAGATCTGGCGGAGATCCGACGTTGAAGAGGACAATCAACAGCTGATGGAGAGAGATTTAGGGTTTATTTTTCACAGAGACAACGAAGGCGGAGCAGAAAGGAATTAGGATTTTTGGATATGCAATTGGATAGTTTTTGGGTTAAATACATTTGTGGGTTCACTTTTTGGACCTAAAACCCTTAATACCCACCTTAAAACATGCCCGCATACTCTTTTTATGCGGTCAAGTACGCGGTTTTTGCTCAATTATGCGGCTGTCCGCAAAATTGAGCGAATGAGCCCATTTCCAAGCGGAAATGGTCCGATTCTGCATACTTGCCCGCATATGCGGGCGAGTATTACAATTTTTAGAACACTGATTGAAAGTGTAGATACACATCCAAGAAGTATATAACGAGTGTTTTAAATTAAACATGCATTGTATAATTGAGTATATGTCTGAAAATTTAAGGAGTGTCCAAGAAGTGTTGGGTACGGGTATGGGTACAACACGTGTCAGGTGCGGGTACGGCTCCATATTAGAAGTACCCAAGTTACATAGCTTCCAAATCTTTCCAAAAGGACTCAAGTCTATCTACATTTATTTGCATTGCTGTGAATTTTAATATTCATATCCAATTGTAATCCAACTCCACATTTGAATTATATTCTACATGGTGCAGCATATTTATATCCATGGGTCATTACAATTATTAGTGTACTAATATTGGGATGGGTAGTCCAAAAAGATGGAAGATTGGAATGCATCCTTGGTTAAGCACGACTGGTGGTCAATGAAAAAAAAAGTCAGAAGAGACTAACTTCATCAGTTTGAAAGTCACGAAAAAAATCTTTAATAGTAACGAAGTTTTGTATAGTCTGAAGAATTGCATATGTACTAAAAAAAGTTAATCGTAATATTTATGCATAATCAATGTAACCTTATGTATATGCCACAATTTTCTGTTCTTTCTCTACAGTGGATTTTGATGTCATTCCTTTTGATGTGTCTCTTTGGTAGATTCCACTATGGTGTCAGAAGGCTAGCAAAACAGCAGATGGATTGGTGATATGGGATTATCATGTAATCTGCATTCAGGTGACAGCTGAAATTCTGTAATTTACCATTAAGTATGGATCCATTAGTCAAGTAATTTAATGGTACTCCTTTGATGTGAGCTTTTCACTCTATTGCTCAGCATCACTCTTTGATTTCTGTCATTTATCACATGGCTGATTATTGGATTTATCATGGAAGTCACAAAACAATAATGAAGGCAATGCGCAGTTTATGGTATGGGATTTGGATTCAAGTCTTCCTTGTCCAATGCCACTTAAGCAATACATCAATGAAGCCATTCTACCACCCTTTTCCCTCAATCCCAGATATAGCAGGTATTGCTGCTATTGTGTAATTGCAATCTGTTGTCTGTACATAAAAATTTTTGCTTTTCTTCTCGCTGGACTTCGCTTTCCCTCTGACAATTTTCATTGTCAGTACTTACTTTTTCTATAGATTGCTAATGTAAAAGAAGTATTTTTCTGTATTTTTTGAGATGTCATCGGCATACATGTCTTGCATACCTCACCTGCGAAGCTTTCTTATACAGGCTGTTTCGGGTGGTTCATGCTCCTATACTTTTTCAATGCTTTGCATCTGATAGATCACACATGAAAGATTCCCTTGGAAATTGGATTTCTCCTCCTCCTGTGTATAAACCTATTGTTGCTGAAGGTGCATTCTTGCATTTACAATTCTTTCTTAAACTTGATATATTTTTGTTTGTTATGGTTTTTCTTTCATATCTTAGTTTATGGTCAAATGTAAAGAGTGGTTGAGGTAAGGAAAAGTAGTTTAGAAAACATCACCAACTAATGAAGCCTTGGAATAGTGTACTGTAACTTATCCCGGAGGGCATAGTTACATAAGAGGTTGTTACACAGGTGGCTTGCTGTGGTTTCTAAATATTGACAAGAAATACTTTGCTAATTGGATAATGATATTTGGAGGAACTGGTGCGTGCAGCAAGGTTCAAATGAACAGTAGAGCTACACCATCAATTCATCATGGGGGATAATTATTAAATTTCAATTATAGAGAGTATTATGACCCATTACTTAGCTATAATCTTTGAGATAAGAAAATGTCATGCAATATATGGCTCCATGCAGCAGTCAAGAAGCATATGCATGAAAAATCAATCTAGCAGCCAATTGTGCGTCCTTCATCAATCATATCAGATCAAGTTGCTGCATATCTATTGTGTATACTATGTTGTATTACATGTTCTAAGTATTTCGGTGATAACCTTTCAGAACAACTGTTGGTGGCATGTAATCTTGAGGTTATTATTGAGCAACCCATTATTTCAGAACTTGAACAGGCTTCTGCATGTTGGTTTGCAATCTTGCGAAGGCTGACAATTGTGTAGGAAACAATTATCAAGATGTCACCAGCATTTTAAGGGTCCAGATAGCGAGAATAGGGCCATAGTAGATGATAAGCTATAATAGCATAGTATAGTTGCATTTCATGTAGATAATTTGGCTATCTGTTACTTGTGAATGTGTAGCTTAGTTTGTTGATAATAGCTAACGCTTTTAGGAAGGATCAGGGAGCAGTTGCAGGAAGAAGGAAAATAAGGTGGAGAATCACATTGATGCCTGAAGAAGAAAAGGGTCAAAAGCGGTCTACCCAATTAAATGATGATTTATTTTTCAGCAAGCATTTATACTGAGAACCTGATTTATAGAAACTACATAAAGCGCTGATAACAAAATAAAGATAGGAGATTGAGAGTGACAGTCCAGATGCTTGATGACGTCCTCTGTTAAGTTCTTATTTGTTTAGAAAAAACTGAGTCTCGACTTTTAAAATTGGGTAAGGATAGAAGATTCTGTAACTTAATAGATTCCTAACAGTCTTCCTGGAACTTGCATCTTGCTTCTCTGATTCTTGATTTATGGGAGTCAAGGTCATGTTTAGTCGTGGCATACCTAAATTACTCATCTGGTTGCTAGTACCGAATATGTTTAATCAGCAACAATCATGACAATGCACTGTCAATCAAGATAATGCATGTGTCAAAAAATTGAGTTAGTATCTAGCTGTGACTGCACTTTTAATTTTAAGTGAAAAAAAGGATGAAAAGGCAACTTATGAGTGCTATAGTAAAGCCTAAGTGGGATGCACCTAGCATGCTTCTTTATCTAAAATATAAGCAGGATTCCTTTGGAAATATTTCGTGAAAGTGTTTCCACGAATAGTCATTTCATTTTGTTTGTGCACAGTGGCACACAAGCTATATATAAGACATGAAAAGGTTAATTAAAAAGAAATGGATTCACTAAATGCTTTTTAGAGTCTCTCATTTCTCCGTTCTGTGAAGTACATTTCCGTTGCAAACCCTTCAACTGGGCATGCATTTGCAAAAGCACACACATGAATACCAAGTATGTTGTTTGTTGTTTAAGAAAAGCTATGTTGTGGACGTTTGATATGTTAGACCCTAGAGGGGGGTGATTAGGGTCTTATGCTAATCTAATCCGATTAAATGCCAATTAAAATTAATTAACAAGTTGTATTCTTGCAAGAAAGATATACAAGAGTTATAAGCTAGAATAAGCAATATATACAAAGTGATATATCCTATACATGGTTTTAAATATCGGCCGATAATCCGATATTATCGCCGAGTTATCGGATTTGGGAGCTTTCCGCTAGGATAAGTAGGATTTTTAATCGGTTATCATTTTTTGAGGTTTATCGGCGAGTTATCGGCGATAAAGGCACTTATCGGCCGATAAGTAAGCTCTAAATATCGGCTTTATCGGCCGATAAATAGGATTTGGGAGCTTTTATTTTCTTTTAAATTTGCTCTTTACAAATTATGAGCTATTTGTTGCTTTTGGAACTTGGTTGATTGGTGATTAGCTAATGTTTGTTTATGGATATTGATAATGGCTCATAACTACTAAATATCAACTTAGTAAGTTAGTTTATGAATCTTATGATTAAATAATAATTATGTAGATGCATAGATGGTTTTTCATTCTTGATGTTATCTTATTATTTGCTTGTTTATTATTCCATTTTGACTAACATTATATTTTTTTTCAAGCTTATGTTTGTTTATTATTTGCTAGTATATTACTCCAATAAATACTACTTATCCCCGATATATCCCCGTTTTCCGCTATCCGATAAGGATTTTGATAAATCCCCGATAACCGACGTTTAAAACCTTGATCCTATATGATGAAATATATATGCAAGGATATATAAACAAAGGGTGATATAAACATAAACAAGATAAACAAGATAGTGGACAATGTGAACAATAGATAATGGCGACAAGAATGATATGAACAATAAGCACAAGTGAGACGCCAAGACAATCACAAACACACAAAGATGATCACGGAGTTCGGACCTTCCGTCCTACGTCTCCGCTCCCCACTCCCGGGGAGAAATCCACTATCAACCGGGTTTTCTACGTTCACCCGAACAACGTTTACACCTCACACTCGGTTTTCTAGCTAACCGAAAACTTTACAATCAACACACTATTGTAATCCCACTCTACACCCACTAAGTGTTGGACCTAGCCGTGTCTCCCTCAAGTGCTCGGTTACAACCTCTCCCTAGGCACGTCAACCGACGCCACTCCTCTTGGGACGATCCCCGACTCTCACCACACACTCCTCACTCGGTGTACAAGTGTATTACAAAGTGAATCTCACAATAAGCACAATATAACAAATGATTGTTCTCAACTATGGATGAGAACACAATTAAGCACAACTCAAAGTTACAAACTCTCACCACCCAACTATACTATGTATGTAAATACTAAAAGCTCAATGTGGGTGTGTGTAACAATGAGTAAAATAAAATCTAACTCAAATAGCAAACTAGCAATAATTAATATATGATAAATCAATAATGAAATTGCTAGGGAAAAGAGTTAGAAAACTTCGGTCGACCGGTTCGGTCGACCGAAAACTGACATATGAAAATCTGATATGCTGATTTAAAACACTGTTTAAAAATATCAAATAAATTCCAAAAAATATAAAACTTTGGGGAATGATTGTAGACATGATAATAAACATGCTACAGCGACTGGTTATCAGAAAGGACTTCCCAAATGTAAAATATCATCATTTTGCAAGGAGGTCCAAAACACGAAAATATAAACACATGAGTTTTGTCATTTTAGCTAAACCATGTTTTGAAGCAATACAAAATGATTTTATAGACTTAATAGAAGATGTAAACTATTGTTATGAAGTCTATAAATAGTGAATATAGTATTTTATCAAAATACACATATAATACACTAAAACATGATTTCATGGAACTAAATAAAATTGATATTGATGAAATCATATAAATGTATTAAGTATGAAACAAAAATATGTTTTCCAATTGTATTCAATTGTTTCATAGTAAAACTTGAAAACTATCAAACCAAAACATATATGTATATATATAACTATATATATACAAAACCAAAACGTGTATGTGTGTATATGATTGAGCTTAAAGTACTAACACACATAATATAAATATAAACTCCTAAACTAAATTACCCAAGCTTTCATCTTGATCTTCATTGAGCTCAACTTGGTACACGTTGCGGATGAAGCTTGAACTTGATCTTTAACTTGAATTGTATGTAGCTTCACTCCACAAATCCGCCAACCTCCATTGGATAATATCGTTGAAGCTCTATTCCATCCATCCTTCAACTACGTTGTTTGTCTAATATATAAGAATGTACAAACACTAGACAAACAACATTAGTAGTAAATTGTTTGTTAAACATCATCAAAACAAAAAGGCCAATAATCTCCCCCTTTTTGATGATGACAAACAATTTACAAAAAGAATATATGCATGAAGGAAATGAATATATAATTTATAATTCACATGCATATAAACAAGAAGGAATATACTCACAATATTTCTCCCCCTTTGACAACATCAAAAAGGGGACAAAAGAATTAAGAGAGCGAAAGCTCCCCCTATCAATCAGCATGGGTGAGTATAACACATAAAAAGATATAGGGATTGCTCCCCCTATCAAAATGCCTCATGAATGTATAAAATAAATGCTAAGGCATACATATGTGAGAAAGTATAGATTAAGACATAACTCACATACAAAATCGATAATGAGAACACATATAAATATGTTAATATGAAAGAAGTGTCTCATTAACACAAAAAGTATAAAAACCATATAAAAGAATAGATTTATGAAATCAAAAGAAAAGGAACATGAGAAACATGCAAAAAGTTTTCAAATGAAAACAAATCAACCAATTGAAATCATAAATCAAAATTTAAATCATAAAACCAAATCATCATTGATTTTCAAAAATCAAGAGAGGCAACTCTATCTAGCTCTTGAGCTAGTATTAACCCATATGAACATTTTAGCATCCGGTAAACATGATTTGGGAATAAATACCCAATAAATCCGGGGGGTTATAAACACAAACCTCTCATCAAAATCAAAACTAGGAATTATGAAAACAAAAGAATTTGACCAAAGAAAATTTGTTTTCATAAAAAGTTTCAAAGCATAATTTTCAAATAACCAAGAAAAAGGAAAAATAAGAATACTAAAATTCTTGGTTTAAAATTTAAATTTGTTTTGGTACCCAAGAACTCTTGGTACCAAAAGATTTAGGGACATGACCCCTATCATTTAAGCTCAAAGCCCTTGGGTTATGAACCCATTTGGGCGCATTTAGTGCACGGGTCCGGTCATAGCAATAATTATGCAAATGACCCATTCGATTGCAATAAGTGCAATGAAGAGGATGCATTTGGTTATGTTGACTATGTGGATGTGCACGAGGATCATTTGCAAATAAAGATTTTATTTTAAGATTATTTTGTAAATGTGAAACATTATCAAAACAAAACTTTCCTAAGTGGCCATATCTACCACAAACATCACATCTAAAAATATGTGGCCTACTAGAAACATTTGGCAAATAAGATTTTCTTTTTAAATCAAAACAATATTAAATGGCCAAAACGTCCACAAAGATCACATTTGAACACATTAGCATGTTTATGATGTGCATGATAAGCATATGCATGTGTATGTGATGAAGAAGCTACATGAGATGCACAATGAGCATTAGCATTGTTATGTTTGTATGCATCATAGCAAAATCTAGCAAGATGGCCTTTACGACCGCAAATTGTGCATTTGTAGACTTTACTATATATGTGTGCATGATGAGTAGATTTTGACTTAGACTTGACACACATATTCACAAGCTTCTTATGGTTGTTAATGCATGTATTAAGAGTTGAATCTAAAGAAGAAATACGATTTTTAACATTGTTCAACTCATCATTAGGCATATTAGCATTAACTTTAGAAGTAGAACATAAATAATTATTTATAAAAAAAGCAGTATTATTTTTTTCTAACATGACATTATCTTTTTCATGAGATAAGCTAGTTATAGATGTGGTTAATTTTTTATTTTCTAAAATTAACATGTCATTGTTTTCTTTAAGCATGGTATTTTCTTTTGCAATGACATCCAATTTTGACACTAGCTCCTCATGATTGGATTCTAAATTATCATGCTTGCTTTTTAAATCAATAAAATCTTTATGCAAATTAGTGTAGGCATGCATTAATCTATCATATGCACAAGCAAGTTCATCACTAGATAAATCATTAATGGATTCGAACTCGCAAACCTCACTAGGGCTATCGCCTAGTGGCCGTGTGCATGATGAAGCTCCACATGAACTTGAAGCCGGATCCGCCAAAGATTGTTGGATCGCCTCCAAGTCCCCTTGATGTGCTTCAATAAATTTCCATAAGGTATAAGCACTATCAAAATGAACAAACTTGTTAGAACGAGAAAAATCAAGTGCATTAAGCATATATTCTAACACAACCTTGTTCATGGTAAATAATCTTTTATCATTTTTATTCCACTTGGATTTCTCCAAAATGGGCACAATATAAGCATAATCAATGATTTCCCATAAATCGATATTTTTAGATTGAACAAATATTTTGAATCTAAAACACCATTGAGCATAAGGAATATAAGCATCATCTATAATTTCCCATAAATCAAAGTGTTTAGATTGAACAAACAGTTTAAATCTAACACACCATTGGACATAGGGAAAATTATCTAATCTAGGAGCAATATTGATGGCATAACCTAAACCATGCATATCCATAATATAAAAGGCAAGCAAGATACAAATAAAGCTCAAAATTAGATTAGCACAATAAGCTAACTTGGATCTTTAACTCAAGGCGATTAGACCTTAAATCAAAGAGCACCAAGCTCTGATACCAATTGTTAGACCCTAGAGGGGGGGTGATTAGGGTCTTATGCTAATCTAATCCGATTAAATGCCAATTAAAAATAATTAACAACTATAGGAAATATATATATATGCAAGGATATATAAACTAACACAAGGGGTAAACAATGTGAACTAGATAGTGGATCATATAAATGATGAGCTAATGACAATGGCGATAAGAAATATAAACACAAGTATAAATAAACGCCAAAGCACACTCAAACACAAGATATGATCACGGAGTTCGGACCTTCCGTCCTACGTCTCCGCTCCCCACTCCCGGGGAGAAATCCACTAACACAATCCGGTTTGGAAGCCGGAACTTCTTCTACACACTCGGTTTTCTAGCTAACCGAAAACTCTACAACTCACACTCTTGCAATCACACTCTACACCCACTAAGTGTTGGACCTAGCCGTGTCTCCCTCAAGTGCTCGGTTACAACCTCTCCCTAGGCACGTCAACCGACGCCACTCCTCTTGGGACGATCCCCGACTCTCACCACACACTCCTCACTCGGTGTACAAGTGTATTACAAAGTGATTCTCACAATAAGCACAAATATGACAAATGATTGTTCTCAAAACAAGGTGAGAACTCAATTAAGCACAACTCTTAGTCACAAACCCACAACCCCAAATTATACTATGAATGTAAATACAATAAGCTCAAAAGGTTGTGTGTGAACAAAGAGATATAAATCAAAACTAAACTCAATGTAGTTCTAGCTTAATAACAATGATAATCAAATATATAAAAAAGCTAGAAATAGAGTTTAGAAAACTTCTCAATATATCAAGAGTGGAGGGAGAAGAGTTGGATGCCCAAACACCAATAGATGATCTCCTCAAGCTCTTGTAGAATTGAATCACAAAAACAAACTCTCAATTTGCTTAAAAGCTTTTTAAACACACTTAAACCAAACTAAAACCCTTGTTAAAAACTTTATTAAACTTGATTAAAAACCCTCTTGGTTAGTTTGAGAGTTGAAGGCAATGGGGTACTTATACCCTCTCTCAACTCAGCCAAAAACCTGAGCAAAAGACAAAACACAACCCCAAGGCAACGGTCAAAAAACTAGCCGTTGCAAACTGAAGGAACACTCGTCGGTCGACCGAAAAATTCGTCGGTCGACCGAAAATTTTCATCGGTCGACCGGACCGGTCGACCGACAGACTCTCTGTCGCACAGTGAGCATATGAACTCAGGTTCGAAAAATTGTTTTTCTGATTTTAAAACCCTGTTTAAAAATATCAAATAAATTTTAAAAAATATAAAACTTTGGGGAATGATTGTAGACATGATAATAAACATGCTACAGCGACTGGTTATCAGAAAGGACTTCCCAAATGTAAAATATCATCATTTTGCAAGGAGGTCCAAAACACGAAAATATAAACACATGAGTTTTGTCATTTTAGCTAAACCATGTTTTGAAGCAATACAAAATGATTTTATAGACTTAATAGAAGATGTAAACTATTGTTATGAAGTCTATAAATAATGAATATAGTATTTTATCAAAATACACATATAATACACTAAAACATGATTTCATGGAACTAAATAAAATTGATATTGATGAAATCATATAAATGTATTAAGTATGAAACAAAAATATGTTTTCCAATTGTATTCAATTGTTTCATAGTAAAACTTGAAAACTATCAAACCAAAACATATATGTATATATATATAACTATATATATACATGGAAACCAATAAATGTGTGTGTGTGTATGATATTAAGCTTAAAGTACCAACACACATAATATAAACTCCTAAACTAAATTACCCAAGCTTTGATCTTGATCTTCATTGAGCTCAACTTGATACACATTGCGGATGAAGCTTGAACTTGATCTTTAACTTGAATTGTATGTAGCTTCACTCCACAAATCCGCCAACCTCCATTGGATATCATCGTTGAAGCTCTATTCCATCCATCCTCCAACTACGTTGTTTGTCTAATATATAAGAATGTACAAACACTAGACAAACAACATTAGTAGTAAATTGTTTGTTAAACATCATCAAAACAAAAAGGCCAACATGATATATGATTATCATTTCTATATAATTTAGAATTCTTTTTTCTTATTCCACTTTCATTCCTCATCTCGTGCTCGCAAAGTTCTTAGCAACTAAGATTATCTCAATGCGTTCTGATGAGCATATCTAAATGCTTTCATGACTTCTTTTTTATTCCTTGTATTTATGCAGATGGAACGAAGAATAACCTTGACGAGTACATTCAGATGCGTGCCAGCGATATTCCCTCAGATGTTGAGGCCTTGATTAATGGTATCTACTCCAACAAATATGGCGTCGTGATTAATGGAACAATGTTGGAAAGCTTCTTTACACAGATTTATCAGCGCCGACAGTTTTCTACTTTATTGTGCCAGTGAATGTATGACATATTTCATAATATGTTTCTGGTGCTATGAACCCTTCTTTTTTTTCTTTTTTTTTTCTTTTTTGTCTCCCTGTGGTTTGATCCGGAGTGACTAGAAGATGGTGAGGAACTGCAGAGGATCTGATGTATGGGTGATGACCAAACCATGTAATTTATCCAGCTTGGGTATCAAGTTCCAAATTGTATTTTTTCTTTTCTTTTCTTTTTAAATTTTAGTTTAGTTGCAGATTTAATTGTAAAGCCAACTAGGCATCATTGAAACAATTAATGCTGTGAAAGTAATCATAATCTCAACATCCCTTTTATATAAGAGAGTGATAGGCGCAGCTGGAGGAAACGTTTATCATGTATTGAGCGGCCGCTCTCACAGATGACAGGTGGAATAAAAATTTTAAATTTTATTGAATCCGAACATCCTGCACGGTGCCACTGTTCCACTCCGTACAAAACCAAATAGAGGTCGGTTTCATACCCCCCCCCCCCCCCTCCCCCGCTGCGGGACGGAAATAGCCTATTCATGTTTCTCACGCATGCGGATGTCGCACGCTTGGCCGCCTGAAATCCAGGAGCATTTAAGCCGGGCCGTGTGGGCTACATCGTCCTCACGCCGTTTCTTTTGCTTGGTCCACATGCTATCAAGAGCTTGGCCCTTCCAAATTAACTACGCTCCAAGCTTAGCGGGGAGTCGAGATGAACGTATTGAGTGCTAGCACTGAGAATGGAAGCTACCTTTAAACTCTGTTGTTGTAGTAATCATGATGTGGTTAGTAGTGCGGTATGCGGGGGGGGGGGGGGGGGGGGGGGCGTGAATTCACTGATGATACGTGACCTGAAAGTTATGCCCATTCGATGGAAAAAAAGATGTATGGAAAAGCACGTACATTATAGCATGTGTTTTCAGGTAGGGAGGCACTACAGTCACACCTTAACCACACTCCTTTCTCGCTACAGTGCATTGAGGCTAGGGGTGCTAAACCGTAACCGTATCCGAGAAAATATTCGTAATCGTATCCGTTAGGATACGAATATGGTTACTCAAATTTATAACCGATAGGATATGGTTACGGATATGGTTTTATAGTGAAATATCTGTATCCGTATCCGAAATATCCGAATACATATTAGTCATACTCTTACGATAGTTTCGATTCTTAGATTATGGGTTTGTGGTTAATTTTGATGATCAAGATGTCTAATCTTAACTTTTAAATTATAATGGATGATAAACACGTAAAATATGCATTATCTTAGTGTGTTTCAAGCATGATTTATGAGTGTTTAATGCATATTTCGTGTTTAGATCGAGGATATTGATGTGGTTTGTGTTCTTATATGTAGTATTGGCTCAAAATTGAAAGATTTGATGATCGTTGGAAGTTATACAAGAGTTTGAAGAAACAACAAGATTTCGAAGGCATAGGTCGTGAAGAAAACGGATGCACGAGTATGAAGAATTGGAAATTCAACCATGATGCAGTTCGAATCAATAAAAACTCAAAAGATAAAAGTTGTATATCTCTTCAACAGGTTTCCAATGCAACTTGAATCATCTCATTCCGAGGTCGGACGCAAAAGTTATAGCCAAAATACCGAAAACTAAACAAAGAAGCACAAAATCAGCAAAACAGCCCCTACCACACCCTGGTGTGGTGCAGACCACACCTGTGGCGTGGGAATTAGTTATTTTCCAGATTTTTGGGGACATATAAATAGATGTTTTGACTTAGGGTTTTGGATATATTTTGTTATGTTCTCTTAGCCATTAATTAGCAATTATTTTGGAGTTCAAGTATTGAAGAAAGACACTAATTTCTTGTACAAGATTGGATTGCAAGTTTTGATTTTGAAGATCTCAATTGAAAGACGAGTTAATTCTTTCCTCTCTTTGATTTATTTCTTCTTATGATTGATTTGCATAATTATTTGATGTATTCTCTTATCTCAATCATGTGTGAGTAGATTTCTTGTCTAGGATTGGGAAAGAACCTAACTTTTTGGTGATTGATGATGAATTGATATAGGTTCTTGGTGAAAGTTTAAATCTTTGAACTTGATTTCTAGTGTTTTAATTTTGTTGATTCGCTTGATCACCGTATTAGCAATCATAGGTAATTAATTGAAGGACTGAAAGGTGAAGATTAATACCGGATCTTTAGAAATTAAGTAGGGAGCTCGAACCACGAAAGTAGACTAGATTCCTTGGGGATTTGATTTGGGTTAGCATAAAGCTTAATGAGTTTAACTTAATCTTAATTCTACGAAAGTAGGTTAATTGAGATTAATTAGGCACGATCTTTAGACCTTGAAAAAGGCTTTAGATTAATTTAGGCTAATTCACCCTTTTTAGTTTAAACCAACACCGAGAACTGAAATAATTCATCATTGAGCATCAAAGTTGTGGTGATAACACAATCCTGGCTCTTCATTATATTGAATTCCACCTGATTAGTTATTATTTTATTTCTTTTAATTTTTATCTCTTCTAATTTACTCATTAGATTTAGCTAGTCGAATAACGTGAGATTTGGTAATTAACCCTAGTCCCTGTGGGATCGACCTTGATAGCTACAACGAGTCTGTGTGCTTGCAGATTTTGCCTATCAATGGACATATTAACAAACTCTTTTATATCACATGAACTATGTTTTTCTCAATACTATCTAGTTTTCTCATATCTGTTTTGTATCTGCATGCATATCTGCTTATATATCCGTATGTATATCCGTAACCGTATCCGATTTTAGCGGATATGGTTATAAATTTTTTTTACCGAGGTATATCTGTATCCATATCCGAGATGGGTAAGCGGATATGGATATGATAAGATCATATCCGAGCTGTATCCGGACCGAATGCACCCCTAATTGAGGCCCACATGAGAATTTTTTAAAATTCTTGTGTGGGCCCCAATGCATTGTAACGAGAGAGGGGTGTGGTTAGAGGGTGTGCCTCTAGCATTTTCCAATCTACATAGTCCAACATATCACAGTGTGTTAGGGGCTATTTGTTTTGCTGTCAGTTTTGGTAGCTTTCTTGCCAAAACGCCCTTAAAAAAGGGTGTTTTGGCAAGAAAGCTGTCATAACTGACAGTACCTGTCAGTTTTGACAAGGAATCAGGGGCAAAAGAAACTAACCAAACAGCCCCTTAAGAAGGGGAACCGTTTGTTCTAGTTAACTCTTAGTCTCTTTCAAAAGCAGTGAAAAAAGAATTTTTTTTAAGCAAACAAACCTTTAATCATATAAGCGAAGAAACTGCCTAAAGAAAATTTCCATTTTCAATAAAATCCAGGAGGGATTGACAAGTGAATTCTCAAATAAAATAAAATATGTTCCTGTTATTTTTTAGATAAATTGACTATGAACTAAATGTACCCTCTCATGAAATAATTTGCATTGAATTATTGTTGTAAGGGGCTGTTTGGATCGGTAACAGGGAGG
The DNA here is from genome assembly GCF_001876935.1 of Asparagus officinalis. Classification (NCBI taxonomy): domain Eukaryota; kingdom Viridiplantae; phylum Streptophyta; class Magnoliopsida; order Asparagales; family Asparagaceae; genus Asparagus; species Asparagus officinalis. Next base: position 61,250,640 of record NC_033800.1, on the reverse strand, counting down.
AAAGTTGCAAAAAAGCTGACATTTTAGCAGCTTTCCCCCTCATTTTCCCTTCCAAAAACCGGAACCAAACAACCCCTAAGTCACCAACATTATCAATTTTGATCTGCAACTGATAGTGCTCCTGATGGCCCCAAACTGAAACGTATCAAACAACTCCATCTAAGGTGAACCAATGGCCGTATCCAAATCAAGTCCATCAGCTGCAATCGATTCCGACACATCATCTGCATCCAAAACCAAATGATCCCCAATCTGTGACACCTCAGCTGGAATCCTAAACGATGCAGTATGATCTGGAGTATGTTGAGTAATCTCCACCCAACGTGAAATAGCATCACCCTCCACCTGCTGTGATATCCAAACGACCTGATCAACACTCTCTACCTGCCGAGAGTCAAAAGTGACATACCTGCTCTGAACAAAATCAGAAGCTCCCAAACGATAATCAACTGAGCCTCTAAATCCCAAACGTGCAATCGGATCAAATCTCACATCCTCGATATGACCAAATGCTGGGTAACCAAATATCCGACGCCAACCAAAATATGAAGCAGCTCCACCAGATCTAATAACTCCTAATGTAGCAGTCGACGACCTGTGACTAAGATGATCCAAATATATCGAAGTTCCAAAACCTAAACCAATGCTCGACAACCAACGCCGATCCTCCTCCAGAAAGAAACGACCCATCTGAAATGTCATCTCATCTCGTCGCCCCAATGTCTCCACATCAATGAAGTGTCTCAAACTGCCATGAGCTCGGCACAAATACAAGAAAGAACACCTATCAAAGCTAGAATGATGGATTACCTTTCTGCCAATACACTTCTTCCAATTGTTGTTGACTTCTAGGACTTTACACCAACGGGAAGTGGTCATGACCCAATAATGCCTAGGACAATCACCAACTACGGAAATAAAATATCGATTACCTCCCAATGATGCTTCCTTGGAAGGCTCCAAAATGCCTGACTGAACACCTCCTAAAAGACCCCTCGATCGATGGATAGAAGTGCCAAACTCCACCTCGGTCTTCTCACTCATCCCAATGTGCTCAAAGGACTTCTATATGCAGGTCAACGCACTCCTCAACAAACTATGCACGACATCACCAATCAAGTACTCCAGCATCAAACAACGCCACAGTCTAACCAAATCCAATAAAGTCGTCAGCGCTCTATCAATCATCGTGCTCCCAAGCAAATAGTATAAATTACTCCTTCTGACGCCCTTCATCACAATCATAGATCCAAATGTGACCTTTAAACGTGCATCCGCCAAGGTCACCCTATAGCCTGCTGCCTCCAAAACTCTAAGTGAAATAATGTTCTTCTTCAATTGAGGAACAAACCTTACTTCAACCAACTCCGAACGAACCTTACTTCAACTAACTCCCGAATCGCCCCATCACTCATCCGAATACGAACGGTACCGATACCACCAATAGGATATTTGTGATCATTACCCATGAGCACAACATTCTCTCTTTCCAACTCCTGAAAGCTGGAAAACCAATTCATCCTAAGACAAATATGATATGAGACACCCGAATCCAACATCCACTCAGTGGAGTCGGCAACACAAACTGACAGAAGTGCTAGGCACGAATAGCCCGAAGAATCTGAATCTGAGATATCGCCACTAGCCTTGGTAACATTCACCTCTGAAGCTTCAATAGCTTTCCCCTTATTCTTCCTGGCTTGTTCATTCAATTTTGGGCATTCAGCTTTCCAATGTCCATCTTCTCTACAAAAGACACACTGATTCCTATGAACTCCAAGATGTGTCTCCCTAAACTGCGACCTTCTACCTTGGTTTGGACACTTAGCTCTTGCAACCAATGCCCATGCTACCGGCTCAATAAAAATCTCCTCGTCCTTCTTTCTAAGTTGATAGTTCACAAGTGCAGCGGTGACCTCACTATATGAAAGAAATGCATTCCCATTAATAAGAGTAAGAACAAAGGTCTCATATTCCTCGTCAGGCAAGGAACTCAACAACAACAACGTTTTGTCCTCATCTTCAACCATAACATCTATATTCGCCAAATCTGTAAGAAGCTTCGTGTAGTGGTTCATGTGATCACCAATGGATGTCCCATTCTTCAATTGGAAGCAGTAAAGCATCCTCTTCAAATGCAATTTATTTTCACAGGTAGCAAAGAAAGTGCCAACTCGTATTATCACTCAAAGGAAGACTTTAACGCTAGGTGATTAGGAGCTAACATGTTGAGTCTGAGAAATGCCAATAACTGGCAGATGGAAACGTTGGTGGATCCACCGTCAATTAGTTTGATCAGCAGATGGTTTGGTGAGGAAAGCCTCCTAAATCATCTTCGCTAAAGTTTCATTCATCACATCATATTTTAGATCTTGAGTGAGACAAGACTTAATCACACCACACGTTGTACGATTCATCTTTTTCCAAACCTTCTTATCGATGTTGTCCGGTTTCACGTCCAACTCCAACGTATCTTTCAAATTCTGCGCATTGAGCGCATCCAAGACTTCGCAACGCCAAAGTCCAAAATTGTTAGTGTCATTGAACTTCTCCACGTCAATCTTCATCGAGTGGATATTCAAACTTTGAACAATCTTCATGCCTGAAGAACCACCCTCAACACCTTCTTTCCCGGTCATAATCCTCAACACACCAACAAACAATTGCGGAAACGAACAAGAAATATATCCAAACTTGAAAAAGATAAGAGTCTTTACCAAAAAAATCCCACTTTTATCACCAACTAAAACCCTAGACGAGCTTCCAAATTGATCTACTCCTCCAAATAGCCCGAGCTCTGATACCAATTGTTGGGATCTGCGTTGAGGAACCAAACCAAACGCCATTCGAGAAGGCAAAACCAACCAATCAATGCATAAACACAAAACACCAATTTTAACGTGGTTCGACAATTGCCTACGTCCACGGGGCAAGAAGGGGATGGAGTTTTTCACTAATAGAGAATAAGAGTAGAAATTGATATTACAAATCACTCGAAGGAACAAACTAATTTCACCACAAAGCTCTTAATCTCTCCAAATAAACCCTACACAAATAGCTCAGAAAATACCTCTTTTCTGTGCTCCAAATATCCCAAACTCAAGCCTTAAGAAATCCTAGAACGTGTATTGGTATTTATACCAAACACCAAAACTCAATAAGAACATGAAACTCAAATTGAGCCTGACCCGTTACGCGGTCGACCGCCACGGTCGACCGCGCCAAACGACAGAACCTGAAAAATGCTTACAGGGTCTGACGGTCGACCGCGACAAACGACAGAGCCCAAAAATCGACTACAGGGTCTCGCGGTCGACCGCACCAAATCCAGACACAATCCATGAGTCTGTGCACGTTCGCGGTCGACCGACCTTGCACCGCGGTCGACCGCGCAGCTCCCAAAACTGACTCCTGCGTCCCAAAACTTGTTCTTCGCCAAATTTCTTCGCGGTTTCTTCAAGAACCACAATATCAGTCTAATTGAGCTTCGTAATGAACTCATCAAAGAGCTTCTTTTGGTATATCACTTTATGGTTCAACCATTCAACGGCAAAAGAGTCCCTAGTTTACATGTTTCCAGTGATGAAGAGAAACCATAAACCACAGGTACAAAATCAAACAGTCAACAACAGAAAGTGAACAAGGATAAAGTGACTTACACGGTGATGGTTCCCAGATCCCAACATCGACGGATTGGATCAGTAAACCCTTCAATGAGAAGCAATTGCTCCGTTATTTTCTCAAATCTGAAGATCAACCAAAAAGACTCTTGAAAGAAGTAGAAAAGTGTTAGGATAAATAAAAATAGAGAATGTAAATCTTGTTTCTTCTGAAACATCCAAAGGCCTTCCAGAACAGACATTAAGGTTTTTACATAACAAACCATGGAGAAAAAGAGTCATTCAGTAGATGTAAACTGCTGATCAATAGAAACTTAAAATTTTGACTGATTAATTACTCAGTCACTGTCCTTTCAGTTCTTTGTTCCTGGAGAAGTTACAAGACTTCCAGTTTCTCGGTATCATGGAAAACAAAATCTATAATTTCAGCAAACAAGGAAGATGCAAATTACAAGGCATTCACGACAGATGGCAACCAAACCATACTACAGTTCTGAATCATAATTATAATTGTTAAAAGCTTGATTATAAATTCCTCAGGTAACCACAAATATCTTTAAAATCAAGCCTCACAAGAGACAGTAATGGCAGATTCTTTCTATATAAATGCGACCACGGCGATTAGTTGACAACTAAGTTACCTGGGTACTTCTATCTGAGCGTCGTACCTGTACCCGACACGTTCCTCTATCCGTACCCAAACTCCTTAGACAAGCCTTGCATGTATGCATACATTTATTCGGGCATCTACTCAATTATATTATATTAAAAACACTTGTCATACATTTTTTAACATATATCTCATACTTCACATCCACTTCTTGAAACTCGTTGAACACAAGTCAGGTTCCAAACTATGATTTTAAAGGGTTGTTTGGAACTAGCGATTTTCCAATTTATAATCCACATAATAAAAGAAACATGAAAATGTCATAAGAATTTTAATTCTCATAACACGTGAATTGAAAGCAATAATGATCTAATGTAAATTATTAATTCCAATATATAATATGTGTATGCATCTATAAATACTTATATAGCCAGGTCCCCGAACCATACCTTTTAAAAATTTGCCGTGTTCCGTACCTGTACCCATACTCATGCAACATAGGTTGACAAAGATGAATGTTACTTCCAGGAAAGATATACAGGAAGCGAAAAGGAAAAAAGGGGGGAAACTGGCATCTCCTCTTGAATAATATTCATTTGATCTTCAGTCATTTATGAAGTACAAAGATCAAACATGGAAGATAATGGGCATTCACTCTTGGATTAGTTTGTTTGATCCAAAGGACTTTACAAATCGTAAGGATGGGGATAATGTGTTCATTTACCTGTAATGTTATATGAGAATGAACACAAAGTTAAAAGTACAGGAGAAAGAATTGTGCCCTGTAAGCAATGGCCTTTAAATTAAATTCAAAATAATACTCTGATACCAATTCCATGTAATGTATCATGTATCATGGACACTTAAACATGAAATCTTACCTTGTCAGATATATGCTCAATTTTCTTATTTATTGATATCGTTTACATTTTCTGCTTATCTTAATCACTTTCCTGATATGTTTTCAAAATTTGGTCTGATACACATTGCAATTAATAAAATAAGTTTGTTCTCTTAACTGTCAAATTGAATAATACAAGTGGTAAATAAGATTCTGATATCCTAAATTATAAGTTACGGTTGCCGCTTTACGATAACTCTAAATTAAGGGATTGATATACATTAAGCAACCCTATAATGAAATTAGAACATGAATAGCGAAGACCAACTGTGCACTTTTACGCATAAATGTAGGAAAATTTTATATTCACTGCCAAATCAACTTTTTATTCACAATGTAAATTTTTGGGAGAAAAAAATGTGTATTCATCTAATTACTCTTTCTATCTTCTTGAGGACTTACCTTAACATGTCGTGCTGTGCTTGCTTCCAGTTGATCACGTCCTTGCTTCTCATATCTAGCATCATGTTAAAAACTGGCATGCTTACAGATATTCACAGTGATGAATAAGAAAAATTAAATGATAAACCAAATCTGGAAGTAAGCACGAAGGTTAATTAGGTACAGCTAAAGTTCCAGTAAGAGTATCTTAGACCAGTGTCTCATCCTTTCATATGAGACTAGGACTTCCACCACTGTTGCCCTTGCTCTGTAAGACTCCAGCAGAATAATGAAAAGCACATAAGGAATACAAATAGTTTGAGAAATCAAGAGATAAATGGCTTCAAAATCTTTCTCAATATAGTTTTGAGCTCAGAAGGGTGAAAAGGTTCTGAATGAAGTATGATATACCCTGATAAATTAGACAATAAACAAGAAGATTGAAATGTACATAGCGTCATGGTAAAAGTGCATCTGAGGAAAATTAAATGAAACAAGAATCAGTCAGCTATCAATTTACTCAACGAGAATTCATGTCACAGACTCACAAGTGTTAAATGCAATAACCAGCAGTAAAATCAGTAGTAATCCCTACAAGAAAACTAATAGTGATTCAAATGTGAATCTATCAGTATTGAAGATACAATTAAATCATGACAGTTAGCTGTTGCTACAATTGGCAAAAGAATGCAATTCTTTCTATTCATCATGAACACATCTTACACGAGGCAGGCAAAGAACTCTCATAGGTTGCATCTTCATGCTCACTAAAAACTACAGTTGACGATGCAACAACAAAAACTTGTCAAACAGATAATACAACAACAATGAGACTTACCAGCTCGAACAATTCTCAAGCTATGCTCATAAATAACGCGGTGAATCGTAAATAAACATAAATAATAATGAAAACAATCACAAACCAAATAGTCTTCGACCAGCTGCACACAATCAAATGACTCCACGAACATGAGGCCTTCCATCTGAATTCTGAGGTCTCACTGTCCCGCTGCTACAACGATCACTGCTAATTCGCAGGACCCTCTCTGTGCTAAACTCGATGACCTCCCCCTCTGGTCGAGCCAAGAACTCCATCAAGTTCCTACCACTCTTTGCTCTTTCATCCAAGAACACCTCTTTTCTTCTTGCACTCATCAGAGGCCCTAATGTCTTCAAGGGCAAAGGTGGGCTCTTGATACCAACAGCATGGGATTCTTCTTCAACCAACTTAACCTCTGTAATTCCACTCGAATCCTTCTCCAATTTCACGAGTTCCTTAGTCTCTAATATCTTTGCAGGCAAAGGTGGTTTCTTGCTACCGACAACAGGAGTTCCTTCTCGAACCAATTTAGCCTCATGAATTGGTTTCGACTTCAAAAGGGTTCTCTCAGTCGCAACAGCAGAGCACGGACCATTCCAAGCCTTATTCGAATCCCTGACCGCCTTGCTCAACACCTTAAGCTCCTCCACAACCTCATCCATTGTCGGCCTCCTCTCATCATTACTCCTCACACAGCTCGCCGCCACCAACGCCATCCGTCTGCGAACCCTAGAATCCTTCGGCGCTCCGATCCTCGGATC
>NC_033800.1:61228408-61243537 GCF_001876935.1 Asparagus officinalis | reverse complement strand
CGAAAACCGCCCCCACCTTCCCTTTCCTCAACAACGGCACTGCCCACTCCACCACTGACGGCGGCGAATACCCAACATCAATGGCTTTCCTCCCACTCATAATCTCCAACAAAAGAATCCCAAAACTAAAAACATCAATTTTAGTGCTCAAATTCTCAGGGGTGATATAACAAGGATCAAGATACCCGAGGGTGCCAGCTGGCGGCGTTGACCGACAAGAGAAGGGGACTTCGTCGAGGCGGAGAGCGAGGCCGAAGTCGCCGAGGCGAGCATTGAAGCTTCGATCGATGAGGACGTTTGCCGATTTCACGTCCCGGTGGATGAACGGGGGCTTGGCTGCAGTGTATAGAGTTTGGCAGCGGCCTTGGCGCGTCGCTAGCCAGCGCTAGCCGGCAGCCGGCGCCGCCACTCCGGCCGGCCTAGCGTTACTTATGAACGGAAATCATAAGAGTGCCATTGCCGGCCATTTGAATATCAGGACGCACTAAAAGTTTAGCGCGTTTTGGGCTTGAATCCTATTAGGTTAACGAGGCGAGGACTGTAGTTAGGATTTGGAGCAGCGACTTTCGATCTCGTTCATCGAACCTCGTTGCCGGTGAGCGGCGGAGCGCACCTTCACGGCGACGACCGAATGGCCGCCTCTGGCGAGCGTCGCCTTTGTAAACGGAGCCATGGCTGCCGCGGCCGCAGGAGGACGGCGTCGGCGAAGTTGCCGGTGGCGGTTATCAGAGCTCCGAGTAGCCTTGAACTGCCTCCGGATAGTGCCGGCGCGGGACTCTGCCGCGATTTTTTGTCTCCGCATCGACGTTCTGTTGTTTGGTCTTCTTGTGTGTTCCGGTGGCGAACCGCGCGGCGATTGATCGCCGCAAAGTGGACGATGAGCGATTTGAGCGCGGCCAGCGAGAGCATAACCCATCAAATCAAAATCAAATCTTGGGAAGAAAAGATCCCCAAACTTGAAATTTTGAAAATTTTCGAGTTCAAAGATTGGATTTTGATAGAGAAAGGGAACAGAGCTGGATGGGCGGTAATCAAAATGGGTGTCCTACTTTATTAATTTTTAATTGATTGTTTTAGTTCGTTGTTGGTGAGGGAAATGGAGGTTGTTTAACTTACTTCTTAGTTTAAGGATGAGATTAGTTATTCAAAACTCAGATAAAGGATCAATAAAGGTTACAAGGCATCTCTCGTAATTTTTGATTCTTTGCTTTTTTTTGGGGAATTATTTAGCTCGATATGTATCGCAAGTTCGCAACCGCTTGTCTGAGCTGTCTCTTCTGTCTTTTTTCTTATCCTTTTCCAATTTCCATTATTTCTCTTTTTCTTCTTTTATAAAAACCTACAAATTTTTTGGTTTTCGTGTTCTTTATGGGCTGTTTTGTTCGTTTGTTAGATATAGAGTATGCAATTCCATGTAAAGAAACACAAGTTTTGAGTTTTTTAAAAATTTTCAGGAAATAGATTGTTTCGGTTTGGTTCGCAAATAAAAAATGGTGGAAACCAATGTATTTACTTTTTTGTGTTTGGTTTGCATGGAAAAAAAATGAAAAACTTTTGTTGATTTGACATTTTCCACTTTTCTTGTGTTTGATTGGTTTTAAAAAAATATTTATGGTCACCATGGTAAGATTAACCCCCACCATATACAAATTTATTTATGCTCGTTATATGAGGTAATCTTAATCATATAAAAGTACGAATGTAACATGAACAAATATCGCTACCTCGAATGAATTATAAATTTTTATTTGTATTAATGAAATCATACGAAACCTAAAATGGAATGAATCAATTGCTATGAACTGCGTACCTGATTTGACTTAAAATATACCTGTTTGAGATTGAAAAAATCACACGAAACCTGTTTTCCAAGCAAAAATAAACGAGACCTGTAATAACCTAATTATTCATAATTTTATGTAGTACATGCTTGAATTAGCCAAAAAATCTTTTGAAACCTATAAAAACATATAAACAACCTGAATAGCCATAAATATGTATATAACATAGCAAATCACATCAAATCTGATAATTTATGCACGTTAATGAACTATATGTGCAAAAAACCACGCAGAGGAAAATAATTCTTGACATCATGTCAAATAAATCAGCCACACGTATATGCAAATTATGGCTGTGGGCTCAGAACTTGTTCAATATCATCATTGTTAGCCATCCAATGCAATATCAACACATATTACAAGTTGGTAATCTCAGAAAAATTGACATTCATCATAGCCTAAATTGAACACATATAGAACTCCAAGTGACTGGTCACAAACTGAACACAACCAGGCTCACAAAACATCTCACATATGCAAAAAAACTGGCCGAGAACATAAAAGAACACAACCAAGCTACACAAAACTGAGTTGGTAACAAACTAAACACAACCAGGCTCACAAAACATCTCACATATGCAAAAAAATTGGCCGAGAACAAACCCGAACACAACCAAGCTACACAAAACCAAGCTGGTAACAAACTGATCAAGTTCCTGTACACAACCTCTCTCACAACCTGAGCCCAAGACTGAACCCCGCAAAACAAATACCAAGATTCACGAACAACAACCCATGAGCACAAATCTGAACGTGAAAACAAAAGTGTACCTGAACAGAGAACTGAAACTATGTAACAACCACGCCTACACAAAACTAAAATAGCATTTAGGGGTATGCAAAGAGGGTTTGGTAACAGAAATCCCCAAACAGTCTGCCCAACAATCTCACCAAACACGAACCAAACAGAACCTGAACACAACCAGGTTTCAGGAACACCAACAAAACAGAAATCCTCCATCTTTCATTAGGGGGTATGCATATTTTGGAAAAGAGCCAACCATAAAATATGAACCACGAAACACCACTAGCCAAACAACATGGAGAACCAACATGTGCACACAAAATAAGGTGCACAAAATACCCAAAAAAACAGCATATACACACGAAACTAAACACAAATAGATAGTATTGATCACAAAGCTAACCGACAATAGCATATGCCCACCAACAACATCAAGTAATTAGTAGCTGGCTACTGATTATGACCGAGGGCTGTAGACGGTAAAAAATACCTCTATGGGTCTACAGGGAATTTGTCTACGAGAAGAGTTCGCACGCCCAGTTCTCTGACACGAACCTAAACCGCGTAGACGTCGACTGGGCTCAAATCCAGATTCGCCTAACGGTCGACTCGCCAGCATGAGTCAGGAGCGATCAGGATGGCGGAAATTTGCTCTTCGCTCAACTCGCCTGCCCGAGTTCGGAGTCGAATCCGCCAGCAGGCCCCAAAAACCGTCAGTACAGCTGGGATCCACTACCCCACGCGCTGAGGTGGGCCTTCCCACCTCTCTCGACCCAAAGGGAGAGAGAGCACAGTACCCCAGGGCCGTCAAAACGGCCGCCCACAGTGCGCACAGCGCGAAGGAGCTGGACAGGTGTCGAGTCAACCTGAGCATTCATAAATGCGACTCACCTCGGCTGTCTGAGTCTGGAGCTGGGTCCGCCGGCACTCGGCAAGCTGGCTAGACTCACTCGAGTACTGTACACCTACTTCACCGCCTCTCCTGACCGGAAAGGAGAAAGCGTCGTGCTCAAAGCACGCCGGGCGGTCACGCACAGTACTGGTGATCGGACAGACGCCTCATCGATCTGCGGACTCATAAATGCGGTTCATTAATGCTGGTCAAATCCACTCGGATAGTAGTCGTTTGTTGCCTCACATACAAGAATGGGCCTTCCCATCGTAGGTGACAGGACATAAAGCACAATCCCTGGAATGACCGATCATGGTTTCGAGGAACAGCTAGACGTCTCTGAAGAAGATGTGGTCACATCCCACAATTCAAGGAGGAGTCAAGTTGTCCTTCTCCCATTTAAAAGCCTCTTCCGGCACACCGGAGAGGAGGTCGCAAAACTTAGGAAAAAGAGTTGAGACCAAGCTCTCTGCACAACTTTCTTTGCATTGCAGCACTACTGCTTAGTTCCGAGCTCCGATCGCCGGCGAACTAAACAGACCCGAACTCTCTCAAGTTGAGCTTCTACTGCGAACTGAAGCTCTCCAGCAACCTCATTCGAACGGTCCAAGGGAAGCAGACTCGACACGAGCATCGAGCGAAGCATCCTGTAGCCACCTAAAAGTCCCCACACAAAACAAAGAGGGCCTTCCCTCTGCTTCTGTTGTAACTATTTGATCATTAGTTTGTAATAAGCCTTCTTATAAATACAAACGAAACTCCCTCTTTCGGGAAATCAAATATTCACCCTACAGAAGATGGCGACCACAGTGGGAGAAGCTGTTTCATCGAGTGAAATGGTGGTGGCTCAGTTTGATGAGGTTGCTGTAGGGACGACAGTGGAGTCCCTAGAAATTGAGTTCGACCAGGCCAAGTACGAAGAGTACTTGTCCTCCTCCTCCTCTGGTGGCGATGCGTCCCGCAAACGTCACAGAGTCGTGCGTCGAGGCCGACCTCAGACGGTCAAAGCCTCTGCACCTACGGGTTCTACCCGAGTCTCATCGGAAGAACCCGTTCCCTCACAATCGATCAACGCCAAGCCGGGGGTCGAGCGCAAAGGGCAAGGGTCTGCCAAATGGGTCGCCAAGCGATCCCCGCAGACACCTACCCCGAAGGGAACGCCGGTTCACTCCGGCACAAACCACGCTGCCACAGCTCGCGGTGACGTTCTCCCCGTTGGGAGAACTAACCAACAGCGGCGGCAGGAACTCGTCAGACAGGAGGTCCAAACCTCCGTTCCTCATAACGGCCTGAGCCATCATACGGGCCCGAGGAACGCTAGGCGAGAAGGCAAACTGCCCGACATTGGGAGGCCCTCCAAGTCAGGAGCGCCAACTGAGGAAGGCAGAGCCGCCCGCTCGGGAAGACTTCGCTTCTCAGGTCATATCCCTGATGCGAATAACTCACTTCCAAGGAGTGAGCCTACCCGAGTAGGCGAATCCTCGAAGGCTGGCGAGCCTCGTCATAACCATTTGACGGATAAACGTAAAGGTAGAGAAGTAGGCGAGTCCTCGCGAACCCGTTCTTCCAGGCGAAGGGGTGAAACCCGCCCACGTACTGGAGCTCGCTCAAACGCGAAGACTCGCCAGTCAAGGCGAGATCGCTCGACTCCAGCACCAAAGCATTCCATCCAACGCGCACCAGAGGGCGCACCCAAAAACCTCTCGTCGACTCACCAGAGCGACTCTTCTGAGGCCGGGGGTTGTCACCAACCGCCCGTAGAAGACCTCAGAGAATATTTAACTCGCAAACGCACTATCCATGAGGCGAATCCTCAGTGCCACTGCGAGAGACTCATCCACACGGTCCTCGCCGACTGTCAATGCGTCGGAACGGCGAGACCTTCGGTGTTTGGGAGACTGTCCCAACAGTCCTCTCGACCAAGGCCCTCCCGTCAAAGGCGCCGTCACCAAAAAAGACGCGCTGCCGATGACTTGGAACTCTCATCCGCCACGGTTAACATGACGGATAAAGGGAAGGCAGTACTCTCCGACTCGCCAGACTCGGATTCCGCCCTAAGACCTAACACTCGGTCCGCTCGACGCCGGCAGGAAGGCATATTCCAGCGAACCCGTAGTCACCGGGGGGTAAGTATTGGGTTTGACTATTCCAACCTAATACCTCCCTCCTGCGGCGAAGATGAGGACCATTCGGCCGCTGCCACATCTCAGACCTCGCGCTCAAGCCAAGACGCGCAGGCGAAGGCACACATGACCAATACCAACCACGAGCAGACAATGGCTCAAAAGTTGGAGGAACAGCAGGCGACCATCGACTCTCTAAGAGAGATGATGGAACAACTGCTGAACAAGAAGAAAAAGAAGAAAAGGGCCCAACGCCCCTTACCCCGGCAAACTAGAGACAGGGAGTGGGTACCTCCCCTCCGTCCCGTGTCTGAGGCGGAGGATAATCAACATTCCGATTATTCCTCCAAGACATCAATAGGAACGTCGCACACTGCGGATAGCACCCGTGACAAGAGGTTCGATGAATTCCAAGACCAGCTGAACGCGCTGAAGCTTCAGCAAAATATGAACAAGCTGGGGGTGGTACGTCCCTACCCCACGGAATGGGACACGGTCCCATACCCAGCGAAGTTCAAACCCATCAGCTTGTTACAGTTTGATGGCAAGGGGTCACCCTCGCAGCACATCTATTATTTTATGGCGCAAACCGGATTCCTTACCGGGAATGACGCCATTCTCACTCGACTGTTCATAGGTACCCTCAAGGGGGTGGCCTTTGAATGGTTCCGCAAATTGGAGCCCGGCTCTATCAAGGCGTGGGCCGACGTTGAAAAGCTTTTCCTCGCCCGCTTCTTCGACGACGACACCGAGGTGTCAATGGCCACTCTCCTTGCTGAGAAGCAACGGAAGTCGGAATCGGTCAATGACTTCGTGAAGAGATTTCGGAACCGATCAGTCCACTGTCGGGACCAAGTTTCCGAGGCGACACTGATCGAGATGTGCCGCAACAACCTGTCGATCCATATCTTGTCCAAGATAGGGGCGGTAGAGACCCGGACTTGGAAGGAGCTTGTTCGCCAAGGTGAGCAAGTCGAAAATATGATCAAGAGGCTGGAGGCCGAAGAGCCGCAGTCCAAAAAGGGAGCAGCAGAGCCGGCTGCGCCAAAGAACCCTCCCCGATCGAAGGGAAAAGAGGCTATGGCCGTAGACTCTGCCGCGGCGCCAAAGTTCGTTCAAAAGCCGAAACCCAGGCAATTTGAACCGCGCCCCCAGCGGCAATATGATTTCAAAGAAGACCAGGTGGTAGCTACCTTCGACACTCTACTCAAGAGTGGGCGGATTAAGTTACCGGAAGCCACCAAGCCTGAAGAGGCAGACAAAACCGGTGACCCAAGTTACTGTGCATATCACAGATTCCTTGGGCATCACACAACCAAATGCTACGTCCTCAAGGACAAACTCCAGGCCCTCTACGACGCGGGGGTCTTGAAGAAAGAGAAGGTCCAAAAGCAGGTGACGGCGAACATGGTCACTTTGAGCTTTGGGACGGGTCTCCCAGAGGTTCAAGCTCCGGCGGGGATAATTCCTATCCCCAAGGCGATTTTGAAGATCACTAACGACGATCCTCACAACCAGCGGGAGAAGGGTTTGGTTCCACAAACTCTGCCATCAGGGCAAGTGATGTGGGTCCATCCGGACCTCCTCGACGACGAGCAGTGGACCGCACAGCCTTCCAAGGAGGCTAAGAGGAAATATTGCAACGTTGTCACCGCCATCCTGGATACAGACGACGCGGCGATGACTGCCTTAACCGACTCTGAAGAAGACACCAACGTCTTCGCCACGAGAGCCGGAAAGGAGTTTGCAAAACAATATCCCGCGAGGACGGAAAACCCAGCAGGACCTCCCGCGAGGCCGGCCGCAGCAGTCCCTCCCAATCCAGATGAGCCAAGTTCAAGCCGCCAGCCTTACCGGTTCAACGTGCTCGCGCAATTGAAAAGCATACCCGCGCGAATCACCGTGTACGACCTCCTCCGGTTGTCTAGGCCTACCCGGGAAGCCTTACAAGAGGCGTTGGCTGACGCAGAGGCGTTCTCGACCCATTTCTCGAAAGAAACGGAGATCGAACAGGGCTGTACAACTTGCTGCCAAGTCTCCGAGAGACAGATCCCCTGCATCACTTTCACCCCCGAGGACATGCTCATCAAGAACACGTCCCATGACCGGCCGCTGTACTTCACAGGATACGTCGGCTCGGCGAAAGTGGATCGGATCCAGGTTGACCCGGGGTCCGCACTGAGCATCGTGCCCCTGAAGCTAATCAAACATTTGGGGATACCGTCGAAGCGCCTAGCCTCGACCTCGACTACCATCTTCGGCTTCAACGCCACTGGGACTCGGCCACTCGGCAAAATCCGCCTGAAATGTCGGATAGGCGACATGAAGACGGAGGTGACGTGCTACGTTATCGATGCTGAACCCTCCTACAACATACTCCTGGGGCGTCCGTGGATTCATGGCAACCGGATCGTTCCATCCACACTACACCAATGTTTGAAGTATGTGGACGACTACGAGCGAGTAAGAACGGTAGTGGCCGACAAACATCCCTTTAAAGGGGTCGAGAACTACTTCGCGGATTCTCTGCTGTACCAGGACCCCGAACAGCCACCAGTGGAAGAACTGGAGAGTGGTAATGAGGCGGACAGCGAGCCTGAATACGGTGACAGCTTAATTCTGAACGACTTTGAGTCAATTGTAATTGGTTACGAGAGTCACCATGTAACCAACGCCGTTCAGGCAGAGAAGCTTATCATGAATGAAAAATCCGACCTTGCTTATTTGTCGTCTTGCTCCTCGTCCGAAGATGACGCACCTAATAACCTATGGTCGACACTCTACAGTGAGTCTTCTCTACACTTGCCGGTATGTTCGTCATACGTCTTCAAGACGCGACTGATCGAGCCATCGCGAGCTGTATTCGTCGTGCCAGCACGGAAGAGGTATCGAAAAGACATCATCTTCGGTCGAATCGATCGTCCCCTACGCACGCTATGGGACGAATCTGAGGACGAAGACCCAGCACCCCAGTTCTCGCAATACAGTCGAGTAGCGAAACGCATAATGAGCAACATGGGGTACGACCTCACTCGCTTAGAGGGCCTGAATTACGGCCGAGGACGCAAGACGGTCATCAAACCATCCTACGTCCCCAAAGGGAAGCCCTCAAATTACTTCAACAGGACTAGGAGAGGCTTAGGCTACTCCTCCTCCTCATCGGAGTGTTGTTTTTACGTCGACGAAGATTCCGATTACGCATGTTCAGGGGATCAGTCGTCAACAACCTCGGCCTGGGACTCCGACGTCAGCGTAAGGGATCTGTTCGATGGCCTTACAGTCAACATGGCTACAGTAGACCCCGCCGGAATGGCAGAGGACGAACGACTTCCACTTTACGACGAGACATGGGATCGCCATGTTAGCGCCCAGTGGAACAGTCGCTTCGAACAGCGCGAACCACCAACTGAAGATGAAGTCCTCCAGGTGAACATGGGTACTGAGGCGAATCCCAAACCCATATTCATCAGCGACAGCCTGCCTCCTCAAGAAAAAAAGGATCTCATCGCCCTCATACGGGAATACATTGACGTCTTCGCCTGGAATTACGAGGATATGCCTGGTCTGGATCCGCGGGTCGCCACGCATCGCCTCAACATCAGCCCTGACGCCAAGCCAGTCAAACAACAGCAGAGGCGGTTCCGCCCCCAAATCATGGAGGCGATCGAATCTGAAGTAAAAAAGCTGATCGAATCCGGCTTCATCAGAGAGGAGCAACACCCCGACTGGGTGGCGAATATTGTTCCAGTCTTGAAGAAGAACGGCAAGATCCGCATCTGCATCGACTTTAGGAACCTCAACGCCGCATGCCCTAAAGACGAATTCCCTCTGCCCATCACGGATGTCATCATTGACAATACGTGCGGATTCGAGAGGATGTCCTTCATGGACGGCTTCTCGGGGTACAACCAAATCAAAATGCACCCCGAAGACGAGAAACACACTGCATTCAGAACTCCCATGGGGGTGTATTGCTATACCGTCATGCCTTTCGGGCTCAAGAACGCCGGCGCAACCTACCAACGCGCCATGAGCATGATCTTTCAAGATCATCTGCGAAAGACGGTCGAATGCTATGTGGACGACTTGGTCGTGAAGAGTCGCCATAAGGAGGATCACCTCCAAGACTTGAAGGCCATGTTCGAACTCATGAGGACTCATCAGCTCAAGATGAATCCTACCAAGTCATTCTTAGGGATGTCTAGCGGTAAATTCCTCGGCTTCGTCGTCACGACGAAAGGGATCCGAATTGATCCAGACAAGGTGCGAGCTATTCAAGAGCTCCAACCACCCCGAAATCTTAAAGAGCTGAGAGGCCTTCAAGGACGACTGGCTTATATCCGAAGATTCATCTCGAATCTCTCGGGCAAGTGCCAACCCTTCTCTAAGCTGATGAAGAAAGGTACCTCCTTCGTCTGGGATGAGCCATGCCAAAAGGCTTTTGAGGAGATCAAAGCTTATCTCTCAAATCCGCCTGTCCTTGCGGCGCCAATCTCAGGAAGGCCATTCCTCATATACATACGGGCTATGGAACATTCTCTGGGTGCCCTCTTAGCTCAGAACGATGATGCAGGCCACGAGCAGGGCATCTACTAGTGCCTCGTTTTAACCGAGACATAAGCTTTACACCTCTGAGATCTCACGCAGATCGACGAGGTTCAGAGTTTCTAAAATCCCCCGCGGATAGACGAAACTCTGCCCGATTTTATCGGACCAGATCTGAGTGCCCCGGTGGTCCACGGATATCAACATCCCCGTCACAGGCAAAAGACCCACGCAAGCAAGAGATGACAAACAGATCTTGCGTTTGTTTGAAAAGAGTTGTATCTATTTTGTTTTCATTGTGTACCGGTCTTATAAAAAGGCTGTCTTTTTATTTCATTGTAACGATTGAAGTTGTAATGAATGCAGCAATGAATACAGCAACTTTTTCCGCAAACAGACTCTTCTCCAGTTAAGGAGTCATTGAATCAAAGCCCACCAGCACTGATAAAAAGGGCTCGTCAGAGACAATGTCAGCGCTGCGCTCGTCAAATGGCTAATGCCTTGGAACAAACCGACGGGGTCTGCTACTACGCGGACCTAGAGTCGAGGAAACTTCAAGTGGTCCAGTCACCCCAACGACAAACCACTCACATCTCTGCTAAACTTACAATGGAGGAATGGACTCTCGTCAAAAAGGCTCGTTCGACCCTCAAAGAATGCATACAAAGGCGTCTGTTTTCGGTAAAAGTTGCTGTTTTCATTGATATTCTCTTTTTGAGATCTGTTACAACTTCAAGCGGGAAAAGCGCTTGATAAGGAGAGCTGGAGATCATTGAACGAGCCACAAGCCAACACCCGGACTGGGGGTCGTACGCGACCTCCTAACAAACGGATTCCTGCAATGGCCAGCTTGGCAGTGCGTGCAAAAGACCAAGAGCCCGTTAAGGTTTCACCCTCACAAAGGTGTGATTCCGAACGTGCGACTCTTGCAGGGGCCAACAAGGCAATGTTTACTCAGAAGAAAACGCGTCGGACAGACGAACGCGTTATACCTGAGAACCCATGTGAGCAGCCGATAGGTTACTCCGACTGCAACGTCAGTGAGTTGTACTATCAGGCTGGGGGTGCGAATGAATCTCGAAAGAGAAACACCCGGGAAGCGGATTCTCACTGTCCGTGTACCAAAATTATCAAACGACGAAGCCCAAATCAAGGCGTTCCCACCAAAGAGGATCGGTTGCTCGAGATGACGAACCCCCAGAAGTTACCATCAACATGGTCAACAAGGGAAAATCCCCAATCGTTTCAAGTGGTTCCGACCCTAATTCCTCTCCAGGAAGCAGGGTCAATTCGGGAACAGCTCAGCTTCAGCTAGAAGCCGTCAGATATGACAATTACTGTGGGGTCCATGAGGGAGTACATTCTGATGAAGCTTCAGCTAGAAGCCGTCGGATATAACGACGACCATGGGATCCATGAAGAAGTCCATTCCGATGATGAGCTCTCAAATTCTCATTCCGCTCTTGCCTCTGACAATACAACGTCTAGCATAGGGCAAGCTCGAGAAGTGTGCATGGTCAACACCGAGCAGATAGCCAAAATCATTGAAGAGGCCCTGGCTAAGCAGAAGGAAATCTTCAAATTCGAAATGGAAATGGCTATGCAGGAGATGAGACAAATGCACGATCAACGAATCCGAGCTTTGTCAAACCAGCTAGTTGAGTCCAGGTAGCAACCCAAAGGTGGACGAAATCATCATGGCCGACACACCACCCGAGAATACTGGGGGTGGCCCCACTAAAATTAACAGCGCTGGGGGTGGACCCACCAGTGATGATAGCGCTGGGGGTGGACCCACCAGTAGTGACAACACTGGGGGTGGCCGTATGATTCCTCTCGAAACTCATCCAAAACAGGACGTGGGTGAGGCCAAAAAGATAAAGGAGCTCGAAAGAAAAATCGAAGCCCTAATGTCTACTCGAGAGGTGAAGAGGACCGGCATCCCGTGTCCTTACCCGAGAAAGTGGGATTCGATACCGTATCCGGCGAAGTTCAACCTGATCAACTTCACGCCGTTCAACGGAAAAGGCTCGCCCACTCAACATCTGATCTACTTCAAGTCTCACTTGGGAGTAATCTCGGGCAACGAGCCTTTGATGGTTCGGTCATTCGTTGGCACCCTTCGCGGGCCTGCCTTCGATTGGTACCGCCGTCTCAAGCCCGGAAGCATCAACAGCTGGGAGGACTTGGAAGGCATGTTTCTCGCCCATTTCTTCGATGATGACACCGAGGTGTCGATCAGGACACTCTTCGACGAGAAACAAAAAGGCGGAGAGTCGGTGGATACCTTCATCAAACGCTTCCGCAATCAGGCAATGAACTGCAGGGATCCCGTCACGGAGGAATTCCTCTTGCAGACTTGTCAGAACAACTTGTCCATTAACATCTTGGACGTGATGGGAATAGAGCCGCTCAATACCTGGAAAGAGTTGAAGGCTCGAGGAGAACAGGCTGAACGCTTCATCAGAAGGCGAAAGGTCGAGAGAAACCAACCGATGGTTAACCCTCTGGATTCGGATCTCGTACCTCATGATGAAGAGGACGTACCTGCAACGGTTATTGACGATGATCAAACGTCACAACAGCAGTCCTGGGAACAACAGGAGAATTCAGACGAGGAGCTCCAAAACGAGTACTCGTTCAAAGACGAAGACGTTCCAGCTATTTTCGAGACCCTTCTCGAAAACAACAAAATCAAACTCCCGCCCATCACGCATCAAGAGGAAGATGGCGATTCTGCGGATCCAACGTACTGCGAGTACCACAGAAGGATCCTCCACCCCACCAAGGAATGCTTTGCTCTCAAGAATAACATCCAGACCTTGGTTGAAGCCGGCGTTATAACGCTAGGGTAAGCCGATTGAAAACGGCAATACTCCAAAGAGTACAAGAGTATAAACTGTTCCTCAATACTCCAAAGAGTACAAGAGTATAAACTGTTCCTCAATACTCCAAAGAGTACAAGAGTATAAACTGTTCCTCAATACTCCAAAGAGTACAAGAGTATAAACTGTTCCTCAATACTCCAAAGAGTACAAGAGTATAAACTGTTCCTCAATACTCCAAAGAGTACAAGAGTATAAACTGTTCCTCAATACTCCAAAGAGTACAAGAGTATAAACTGTTCCTCAATACTCCAAAGAGTACAAGAGTATAAACTGTTCCTCAATACTCCAAAGAGTACAAGAGTATAAACTGTTCCTCAATACTCCAAAGAGTACAAGAGTATAAACTGTTCCTCAATACTCCAAAGAGTACAAGAGTATAAACTGTTCCTCAATACTCCAAAGAGTACAAGAGTATAAACTGTTCCTCAATACTCCAAAGAGTACAAGAGTATAAACTGTTCCTCAATACTCCAAAGAGTACAAGAGTATAAACTGTTCCTCAATACTCCAAAGAGTACAAGAGTATAAACTGTTCCTCAATACTCCAAAGAGTACAAGAGTATAAACTGTTCCTCAATACTCCAAAGAGTACAAGAGTATAAACTGTTCCTCAATACTCCAAAGAGTACAAGAGTATAAACTGTTCCTCAATACTCCAAAGAGTACAAGAGTATAAACTGTTCCTCAATACTCCAAAGAGTACAAGAGTATAAACTGTTCCTCAATACTCCAAAGAGTACAAGAGTATAAACTGTTCCTCAATACTCCAAAGAGTACAAGAGTATAAACTGTTCCTCAATACTCCAAAGAGTACAAGAGTATAAACTGTTCCTCAATACTCCAAAGAGTACAAGAGTATAAACTGTTCCTCAATACTCCAAAGAGTACAAGAGTATAAACTGTTCCTCAATACTCCAAAGAGTACAAGAGTATAAACTGTTCCTCAATACTCCAAAGAGTACAAGAGTATAAACTGTTCCTCAATACTCCAAAGAGTACAAGAGTATAAACTGTTCCTCAATACTCCAAAGAGTACAAGAGTATAAACTGTTCCTCAATACTCCAAAGAGTACAAGAGTATAAACTGTTCCTCAATACTCCAAAGAGTACAAGAGTATAAACTGTTCCTCAATACTCCAAAGAGTACAAGAGTATAAACTGTTCCTCAATACTCCAAAGAGTACAAGAGTATAAACTGTTCCTCAATACTCCAAAGAGTACAAGAGTATAAACTGTTCCTCAATACTCCAAAGAGTACAAGAGTATAAACTGTTCCTCAATACTCCAAAGAGTACAAGAGTATAAACTGTTCCTCAATACTCCAAAGAGTACAAGAGTATAAACTGTTCCTCAATACTCCAAAGAGTACAAGAGTATAAACTGTTCCTCAATACTCCAAAGAGTACAAGAGTATAAACTGTTCCTCAATACTCCAAAGAGTACAAGAGTATAAACTGTTCCTCAATACTCCAAAGAGTACAAGAGTATAAACTGTTCCTCAATACTCCAAAGAGTACAAGAGTATAAACTGTTCCTCAATACTCCAAAGAGTACAAGAGTATAAACTGTTCCTCAATACTCCAAAGAGTACAAGAGGATTGGATCTCATCTCACAAAAATAACTCATAAGAGTTAGAGAATTTTCGATGAAAATAAGAAGAAACATTCTGACCTTCAGAGTTCGAATGTAGATTTCTTATTTGTCAATTCCACAATGATTGGGTTATCCCTAAGAATACCCATGTGGTATTCTTCCGGGAACTTCCCGATGCATTGGATTATCCACCCCCAGCTTCTCTCTTGGAACTGGGTTTGACTTTGTTATCTGACCGGGTTATCCTTAAGAATATTAGCGTAATATCCTCCAGGAACTTCCCGTCAATGGTAGGAAATAGTTTAGACTCATATACCTATTGGAGTATCAGGGAGCAGTTTAACCTCTTATACCGGTCGGAGGATCAAGAAGCAGTTTATACTCTTATACTCATCGGAGTGTGAGAAGCAGTTTATACTCTTATACTTATCGGAGTGTTGAGAAGCAGTTTATACTCGTATACTCGTCGGAGTGGTAAGAAGCAGTTTATACTCTTATACT
>NC_033800.1:61227387-61228314 GCF_001876935.1 Asparagus officinalis | reverse complement strand
TACTCTTCGGAGTTTTGCCGTTCTCAATTGGCTTACCCTAGCGTTATAACGCCGGCTTCAACCAAGGTTTGGATGCTATTCTTTAAAGTAAAGCAAGCCTTGGTGGGATGAAGGATCCTCCTGTGGTACGCGCAGTACTTCGGATCTGCAGAATCGTCAGCTTCCTCCTGATTCATGATGGGCGGGAGCTTGATTTTGTTGTTTTCGAGAAGAGACTCGAAGATGGCGGGAATGTCTTCGTCCTTGAACGAGTACTCTTCCTGGGCTTCTCGATCCGAAGTCTTCTGCTGTCTTCGAAAGTATTCCAGCCTCTTCTATAAAAGAAACGAGTCCGGAACACTTTGGAGGGGGTATCTGTAGGCATTGAAAATTGCCTATAGGTCTCCACGAACGGTTCAGTGTTAAAGAGCGACGATGAACGTCACTATCCGAGCCACAGGAGTCCAATTGACGTCGACGAACAACTGAAGTGAATCGACGAGCTACGTGAGCTTATAGGACTTCGGAACAACCAAGACCCGGACCAATCGGGAACCCGGCACTGTTCACAAAAAAGGACAACGCCCTTCGTGCCTCGACCACTCTACAGATAATCCAACCACCAGAGCGGATCGAACTCTTCGTCAAGCATCCAACGCACTCGGAATCACTCAAATCCGAGGTCGGACGAAGAATCTACGGGGAAAGCAATTATACACCTAAAACGGAGTCCCGGCGAGTCGAAACACCCCGGGGGTGTCTAGGAAAAGCCTAGACACCCCAGGGGTGTCTCGGCCAAACCGAGACACCCCAAGGGTGTCTCGGCCTGGCCGAGACACCAGGGGGTGTCTAGGCCCCCTAGAGGTCCCCTACACACTCCCTACACCTATAAATAGCCCCCTTAGGGCCTTTGTTTTGAGGGAGGATTTTTAGAGAGCCTTGGCGAAG
>NC_033800.1:61196959-61226387 GCF_001876935.1 Asparagus officinalis | reverse complement strand
GGCTCATGCCGAGCCACCCTGAGGTGGCTCGGCTTTGGCCGAGCCACTCCGGGCTTTGCGTCCGTCTTTCGGTTGTTTCGGTCCTTGTATCCGCTTCGTCCGTGATTCTGTTATGCGGTTGATTGGTCTGAAATCGATTCGTTGACTTGATTCCTGATTTGGCAGTCTGGATCCCGATTAGGCAGTAAATCGGCTTTGATGTCTGAGTTCGAGTCCGTTATATGGTCGGATGACTCGTTGACTCCCTGGACCGTTGGTTTGATTCCGCACGCGAGTGGATTCATTCCGTCGTTCACGTGCGGTTCGACAGATTCGTAGCCTTGTTGATCCGCTTCGTTGCGTGTCACTTGGCTTCGGTGTTGTGGACTGACGTTCGTGCTTAGATACGTCGCCTGATGGTTCATTAGTTCATGTTGAACCGTGTCAAGGGACCTACAAGCAATTTTATATGCCTACAAGACTCTTCAGATTTCAGATGTCCAGAGGCACCTCGCTAGCGGCTCATGTGAACAACTATACTAAGTTGTTGTCGGACTTGGCGAATGTTGATGAGAAGATATCGGATGAGTACAAGGCGATTATTTTGTTAGGCTCCTTACCCGATGAGGAGTATGATACATTCGTGCTCACTTTGTTGAACGGGAGATCTTCTATCAGCTATAGTGAAGTGACTAACGCTTTGACGAACTACGATTTGAGGAGGAAGGATAAGGAGACTTCCCGCACTAGTACTTCAGGAGAGGCCTTGTCGACGAGAGGTAGAAGCTCATATCCGAAATGTGGTAATAGAGGAAGGTCAAAATCAAGAAGCCGCCACCAATTAGCAAAGAACCAATGTGCATTCTGCAAGGAGCAGGGACATTGGAAGAGAGACTGTCCGAAGCTCAAGAAGAAAGAGAATGGCAAGAAAAAAGGCCCGAAGGCCAATGAGGTGAATATTGCGAAAGGCGATGATTCCGATGATTCGTGTTTTTCTCTACTGATTACTCCAGAAGTGAACCATGTGGATGCATCAGATTGGATGCTTGATTCCGACGCTACTTTTTATGTGACCCCTAGGCGAGACTGGTTTGCATCTTTTGAGAAAGTCGACGGGGACGTTGTTGTCATGGGAAATGATCAATCCTGTGGCGTTTGTGGGATAGGTATCGTACGGATCCGGATGCACGATGGAGTAGTCCGTGAATTGAAGGAGGTGAGATTTGTTCCTCAACTGAAGAAAAATCTTATCTCAGTTGGAGCTTTGGAGGCGAAAGGATTCAAGGTGACTTTCGAAAACGCTGAATTTGTTTGACACAGGTGGCTTATTTGAAGAAGGTTCTACAGCGATTCCATGTTAGCATGGATACGAAGCCAGTTAGTGTACCATTGGGAGCCCATTTGAAGCTTTCAGCTGGTCTTTCACCGAAGTCAGTTGAAGATCGTGAGTTAATGTCGAAGACTCTATATGCGAGCGTGGTTGGGAGCTTGATGTACGTAATAGTATGTACGAGGCCAGATTTGTCACAGGCAGTAAGCATGGTATCGAGATACATGCACGATCCAGGAGTGGGTCATTGGGACGCTGTGAAATGGATTTTAAGGTACATTCGAGGTACGCTCAATGGTGGTTTGGTTTATGAGCGGGACACTAAAGGTGGGCAGTTATGCATTGGTTATGTTGATTTGGATTATGCCGGGGATTTGGATAAGCGCCGGTCTACTACGGGGTATGTGTTTACTTTGACCCGTGCGCCGGTGTGTTGGAGATGCACCTTACAGTCTATGGTGGCTTTGTCTACAACGGAGGTAGAGTATATGGCAGTTACGGAGGCTGTGAAGGAGGCTATTTGGCTTCGAGGACTTTTGGAGGAACTTGGTATATCGCAGAGATCCGTCACTATTCATTGTGATAGCATGAGTGCTATCTATTTGGCGAAGAATCAGGTTTTTCATGCGAGGACGAAGCACATTGACGTTCGTTATCACTTCGTTCGAGATGTTCTTGAAGATGGCGATGTGGAAATTGTGAAAGTCCACACGAAGGATAAGACACAACAAGTGGGACATTTGGTTGCTTTGGTGTCGGCTCAGTTTTGAGAAAACTTCACCGAGGTGGAGAATTGTGAAGATGTGGGGGCCACAACCCACGTGAGGAGAAAAACAAAATCGCGTGAATCAATCACGCGTGAAGAGAGAACCCAAGGCCGGCCCACCCGAATACATATGCTGCTATATATATATTGATGTATTTGGTTTCTAGGTTTTTGTGCAAGCTAAGGAGTTTTTTTTTGGGTGTTAGGCGGCTGCAGCCAAGAGAGCATGGAATTTGTTTTGTCGGCTGACTGCGGGAGAAAAATTTGTGCAGTCTCTTCTTTGTTTTTTTTGTGCATCCTTTTGTAGAGAGAGTTTGTGAGGGATTTGAGAGAGTTTGTTTGAGGGTTTAGATTGTGAGTGATTGTAAACCCTAGTTGTATTCTCTCCCTCTATTAGTGGATCTCTCCCCCTCCTTGCCCCGTGGACGTAGGCAATTTGCCGAACCACGTAAAAATTGGTTGTACTGTTATTTGTATGATTTGTAATAGCTTTTAGGTTCCCTCGACGCGCAGTCCTAGAGCTGACGAGAGGAAGAGATAATATCCCACTTTGATGAGATATTAGGCTTCAGATTCTTGTTCCCTTTGAGAAACAAGAATTTTTATTACGACCTGACTCTCTTGTTGTGCTGCCGAAGTGCTGTCGAAATTTCCGTTACGCGCAACAAGAGAGAGATAAGATGCTCCTCAATCCTCAAGGCATTGGCTTTTGCACACTCTACTTGATTTGGAAACCTTCGCTAATTACATGTAGTGTGCAGTGCACGTACGTTTGGGACAAAAAATTAATTTACCTATATACGCATAGAATAGGTGCAAAAAGAGTATCTAGTACATGGAAATTTTCACATTTGCAAAGTCCCTTTTTAATTAAGTTCCTATAGAGTTTGTTTTTTTGCACGCTCTAAACATACTTGACTAACGTAGCGCACAATCAAACTTTCATAGTTCATATCATGAATACATCCAGATTACTAAAATTTCAAATATGTAGCGCAAGTGTCTCCGTTAGCAGACATGCACTAGCTAACTCTAATTAGCCCCCCGCCACCGCCCCACACCACACACCCCCGCCCCACCAAAAAAAAATTGTATATATTTGGTGTATCATAATTAAGAGATATCCTATCTTATCTAGGACTTACCTAGAATATCGTTTTACCATGTTTAGGAATCTAGACTTTGTTATATATACCTTGAACTTATTTGTACATATTAATGATTAGAAATCAAAAGAAAAAAAATCTCCCAAATCTTACCTGTTTCTACATGGTATCAGAGCAGAGTTTGAAACTCTGAAACCCTAGCCACCCCATAGCCGTCGCCTCCTCCTCCCTTGCATATTCAAGCCGCCGGCGACTACTCTTTAAAGCCATCGCCGGTCAACCCTCTTGTTCTTAGGACCACCATATCTCGATCTCCTTCATGGCCACTAAAGTGACAAAGAAGGCGATAGACCCGTCGTCACCGTTCTCTCTACACCCATCCGACAATCTAGGTGCGACTATGACGATGTGTCTCTTGAACAGGGACAACTATGATATGTGGGAGAAGGCAATGGTGAATGCGCTGAATGCGAAGAATAAATTAGGGTTCATCAATGGAATCTTAACAAAACCTGATGATGATACACCAGAGGCAAGTAAGTGAGAGGCTTGCAATTCGATATTGATCTCATGGATTTTCAATTCGAATGAGAAGTCCATTCAGCCGAGCGTCGCGTATTTGGAGACTGCGAAGGAAGTCTGGGACGACCTGAGAGATCGTTACTCGATTCGGAACACACTACGAATCCATGAATTGAAGAGCGAGATTGCCTCACTACGATAGCAAGGGACGTCTGTCATGGTGTATTACACAAAATTGAAAGGGATGTGGTTCGAGTTGAGCAGCTACTCGAAGGTCCCAACTTGCACGTGTGGAGCGGCGCACGAGTTTCTTTGAGAGAAAGAGGAGGAGGAATTACACCAATTCCTCATGGGACTGGATGACACACCTTTTGGGACAATCCGGTCTCAAATCCTTAGTATGGAGCCCTTGCCAACAGTGAATAAAGCCTATGCCTTAATCACATGAGAGGAGTGGCACCAAACTATTATGCGAGGTCAAGAGGAGAGAGTCGAGGCGGTCGCCATGGTAGTGCAAACCGTGGCAAAGTGAAAGGGGCCTCCTCTGCCTGGGCTACATCGCCATGGTAGTGCAAACCGTGGCAAAGTGAAAGGGGCCTCCTCTGCCTGGGCTACAACAACGCGGTGGAGCCGACCCCCCGCTTAGGTCGTGACAACGCAGTGGAGCCAAGAAGAGCTAGTCGCATTGCAACAAGCCTGGACATGAAGTCTTGGACTGTTTCGAGTTGAATGGGTATCCAGCCTGGTACAAAAGCAAGAAGGGACGTGAGCATGCCGACTTAGCCAGAGGCCGAGGTCATCAAGGACGTGGGCAGGTCAACGCAGCAGCTGCGGTTTCTTCGGTCGAAGGAAGAGGTGGTACTGCCATCCCAGGCCTGTCTCATGAGCAGTTTCAGAAATTGCTAACTCTTCTTGATCGTTCCAGTGAAGGCTCGGGGAGGCTCTCTAATAAGGCACTTAGAAGCCTCACTTGGATAATTGATAGCGAGGCATCAAACCATATGACCAGTAAGAGAGACTTACTGAGTGATCTCAGGGAAACAACTTTGATGCCGATTTTCTTACCTAATGAGGCTAGAACGATGGCAACGATGGTTGGTCGTGTCATTTTAAGTCCGGATATGATGTTGATTGATGTTCTTTACGTGCCAAATTTAACTTGCAATTTGGTTTTCATACGTCAATTAATTTCTGTGATAAGTTGTCAAATCACGTTTACTAATGTCACGCCCCGTTTCCCAAAATACCGGAGAATCGGAACGTGAACAAGCCCGCGACGTATTAGATTAAAGAGAATAACTAAAAATAACATTTCTCCTCAACCTAATATGCTAAGCGTCAAGAAATAAATGCAAAGACACAGGTCTCCGATCACGGATAGCGAGAATATAATCAACAACACATAATAAAATAATACATATAACAAATGGAATAACATCCAAGACACAAAGTTTGGGGCAAACATGCCCTTATACAAAATTGAACAATTGAATACTAGAGAATTATAAAAAAAATACATCATCCAACGAAAAAGAAAGAAAAGTACTACAAAAGTAACTAGGACCATCAACAAAGAAATTATAACTAAACTTTGGCCTATTCTTCATCTCTATCTGCAAGACACTCCTGCTGAGAATATCCTGGCTCTAGCACATCTCCAAACTAGACATGTCCTTCCTCTAAGTCTGACGTACACCAGAAAAAACATGTGTCAGCGTGTATGGCACACAGCAAGACCCTACAAAAGAAAAGAACGAACGAAAACCCAATACGAAAAACGATACAACAGAAATAATAAAAGAACGTGCAACTAGAAATCCAACAAAATCAACATACGAAAATGATATTAAAACATGATAATCATAAGGCTAACTGCATACTATAACCAGATCGAGTACTAGCCATCCTATACTAGCCATTCTAAAAACTCACTGGTCTACATCTCACATAGAGTCAACGTTCATATCATCGGATAACTGACTATTCACAAATCCCCTACGCGCATCCAATCCCACAAAACAGGTGACTAGAGGACTGCACGCAATCCGATCTCCGCCTGGTCTGAACTCAGACAAAGCTCAGGTGACGAAATAGGTCACAAACCCAATTGGCGAAACAGGTCACTTAGTCCAACAAACCAGCCCCACGAAAAAATATGTCACTGGTGCGAGTCTGGAAGATACATCAACAACCACATCCGATCATATGAACCAAGACTTCTCTATCCCAACTCTTCTCGCTTTTCTAAGTCAACGATTATAATCCCTATTAAAACTCGGTTTCACTACCTAAGCTCAGTCAACACACTCACACATGTCACTAAGTCTGTTTATAACACACGAGGCCACTAAGTCATGAACTACTAGAGTTCTCAACACAACCAGGAATAATAAAAGCAGACATGTCAAATACAGTAAAATAATCGTAAAACATGAAATGTAATCATGAATTAGTAAAAACATGCATACAGTCCGGTTTTATCAATATCTTGTTATCCAACCCTCTAAACTACTCATACAATTGATTAGCAACTAAATAATATCCAATATGACTACAGTTAAAAATAAAATCGAAAAACCGTGGTTGTTTTACACATAAAATGTCACGGTCTACCAATACCAACACAAAATCATAATTTAATTTAAATCCAAAATAAATAATTCTTTTTAAAAATAAATTCTTTTAAATCATCATAATTATTAAAAATATAATTCTTTTGCCAAAAAAAATTAACAACTCAAAATGACCCCTTTTCGAAATAAATAATTTTAAATTATTATTCTAATAATTATTCAAAACCAACCCTTTTTCCAAATAAATCCTTTTCTCATCATAATAATTCTAAAAAACATCTCAACATAACCACTTTTACACAAAAAAAATTCCTTTAAATTGCTTATTATAACATCATTGTTAAATATTAACCATCAATAAGTCACACGGATAATAACAATTCACAGTCTAATCTATGCAACTAATTAATGACAGAAATAAGTATGAAATGACGAGTCAAGAGGAGTAGGATCTTGCCTAGGGGTTTCGTCGAATGAGTTGACGTCGACGTGCTAGTCCGCGGGTCTAAAGAGTGTCGGTCAGAGTTGTTGGGGGTTGTCGTCGGTGGGAGAGGGTAGCAGTGAGAGAGAGAATTGGGGCTGTCGGTGCGGCTGTCGGGTTGGGCCGACGAAGGGGAGGAGGAGGCGGTTCGGATCTGGCAGGGGGTCGATTGGAGGGTGGATGAGAAGCTAATACGCGACGGGTGGATGGGCGACGACCTCGGGCGGCTAAGCAGGGGTGAAGGCAACGCCAGGTGGTGCGACGAGATGCGGATCTCAAACGAAGGAGGGGCTAGATGGGTGGCTGAAGTGGCTGGAGGGCGGCGTCCGGTGGTAGCGACTTAGGTCGGCGCTCAGCTATCGAGGGAACTCAGGAGGAGGTCGGAGCGACGTGAATTGCTGGGAAGAGGGGGAGGCTGAGCGGCCTAGGGGGCAGGAGCTAAGGGGTTCGTGTTGAGCGATCGGTGGCTAGGGTAGCCTGAGGGAGGCTGGCTCAGGCGGGCGTGCTGGTGGAGGTGAATGTGTCGGGGAGGCTGACGCGGGTGGCTGTCGGGTGTGGGCGTGGGCTAGTCTGGGCGAGCACGAGCGGTTTTTCAGGGAATGAGAGAGAAGAGAGAGAAAGAAGAAGGGTGGCGAGAAATATGAAAACATGAAACGAGAGAGAGGAGAAAAAGAACACACACACAACACACACTACAACACACGCACACACCACACACCATATATATAATATATATATATAATATATATTATATATATATATATATATATATATATATATTATATATAGAGAGAGAGAGAGAGAGAGGGAGGGAGGGAGAGGAAATTAGGGTTTAGAAAAATAATTAAAAATAATAATTATTATGAAATAAATTAAATAATTATGTAAAAATTATCTACATATTAAAACATACCAGTTGTACTAATACAACCGATAATATGCAACAGTAGAAATAATACAACAAATTATACAATTAAACAAGAATAATTAATAAAAAATATAATTACTTATATTTAAAATCAAATAATTATGGGATAATTATCTACACAATAAAACATACCAGTTGTGTTAATACGACAGCTGATACATAATAATTAAAATAATACAACAATTTACATAATAATACGTAATTAATAATTCAATATAATACATGAAATAATACGTAATAGTAGCAATAATACAACGTAGCATTTCAAATGGTACGTAATAGTAGCGATAACACAACAGATTAATTCAAAAAAATTTCACTGCATGAAATTAATTTATAGCTATTAAAATCATTTAAATAATATAAGATTTAGACTTTTAAATCGTAGAAATTCCTAGAAAATCAAGAAAAATACAAATACTCTTTTAAAATAATAATTGGATATTTTAAAATACTAGAAAAAATTATTTTAACTAGTATCTAAAATTCACGGTTATTATATTCTACCCCCCTTAAAACAAATTCCGTCCTCGGAATTAAAAGAACCCAAAGATAGAGATATGGAAAGAGAGACTCAACTCCACGCATATAGAGAAGAATTCAAAATAAACTGCATATCCATAAGTAGAGCGTGAGAAAACACAAGTCAAAATACAGACACACAAATACTAAGTTATCATAATATAAATATACAATTCGTCATAATAAAAACACTAGAGATACATGAATATAAATATACAATTTGTTATAATAAAAATATTAGAGATATATGAATATAAATATACAATTCACTATAATAAAACACTAAGCTATCACCATAGACACAAAATGATATTTAATCATATGAAGTAAATATAAAACATTTATAGCACACATATAGAAAGTAATAAAAACATTCTATACAACACATCATTTAGATATAATATTCTATAAATAAAGAAGACTAGAAAAATGTGAATATAAATTCACATATTGTATATATAAGGCATGAAACATGTTATGAGAATACATAAGGCATCAATATCAAATATAAGTTATATGAGCAAGTCAAATACAAAGTCAAACAAGCAGAATATGATGATAACAGTTAATAGTAAAAGGTATATAGTATAGATCAATAGTGTATAGTCAGAGGATATAAAATAAACAGGAATAATGATAAAGCAGAAGTATAAAGGTACGCAAATCAAGGGAATATATATAACATAAGGTCATAAGAAAGTCTGGTATGTGATATATATAATAAGAATGATGTAAGTATAACATAAAGAGGGTGAACATATATCGAAAAAGATTACACAGGTATAAAGAAGCATGTATATAGTAATAAAATAATGGATACGTATCAAATATAAAATAATACAGCATCTAGGCACAGACAAAAATATAAGTATCAGTCAACATAACATAATAGCAAAGAAGTCAACAAAAAAATATACAATCATAGAAAAATATAATATCAACATGATATTATTTATATAGTATCATAAGACAACACATCACTATGTTAAAACATAATCAATAACACAGAATTGGTAAAATAGAACAAATATATAACATACCAAATATGATATGAAATATAAATACATAATTCAAATAATTGTTATTCACTAGAATATATGATAAAGCATATCAACTCAACAATATAAATAATTAAAAGAAGAACATAAAGAAGATAAAAGACAAAAAGATTTCAATAGAATATAAATCACTCATACGTAAGCAGATGATAAACATGATAAAACACAAAACATAAAACACAATACAAATGACAGATGAATCATATATAAGCAAAAGTAGAAGAACATTTGAAGAGTATGTAAGCAAAACAAAATAGCAAAGAATCAAACATGCATATAGTTTAGATAAATATAAGGGACAACATAAGAGACATGTAAATAGTCACAAAATATTATATGATAATAAATATAAGGGACAACATAAGAGACATGTAAATAGTCACAAAATATTATATGATAAAAATAGACGTAAGAGTATACAAGCGATTCAAAATAGGCATGTAAATAGTCACAAAATATTATATGATAAAAATAGACGTAAGAGTATACAAGCGATTCAAAATAGGTATATTATATAAGACATAATAGGAAGGACATAATTATACATATTCGAAAAAACAATATGATAGATCAGAAATATTAGTAGTATTCATAAGGTAAAATAATAAGTATAAACAAGATATAACAATAATAATTATTACTGTATAAAATTAATTCAGATATAGTAATATATGACATAATAGTCAAAGTCACATAAATACAATCAACATAATTATACATAAATAAAGATGTGTAATACACAAAACATGAACTATGGAAGATAAAATAAATTTATAAACAAATAAAAACTTAAGAAGAGCATAAATTCGTATAATAAGAACACCGATATATTGTAGATAAACATACAATGAATGATTGATGAACATATTCTCACTAGTAGGAACTCGGGACCGTGACCTGCATGGCCACCAAAAAAACCTGTCACGCCCTGCTTCCCAAAATACCGGGAAATCGGAACGTGAATAAGCCTGCGACGTATTAGATTAAGGAGAATAAATAAAAATAATATTTCTCCTCAACCTAATACGCTAAGCGTCAAGAAATAAATGTAAATGTACAGGTCCCTGATCACGGATAGGAAGAATATAATGAATAACACAGAATAGATAATACATATAAAAAATGGAATAACATCCAAGACATAAAGTTTGGGGCAAACATGCCCTTATACAAACTAAGAAAATATAACTGAACTTTGGCCTACTCTTCATCTCTATCTGCAAGACACTCATGCTGAGAATATCCTGACTCTGGCACATCTCCAAGTTGGACATGTCCTTCCTCTAAGTCTGACGTACACCAAAGAAAACATGTGTACGTCAGCGTGCATGGCACACGGTAAGACCCCACAAAAGAAAAGAACGAACGAAAACATAACGCGAAAAACGATACAATAACAGAAATGACAAAAGAACGTGCAACTGGAAATCCAACAAAATCAATATTCGAAAACACTACTAAAACATGATAATCATAAGGCTAATTGCACACTGTAACCGGATCGAGTACTAGCCGGAGGGAGGCTGGCTTAGGCGGTGGCTGGTGGAGGTGAATGCGTTGGGGAGGCTAACACGGGTGGCTGTCGGGTGGTGGGTATATATATATATATATATATATATATATATATATATATATACAGAGAGAGAGAGAGAGAGAGAGAGGAAATTAGGGTTTATAAAAATAATAATAATTACTAAATAAATTAAATAATTATGTGAAAATTATCTACATATTAAAATGTACCAGTTGTACTAATACAACCGACAATATGCAATAGTAAAAATAATACAACAAATTGTACAATTAAACAAGAATAATTAATAAAAATATAATTACTTATATTTAAAATCAAATAATCATGGGATAATTATCTACACAATAAAACATACCAGTTGTATTAATACGACAGCTGATACACAATAATTAAAATAATACAACAATTTACAAAATAATACGTAATTAATATTTTAACATAATACACGAAATAATACATAATAGTATCAATAATACAACATATTATTTCAAATGCTACGTAATAGTACCGATAGCACAACGGATTAATTTCAGAAATTTTCACCACACGAAATTAATTTATAGCTATTAAAATCATTTAAATAATATAAGATTTAGACTTTAAATCGTAGAAATTCTTGGAAAATCGAGAAAAATACAAATACTCTTTTAAAATAATAATTGAATATTTTAAAATACTAGAAAAATTATTTTAACTAGTATCGAAAATTCACGATCATTACAACTAATGAGCTTTGCGTGATACAGGACTGTACCTTGAGGATGTCGATTGGAATGGGTGAGGTTCGAAGGGGGGTCTACTACTACAAACCTATCAAGTCACATTCAGCGATGAAAGCAGAGCGGTTGGACTCGTACATGGTTTACCATCGGCGATTGGGACATCAATCTAGTCAACATCTTTCTTATATTCCGGATATTGGTCATTCTGATTTCAAGAACAATGTCATTTGTGATGCTTGTTATAGAGCAAAACAGACGTGTTCTCCTTTTCCATTAAGTAATAGTAATGTAGTTAATTGTTTTAAATTGATTCATTGTGATTTATGGGGATCGTATCAGAAACCTTCTTTGTGTGGTGCATATTACTTTATTACCTTAGTGGATGATAACAGCCAGGGGGTCTTGATATATTTATTAAGGGAGAAAGAAAGGCTAGTAAGTGAAATACCCTAGAGAGGGGTGTATAGGATTTATGCTAATCTAATATGATATTAATGCCAATTAAAACTTATTAACAAATATATCCTAGCAAGATTAATATTCAATGAACTAAAGCAAGGATATATAAGCAAAGGGCTAACAATTAAGAAACCTAGTGGACATAAAGGCAAAATCAAACAAGCAGTATGATCATGGAGTTCGGTCCTTCCGACCTACGTCTCCGCTTCCCATTCTCGGGGAGAATCTACTATCACAATCGGTTTTCCAATGCTCACCAAAAATGTTCACAATCGATTTTCAATGCTTACCAACAAATATTCCCTCTAAGTGTTGGCCTAGCCTATGTCCTCTTCCTCAAGTGCTCGGATTTACAACCTCTTACTAGGCTTTATAACTGACGCCACTCCTCTTGGAATTGACCCCGTCTCTCACCACACACTCTTCTCGGTGTACAAGTGTAATACAATGTGTAACTCATAATAAGGCTCAAATACAAATGATTTGTTCTCTATAATGGATGAGAACACAATGAAGCTCACTCTCACAATATCACAATCCCACAACCCAATATATGTATGAAATACTAAAAGCTCAAATAGGGATGTATGTGATAAAAATGAGTTCAAAAAAAAATCTAACTCAAATAATAAAGTTTGGGAAAAATTTATAAACACGAGTATGAACATGTTGGAAAAAGGATTTTTCAAATTGCTCTTACCATTTGTGAAAACTCAGTAATATTCAAAAACACTAAAATACATGTGCATATAAACATGTTAATTTTGATTTTTAGCTCAAAACAAGTTTTGAAAACTTGTGTAATGTTTTTATGGACATATAAACATGTTAATTTTGATTTTTAGCTCAAAACAAGTTTTGAAAACTTGTGTAATGTTTTTATGGACTTAATAAAAGATGTTTACAAAACAAGTTTTGAAAACTTGTGTAATGTTTTTATGGACTTAATAAAAGATGTTTATAATGTTTGTATTGTCCAAAACATATTAAATTGTATTTTGTATAAAAACACCTATGTTTTGAGAAAATTCACAAATATATGTGTATGTAAAATTGAGCTTGTAGAATTTGCACACATTACATATAAAACCTATACTAAGTATACCAAGAGGATATCATATGAAGCTTGATCTTGATGGACTTGATCTGCACATACTTCAATATCAGTGTAGCTTATTTTCCTGGGTATACTAAACAACACAAACCAAAAAATACTAACATCGATATTAGTCGTAAATTGTTTATTAAATCATCATCAAAACAAGAAGGCCAACAGTAAGCTGCTTATGAATTTTTGTAAACTTGTTAACACACAATTTGGAAAAACTATGAAAAGAGTCAGAAGTGATAATGGATTAGAATTTGAGGGGCCTATGCGAGAATTCTATAAGAAAAATGGCATGATACAAGAAAAGTTGCACAGACACGTCACAACAAAATGGAAGAGTCAAGCGTAAACATAGACACATCCTAGACGTGGCTAGGGTACTATGCTTTCAAGCCTCATTGCTAATTAAATTATGGGGTAAGTGTATTTTGACAGTGGCTTACTTAATTAACTGAACGCCTACTATTAAATTGCGTAAAAGGTCACCACATGAGATTCTGTTTGGCACGAAACCATCTTATAAGCACATTAAGGTGTTTGGGTCTTTGTGTTGCATGCATAATAACTCTAGGCAGAAGGACAAATTTGGTTCTCGAAGTCGGCGGTGCGTGTTTGCAGGATACTCTCATGGAAAGAAAGGTTGGAAGTTATACGACCTTGAGCGAAACACTTTCTTTTACTCTCGGGATGTGTCTTTTCACTAGGATGTTTTCCCATTTGCTTATGACAAAGAAAATATAACTTGAGACTTTCGTGAAATTTCCACAACATAGGAGGAATCGTTCGAGGAATCAGAGGAAAGTACTGAGATTGTGAATGAGCCAGAAATGTAGAATATAGGTCAATATGATGAGCCTGAATCAAGGGAGAGTCCAAGTGCATCTTGCAAAATTGTTGCTCGAGATGAAGGAGACGCTTATAGGCCACGACAGGCGAATCGGTAACCCGCCCGACTTGACGATTACATGGTTTACTCCACTATTACAGAGTCGTCGAAAGACATAAGATTCTCTTTGGCCAAGAAGGCATCTCGACATGACCATACAGGGGAATTGGGCACGGGATAACAAGGGGCATGACCCAGTTGTGGACATGGTCATGACCATCGTACAAGGGAGTTGGGCGCGGGTTAGCAACGAGCGTCGTCCACCAGTGCATGTAGTCATGGTCAAGTAGAAGCAAATGCTGAGCGAAACAATAGTCAAACATCAGGACTACATGGGGATTTGTCTGGGATTGATCTGGAGGAAAATCAGGAAACTAGTATTCACATTTACCCCCCCTTCGACATGAAAGCTCCTCAGGTACACTTATCCCTTAGCAAATATGTAACGTTTGATAATTTCTCTCAGAAACATCAGAAGTTCTTAGTGGCCATCACTTCGGAGGTGGAACCGAGGAGTCATGCAGAGGCCATCAAAGAAGAACAATGGCGTGAGATAATGGCCAAGGAGATTGCCGCATTGGAGGCCAATCAAACGTGGACTCTAGAGCAATTACCCAAAGGAAAGAAACCCATTGACTACAAATGGGTTTTTAAGATCAAGTACAAGGCAGAAGGCACCATCGAGAGGTACAAGACACGACTTGTGGCGAAAGGGTTCACACAGGTTGAAGGTCTTGATTTTCATGAGACTTTCGCCCCAGTTGCCAAGCTTGTCTCAGTCCAGGTTTTCTTATCTGTAGCTGCAGCACGAGGATGGGAGTTACACCACATGGATGTGAATAATGTGTTTCTACATGGTGATTTGGACAAAGAGGTCTACATGAAGCTTCCCCCAGGTTTTAAAACTACTCGTGGCAATCAAATTTGTTGGCTTCGCAAGTCCATATATGGGTTACATCAAGCGTCTCGCAACTAGTTCAACACATTGACGATGACACTCAAGAGATGATTTTGTTCAGTCATTGGCTGATTATTCCATGTTTACTTTTCACAGAGTTGGAGTCTTTATGGGGCTCCTAATGTACGTGGATGACATCATTTTGATTGGTAATAATTCTGAGGCTTGTGTGATGTTCAAAGTTTACTTGAATGAACGTTTCTACATAAAGGATTTGGGGGCGTTAAAATTCTTTCTTAGCATTAAAGTGGTGAGATCGTCACAAGGATTATTCTTGTGCCAGAGAAAAATATGATTTAGACATTCTAGCTGAGACCGACTTGTTTGGGGGAAATCCAGCTGAGACGCTAATGGAGCAAGGCCAAAAACTTGCTTTAGCCGAGAGGGAGGAAGCTGATGGTGCGGCCTACAGGCGTCTCGTGGGGCGTTTGATTTATTTAACACTTATGCATCCTGAGATTTCATATTCTGTGCACGTTCTTTCACAGTTTGCATAGGCACCACGCAAGAAACATTTTGAGTATGCATTGCATGTTTTACGCTATTTTAAGAGCAGACCAGGTCAAGGAATTTTCCTACGACCTGATAGTGACTTAAGATCGTGTGCATATTGCGATTCAGATTGGGCAAGCTATCCTATCATGCGGAGATTAGTCACTGGTTATTTTATTATGCTCGGACAGTTACTGGTGTTGTGGAAAACAAAAAAGCAAAGCACGGTCTCGAGATAATTAGCAGAGGATGAATATCGAGTCATGGCATCTACAACTAGCGAGCTTGTATGGCTGAAGTCTTTATTGACTTCCCTTTTGGTGGTCCATCATGAACCGATGGAGTTATTTTGTGACAATCAATCCGCCATCCACATTGTGGCTAATCTAGTTTTTCATGAGCAGACCAAACATATTAAAATTAACTGCCACTATATTCACGAGCAGATTCAAACAGGGAACATTGTCACAGCTCATTTACGTTCTTAATTCTAACCAGTGAATACCTTTACCAAGGCGCTAGCGAGGCCACAATTTCAATTTTTGTTATGCAAGTTAGGCAACTACGATATATATGCGCCAACTTGAGGGGGAGTGTTGATTTGTATATATTTGATGTATCATAATTAGGAGATATCCTACCTTATTTAGAACTTATCTAGATTATCGTTTTACCAAGTTTAGGAGTCTAGACTTTGTTATATATACATGGAACTTATTTGTACATATTAATGATCAGCAATCAAAAGAAAAAAAATCTCTCTGATCTTACCTGTTTCTACATTCCCCAACCCCACTCATACCATAACCTGACTATAATGGCTAATTATAGTATTCTAAAATTGGCCTTATTCTACTTGATGATGTCCTTAATTTCTTTGTTTATATTTACTAGTTGGTTTGCACGTACAATGTACATGATAAATTTTTTATTATTTCTTTTAAATTTTTAATTTTATTTAGGGGAAAGATTTGGTATAAAATTATTGAATGCAAACAATGGATCAAACATATAAACAAAAGCTAAAAATTTACAACATTTGAATAATGATATTATATTTAGGGATTGGTTGGGTGATAGTACACTGTTTGCATCTATAATGTGACCGATCAATCAAATACTTGTCACAAGAATATACCTGAAAGTAATGTTTGACGATGTGGATGTAAATCCAAGCTCATGACATTAGAACCTTGACTAAGCCTTTGTAATACCTAATGTGTGAGTTTATATATTCACCCATAAAAATTTCACAATCTCATATAAAATCCAAAACACTCATTTAAGATTCAACAATCATAACCTCCAAACATACCATTTCCATAATCCAAAGTTAGCACAATACTACTTTTTATTTCACAGCAAGGTAAGAATACAATCTCATTTTCCCCCCTCACATTTTGAACTCCAAAAACCCTTTCCAGTTTGACGATGATCTGCTGATTTGGGATGGATTTTCCTAACTCATACTCTTGGATTATATGGGGTTTCTCACTAATCAACTTATAGAAGAATAACATATTTTAGCATAAATTAAGTTGCCAAAACTCAAGCAAAATATGAAGAAAGAAAAGTATATGTGTGAGTTGTATACATTTTGTTCACTCTTGCTTGCATAATTTTTTTCTTCAGCTCAATTAACACTCATTCATCTTGTTAAACATTAAATTTAGATGTTAGAAGAAGTATACGGAGATATTTATTAGCTATCTAAAATTGATAGTGGTAATAGGATAACAGAGAAAGATACAAGTAAAGGATTTTCAAACATCTATATTCTTATTATTAATAAAAAATTATCCAACAAAATTTATGCACGCGCAACCTGTTCTCTATGACTAAATTTTAGCATATACAAAACTTGCACAAAAGTTTTATAAATAAAATATTGCTTGATTTTAATAAGCAATTTAATAGATCAATGCATGTTTAGAAAATATTTGCAAATTATTAGTTTTCAGATGATACTGAATGTAGAGTAATTAGTCAAAGCATACATTAAAGATGTCACATAAACTAATACCTAAAATATTAAACATCAAACTTGCTATTTTCAAACTCATAAGCCCAAGATGCAACGCTAGGTTCATTAATAATATGAAGGACTTCTAAATCGGCAATGCGTCCAGCATCCTTTGTTCCTATCCTGTGGGAGTCATTGAAGTATGCAGGAACTGTAACTGCTACTTTTGTAACCTTGTCATTTAAAAAATTAGATGCATCATCCACAAGCTTCCTCAAAACCTAAGAAAAGGAAAAAAATGTAGACGACAAAGAATTAGTCACCAGACATGCTGTCCAGATCAATTGACATAATATTCATAAACCAAAAATAAAAAATGTAATTGTGGAAAATTGACGTGACAAAGAAGGATTAAAATATAAATTAAACCTTGATACATGAAGTTATAAATGATTTAACACTTATGAGACCATTTGTTTTAAGATTAACACACATGTTTGCCAAAAGGCGTATTTTTTGTGCAGTAGACTATAATGGATAGGTACAAAGATAGAGCCTTGATTTCCCAAATGATCCATATTGAAGTGGCAGAAACACACAAGGCCGACATTTTTCACCAAACCTTTTACATAAATATGTTAACGGTTGTAGAATATAAATTGGGTATTTTCAACAAGGGCAACCTCATCTCACTAATTGTCAACCAATAGCTTCTTGGAAATCTAAAGTAGCACTTTCAGTTCTCTAGTTTCTCCAAAACTTTGTTATAAAACTTCTCTTATTGTAATTCTGATTCACGCTGGTTTATAGAAAATATAATCTAGCAGGTAAAAGAATACATATTTCAACCTTGAGAAGACTATTTGCATTGGCACCTAATAACTAAATGCATATTCCAAATACCATTCTCAAACATAAAATGCCAATTATTCTTAAAACCCACATTCATACACTTGAAACATCAGTAAAATATTACCAATCAGAAGTAACCTAATAATATGCTATAAAAAATTACAGATGCAATTTTGGTTTAAGAATGACAGCAATAATCACACCAAAGGGATAGAAATTAACAGCGCCGAGATCTCCTCAGTCGCAAACAGCCGATGGTCGGGCACTCTAGCTTCACATTCCCATTATCATCCCTCACAACCCTATAACTCACTTGCTTCGACTCATCATCAGCTTCCACCATCTTCCTCCTAATAAACTTCTTCACCAAGAAGAATATGTTCTCAGGGTTCACCACCGCCTGCCTCTTCGTAATAACATCTATATTCCTATTATTAAAAAAAATTAACCAACAAAATTAATACACGCGCAACCTGTTATCTATGACTAAATCTCAGCATATATAAAACATACACAAAAGATTTACAAAAGCAACTTAAAGACAACCAGAAACAAACAATAGTAAAAAGTGGATTTGAAAAAAATGCAAGACAAAAATGAACCTCTTTCTCTTCCTTGCATTTTTATTTTTTTTTAATTTTTTGAAAACTTCTATCTAACACACTTCATGTGTGTGTACATCCAACAATATTTTGGATTCTTAAGTCTCAAACTTCATTGTGGATGCATACGCAAGAACACATTGTGATACAAGTAATGCGATACCATGATGAGTAGCTTTAGAAAAAAGCAGAACAAAAATACATAGCCAAGGGATCTTTTTTCATTTAACAGTCAACCTTTTAGATGATCAATATCTATCAATAAGATCCTTTCCGGCCAATATCCCAATAACAACCAAATTTTTAAAGCAAAATGATGACGTCGAGAAACATTGCATGCATATCATGAGGTTTGTCTCCTGACACCCAATACTTTCATATTATATATTAACAGGTCAGTATGGAAAGTCCTACAACAACTTAACGAACAAACATGTCATATTATATGGGTATCCAAGATTATTCACAACATATACATAAAATACAAAGTGATGAAACATGAACTGGTTTAGAGACCTTCTAGATCTCTAAATA
Organism: Asparagus officinalis; assembly: GCF_001876935.1. NCBI lineage: Eukaryota > Viridiplantae > Streptophyta > Magnoliopsida > Asparagales > Asparagaceae > Asparagus > Asparagus officinalis. The sequence goes on along the minus strand of NC_033800.1, from coordinate 61,207,012 downwards.
AGAAAAATATCTATTGTTATAAAAACTAATTGCAATGCAAGAAAAGAAATTAAATTCTAATGCATAGAACCTAAATGCCTTCAGACCAAAAAAAATTAGGTTGGTGCTAGTCTTAATTCCAAAATGTAATAAATTCATTGATGAATTGCGGGTTTTTGAGAAAGCATCAAAAATAAAGTTATTCACATATCAAAATATCTTACCTAATTTTGTTTGTGGATCCTTAATGGGGATGTTTGCCAAAATTTCAGAATGGAATTCATTCACATATCCAAATAACATACACAATTTTATTTGAAATCTAAGAACATTCACATATAGTCTCATCGTTTATCAGCGAACACTAGTAATTCATGACTTTATCATGATTCAAGAATAAATTATAATTTTGATTTTAACTAATAGGCTCATCATTTGTCTAAAAAAATAGCGTTAGACACAGCATCAATGTTCATTTGGACGGTATCCCCACATCACATAATATCTCAATACCTTTCACCTAACTATCAAGGAAATATATAAAGAAATAAGTTGCTGAAAATTTAAGGGGTGTTATGCAGGGACTAGAGTAGGGGCATGTCTGCATCCCTGCTTATATGTATATGGGTTTATGTCAGTATTTTATAAACATGTGCGAGTGCACGTGCATGAGTGTTTATATATGTTTATATATGTGTGTATATATGAGTGTGTGTTTGTGTATATGTTCATCGGTGTACGTTTGTATATGTAATTGCGTGCGTCGTGCGTGTTTATCATATATATTCTCTTTTGTCTGTATGCAATGTGTATGTCTATTTTCTCATGTGTGTATGTGTGTGTTTGTATGCCTTTATGTGTGTAAATGTATCTGTGTGTGCACACATGTGTTTATATGTATGTATATATGCAGATATGAATATATGTGTGTGTGTGTGTGTGTTCATGCAAGTTTATATGTATATACGAGTATAAATTGAATCTGCTTGAACCTCCAATGGGTACACGAGGTTAAACTGACTCCCGAAAACTCCAATGAGTACACGAGTATAAACTAATTCTCCATGCTCTAATGCCTTAAGAGCCTAAACTATTTAGACTCCTGTTACGTACGAGTATAAACTATTCATGCCATGACGAAAACCAACGCCAGTCAATGCGTTGTAAGAAAAGCCAACGCCTGTCAATGCATCGATAATTTTACCGAAATAAGGCTCAGGAAGAATTCCAAGTCAAAAGACGATTCTAGGGAGTTCGATCATGATTGATAATCATATTTTATTAGAGTTTTATACCCTCATTATCTATTTTATATGAATAAATATACCATTAATAATTGTTTTTATCTTTAATTGCAGGTTAATAAAGAATAAATCTCAAAACTCTCATCTCTCAACAAAAAGCCCTTGATTTAATGAAGAAATAAAGTAAAGAAGCCCATTAAAAAATCAATTGCCAAATTATCCAAAAGGCCAAAACCAAAAGAAGGAAAAATGTCAAAGCCCAAAAGAAGAAAAGAAAAATATATCAAAGCCAAAAGCCCAAGCCCAAAAGCCAAGGAGAAGAGGAAGCTGCGGGCTGAAAAAGGAGAAGGCTGGGTATTGATGCCGGCATCGATACCCGTATCGATGCCGGCATCGATACGGACGTACAGTTTGTTACGAATCTAAGACTAAAATTTATTGTTTTTGGATAAGATTTTAATCCAATGGCTCTCATTCACTGATGTTTACTATAAATAGGGGTAGAGAGTGAGGGGTTAAGGGTGTAAAAAATTTTATAACTCCATTTGGAGAGAAGGGCTACTCCAAAGGTGGAGATTGTTGCTTGGGGCTCAAGATTAATCCAATGGCTCTCATTCACTGATGTTTACTATAAATAGGGGTAGAGAGTGAGGGGTTAAGGGTGTAAAAAATTTTATAACTCCATTTGGAGAGAAGGGCTACTCGTAATTGAGAAGGCCTTCTAAAAATTATAACTTTTGTTGCAATTAATAATAATAATTTTTCTCCACTTTAAATTTGTTTTTTCCTCCTCTTTGTTGAATGATGAGGATGGAGATGAAGAGCAATTTGAAGGTTTGCATTTCTTTTATTTTCCTCTTTTATTTTTTTTTAGTAATTTCTTTATTATTGCTTATTAGTTAGATTTACATTCATGCTTGTAGTGTAGATTTATTTTCTTATCTTTTTATTTCTTTTTGCACTTTAATTTGTAGTGGAGATTTATTTTCTTACATTTAATTTTTGTAATTTATTTTGTAAATTAGATTTTAATTCTTCGTAGTCAGATTTAATTCTTGTTCATAGTTTAGATTTTTCTTTTCTTTTTATTTTTATAATTAGTTCTTTTTCTTCTTGCTTTTATTTCTTAAGATGTGAAATTAATTCTTGTGGGGATCTTAGAATTATATGAAACTAGTCTAATTTCTTTTATATTATATAGATTATTCTCTTACACTTAAAATGTTCATGTTTAGGATAATCAACTAGAGAACTAATCGGTAGAAGAAGAATTTGATAATCTATACTTATCTTAAATGGTTTGATAGGTTATGCTTATGAATTCTAGGATTATTATCATGTTGTTGTTCTTATCATGAATAGTAATTTTAACTTAGATGATAATTTGATAGGTTACACTTTCCTTAAATGGTTTGATAATCTATGCTTAATAAATCTAAGTTGAAATATGATAAAAAGAGAATAGTTTATATTTTGTAATTGAAATTGGTTAGTGGATTATATTCTAGATTTCTTACTTCTTTTGAATCCTCCATCTTGACTTTCTTAAATTTTCTTTTCATTCTTGGTTTTATTTCTTGATTTTATTCATTCATCTTTTTTGCCTTGTGATTTCATTTATTCTTTAATTCTTTCTTCTCTCCTCTAAAATTCAATTTATTATCTTTTGCATATATTCACAACAATCACTCATCACAATCACACTTATTCTTTAATCCTATTTTGTCACATACAAAACATAAGAACCAATTCTAATAATTTCTTAAAATCACCTTCCTCGTGGGATCGATATTTTTATACTATAACTTGATTAATTGTGCACTTGCAATTTTGATACATAATTATGCCGCATCAAGTTTTTGGCGCCGTTGCCGGGGAAGATGCTAAAATAGGATTTTATTATTTTGGTTCTTTAACTTGTGTGTTTTCTTATGAAGGAACCGCTTGGAGATAGGATTTTATTATTTTGGTTCTTTAACTTGTGTGTTTTCTTATGAAGGAACCGCTTGGAGCTTGAAAGTCTTGGATTGAAGATCAAGAACTTAGAGAATTGCTTTCGGGTAAGTCCTCTTTCTAGTTTTTAATTCCACCCTTTTAGTTAGCTTCACAATTAGCGACAATTAGAATTTAAAAAAAATATTTTTGTTGACCATAATAAAATTCACCTTTTACTTGGACATTAACTAACAAGATAATAAATTCAAATAAGAGCTCTCTTCTCACATTTAATTGTTGTTGATCATAATTAAAAAAATATAAAGATTTTCTTTTTATCATCCTTTTTAGTCGCTTTTAATTTCTAGGGTTACATTTCATATAGTGTAGGAATTCACCAAAGTGATTGTAGCACTTGATTTGGCACACACTTAAAACATTCTTAAGGACAAAACCCATAATCAAGATAAGGTAAGGGATTTCATCACCTTTTTCTTAGCCCACAAATCACTAATTCCTCACTTCACAAACCCAAGCCTTCTAAAACTCATTAGACGTTAGCCCCTAAGGATTCGAGCTCAATAAGGAACAAGAAATCCTTAAGTGAAACGGTTTAAGTTTTCTCAGATTAGTTGGTGTCTAAAACAAGGTTTAGAGGTTACGTAAAGCGCTCCGCAAGGAAAGAGGTACTTAATTGATCTTTGATCACCCTCTAGTACTATCCTTACCTAGCTAACTACCTGGGTAAAACTTTAATCTTTTCACTGTAGGAGTTTTTGGTTAGGAGCTGGTCTAGTTGAGTTAGGCTAAACCCTAGAATTAGAGTTGATTGAAAAGTGATTGCCTTGATTTGTTTTAGTTAGGATTTTTCTTTTTCTTTATATTCTAAAAAAAACTAATTTCTTTCTTTTCTATGCAAACTTGGGTTAGGGATAATTCTCATCGTTTAATCCGTGTTGAACCAATCCAAGAAATGGTAAATCAATCTGTTCTCCAGGATATGTGCTACCCCACCAGAAATGCAATTCTATCTTGCATAAGGTTCCCCGAAGCAAATGGAGCAAATTTTGAGCTTAGACCGTATTACATAAACATGCTTCCCAAATTCCTAGGAAATGAAACAGAAGATGCATATATTTTTATTTCAGAATTTGAGAAAGTATGTATTATGATTAAAATGAGAGAATTAACCGAAGATGCGATTAAGCTTAGATTTATTCCATTTGCTCTTAAGGATAAAGCTAAAAAATGGCTGTACAGCTTACCGATAAATTCCATCTCAACTTGGGATGAATTTATAACCGTTTTTCTTAAGAAATTTTTTCCTATTCATAAAACGGTAAAGCTTAGAAACAGCATTCAAAACTTTAAAATTATCTCGGGAGAGCCATTCTGGAAATATTTTGACCGATTTAAAGATCTTTTAATCCAATGTCCTCATCATGGTCTAGAAAAATGGCGATCGTGCCAAGTCATATATGAAGGATTGGACTATTCTTCAAAAACATCTTTAGAATCGATGTGTCAGGGACATTTTATGAGAAAAAACACAGACGAAGCTTGGGAATTCTTAGGGAGTCTATCCGAGAAAACAATGCAGTGGGAAAACTGTGATGATAGGGTTTTATCAGTTCCTCAATCTAAGTCTAGTGGTCTTTCCCTGGAGTCAAACATTACTTCTGAAGCAAAGATGGCAACAATTCTGCGGTGGTTAGAAGCCTTAGAAGTTAAGGAACGAGCTCCAGCTCAAATCAATCATGTTTTTGTCCCGGGATGTCATAACTGTCAGTCTTCTACCCATGTTTCAGAGGAATGTCCTCTCCTAGGAAATAACCATGCTTTAGAATAGATGAACGCTGCATTCCAGCGTCCTAGAAATGATCTATTTTCTCTAACCTATAATCCAGGTTGGAGAAATCATCCTAACTTTGCTTGGAACCAAGGAAATTCTCATGGAAACCAAAACTTCATTCCCGCATCGAACCAATAATTCTCTAGGGGAAACACTGTCCCATTCAACGCACCAAACAATTTTTAACAAGCTAACCCAGTTTTTCCAACCCAACATCCTCATCCTCACCAGCCTACAAATCCTTCAAATTCTGATTATGACAAACGTTTGAGTGTCTTAGAAAAGTGTTTAGAAGCTATGATCAAAGCTTCTACACAAACGACCAACATGTTGACCTAGTCATCCACCACTCTAAATTCCTTCAACCAACATGTTGACCCAATCATCCACCACTCTAAATTCATTCATGCAAACCACCGGCCAAGTGCTCAACTCGAACACTCAAGCCATAGCCCTGTTAGAAACCCAACTTGGGCAACTAGCCACTGCCGAGAGTGAGAGAGAAAAATGAAAATTCCCAAGTCAACCTATTGCAAACCCTAAAGACAATGGATCCAGTTCATCTCATCTAGCTCATGTGAATGCAGTTCACACTCTAAGATCAGGGAAACAAATAGACAATCAAGTTAGAATACCACCGGATCAAATCCCTTCTCCCATCCAACACACTCCTTCCGATGAAGCAATTCCTTCTGATGACCAAAATGCTGAACTTGAGATTAAGCTTGATCTAGATAGGTATAGGCCCGTTGCCCCCTTTCCAGATAAACTCAAACCTAGGAAAAACTCCCCACAAGTTGAGAAAATCCTAGAAATATTTAAACAGGTCAAGATCAACATCCCTCTCCTAGATGCAATCGAACAAATTCCCTCTTATGCAAAGTTCTTAAAGGACTTTTGTACTAAGAAAAGAACCACCAATGTTCCCAAGAAAGTCTTCTTAGCTGCCAACCTCAGTGAATTTTTTTTTAAAACTCATGCCGTTAAAATACAAGGACCCTGGTTGTCCCACAACTCCATACGTCATAGGTAACACTCATATTGATAAGGCACTTCTAGACTTGGGAGCCAGTGTCAACCTCCTTCCTTATTCAGTCTATCAACAGCTAGGTGTAGGAGAACTTAAACCGACAAGATGCACTCTACAGTTAGCTGATAGATCTGTAAAAATTCCCAAAGGAGATGTAGAGGATGTTCTGATCAAAGTTGGAGAGTTCATTTTTCCTGTTAATTTTATTATCTTGGAAACGTAGCCCGTTTCCAATCTCAAAAGTCAAATTCCTGTCATTCTAGGAAGACCGTTCTTAGCTACCTCAAATGCTTTGATCAATTGTAGAACCGGTCAGATAAAACTATTTTTTGGGAATATGACTGTTGACCTCAATATCTTCAACCTAGGAAGGCAGCCTAGTGATCCATCTGATAAACCCATGGAAGTGAATTTCATTCAAGGAATATCCAGTGAACAACAAGAGGGAGAGTGTGAGTCTGATCCAAATACATCTGATTTAATAATTGAGGAGTTTTCTGATGACGAACTAGAGTTAGAACCGCTGGTTAATTATGTTTCTACTGTTGGCTGGCAACGAGAACCTTTAGAGATAGAACCCCGAGTCTAGCTTCGCCCATCTGTGGAGGAACCCCCTAAGTTAGAGCTCAAACTTCTGCCTGAAAATCTAGAGTATGCCTACTTAGGGGAGAACGAGTCTTTACCAGTTATCATTTCTTCTGATTTGACTACCGGTCAAAAGGAAGCTCTCTTGGATGTTTTAAGAGAGAATAGGGAAGCCATTGGATGGACCATGGCTGCTATCAAAGGGATCAGTCCAACCATTATTCAACACCGAATCCATTTGATAGATGACGCCAAACCTACTAAGGATCCTCAACGTAGGTTAAACCCAGTAAAGAAAGAAGCCGTTAGGAAAGACATTCTGAAATGTCTCGATCATGAGATCATTTATCCCATTTCTGATAGTTCATGGGTGAGTCCGGTCCAAGTTGTTCCAAAGAAATCTGGGATCACCGTGATCCAAAATGAGGCTAATGAGCTGATTCCCACTCGGATCCAAACTGGATGGCGAGTTTGCATTGATTACCGAAAACTCAACTTAGCCACTCGGAAAGATCACTTCCCTCTTCCTTTCATTGACCAAATGTTAGAGCGTTTAGCAGGACACGAGTTCTATTATTTCCTGGATGGATATTCAGGTTACAATAAAATCCCTATCGCTCCAGAAGATCAGGAGAAAACCACCTTCACTTGCCCGTATGGAACATTCGCATACCGACGCATGCCCTTTGGACTGTGTAATGCACCGACCACATTCCAACGTTGCATGATCAGTATTTTTTCCGACATGGTAGAGCGATTTCTCAAAATTTTCATGGATGACTTTTCTATTTTTGGTGACATATTTTCCCAATGCTTGCATCATCTTAAACTGGTCCTAGAACAGTGTAGGGAGAAAATTTTGACTCTCAATTGGGAGAAATGTCATTTCATGGTCAAACAAGGCATTGTCTTAGGACATGTAGTTTCTAATAGGGGAATCGAAGTGGACAAAGCTAAGATAGATCTCATTTCCAATCTCCCTCCTCCCAAAACTGTTAAAGATGTCAGATCGTTTCTTGGTCATGCTGGTTTTTACCGACGTTTTATCAAGGATTTCAGCAAAATTGCTAGACCCTTGACCAATCTCTTAGCCAATGATACATCATTTGTCTTCTCTCCCGACTGCCTCAAAGCTTTTAAATATCTAAAAAAGGAGCTAACCACAGCTCCTATCATTCATGCACCAGACTGGACCTTACCCTTCGAACTGATGTATGATGCATCTGATTCTACGATTGGAGCTGTTTTAGGACAACGGTTTGATGGAAAACCGCATGTGATCCACTACGCCAGTAGGACTCTGAATGATGCACAGCAAAATTGCTCTGTCACAAAAAAAAGAGTTTTTAGCTGTAGCCTTTGCCTTAGAAAAATTCAGGTCCTACCTCATCGGTTCCTTAACCAAAGTTTTTACAGATCATGCCGCACTAAAGTATCTTTTGACCAAAAATGATGCTAAAGCATGGCTCATTAGATGGATTCTCCTTCTTCAAGAGTTTGACATGCAAATTCTTAACAGAATGGGAACAGAGAACCCCGTAGCAGATCACCTCTCTCGACTCCCAAATGCACCAACATCAGCCGTCCCAATCAATGAACATTTTCCAGATGAACAACTCCTAGAAATCTAATCTATTCCATGGTTCGCCGACATTGTGAACTACATAGTCATGAATCAGATCCCTTCTCATTGGTCCAAACAGGATAGATCCCGTTTTCTTTCCTAAGTAAAATACTTTTACTGGGATGATCCATATCTGTTCAAATACTGTTCCGATCAGATCTTTAGGAGGTGTGTTCCCACTGAAGAAACTAGGAGTGTTCTATCCTTTAGTCATGAGCAAGCATGTGGGGGCCACTTTGGCTCGAGAAAAACAGCTAAAAAAGTTCTCCAATCTGGGCTGTATTGGTCCACTCTCTTTAAGGATTCATTCGAGTTTTGCAAAACCTGTAACCGTTGTCAGCTTTTAGGGAAGGTCACTAGAAGAAATATGATGCCCCTACAACCCATCTTATCTGTTAAACTTTTTGTTCTGTGGGGTATCGATTTCATGGGACCATTTCTAAATTCCTTTGGAAATGTGTACATTCTAGTAGCCGTTGAATACATGTCAAAATGGGTTGAGGCAGTAGCTTACAAAACTAATGACAACAAGGTCGTTGTCAAGTTTTTGAAAGAGAACATTTTTGCACGGTTTAGAGTACCCCGAGCGATCATCAGTGACAACAGTACACATTTCTGTAACCGTTCTTTTGAAGCTTTGCTGAGGAAATATTCAATCACACAAATTGTCAACTCCTTATCACCCCCAAACCAGTGGACAAGTAGAGGTCACAAACAGGCAGATCAAACAAATCTTAGAAAAAATAGTTAATCATAACAGAAAAGATTGGTCTGTAAAATTATGTGATGCTCTGTGGGCATATAGAACAGCTTTTAAGGCCAATTTAGGGATGTCTCCATACAGACTGGTATTCGGGAAAACTTGTCACCTACCAGTGGAGTTGGAGCATCGAGCAATGTGGGCAATAAAACAGCTAAATTTTGACTCAGACTCTGCAGGCAAGAACAGATTGCTCCAAATAAATGAGTTGGAAGAAATTAGAAATGATGCATACATAAACTCAAAAATTTACAAAGAAAAAACCAAGATTTTTCATGACAAATCAATTTTATGAAAAAAAAATTCTCTAGGACAGAAAGTTTTATTGTACAATTCAAAATTACATCTTTTTCCTAAAAAATTAAGATCAAGATGGACAGGTCCATTTTTTGTCAAACAAGTTTTTCCACATGGGGCTGTCGAGATAGAAAATCCTAAAAATGGTAATATTTTTAAAATAAATGATCAATGTCTAAAACCATTTTTAGAATTTTCTACGGTCGGAGAGGAAGAGGTGTTGGTTCTTCATGAACCTCATTATCTATAAAAAATTTAATAATAAATATAAAAAAAATAATAAATTAAAATAAAATGAAAAAAATAATTATAATTTTTTCTCTCTTATTTGATTTCTTCATCCTCATACAAACAGTAATTGCAGATCCTTATCATCATTGTCGACCGAACAAATGTAAGTTCTTCAAGTCTTATCTGCTTTACTTTGTGTATCAGCGAATTTGCATTGAGGACAATGCAAAATTTAGGTGTGGGGGTGGGAATTAGTTTTTTTCCCTTTATTTTACCTTTTTAGTTGTTTTTTTTTCATTTCCGAACAAATGTAAGTTCTTCAAGTCTTATCTGCTTTACTTTGTGTATCAGCGAATTTGCATTGAGGACAATGCAAAATTTAGGTGTGGGGGTGGGAATTAGTTTTTTTCCCTTTATTTTATACCTTTTTAGTTGCTTTTTTTTTCTTTTTGTTAAAAAAAAATTTATAAAAATATTGTTACTTGCCAAATTAATAGAGTTAAGTAATAATTGATC
>NC_033800.1:61190499-61194871 GCF_001876935.1 Asparagus officinalis | reverse complement strand
TATATATATACTTTGTGATAACTGTATTTTTCTTATACAATGAGCCCTCTCCCTTGGGGTTGGTTGTGATGTTGCTCGCTAGCGCTTTCACGCTCGTTGTCCCTCCCCCTTTCAGGTCACGAGCCAGGAGCCCGGAGAGTCGCAGGGTGATGACGACACACTTTAGTGTTCGACTGTCTATTCTAGCTATGTTTTATTATGGAGCTCCACTATAGACTTTGTTTAGACGGTTGAGGACTTTATTCCTAGATGTTGTAAAGGCTGTGTGCCTTATTTCCTTTACTCAGACTTGTTGTATTTGGGATGTATTAAGAACTCCAGTTTGTTCATTTCAGACATTGACTTTATATTCCTGTATGTTGGATGATGAAATACTATGTGATCACTATTATTCCATCAGTTGTGTCTTGCAATATCTTGTACTTGCTTTTGTACCTACACCTGTTATTGATTCCACTAGACAGATGTTAATTGTGATGGTGAGACATGTTATTGCACGGTGTGGTGCAAGGCAGGTTTGACATTCTTGGTTTCACCTTGGACTGCAGCCTTGTGTGAACCCAGGGGCGTCACAGTTGGTATCAGAGCTCTAGTTCCAGTATCCTTAGGATCATCCTGTGTCGAGTCGTGGAGCTAGAATAGAGTTTCCTAGGATTCATGTATAGAGTCCGTAGGGATTTCCTAGTATGAGTGAGGACGACTTATGCGTATACCTCAAAATTTGAGGAAATTTTTTTTTTATGATAACTATTTTGCAAATTTAATTATTTTGTGTGAATACTATATGTTGTGAAGATTTTATTGTGATACGCTATTTATAGAAGTTTATTTTGACTCATAAACTTTTATTTTCTTATGATCAGAGAGATGGCAGGACGTGGTAGACCTCGTATCAGGAGAGCTACCCAGGCAGAGTCACAGCAGACTCCATCAGAGCAGCAGCCAGCTCAGTCCATCTCCCCCATCTCCCCCTCAAATATCCACAAAGAGGTAACATTCTGTTCTGCAGTGGCCGGCAAAGGAGAGCTGTCGAGGAGTTGGTGACTACTCATATAGCACCACGGACACCACCACCACCGGTAGCTCAGCAGCAGGGGATAACTGACGTTCCTGTCAGAGAGAGACCCCCAGAGGTCACGCCTGCAGCCATTCCTCTAGCAGTCCCAGACAGAGCCACCGAGCAGGAGGCTTGGCTCCGTATGGTTGAGAGGTACCAGAAGATGAGAGCACCCGAGTTTCAGGGATCACCAGACCCTCTGGCAGCCCATAAGTGGAAGGAGGATGTGAGCAACATTCTCGACATACTCAGTGTGGACTCAGTTCAGAAGCAGAGGTTGGCATCCTACAGTCTGAAGGGTGATGCTGGGAGATGGTACCGACTTCAGTTCCCTCCAGAGCAGAGGATGACCCTCACATGGGAGGACTTCATATATTTCTTTGATGGGCAGTACATTTCCTCTGCAGCACGGACAGGGAAGGAGCTCGAGTTATCCCGTTTGACTCAGGGGGACATGACAGTTGCAGATTTTGAGAGCAGGTTTATGGAGTTGCTACATTTCACGGGTATGTGGCAGACAGGAGAGCGTCAGGCTCAGATGTTCTTGGCTGGGCTTCGCCCTAACCTCCGACGGTACCTCGTGTCGAGGAGATTTTATTCAGTCAGGGAGGTAGCTGAGGCTGCCACTTCTCAGGAGACTGAGACTTCTATGTTCCAGAATGACAAGGAAGGGAAGGCCAAGACCAAACAGAGTGGGGACAAGGGAAAGAACAAGAGATCTTTTTCTGGACCTCAGCAGTAGCATCAGGGTCCTTATAAAAAGGGACCCCAACAGGATCAGAGGGCGCATCAGCAGCGCAGGTTCCAAGGGTCTTGCTTTAACTGTCGCAAGGTCGGACATAAGGCATCAGAATGCCGTAGCGCACCAGCAGGAGCCCAGCAGGGTAAGGGTCCGAACCAGCAGCAGCAGCGACAGCAGAGCAGTCTTCAGCCACAGGCAGGGTTTATGCGGTAGTTCCCCGTGATCATGGAGCCAGTGGAGCCGTAGTGGAGGGTACATTCTTTGTGAACTCCTTTCCTGCCCGTATTCTTTTCGATTCGGGAGCCTCGCATTCTTTCATATCGCATGCATTTATGGCTAGACTCCAGCTCGTAGCTCAGCCACTAGACACCCCTCTATCTGTTTCCACCTCTTTAGGTGAGGTATCGCTTCTGGAGAGCGTTTGTAGGAGGTGCACCGTCAGTCTAGACGAGTCGGAGTTCATAGTGGATTTGATAGTGTTGCATATGTCCGAGTTCGATGTTATTCTTGGTATGGATTGGTTGTCTTCCTACCATATTAGTATTGACTGCTTTGCGAAGACAGTCAAGTTGCGAGCGTCCGATTGACTGTTTTGCGAAGACAGTCAGGTGGCGAGCGTCCGATGGGTCCGAGATGTTTGTAGCCACTTCTCAGGGCAACCGATTTGCGGAGTCATTTCTGGCATACATCGAGGAGGTGATGTGACGGGATCAGGGTGTCGATTTATTGGAGACTAGAGTTGTCTCAGAGTATCAGGATGTCTTTCAGGACATACCTGGATTACCTCCGGTGAGAGAGGTAGAGTTCTGTATTGAGTTGCAGCCAGGCCCAGCCCCGATATCCCGCACACCCTATCGTATAGTACCAGCTGAGATGAGGGAACTTCAGACCCAGTTGGACGAGTTGTTAGCTCAGGGTTTTATTCGCCGGAGTCATTCTCCGTGGGGCGCGCCGGTCCTCTTTGTGAAGAAGAAGGACGGTAGTATGAGATTGTGCATAGATTATAGAGAGTTGAACAAGGTCCCTATCCGGAATAGGTACCCATTACCTAGGATTGATGACTTGTTCGACCAGTTGCAGGGAGCACAGCATTTCTCGAAGATTGATCTTCGTTCTGGCTATCATCAGTTGCGGGTTCGGGAGATGGATATTCCCAAGACCGCTTTCCTTACTCGATACGGATCTTTCGAGTTCTTGGTCATGCCTTTTGGATTGACCAATGCACCCGCGGTATTCATGGACTTGATGAACCGGGTATTCCGTCCCTTCTTAGATCAGTTTGTGATCGTCTTCATCGATGATATTCTCATTTACTCGAGATTGGAGGCAGATCATGAGGAGCATCTACGGATAGCAATGAGGACACTTCAGGAGCATCAGCTGTATGCTAAGTTCAGCAAATGTGAGTTTTGGCTTTCAGAAGTCAGATTTCTTGGCCATGTTATCAGTCGAGAGGGTATAGCAGTGGACCCGGCTAAGGTCACGGCAGTTCTTGATTGGGAGCCACCGAAGACGGTGACAGAGATTCGCAGCTTTTTGGGCTTAGCTGGATATTATAGGAAGTTCATTCAGGACTTCTCAAAATAGCTACACCACTTACACACCTTACGAAAAAGGGTGTACAGTTTATTTGGAGCACAGGGTGCCAGGAGGCCTTTGATATATTAAAGGCTAAGTTGACCACAGCACCAGTTTTGACTATTCCAAGCAGCGAGTGCCAGAAGGCCTTTGATATTTTGAAGACCAAGTTGAGTACGGCGCCGGTTTTGACCATTCCGAGCAGTGACAGGACATTCGTCGTATATACAGATGCATCGTTGGCAGGCCTAGGAGGCGTATTGATGCAGACTCAGAGGGTAGTAGCTTATATCTCACGGCAGTTGAGGGTGCATGAGCAGAACTACCCCACTCATGACTTGGAGTTAGCAGCAGTGGTGTTTGCACTGAAGTCATGGAGGCACTACTTGTATGGAGTACAGTTTGAGTTATTCACAGACCACCAGAGTCTGAAGTACCTCTTTTCCCAGAAGGAACTCAACCAAAGACAGAGGAGATGGATTGAGTTTATTAAGGACTACGAGTTCGCGATCCAGTATCCATTAAGCAGGAAGCGTCGACATCAGATTTCAGCTTTGAGATGTTCATTGCATCGGGATTTTATCACTCTTAGCCAGTTTGATTTTAGACCCGAGATTAGAGGAGCCAGTGCATTCTTGGGAGCTATGTCAGTGCAGCCATCTTGGAGTGACAGGGTTGTCAGAAGAGTTGTCAGAGCTCAGTTGGGAGACTCTTGGATTCAAATCCGAAAGGAGGAGATTTCCAAAGAGCCTAAGACTGATTGGACTATCGGAGCTGATGGAGGGCTACGGGTGAAAGGTAGATTGGTTATGCCAGCCAGCGCAGAGCTGAAGAGAGAGTTATTTGATGAGGCACACCGTACTCGATACACAGTGCATCCAGGCACCACCAAGATGTACAAGGATTTGAAGAGACATTTCTGGTGGAGCGGTATGCGTAGAGAGGTTGCAGACTATGTGGCTAGATGTTTTACCTGTCAGCAGGTGAAGGCAGAG
>NC_033800.1:61160063-61174426 GCF_001876935.1 Asparagus officinalis | reverse complement strand
TTACTGTTTAAGAACTTTTAAAATCATGTTGATTAAGGTTTGGGATTTTTGATAATGAGGTTTTAACCATTTAAACTGGTTGTGTATTGCCATAGTTCACTATTAAAAGGTAATAGTATAACGGGTATAGAAAACCCCAAGTTTTTATATGAGTTCGGTAGCTGACAGAACCCAGAATGGGGTTCTGTCCGCCCAGCGGTCGACCGCAGAGGACTCAGCGGTCGACCGTCGCGTTTTTCTGCCAGCAGAATTGTTTCTGCCCTTTGGGCGGTCGACCGGCATGACCACAGCGGTCGACCGCCGCTCAGCTTTTGAGCCCAGTACTTCTCGGGTCTGCGAGCGGTCGACCGGAGTGGGCTCTGCGGCCGACCGCCGCACAGATTATGGTGCCCTGTTTGTTTTTGTCGAACTTTCCACTCGTTCGAGTGTTTGCCTCGACTTTCTAACTTTGGTTCTCAGTTTACTAAATGTCTATGCATGATAGATGGCTTGAAATGCCAGTTTAGAATCACACACCGAGTTGAGTGTGAAATTTGTATAAGTATATCTTCACATACATCTCATCGACGATTACTTTTTGGCCCATGTGGTGAGAAAACTAGGTTAAACTCAGTCCTCGTGTTGGACAAGCACTACCCCGTGTTGGACAAGCCCTACCCCTTAGTCCTCGTGTTGGACATACCCCTTAGTCCTCGTGTTGGACATACCTCTTAATCCTCGTGCTGGATATGCTTTACCACCCGGTCCAGGCGTTGGACAACGGTCACATCCGGTCCATGCGCTGGACAACGGTTATTTTCAGTCCATGAGTTGGACGTTTACTTCATGCAGTCTATGGGTTGGACATTTAATTTATATAGTCTATGTTCTGGACACTTAATCGTTTTCTGACACGTCACTCATGTGAGTATGATATGACACTTATGTAGAATACGACATGGTATTCATGTAGGACAGTACATGATACTGATCCCCTTTTACTTATTTTCTGTTCACGTATTAGACTCCGGGTTTAGTACTTATGGATTTTCAATTTGGGATATAAGGTATATACATGAGGGTTTCCTTGTTTGGATTATTTCGCTCGACGTACCTATGCCCGTGTTGAAACTTCATAAGTACTAAGACCCAGGTTTAGTATTTAGGGATTTACAATTTGAGATACAAGGTATATACATGAGGGTTTCCTTGTTTGGATTATTTCGCTCGACGTACCTATGCCCGTGTTGAAACTTCATAAGTACTAAGACCCATTGTTTATTTTTAGGATAATCGTTTATATATGTATATTTTGTGTTAACTGTATTTTCTTATACAACGAGCCCTCTCCCTTGGGGTTGGTTGTGATGTTGCTCGCTAGCGCTTTGACGCTCGTTGTCCCTCCCCCTTTCAGGTAACGAGCCAGGAGCCCGGAGAGTCGCAGGTTGAAGGCGACACGCTTTAGTGTTCAGCTGACTATTTTTAGATATGTTTTATTTTGGAGCTCCACTGTAGACTTTGTTTAGATGTTTGAGGACTTTATTTTAGATGTTGTAAAGGCTGTGTACCTTATTTCCTTTACTCAGACTTGTTGTATTTGAGATGTATTAAGAACTCCAGTTTGTTCATTTCAGACATTGACTTTATATTCCTGTATTGGATGATGAAATATTATTTGATCACTATTATTCCATCAGTTGTGTCTTGCAATATCTTTTACTTGCTTTTGTACCTACACCTGTTATTGATAGATGTTACTTGTGATGGTGAAACATGTTATTGCACGGTTTGGTGCATGGCAGGTTTGACATTCTTGGCTTCACCTCGGACTGCAGCCTTGTGTGAACCCAGGGGCGTCACAGTTGGTATCAGAGCTCTAGTTCCAGTATCCTTAGGATCATCCTGTATCGAGTCGTGGAGCTAGGATAGAGTTTTCTAGGATTCATGTATAGAGTCCGTAAGGATTTCCTAGTATGAGTGAGGACGATATATGCGTATATCTCAAAATTTGAGAATTTTTTTTTTTTATGACAACTATTTTTGTATGAGTTTGAAGTATTTGTGCAAATACTATATGTTGTGAAAATTGTATTGTGATACGCTATTTATAGAAGTCTATTTTGACTCAAGAAGTTTATTTTGACTCATAAACTTTTATTTTCTTATGATCAGATAGATGGCAGGACGTGGTAGACCTCGTACCAGGAGAGCTACCCAGGCAGAGTCATAGCAGACTCCATCAGAGCAGCTGCCAGCTCAGTCCGAGCCTCAGCAGGCTCCTCAGTATTTGGTGGACATCATGACTCCTCTCATTGCCCGGATGACAGCCATTGAGGAGTTGGTGACTACTCATATAGCACCACGGACACCACCACCACCGGTAGCTCAGCAGCAGGGGATAACTGACGTTCCTGTCAGAGAGAGACCCCCAGAGGTCACGCCTGCAGCCATTCCTCTAGCAGTCCCAGACAGAGCCACCGAGCAGGAGGCTTGGCTCCGTATGGTTGAGAGGTACCAGAAGATGAGAGCACCCGAGTTTCAGGGATCACCAGACCCTCTGGCAGCCCATAAGTGGAAGGAGGATGTGAGCAACATTCTCGACATACTCAGTGTGGACTCAGTTCAGAAGCAAAGGTTGGCATCCTACAGTCTGAAGGGTGATGCTGGGAGATGGTACCGACTTCAGTTCCCTCCAGAGCAGAGGATGACCCTCACATGGGAGGACTTCATATATTTCTTTGATGGGCAATACATTTCCTCTGCAGCACGGATAGGGAAGGAGCTCGAGTTATCCCGTTTGACTCAGGGGGACATGACAGTTGCAGATTTTGAGAGCAGGTTTATGGAGTTGCTACATTTCACGGGTATGTGGCAGACAGGAGAGCGTCAGGCTCAGATGTTCTTGGCTGGGCTTCGCCCTAACCTCCGACGGTACCTCGTGTCGAGGAGATTTTATTCAGTCAGGGAGGTAGCTGAGGCTGCTACTTCTCAGGAGACTGAGACTTCTATGTTCCAGAAAGACAAGGAAGGAAAGGCCAAGACCGGACAGAGTGGGGACAAGGGCAAGAACAAGAGATCTTTTTCTGGACCTCAGCAGCAGCATCAGGGTCCTTATAAAAAGGGACCCCAACAGGATCAGAGGGCGCATCAGCAGCGCAGGTTCCAAGGGTCTTGCTTTAACTATCGCAAGGTCGGACATAAGGCATCAGAATGCCGTAGCGCACCAGCAGGAGCCCAGCAGGGTAAGGGTCCGAACCAGCAGCAGCAGCGACAGCAGAGCAGTCTTCAGCCACAGGCAGGGTTTATGCGGTAGTTCCCCGTGATCATGGAGCCAGTGGAGCCGTAGTGGAGGGTACGTTCTTTGTGAACTCCTTTCCCGCCCGTATTCTTTTCGATTCGGGAGCTTCGCATTCTTTCATCTCGCATGCATTTATGACTAGACTCGCGAACGTCCGATGGGTCCGAGATGATTGTAGCCACTTCTCAGGGCAACCGATTTGCGGAGTCATTTCTGGCATACATCGAGGAGGTGATGCGACGGGATCAGGGTGTCGATTTATTGGAGACTAGAGTTGTCTCAGAGTATCAGGATGTCTTTCAGGACATACCTGGGTTACCTCCTGTGAGAGAGGTTGAGTTCTGTATTGAGTTGCAGCCAGGCACAGCCCCGATATCCCGTACACCCTATCACATGGCACCAGCTGAGATACGGGAGCTTCAGACCCAGTTGGACGATTTGTTAGCTCAGGGTTTTATTCGCCGGAGTCATTCTCCGTGGGGCGCACCGGTCCTCTTCGTGAAGAAGAAGGACGGTAGTATGAGATTGTGCATAGATTATAGAGAGTTGAACAAGGTCACTATCCGGAATAGGTACCCATTACCTAGGATTGATGACTTGTTCGACCAGTTGCAGGGAGCACAGCATTTCTCGAAGATTGATCTTCGTTCTGGCTATCATCAGTTGCGGGTTCGAGAGATGGATATTCCCAAGACCGCTTTCCTTACTTGATACGGATCTTTCGAGTTCTTGGTCATGCCTTTTGGGTTGACCAATGCACCCGCGGAATTCATGGACTTGATGAACCGGGTTTTTCGTCCATTCTTAGACCAGTTTGTGATCGTTTTCATCGACGATATTCTTATTTACTCGAGATCGGTGGCGGATCACGAGGAGCATCTACGTATAGCATTGAGGACTCTTCAGGAGCATCAGCTGTACGCTAAGTTTAACAAGTGTGAGTTTTGGCTTTCAGAAGTCAGATTTCTTGGCCATGTTATCAGTCGAGAGGGTATAGCAGTGGACCCGGCTAAGGTCGTGGCAGTTCTTGACTGGGAGCCACCGAAGACGGTGACAGAGATTCACAGCTTTTTGGGTTTAGCTGGATATTACAGGAAGTTCATCCAGGACTTCTCGAAGATTTCGACACCGATTACACACCTTACGAAGAAGGGTGTACCGTTTATTTGGAGCATGGAGTGCCAGAAGGCTTTTGATATCTTGAAAGCCAAGCTAACCACGGCGCCGGTTTTGACCATTCCGTGCAGTGATAGGACCTTCGTCGTGTATACTGACGCGTCGTTGGCCGGCTTAGGGGGCGTATTGATGCAGACTCAGAGGGTAGTAGCTTATATCTCACGGTAGTTGAGAGTGCATGAGCAGAACTATCCCACTCATGACTTGGAGTTAGCAGCAGTGGTATTTGCACTGAAGTCATGGAGGCACTACCTTTATGGAGTGCAATTTGAGTTATTCACTGATCATCAGAGTCTGAAGTATCTCTTTTCCCAGAAGGAACTCAACCAGAGACAGAGGAGATGGATTGAGTTTATCAAGGACTACGAGTTCGCGATTCAGTATCATCCGGGGAAGGCGAACGTTGTAGCAGACGCTTTGAGTAGGAAGCGTCGACATCGGGTTGCAGCTTTGAGGTGTTCATTGTACAGAGATCTTACCACTCTTAGCCAGTTTAATTTTAGACCCGAGGTTGGAGGTACCGATGCATTTTTAGGAGCCGTGACAGTGCAGCCATCTTGGAGTGACAGAGTTATCAGAGCTCAGTTGGGAGACTCTTGGATTCAAATCCGAAAGGAGGAGATTTCCAAAGAGCCAAAGACTGATTGGACCATTGGAGCAGATGGAGGTCTACGGATGAAGGGTAGATTGGTCATGCCAGCCAGTGCAGAGCTGAAGAGGGAGCTATTGGCACACCGTACTCGATACACAGTGCATCCAGGGACCACCAAGATGTACAAGGATTTGAAGAGATATTTCTGGTGGAGCGGTATGCGTAGAGAGGTTGCAGACTATGTGGCTAGATGTTTTACCTGTCAGCAGGTGAAGGCAGAGCATCAGAGACCGGCAGGGACCCTTCAGCCTTTGCCTATTCCGGAGTGGAAGTGGGCGGATATTTCCATGGATTTTATTGTAGGGTTGCCGAAGTCGAAGAAGGGGAATGATTCTATTTGGGTGATAGTGGACCGGTTGACGAAGTCAGCGCATTTTATTCCAGTGAGGACCACTTACACAGCCAAGTCGTATGCGAGGATATTCATTCGGGAGATAGTTCGACTCCATGGAGTTCCAGATACGATCGTATCGGATCGAGGATCAGTTTTCACACTTTTGGAGGAGTTTCCAGGACTCATTTGGCAGTAGGATATCTTATAGCAGTGTATTCCACCCGCAGACGGATGGTCAGACTGAGAGGGTGAATCAGGTATTGGAGGACATGTTGAGGGCATGTGTCATTGACTTCCAAGGCAGCTGGGAGGATCATATTCCATTGGTAGAATTCGCTTATAACAACAGTTATCAGGCGACGATCGGCATGGCTCCGTATGAGGCATTGTACGGGAGGCCCTGTAGATCACCGATATGCTGGGCAGAGCCAGAGGATAGCTTGATGCTTGGGCCAGAGCTTGTGAGGCAGACTACTGAGAAGGTAGCATTGATCAGAGAGCGGATTCTAGCCGCTCAGAGCCGGCAGAAGAGCTATGCAGATAAGAGGCGAAGACCACTAGAGTTCCAGATTGAGGATTTGGTTATGCTAAAGGTATCGCCTATGAAGGGCGTGCAGCGATTCGGGAGGCGAGGGAAGCTTGCACCGAGATATATTGGACCTTTCAGCACACTGAGCTTCATTGATAAGATACCCCATAACAGCTTGGATCCTATTTGCAAGAATTTTAGAGATGAATTTATAGATGCAATTGCAACAGGATATAGGCCTGAAGTCTGATGGAGATGAAGGACATTGGACCTTAGGGATGAGAGTTAAGGATGTAGAATTAATTGCACCCAAAAGCTTTCCAGTTCTGAAAGACTCCTCAATGGCTAATGTTACCTCATCACCAATAATTGGCCAAGCTGACTTATAAAATAAGACACTGTATCCGTTGTAGAACCCCGTAAAATTTTATAAGGATATATAGATATTGAATTATTAGTGATGAATAATTCTTTTGTGAAAATTTATCATATATACATATATATATATTGAATGTGATGAATCATGTTTGGGAGCCTAACAAGAAATTCTATGTTGGAGAAAACAAGTGGATTCACCAGGATGTCAAACAGACATAGCAGGCAGTTGTCCTGCTGTGCGGTCGACCGCGACATACGCGGCGGTCGACCGCACAACAGTCGGGCACTCAGGGGACTTTTCTCCTGTTGTACGGTCGACCGCGCTGGGCGTGGCGGTCGACCGCACAGCGGGCAGAGAGTTTTTCTGTGTTGGGTCTTAACGGGTTTCGGGTCGGGTTCGGGTCGGGTTGTGGGGATAGTATATATACTATTATACCCAAGAGAGCCCCATTTTCCATCTGATATCAGAACCCTAGCCCCCTCTCTCCCCTCAAACCCTAGTTTCTCACTCCTTGGTGATTTGGAGGAGCTTTGGAGGGCTTTTCAGCGAATTGTTGGTGGATTCAGCGAGAGGGATCATCTTCCTCCAGATCTAGGGCTTCGTTTTCGTCGTAGGTGAGTAACATCCCGCCCAACTTCATCCCTTTTCCTTTTTATGCTTGGATTTGAGTTCTATTCGGTTTTTATTGAGCCCAAAATCGTATTTTTGTGTAGATAAGTAGATCTTATGGCATGGGATGCAAGAATCATATATTTCAGTCTTAAAAAGTTCACTAATGATGTTTAATTAAATGAGTTTTTGATCTAAAACACTTTTATGAGGGTTAAACTCATTTTTACTATTTAAGAACTTTTAAAATCATGTTGTTTAAGGTTTGGGATTTTTGATAATGAGGTTTTAACCATTTAAACTTGTTGTTTATTGCCATAGTTCTCTATTAAAAGGTTATAGTATAATGGGTATAGAAATCCCCAAGTTTTTGTATGAGTTCGGTAGCTGACAGAACCCAGAATGAGGTTCTGTCCGCCCAGCGGTCGACCGCATAGGACTCAGCGGTCGACCGTCGCGCGTTCCTGCCTGCAGAATTGTTTCTGCGCTTTGGGCGGTCGACCGGCATGACCTCTGCGGTCGACCGCCGCTCAGCTTCTGAGCCCAGTAGTTCTCGGGCCTGCGAGCGGTCGACCGGAGTGGGTTCTGCGGTCGACCGCCGCACAGTTTTTCCTGCCCTGTTTGTTTCTGCTGTATAGTACACTCGTTAGAGCGCTTGCCTCGATCACCTAACTTTGATCTTCAGTTGTACTAAGCATCTATGCATGATAGATGGCCTGAAATACTTGCCTAGAATCACACGACGAGTTGAGTGTGAGTTTTGCATAAGTAAACCATGCCTTGTATATCACTAATACTTGCTCAGTTGCACAGTCCTCGTGTTGGACTATAATCCATAGAAGTCCTCGTGTTGGACTATAATCCATTTCAGTCCTCGTGTTGGGCAATTATCCATTTACCTCATGTGTTGGGAAATCTCTATATCTAATTCATGTACTGGACATCATTATTAACCATGCATGCGACATTTCACATGGGTTATGACATGACACTTATGAAGAATATGACACCACATATATTGAGAGTATGATATGACACTTATGTCAAATACGACATGGTACATTAATGTGCGGACCTCCCAATAATACCAATATATATAACACACACACAAACACACCATGATGTTCGGAGACATGTTGTATTTTCTTTTTGGCTTATTATCTGTTTACATACTCTGACCGACTCTCGCCGGGTTTGGCTACTTATGGGCAGCTTCTTCAATTTGGATACCCAAGTGTATCAATACACATGAGGTATATCCTGTTTTGATTATTTCGCTCTACCGTACCATAATGCCCCGTGGTTGAAACTCCATAAAGAGGCTATTAAGACCCATTTGTTTTTGGTTAGGGTACTTCTGTTTAATACTATAAATGTATAATTCTAAGAATACTAAAAGTGAAATAGTTCAGATGAGCGATAATCCACATATATTCTACGCATTAATAAAACATAAGTACTACTATACTTACCTATATTATATTGACCATATCACATATATAATATACCCCTATATACTATCATATATCATAGTACATATACTACGCTATAATATCATACTACTACCTTTGTGATAACTGTATTTTTCTTATACAATGAGCCCTCTCCCTTGGGGTTGGTTGTGATGTTGCTCGCTAGCGCTTTGACGCTCGTTGTCCCTCCCCCTTTCAGGTCACGAGCCAGGAGCCCGGAGAGTCGCAGGTTGATGACGACACACTTTAGTGTTCGACTGTCTATTCTAGCTATGTTTTATTATGGAGCTCCACTATAGACTTTGTTTAGACGGTTGAGGACTTTATTCCTAGATGTTGTAAAGGCTGTGTGCCTTATTTCCTTTACTCAGACTTGTTGTATTTGGGATGTATTAAGAACTCCAGTTTGTTCATTTCAGACATTGACTTTATATTCCTGTATGTTGGATGATGAAATACTATGTGATCACTATTATTCCATCAGTTGTGTCTTGCAATATCTTGTACTTGCTTTTGTACCTACACCTGTTATTGATTCCACTAGACAGATGTTAATTGTGATGGTGAGACATGTTATTGCACGGTGTGGTGCAAGACAGGTTTGACATTCTTGGTTTCACCTTGGACTGCAGCCTTGTGTGAACCCAGGGGCGTCACAGTTGGTATCAGAGCTCTAGTTCTAGTATCCTTAGGATCATCCTGTGTCGAGTCGTGGAGCTAGGATAGAGTTTCCTAGGATCCATGTATAGAGTCCGTAAGGATTTCCTAGTATGAGTGAGGACGATATATGCATATATCTCAAAATTTGCAAATTTAAAGTATTTTGTGTGAATACTATATGTTGTGAAGATTGTATTGTGATACGCTATTTATAGAAGTTTATTTTGACTCATAAACTTTTATTTTCTTATGATCAGAGAGATGGCAGGACGTGGTAGACCTCGTACCAGGAGAGCTACCCAGGCAGAGTCACAGCAGACTCCATCAATTGCCAAATTATCTAAAGGCCAAAACCAAAAAAAGGAAAAATGTCAAAGCCCAAAAGAAGAAAAGAAAAATATATCAAAGCCAAAAGCCCAAGCCCAAAAGCCAAGGAGAAGAGGAAGCTGCGGGCTGAAAAAGTAGAAGGCCGGCATCGATACCCCTATCGATGCCGGCATCGATACGGACGTACAGTTTGTTACGAATCTAAGACTAAAATTTGTTATTTTTGGATAAGATTTCAATCCAATGGCTCTCATTCACTGATATTTACTATAAATAGGGGTAGAGAGTGAGGGGTTAGGGGTGTAAAAAATTTTGTAACTCCATTTAGAGAGGAGGGCTACTCTTAATTGAGAAGGCCTTCCAAAAATTATAACTTTTGTTACAATTAATAATAATAATTTTTCTCCACTTTAAATTTATTTTTTCTCCTTTTTGTTAAATTATGAGGATGGAGATGAAGAGCAATTTGAAGGTTTGCATTTCTTTTATTTTCCTCTTTTATTTTTTTTAGTAATTTCTTTATTATTGCTTATTAGTTAGATTTACATTCATGCTTGTAGTGTAGATTTATTTTCTTATCTTTTTATTTCTTTTTGCACTTTAATTTGTAGTGTAGATTTATTTTCTTACATTTAATTTTTGTAATTTATTTTGTAAATTAGATTTTAATTCTTCGTAGTCAGATTTAATTCGTGTTCATAGTTTAGATTTTTCTTTTCTTTTTATTTTTATAATTAGTTCTTTTTCTTCTTGCTTTTATTTCTTAAGATGTGAAATTAATTCTTGTGGGGATCTTAGAATTATATGAAACTAGTCTAATTTCTTTTATATTGTATGAATTATTCTCTTACACTTAAAATATTCATGTTTAGGATAATCAACTAGAAAACTAATCGGTAGAAGAAGAATTTGATAATCTATGCTTATCTTAAATGGTTTGATAGGTTACGCTTATGAATTCTAGGATTACTATATTGTTGTTATTCTTATCATGAATAGTAATTTTAACTTAGATGATAATTTGATAGGTTATACTTTTCTTAAATGGTTTGATAGTCTATGCTTAATAAATCTAAGTTGAAATATATTAAAAAGAGAATAGTTTGTATTTTATAATTGAGATTAGCTAGTGGATTAAATTCTAGATTTCTCATATCTTAATTGAATCCTCCATCTTGACTTTCTTGAACTTTCTTTTCATTCTTGATTTTATTAATTGATTTTATTCATTCTTCTTTCTTCCCTTATGATTTTATTTATTCTTTGATTCTTATTTTTTTTCTCTAAAATTTAATTTATTGTTACTTGCACATATTCAAAATAATTACTCATCATATCTCTCTCCACAATCACACTTATTCTTTAATCCTATTTTGTCACGTACAAAATATAAGAACCAATTCTAATAATTTCTTAAAATCACCTTCCTCGTGGGATCGATATTTTTATACTATAACTTGATTAATTGTGCACTTGCAATTTTGATACATAATTATGCTGCCTCAATGATTCATATACAAAACTCCTGACGAAGATGATCAGTTCAACGCCGATCCGACGATACGAGCTAATTCAGATATCAACACAACCGTCTCAGTTCAAGATTTCGATAATGGTCAGATGACAAATGCAACACCGGAAGAATTTTGGCTATTCGACAAAATACTGAATAGACCAAAAGCTGAAGAAGTCAATGAATTGAAGGCTAGATGTATCATATCCAAAGTATTCTAGCCTCCTCTATAAAAGAATGAGGCTGTAATACTTTGGAGGGAGTATCTGTAGGCATTAAAATTACCTATAGATTATTGCACACAGCTCAAGATGAAGAAAAGATGATAAATGTCATCATCTGAGTCAAAGAGGATCACCCGATATAAGGAATGCACAAAAATACAAAACGCAGGGGAAGTGTACAATTTTCAAGGTCAAGAAAGTATCTAGGAAACTACAAGATTGCTCATAGTTTTCGAGATAGGGAATGTGTCTCAAAAACTATGAGACGACTCATAGTTTCTGAGACATGGAAACTATCTCAGAAACTATGGGGGAATTTCACTCTTCCATTGGTGGTTTTCTTGGGTTTTGTGCTGTCCACGTGACTCCATAACTGCTAGGGATCATGTGTGAACGTGGGAGGACCATTATAAACGAAAAGCACGCTCATAACTGTAGAAATAATGGCACTTAAATGTGGGAAGTTAGTTACAGAACGGACTAGTTGAACTCTTTCTTCCGAGATATGGAATGTGTCTCGGAAACTATGAGACAACCCATAGTTTTCGAGACAGAGAAACTGTCTTGGAAATGGAGGATGTTAGTTGGGTTTTGTTTTGACTTTCTACCTTCAGTAACTGCTTCTATGGAGTATAAATGCTTCCCTCTCACCCATATGCACGAGGACTAAGGCAGAGAGAGGAAGTAGAGACTTGAGAAATTTGGTGAATTTTGAGCAAGAGAGAAAGAGTCTTCATCAATTTCAAGCACTTCCAAGAGCTTTCGACGTTTTCTCGAGATCTAAGTTGTGACTAGATCTTGAGAAGAGTGTTTTATCTTACCTTGTTGAGATATCCACCTTTGTCCTTATTTCTAAAACAAAACATCAACTCTAAGTCTTCTTCACGATTCAATCTGGATCTGTGATTTGGTCATATACGGGCTAACGCACCCCCGACACAGACAAAGATCTCACGCAAGCAACGGGTGATAAACGTCATTTGCGTGTGTTTCTAGAGAGTTATATTTTTCTTATTTTCATTATGTAAGAAAGTCTTATAAAAATATTAATTTTACTTAGAATCTGTTATCGATAAACGTGTAATGGATTCAGCAATGAAAACAACTTTCGATGCAAACAGTATGCGCATGTGTCCATTTTTATTCTTACACATATTTTTTTATGTATGAATCATATGTATATATACATACATACATGCATGTGTGCCGTGAGTATATGTATGTGTGCATATATACATAAACCTTACAGAAGTTCATATTTATTATCATAATCATGTCAGATATTGTAATCAAAACAACACAAATAACACAAATAGATGCAGTGTATAAAGGGAAGACTTGAGCAAGCTACAAGCTCCTAAATGCCCTTTTCTATAACCTCTGCAATTTATCAAAATCCAACAGTAAATTGTCTAGCTTCAAGCACTGAATCTTATAATGAGTTTAGATTGTGTCATTATACAATTATTATGCTCTCAGTTTACTGCATCTTATAAAACAGAATAAAATATAAATATTTTTTATTTCTAAAGCTCAAAACAAGTAGGCAGTTAGTCTGACACCTATACAAGCATCTGTTCGAATTCCTAAGTTAGTATTTATTTGAATTTTCATATTTAAACTCTCATTCAAGTTCACTTTCCATAACATTTACTTTAATCATTTATAAAACTTAAATTACTTCAACATAATATCCCTAATAGATTCTTTATTAGTTAAGTTGAGTTACGAATAAATATTAGGGGAACAAAACAATTTGGAGGACAAATAAGCAATTGTAATGATTAGGGGGGAATCTAAAGATATGTATAAAATACCCTAGGAAAAATTACAGATTTAATAATTCAAATTTCACATTGATTCCAGACTACAAGTATTCTATTTGGAGTATTTTCTTCATCTCTGCCCATCCACTTACCAGGTACGTGCTTATTGTAATGAATTATAATAACCGGCCTTGGGGGGGGGGGGTGGATGTTGGGGGAGAGAGAGAACTAAGGATAGTAGTTGTCAACTTGTTAGGTGAAGTCTAATGTTTGAAAATGTGTAGGGGGATGTACGCATTTTTCCTTTCATCATTGAGGCTCCTTATGCAAGTATATATGTGATTTTGTGGCCACCATGAAACTTCCAAATGCAATGAGAATTTTAATTTTAAACATGAAAAAAAGGTTATCCTTTACAGAAACGACAATTACAAATTCTAAAAAGCTACAAGCTAACAAGAAACCTACATGCATTCTAGTATCTCTATAGTCATAATCATGTCAGATATTGTGATTGATTAATTTATTAATGTAGAAGTACATTTAATGTTACTATATCTGTTCATATTTTTCATGAACAAATTTTCACTGTAGCCTGATTTTAATTTTTTATTATCAAAATCGACTGTGTATCCTTTTATTTACGTGAAAATCGACCGGTTTTCTCGCCACGTCAGGGCGTCGTGGCGAGAAAGCTGGTCGATTAATTTTATGTCTTCGTAAACAGTCGGGTTTGGCAACCCGAAGTTGTTTAGATCCCATCGCTCTGTTAAGGGGTTAACTTAAATGGGGGGGTTGTGGAACGAGCCGGTGTCGTAGAGACCTATGGTCGATAGATGGTCTTTGGGTTCCCAACCCTGCCATTTACAGAGCCCAGCGATAGCTGGGCTGAACGACGGACAAAATTGGTCGTGGTTTGGGAACTCGACCATTATCGAAATAGGTCTCTTACGAAGATGTGGGTTTCACCCGACCAGTTAGCAGAGCCAGGATAGCTGGGTCTGTAAGCCACGGATCAAAATGGTCGGGGATGTTGGAAACCCGACATTTCGAAGAGCTCATTTGTTGAACTTGGTCGGGGCCAACCCCCGAAAGTAGTCGGGTTTGGAACTCCACTACTTAATTCTGGGTCCCCACCTCCATAGTAGAAGCACGCGCAACCCCTTTCACGACTCCCATCTCATTGTCTCCGCCTCTCTTTCTCTCTCTCCGTTCTAGTTCTCCAAAACCAGCTTCAGACTCTCAATTTTGAGCCTGTTTCTTCGGCGGAACTTTACACAAACGTTATCTTAAACGTATATTGGTAATTTCTTTAACTCCTCTCCTCTTGTTAACTTGTAGAAATTAGATTTTTTTTCTTAACAAGATAATGGTTGCTAGGTTATCTCATAAGATGAATTTCGTGGGTAGAGTTGTATCTGTGAAACTGGCGTTTTTGTATGATG
>NC_033800.1:61126361-61159063 GCF_001876935.1 Asparagus officinalis | reverse complement strand
CTTTCGAATTTGTTGTAATCGAACAAAGTTATAATGAATTCCACAGCAGCGACTTTTGAACCAAACATGCCCGAGTCCAAAGACGAATCCGCCTGCAATCTTAAGACCGTCAGTACAACTGGGTATCCACTACCCCACGTGCTGAGATGGACCTTCCCATCCCTCTCGACCCGGAGGGAGAGAGCACAGTACCCCAAGACCGTCAAACGGCCGCTCGCAGTACGCACAGCGCGAAGGACTGGACGGGTGTCGAGTCAACCTGAGCATTCATAAATGCGACTCACCTCGGTTGTCTGAGCCAAGAGCTGGATCCGCCGGCACTCGGCAAGCTGGCTAGACCCACTCGAGTACTGTACACCTACTTCGCGCTCAAAGCACGCCGGGCGGTCACGCACAGTACGAGTGATCGGACAGACGCCTCATCACTCTGCGAACTCATAAATGCGGTTCATTAATGCTGGTCAAGTCCACCCGGATAGCAGACGGCCGTTGCCTCATATACAAGGAGGGGCCTTCCCATTTTTGGTGACAGGACATAAAGCACAATCCCTCGAATGACCATTCATGGTATCGAGGAACAGCCAGACGTCTCTGAAGGAGATATGGTCACATCCCATAATTCAAGGATGAGTCAAGCTGTCCCTCTTCCATTTAAAAGCCCCTTCCAGCGCACTGGAGGAGAGGTCGCAAACTTAGAGAAAAAAGTTAAGACCAAGCTCTCTGCATAATCTTTGCATTGCAGCATCACTGTTTAGTTCCGAGCTCCAATCGCCGGCGAACTAAGCAGACCCGAACTCCCTCGAGTTGAGCTTCTACTGCGAACTGAAGCTCTCCAGCAACCTCGATCGAACGGTCCAAGGGAAGCAGACTCGACACGAGCATCGAGCGAAGCGTCCTATAGCCACCTAAAGTCCCCACACAAAACAAAGAGGGCATTCCCTCTGCTTCTGTTGTAACCATTTGATTATTAGTTTGTAATAAGCTTTCTTATCAATACAAACGAAACTCCCTGTTTTCGGGAAATCAAATTTACATCATACAGAGGCTCCTCCATTTATAGGATGGTCCGGTCGTCGCTATCCCTGGAAACCCCCAGGAAAAGTCATGATCCCATCAAATTCTAGGGAACAAAGCTTCGGCGCGTGGGGCTCTCACCAACAAGAAGCCCCCATCACAAAAGTTGTCTGGGCCTCCTCCTGTTGAGCACTATCCTCCAAAAGCTCAATCAGTAGGACTCTAGCCATATAGCGCAACCAACAGTGGACAAGCAAGATCGGTTGAAAATCACTATGTCCATCGTTAATCTGCAAGGATCTCAGCAAAAACTCCAACCAGGTCCTTGGCTGATAAAATGACAAATATGCCAACAACTCAACGACACCCAAAGCCAAACAGCTCACTCGGGAGGAGGAGTAATCCCCAACTTCGGGCGTTCCTCAGTTTGGCAACAAAGACAGCCAATGAAGTAACAGCTCTCTCTTATCAAGAAACAGCCAAGGAAGCTCCGTCTCGGCGATATTGTCCCCAGCCAAAAGCCGTCTTCAAAATGCACATGGGCAAGAAATTCTAATCTGACGCGGCTCGATGGAATAAATGTGAATGAGTTGTACTCTATCATGTATAAATTCCAATAATCAATGGAAATGTCAAAAATGAACAGAAAGACATCAAAGACCTAGTCAGCTGGGCACTCAGCTAAGTCGATAAAAGTCCTTGGTACTTTTGGCCTTCTTGTTTTGATGATGATTTACAAACAATTTATATCTAATATTGTTTGTCTAGTGTTTGTGTTTTATATTTATTCTAAACAAACAATATGTTGGAGGATAGATGGATTATGCCATAATGATCATATCAAATGGAGGTTGGCGGAATAGTGGAGCGAAGCCTTGTTATCAAGTTAAAGATCCAATTACAAGCTGTTAGACCCTAGAGGAGGGGGGGTGATTAGGGTCTTATGCTAATCTAATCCGATTAAATGCCAATTAAAATTAACAAATTATTCTTACAAGAGAGATATTCAATATGTTACAAGCAAGAATAAGCAATATGAACTAAGGTAAATATCCTATATGATAGAGATATATGCAAGGATATATAAACAATAAGATATATCCTAACAAAGAGATATAGACAATGTATGTGCAAGGATATAAAACTAACACAAGGGTAAATACTCTAAACTAGATGGAGGGCAATATAATCAACAAGCAATATACAAAGGCGATATAAGATATGAACATAAAAGTAAGTGCGCCAATGCAATCACAAACAAACAATATGATTACGGAGTTCGGTCCCCACGACCTACGTCTCCGCTCCTCACCTCGAGGAGATCTCCACTATCACAACCGGGTTTTCTACGTTCACCCGAACAACGTTTACACCTCACAATACAATCACTATGCAATCACACCTCACACACTAAGTGTTGGTCCTAGCCCGTGTCCTCCTCCTCAAGTGCTCGGTTACAACCTCTCCCTAGGCACGTCAACCGACGCCACTCCTCTTGGATTCGACCCCGTCTCTCACCACACACTTCTCTCGGTGTACAAGTGTATTACAAGTGAATCCTCACAATTACAAACTTATAAAATGCTAGAATTGAGTTTAAGGAAACTTCTCTATAGATGACAAGAGAGAGGGAGAAGAATGAATGCTCAAACACCAAGGATGATCTCCACTTGCTCTTGTGAAATTTGCTCCACAAATCAAACTTTTGTAAATGCTTAAAAGCTTTTTAAACAAACACCAAACCCTTAAACAAAACTCTTTAAACTTGTTTTTTAAAACTCTCTTTAAAACATTCTCATTTTTATATTAAAACTGAGGTATAAGGGGGTATTTATAGCCTCCCAATACATCAAACAAAAGCCCAAACCAAAAGACCAAAAACCCCTCCAACGGATACAAAAAACTAGCCGTTATGGGCATTCTGGGCACTGGTCGGTCGACCGACCATTTTTTCGGTCGACCGCTCGCACTGTACAAACCTGAAAAAGCTCTAGAGACATTTCCGGTCGACCGGAGTACTGTAGTAGTGCACAGCTATTTTGTAAAATTAATTTAAAATAGTAAATGAACTCCAAAAATTATAAAATTTTGTGGGAATGTTCTAGACATGTATAATGACATGTCAGAGAAAGAATTTCTGAAAAATCATTTCCCAGTTGAGAGAAATAAATGTTTGAACACAAAAATACAGTTTCTGAAAATCTGCTGTGATACACGATTTTGTAAAATCAATTAGGCATAGTAAATCAACTCCAAAAATAGTAAAAACTGGAGGAAAGTTTATAAACATGTAGATAAACATGTCAGAGAAAGAATATTTCAAATATCACTTCCCATTTGTAAAAACTCATCAGTTTTGTAAAACATGCACGAACATGTGCACGAACGAAAACGTGAATTTGTAAATTCCTTTAAACATAACAAATCAATTTCAAACTTGATAAAACTTTGAGAAATGTTTGCAAATAATATTTTGAGCATGTTACAAAAAGAATTTTCCAATTTACATTTCCCAATTGTGAAATCTCATTATTTTGCAAAAGTGTTCAAAACATGAAAAAAGTGATATACATGAAGTTTGATGTTTTGACATAAACAATGTTTTGAAACTTTGCACAATGATTATATAGACTTGATAAAATATGTATATGATGATTGTTAAGTCTATAAACTGAGAATACAATATTTGAGCTTAGAAACCAAATACGTGTGTGTATATGATATTGAGCTTAGAGTATCTAACACACATAATATAAAACCTAAACTAAATATACCAAAGCTTGATCTTGATCTTCAATAGGCTTGACTTGATATATTTGCGGATGAAGCTTGAACTCGATCTTTAACTTGAATTGCATAAGCTTCACCGACATTCCGCCAACCTCCTTTGGATATGATCGTTGAAGCTCTATTCCATCCATCCTCCAACATATTGTTTGCCTAGAATAAATATAAAACACAAACTTTACATCTTTCATATTTATTGTTTTGGTTTTTCATGTTTAAATATGAGACAATTGAATATAATTGGAAAATACATTTTTGTTTCATGTTTATATGCTTACATATGATTTCATCAATATCAATTTTATTTTGAAATCATGTTTGTTGTTTTGAAAGTTTGCAAAACAAGTATTTTTGTGAAAATATTGTTTTCTTGGTTTATAGACTTAACAATAATCATATACATCTTCTATTAAGTCTATGTATTCATTTTGTAATGTTTCAAAACATGATTAAGCTAAAATGTCAAAACTCATGTGTTTATATTTTCATATTTTGGACTATTTTTGCAAAATGATGATATTTTACATTTGGGAGGTCCTTTTAGAAAACCAGTTTTTGTAGCATGTGTATTATCATGCCTACAATTATTTCCCAAAGTTTTACATTTTTCTAGATTTATTTGATATTTTTAAACCTAGTTTAAAGTTGAGTTTTTCTGTGCACTTCAGGTCTGTGCATGTCTAGTCGACTCATTAGTCGACTCATGAGTCGACTCACGAAGTGCAGCGCAGTTGTGATTTTTCTTCTGCTGAGTCGACTCATATTAGGCGACTCATTAGTCGACTCATAAGTCGACTCATGAGTCGACTCATCAGAGAGCCGTTGCACAGTAACGACTAGTTTTCTGATATGTTTGTTTATGGGTTTTTGGTCTTTTCCTTGGGGTTTTTGCTGAAGTTTTGAGTGGGTATAAATACCCCATTGCCTTCAGCTCTTCATCCATCCAAGAGAATGTTTTAAACAAGTTTAACAAGGGTTTAAAGTTTGTTTTAGTTTGTTTAAAAGAGTGTGTAAGAGTTTTGTTTGTGAAGAGAATTTCACAAGAGCAAGTGGAGATCATCCTTGGTGTTTGAGCATTCACTCTTCTCCCTCTCTCTTGTTACCTATAGAGAAGTTTCCCTAAACTCAATCTATCTTTACATTTATATTGTTTAATTATCATTTTATTAAGCTAGTGTTTATATTGAGTTTAGTTGATTTTGTTTACTCTTTGTTTACACACACAACCATTGAGCTTATTGTATTTGCATACATTGTATAATTGGGTTGTGGGATTGTGTGACTTAGAGTGTGAGCTTACATTATGTTCTCATCCATTGTAGAGAACAAATTTATTTGTTGTGTGCTTAATTGAGTAGTTCACTTTGTAATACACTTGCACACCGAGAGGAGTGTGTGGTGAGGACGGAGTCGATACCGAGAGGAGTGGCGTCGGTGGCCTAGTGAGAGGTGATAATTTCGAGCACTTGAGGGAGTCGATACGTGAGGACCAACACTTGAGGTTGTAGCTTGTGTATGTACTTTGTGAGGATTTGTGAGAGTTATCGGTTGACTTGATAACCGAGTGTGTAGAGTTTTCGGTTAGCTAGAAAACCGAGCGTGTAGAGAAGTTTTGGCTTCCAAACCGGGTTGTGTAGTGGATTCTCCCCGGAAGTGGTGAGCGGAGACATAGGACGGAAGGTCCGAACTCCGTGATCATTTCCTTGTATTTGGGCTTGGCATTGGCACATTTATTCTTGCATATTGTTATATCGCCATTGTTGCATGATCATTTTGTTTACCCTTGTTTATATTGTATATCCTTGCACATATCTTGTAGCATATCATACTTGCTAGGATATATTTGTTAATTAGTTTTTATTGGTATTTAAATCGGATTNACCTCCTCAGGATAAAACCAAGCCATAATCCTTTTTGCCGATTCTCACAGTCGACTCTCGGCCCTAGGAGAAAATGCAAGTCCTTGGCTCCTAATCTAGGTAAGCCCAAGGCACAAAGACTCATTAGTCGGCATAAAGTCATTGGCTCCTAATCTGGGTAAGCCCAAGGCGCAACGACCCCTTAGTTGGCATAAAGTCTTTGGCTCCTAATCTTGGTAAGCCCAAGGCACAACGACTCCTTAGTCGGCATAAAGTCATTGGCTCTTCCTAAAGAATAAATCCAAGGCACAACGATTTCTTAGTCGGAACAAAGCTCTTGGCTCTTCCTAAAGAATAAGTCCAAAGCACAATGACTTCTCAGTCGGAACAAAGCCCTTGGCTCTTCCTAAAGAATAAGTCTAAGGCACAATGACTTCTCAGTCGGAACAAAGCCATTGGCTCTTTCTAAAGAATAAGTCCAAGGCACAACGACTTCTCAGTCGGAACAAAACCATTGGCTCTTCCTAAAGAATAAGTCCAAGGCACAACAACTTCTTAGTCGGAATAAAGTCCTTAGTACCAAATCTGGGTAAAACCAAGGCAAGACGACTTCTCAGTCGGCATCATGACCTAGTCACCTAGGCACAACGACTTCTCAGTCAGAATAAAGTCATTGGTACCGAATCTGGGTAAAACCAAGACAAAGCGACTTCTTAGTCGGCATCAAGACCTAGTCACCTAGGCATCACGAATTCTCAATTGGCATCAAGACCTAGTCACCTAGGCACAACGACTTCTCAGTCGGAATAAAACCCTTAGTACCGAATCTAGGTAAAACCAAGGCAAAACGACTTCTTAGTCGGCACCAAGACCTAGTCAGCTAGGCGTAACGACTTCTCAGTCGGAATAAAGCCCTTGGTACCGAATCTGGGTAAAACCAAGGTAAAACGACTTCTCAGTCAGCACTAAGACCTAGTCACCTATGCACAACGACTTCTCAGTCGGAACAAAGCCCTTGGCTCTTCCTAAAGAATAAGTCCAAGGTAAAATGACTTCTCAGTCGGAACAAAGCCTTTGACTCTTCCTAAAGAATAAGTCCAAGGCAAAACGACTTCTCAGTCGGAACAAAGCCCTTGACTCTTCCTAAAGAATAAGTCTAAGGCACAAAACGACTTCTCAGTCGGAACAAAGCACTTGGCTCCCTATCAGGAGTAACCTAAAGTACAAAGGCTCCACAATTCAGCAATCAAGTCTACGGTCCCCCACCTAGATAAACCGAAGACAACCCCAGAGTCGACTCTTTGAGTTATCTCCCGACCAAACAGGAAAAACAAAAATGTCCCCACTTATCCCGCATAGGGTATCAAAGCTACAAGGATCAACGCTCTTCTCAAAAAGAAAAATGGAGCCACAACATAAATTAGTTATTCTATCAAGCATTTTCAGTTCTCAAAAACAGGAGACAGAAGAAATCGCTTCTCATTCAGAAAAGGAGTTTTTGTACATTCTTTACCAAAAGGCCTAACAAGGCTTACAAAAAAAATTCTAAGGCTCAGCGCCACTGTCCCCGGAGTCCTTCCTCATTTTCTTCAACGGCCTCCTAGAAGAACTCGGTCCCTCCGAGTCAGCCCTTCTTTTACAGACCTCCATTGATAGAGGAAGGACCGTCGCTTCGGGATCAGAGGAGGACCAACCCATCTCAGGAGACTCCTCTCTGTCCAGAGTTTTGATCTCCTGAAGACTAAGGCGACACCGGAACTTCTCAAGATCTCCAGCCGCGGGATCAATAAGGGCCCTTGGCTCCAACACATTATCCTGCACCTCGGGCCAACCCAGACAAGATAGTATGTTGTCGGCACCGAACATCCAGATGAAGAACCTCTTCCATTCTTCGTCTAGCTCGGGGATATCGAAGTCCAAGCGAAAATCACCCCGACAGCGAAAAAAATAGTGTGGGTAGCCCTCAGCAGACCCCACACTAAACACGTGCCCAAGCAAACTAATGTCGGGCACCATGTCTGCCTTGGAGCAGACATCTATAAACACCATCAAGATATAGATGGCATGGGGATGAAACTGGCAGGGGAAAACCCCCAAAGCCGTAAAGACTTCCCTTACAAAGGGATGCAATGGCAGGCACAACCCACACTGCAGATGCGCCCAATAAAGAGGCACCCGGTCCTCATCGTGCATATGCATCGGAGTCGAGCTGTCCGGCACCCCTATGGTCATCGTCGCACGTGAAATGCCATACTAATCATGCAACCAGTTGGCCTTGTCCAGAGTCCTCCTCGACCTAGATAGAGACAAGACTCTGAGTTTCTTCTCGCGGTCATTCTGTGGAAGAGCCATGATAAAATCTCTTGAGGAGTCAAGGGATCGAGTGTTCTCTTAAAACAACACCAGAGACTATTTATAAGCTTCTAAAGAAGCATGTAGAGCCTAAAAGGCACAGCCTTAGAGCAACCAAGGAAGATTCACTTTGAGAATCGGAACGGATTGCTTGAAACATCAACCATCGCTCGTAATTCACGCTAATAAATCGGCAAGAGAGGCGTCATTTACTCTGCCCACAACGCCTCGTTTTCCCTAAAAATTTGGTTCCCAAAACCGACAGCCTCAGTCTATAAAAGATTGGCGTTTAAGTGCATTCCACGCCACGTTTCTAAGCCACGATCAACTAGCTAGAAAATCTCGAACACACTGAGCAAAC
Organism: Asparagus officinalis; assembly: GCF_001876935.1. Classification (NCBI taxonomy): domain Eukaryota; kingdom Viridiplantae; phylum Streptophyta; class Magnoliopsida; order Asparagales; family Asparagaceae; genus Asparagus; species Asparagus officinalis. The sequence continues at coordinate 61,150,690 of NC_033800.1, read as the reverse complement.
TCATTTCTATTTCACTCGGACCCGACCAAAATCAACTCCGACTGAAAGGGGCCAACTGTTATGGTCAGTCACCATACTAAGATAGAAATATCGGGAGAATGTCTGCATAAGCCCAAGAGAGCTATGGTCCAAATCAACTTAGAGGCTCAAAAGCCCAGTCAAGGCCAAGTCCCTCGACCAGACGAGCAGACAAGCCATATTTCGATCAACAAGTCATCATGACCAACTCGAAGTGCGGGATCAGTCGCCCCCTCGCAATTAAGAAGACTCCTCAAGCAGACGACTCGACTATACACCCGACCCGAAGCCCACTCGACTATCGGGTCGCCAAATCATAATGATGGCTCACAGATCAACCCGCCTCGACTAAAGGGATAAGAGCCGACCAAGTTCACTTCAAATGTCAATCGACACAACAGTACTGATTAGTTCCATCAAGATCTCTATTCTGACAACCCTCATGCCCCAGCCACTTATTCGGCTTACAAGTCATTTCCCAGAAGATTGCCATGATGCTTTCCTGTACACGAATGACTTCTCTTCCAATCGCCATCCGCCACCTGGAGAGAGAAGGACGGCCACGCCGCCGACCTATCCTACGTCCTGCCACTTCTGACAAACCCAGGGTACTGAGAAGACAATTCTCTCCCGTATTCGAATGACTTCTCTTCCTATCGCCAGCCGACATCTGGAAGGAGAATGATGACTCAGCAATCTATCTGCTCACTCTGCAACCGCCCTCCTGTGCAAGAGAAAAATCCAAAAATCTCAGAGGCTATGGACTATATAAAGAAGGTAGGAAGGGTAAGGGCGGGGAGGCTGCTCTTTGCTTCTTCTTACACCTTAGCTTTACTCCCCTTTGGGATCTTCTTTTTACATAAAGAGCGTTTAATAACTTAGAGAGGACCCCCTGCAAGGACTTCAATGGCCCAGGGACCTCTCAAAAAACCTTCCTCAAGTTCACCAACTGACTTGACCGTCGGAGGTACCACAGGGGAAACTAGCCCCGTATTCCTGCGATTCTTGCATGTGCAGGCTATCAGTTCACCCCGCGCGCTCAGAATCAGGCATAGAGTCGGAAGAGTAGTCGGCCCCAACATTCATCCTCTCCTTCTTCCCTCTCGTCGCCAGGATCGAAACTGCATCCGACTGCGGGAACCCCCAATCGACTGTTTGTTCACGAGCATCAACAGGCTGGAACCGACCAAACCCATAACCTACCTAGGGCGGGGCGGGGCGGGCCAGGCCCATAGCCCACGGGTCGTGGGTCGGCCTGTAGATTTTTAAATTTTTTTCTATTTTTTATTTTTAAATTCTAAACTATATTTAATCTTGTATTTGTATCAATTAAATTATATTTAAATTATTTTTCTATTTTACTCTTTATTTAAAATGATATATATACATACACACACATTGTACAAAGACAAACATCATACAGAAAAACATCGCAAACACAAAGATATATGTGGTTCGGACTTCGAAGGAAGACATACATACGTCCACAGAAAGTTAATAACTTTTCTTTAGTTTAAATTTAAATTACAAATAGAAGAGGGAAAAATGTTAACTAAAAATCAATAATTAAAATTCCGAGTCAGACAGGGACGGGTGGGTCGATGGTGGGCCAGGTTAAGGTGGGTCGAGCCTATTTCTCCAGTCCCAGGTCTAAAGATGGACCTAGCCCAGCTCGTGACCCGCGTATACGGGCCGGGGTCGGGGTCGAGCCCTGCCCATAATAGGTCAGGGCGGGTCGTGACCCATAGTGGGCTGGGCTAGGTCAACTCCTGAGCCCACGGATCGACCTGACCCGCACCCCACCCTATTTGGGGGTAGGAGATTGTGGGTGTCCTTGCGATTGATGTTGAGCTATTTACGAGTTTGGTCCTTATATTGTGACTCAGGCTTTTGCCCTCCTTGGTAGGGTTGGGTTAACCCTTCGGCTGACACAGCCCAGCTCGCCATTACTCATGATCCGGCTGGACCCATCGTGGTCCGAACTCGATCAGATCTATGATATACCTGGGTTATGGGACGGGTTGGGTCCAGCCCTAGACCCGGGGTCAGAGAAGTAGGCATTGTCCATACTGACCCGGCCCACAACCGACTCGACCCACCCCAACCATGTTATATTTTTTTGGTTAGGCTAGCTATTCTTTTAGCTCTTTAGGTACAACTTGCTGCCAACAAAGCCAAAAGGCAATAGGTCTTTGGCTCATGAGCCTTTTAGCCTATTGAGAAACAAAACAATGATCTTGAAGCTCGCTGTTGTCTACTTAGAATAACTAAAAAGTTTAATACAAGTTTAGAAATAGTTTAATATAAATTTAAATTACTAAAAAAGAAATTAGAAATAATTTTATAATTTTTAAATAAATTTTAGTATAACTAAAAATGTCAAAAAGGATAAAAAAAAAGTTGGACAAAAAATCCATGAGCCAGCCAACAACCCATGGGCTGGATCAAACCCGACCTGTAACTAGGTGCGTCGTGGGCCAAGCTAGGTCCAGTCCTAACCCAGGGATCGGAGAAGTAGGCCTAACGCACTCTGGCCTGGACAGGCTCAGGTCAAGCTCGGCCCGATCTTGAACCCAACAAGCCGACTCATGGGCCTGAAGCGGCTCAGCCCACACTCACCCCGTCTCCTTGCTGTCCCCAGATGATAAAGGACATATTTGATTGGAATGTGACGTGTAAATTTGATTCATAAAAGTTGATTGTCATGTGATTAGTGAGTGGTCAGAGGAGGCACTAGCATCGATCGTTGAGTCCAAGTTCTCATCATCCATGAGAAAGCTATTAGAATTGCAATAGAGAGTACGAATCCTATCATATCAGAACTACCAGCTAGTTTATAAATTTAACTAAATTTAAACTACTATTGTACATATCAAGAAACAACAATGCGGAGCTACCCTTCATCAATTGCAATCAAAATTTATCAGTCATCAAACATTTTCGTTTTTCATACTACAGAATAGTTTGTAGTCTAAGTATCACTACTTTTCCGATATGCGAAAATTTTGCAGCTGAAGAAAGTATGCTTATCTTAATTTACTCCCGTTACTTGAACATAAAACGAAGTTTCATATATCATTCCACCAAGAAAAACGGTTCTTTTCATCAGTAGTTCCCATTTTCATCATAGTATACTTACAATTCGCTTCGGATGAGCTGAGGTAAGGGTTTAGGGGGTTACTGAAGGGGGATGGCTCAAGAAGGGAACATCAACCAGAGTCCCCAAAACATCACCAATGCAAACTTGTTCGCCGAGACCAACTTGCTTTTTGACATAGCCCAGCCCAAGATGCTCACCTTCTTCTCTTCCAATTGAATAGCTTGTGAGCACCCCAACCTGTGTTTGGTCGGACAGAACTTCATGATTAACTTTTGGTCTATAATACAATTAAGAGTTAATTGCAGATACACCCCTTATCCTATAGGGTTGTTAGCTACTTATTACCTCTAAACAATTTTATTAGCACCTAGAATATATCTTCATTATATGTACTTGTACTTCAGGGGCTGTAAAGAGAATAGGTCCTTTCGCTAGGGGATGTCTCTGCAACACAGTGACATCACGTGACAACCACTTGATAGATACAGATAGCAGGAAGGTAAATTCCAGTGTGGGCATCAGAGGCGTAAGTGTTAAAAAGGAAGTTTTAGGGGTAATAAGTGGCTAACCGTTTGTGACGTAAGGGATGTATATGCAATTAACCCCAAGTTTATCAGCAGAAAAATAATGATCAATCAGGCAACTAACATATGCACCTTTTTTCCATCTTCTACAATCGTAATGGAGCTGCCAGGTTCAGCTGCGCCTGAAAGCTTGATTCCCCAGAGCTTCTGCTTGACACCTCCATACGTTATTAGCCTGGCTATTGTCTCTTGCCCTTTATAACACCCTTAAGTGAGGAAAATGAACAAACAATATGTAAGCTGATTAAGTAATACTTTATACGAGTTTGTAGATAATATTTTTCAAAGAATGGTTGGAAGGAATATACTATAAAAATGAAACAAAAAAGGTACCTACCTTTATCTAAAGAGACTGCATCCCAGAGGCCAGCCTCTAGTACATTAAAGTCGTGAGTAAGCTCCTTGCCAGGGGCGGGCCTTCCTGTATGTGAACAAAAAGTTCTCCCTTTGTTAATAACTATATTCTCATATGTGCCTTTCTTCCCAAAAAATTAAAGTGCGAATATGTATAATTTTAACTTGAAAGCTGTTGAAATTCATGACTGTGACTTAAAGCCATTGAAATTCATAATTGTACTAGAACGAAACATAAGTTCAACAAGTACAACATGGAATTGACCATCTGGCATCTGTATCCTCCTATACTCACATTTTTGTTTACAACTTTTAATGTCGTGACCCGAATAAATTAGGGAGCACTAAGAGTTCATTCTCCTACCCTATTATTTAGCAGCATCCACCTTTTTTGTTTTCTTTTTCTTATCTTACCGGAGCGGCAGTCGGACACAAATGTTATAATGAAATGCCCTCACGTCATAGTAAGGGCAACATTCTGAATCTGTGGCAACAAACACAAATGGATGCTGAAATGCAGCAACCTTTGGCTCTGTCATTGATACAGTAAAGTTCTGTACATACTGGTACCTCCGCTGTATACATGTGAATCAGACGCATATATCTGAGATAGAATACAGAAAGCTTGACTCTACACAATGCTATTTGACTCTTATTATACTTCAGGTTCCTAAAGCAAAACCTATCATCTCCATCTTTTCACATTATGCATATGAGTGGTTCTCTCTGTGTGTATATGTGTGTGCGCAAGAGTAATATGTGCGCGCTTCTGTTTGCCATTGTGTGGGTATGGCAGTATGGCAGTGTCCCTATGCACGCGTGTGCCCATATAATATGGATAAGTTAAACGTCAACTTACACGAGTAGTCAAATCTATTAGATGACCCGTCAAAAGTATAGGTTGAAATTTGGAAAAAAACAATAAACATGTGGAAGTATAATCTTTAATTACAGGGGTTTTTGCTTATAAACCCAATCTTTTACCCCCATTTATTTTTAAACCCACTTACTTCTATCTGTACCCATAAACCCAAAGTACTATTTGTATTTACTTTTAAACCCAAGAAGTAACATGGTATATACGTAAAGTGTATCTCGTAAAACCAAAAAAATTTCAAAACTACCCTTTTGCCTTCTCCCAAATATCCCATCCTGCCCATCTCAAGTTGGAGTTCAATACATCACCGTTGAGAAGAAGCAATTTTCGCGCCTTTTTCTCCTCCCACCCTTCAACTCAGGTACCTAGGGGACATCTCTCCCCTATTTTATCTCTCATCTTTCTCCCTCCATTACTTTTCCCAAACTGCTCTCTCCTTATAAAACACATTATAGAAACTGGTTTAAATCTTGTTAATCCCTAAAAATTTAAGAAGGTTATTGGGTTGTTGAAATCAAGAGATGAGTTCATTAGGATCGTTGTAAGCAAGAAAGTAGCTCAGTCAGTTGAAAATGTCAGAGGAGAGTTACTTCATTTTTTGAAATCTCTTTTTTCTTTAAAAGCTCTGTAATTACAGCAAAAAATTTGTTTCAAATTGAGATCAAGCTCCAGCTTCAACCTTCAATTTGAAGATTTGGGGTACTTTTAAGTAGAAACACCACTTCAAGGGCTCATGAGCACCGTCCCAAGGTCGAACAAGATCCTCGAACAAAGAATTAGGGTTTCAGAAAATGATTTGGTGAGCATCTTCGGTGGAGAACTCCGATTTATGGCTTGATTCACTCCTGTGAATTTTGGGCTCCCAAGCTATTACAAAGACATGGGTTTTGAAAAAGAACCTGGTGCTATTTTGAGGGAATGGAGGGGTACTTTAGGTATGTCATGTTTAAAAATACATTACGGATGAAGAATATATTGTGTCTCTCATTTTGGGCTTAAAGATAAAAGTGTGAAAGTACTTTGGGCTTATTCGTGTAGAAAAAAGTAAGTGGATTTAAAGATAAATCAGCGTAGAAGTTTTGGTTTAAAAGCAAAAACCCCTTAATTATATTCCCCCTATGTTCAATCAGTAGAGCCGAGTAAAATTAAGAACCAAAACTAGAATGTAGTTTTCAGAAACATGACCTTGTAAAACTCTAAGTCTTTCCCATGTATTAGCATCCATTGGGATGGCACCGAGGTTTAAAAGAACTTTCCAAACTGCCCTTGAGGAAGACGGTGACAATAAAAATGAAAACCCATCTCTGCACAGAACACTTCCTACACCAATTGTTACTGGCATCCCATCCACCTTCAACACAAATGAAAAACTTCTACTTATAAACACTATTTACGATTAAAGAACATCATATTTAAAGCAAACATTAACCTATGTGCATTATACACACTGGTAAAAATAGAAGGCAAGCGGTTAGTCCACAAATCATAATTTGTTTAAATTGATAGGTCATAATAATTGATCTTACCTCTATATGAGGATTGAATATTTTTATTTCTTCGAGAAGATAAGTTAAATGAGTAGCCCTTGTGACCCAATGGTGAGCTAACTGTGCTTGATAAGATGGCAGTATTAACTTTGTAACTTAACTTTTTACGCAATTAATTTGTACTTTATGCTTGAGAATATCTTAAATAACAAAACTAAATGTGCACTGCACTTCAGAGAGCCACCAATTTTTTTATTATACAAATGTGAAAGTTTTACGATAGATAATATTGCAATGACTAGAAAACTCAATTTGCAATTCAATTACAACCAAAAACAGGACAACACACTTATTAGGAATCAAATTTATTATAACTAATAATTATAACATTATTAAAGGAATATCTTCATTTACATGATCAAGTATCTTTGCATTTACCACAGTATCGTGATTAGATCTGGGACATGTTAATTCCAAAGCTGAATCCAATGTCCAGGTATTCTAACTTTTGGCTATAATAGCTTACTTGAGGATCGATATGTGACACTACTAGCGACCTGTTTTTAGAAAGAATGTGAATCATTTGAATTGACATTTTTCCATTGCTTGGTGATAGCGATGTTTGTTTTTAGCAAGAAATGGAACCAGTAAAATTGATCATTTTTCTGCTTAGTACTAGCGATGTATGTTTTAGCAAAAAAGAGAATCAGCTAAATAGATCTGTTTTCCATTGCTTAGTACGTCGTAAAAAATTCACATAACCCATGTTGCTTGATATAACCCTAACATAGAACTGGGTATGTTGGGGAAGAACTCCTCAATGGTCCAATAAAAGATACATGTTTACACATTTTTACCGTGAGTAATTTTCTGCCAAAAAGATGACTGTTCTTTCATTCTCTGTATGGTTTTCTCAAGATAATTTAGGATGAGGAATTCTCTGTATGTATTTGCATGTGCCATGATTTCTTATGGTGCTTAATATTTTCTAGGGTTATAAATCTGAGGTTTTATACCGCTTGAAATATTTTTAGTCCATATTTTGGGGATCACTCTTCCACTTTTTTCCCCCTTTTCCGTAGTGAAGGAAGGCTAACTAGGTGTATACTCTCTCCCTTGGAAGGATCTTCCTTATCTATCCTGTCCTTCTCCAACTTATCAGACATTCATACGAGATTATCATATGCCTTAGATTCGACTTCAACCGTTCTTTCATCTGTGATAACTTCCATTTGACAGCCATTAACATGGTATCTTTTTGCTGATCATTGTAAAATGTTTCTTTTCCTCTAATTACTTTCAGACTACTCATTTCCCCAGCAACTTCATGTAGAGGTTAGCCCACAATCTTTCAATTCTCCTATAATCTTTGTTGCAACTTTCAAGATACAACCAGCCGTGAATGCAACATGATATCAGTTTTTTCATCTATGCTCTATTTTCGCTCTAATATCACTTTATTCTCCCACAAATAGTTACCATCTGCCATGGAAAACATATACCTTGTCATTCTATGATATCCAATTGTGATAGAAAGCCATACTCCCCCAATGGCCAAACAAATTGAATAAGGACACAATGTGTGCCATCTATATATTTATATGTAAGTTTATGTAAGGACTAAGGACATAAAGAGTTCCCCCAATAAACTGGAAATTATTAAGTTGAATGGAAAGAAAATGTTTTTGTACATGTAGCACATGACAAAATTAATGAAAGAATAAAAAGCAGAAGAGCTAGATAAAATTTGCTGCTTACAGTATAATGTCGATGTGTACCATACGGCTTTCCAATAAGATCATCAAGTTTCAAAGCCTTCATTACCTATGAAAATCATAATATTCATTAAAAAGAAAATTATTTTTAAGAAATGGTAGACGATTAAAAATACACGTTAAGATAATGTATTTACCTCGTTACTTTTAGGTCCAACAAGAACAAAGAAGCAAGTCTGCTTACTGATGTCATGAACTTCTACTTTATCGGCATAGAATATATACCTAGATCCACCAGATAACCAACAAGATATGAGGAAATGGAACTTCTAAGTCCAAATATAGAAAAGAGTTTCTTTGCATATCATATTCATACATTATATTCATTTTGAAGTTGCTTGAACATGACAACAAACTACAAACTAAGTTCATAAGCATAAATTGCACGTTATGAAAGTTTCCAGTCTAAAGTTGAACAAATTATCAGAAAATCAAACTATAGCTTGGATACATACTACTTGAAAATCCTTTACCCACAAAGTAGAACTACAGAGGTAAACAAACATATTATGATTTATGGATATGGACACAAGGTATCAGATACAGAAAATGCCCAAAACGTGAACCCGAGGATACAACGATCCTTGTTGCTTTCTCATGACCTATGTTGCAGGGATACAGGTGCACGTACGGAAGCGGACACAGACATGGGTGTGGACATGGGACACAGCAAATTTGTAAAAGGTAGGATGGGGACATGGCTATGTACATAACATTAATAATTTGTATGAAATCGATATTGTTTTCATTCAAATATTATGAGAACTAAAATCCCTATACCATTTTTACATTCATTTATTGAGTAGATTATAAATCGAAATTGTTTGCTTATTTAAATAGATACTCAAACGACCATTTAAAATCATACTTATAAACTAGGTATGTGCTAAAACGAACCCGTCTAGAGTCCAATGAGTTGCATAAACTTGAGTTGAAGTGTACGATATACGTCCAAGAAGCATATCACAAGTTATTCAAACTAAAACATGTCTTGAGTACATGTCCTAATAAATGTATGTGTACATTCAAAAAGTGCCGAAGGAGTGACAGACATGGACATGGATACGGGAAGTGTCGGAAACGGATAAGTGAGCCTGGATGAAGTGTTTGGGTAACGTAGCTCATAACTATATATGACTCACATAATTCATGGTTGGTTGTTATTTACGAATCAACCTCCTAGCATGATATAGATAAACCAATTTGGTGATGCTTTGAGCAAATCTTGAAGTTTCTCAATAAGAAGGATGACTTAGTAATGATATGTAAACAACCGATATCTTATTGCTAGAAAGTAAACAGAAAAAGGTGTATAACTGTATATTGATGAATAGTAAGGGATCGAAAATGGAGATGAATTTTAGTATGTTGTATAAGTTTACAACACAGCAGTGTAGAGAGCATGTCGGTGAAAAAGAGAAGAAGCAAATTTTCAATGAGTTGATCATGAAATTCTAAGAAAGGTTAAGTTGCTTACTTCTGCAGCATCTCTGAGATGCTTATACCGGTAGAAGGCGACACAAGTAACATTATCGCATTTTTCTGAAAACAGAGAATATTTAGGTCTGTCAAGAAACTGTTTAAAAATGTGCTGATGACAAAACCACAGGGAAGGTCTACCATTATCCAAGCATGTGCAATATCAATAGTTCGGGCAGTTGGGGTAACAAAAACAGTGTCACATCCCTGAGTACACCAGGAGAATTTGAAGATTTTGAATCAGTAATATCATGGGGCTGAAGACATTAACAAATAGAAACTGAAAATAAAAAAGCATAATACCTCCCCTTCTGTGAGAGAATCAAACTTTGCTGTGGTTTGATTGTGCAGAAACTGACTCCGGTCATCCCCAGTAACTGAATATGCAGCCAAACCATAATGTCAAACAGTGTAATGACTGATCCAAAATTGAAACAACTCTTAAACAGGGAAAATATATTCACTTGCAACATGATTTTTAGTTAATGAAAAGGGAGATGAAATTATTAAGATTCTGATAAAGAAAATGCTTTCATAACAGGTAAGCATACCCTCATTACCACAGCAGAATAAACAGCAAAATATCATTAAATACTAAGGAAGATATGAAGATGCTATCATTCTGAAAAGAAGAATGCCTTAATGCAAATCACTACATAAGTGGTGATTTTTTCTTGCAAGTATCTTAGAAGATACATATTTGAGAAAACTGGAAAGTTAATGTAAAACGCTCTCTTTTTCTCTAATTACTTTCAGTCTACCCATGACCGTTTTCCCCCTGTGCCTGTTATTCATCACAAAATCTTGATTGTATCTTACTTCAACAGGATTAGCCAAAGTAGTAGTCTCAATAATGATGACAATAATGCCAGGTTCATGATGCTTGTTACAATATTATAGACATATATGGATTCCATTAATTAAGTAATACAGAAAGCACATAGCAACATAATATTACTATACTTTCAGATAACATTATAGTCTGAATGATGACTCATGATGTAAATTTGCAGCAGCCACGGATAGAGAAATTTTGTTACAAGAAAAATGTAGTCAACTAATATATGTTTCAAGACTTTGTTAAGAAGTATAGGATATAAATTAAAGTATGCAGTGACAACAAATGTAACTGATTGATGAATAATACCTCTGATTCGACCAAAACGCGTGAGGTCCGCAACCTAGATGATAGACATCATGAATGAAATTAAACTACGTATCATTGAAGATAATTGGAATGTGACCAAACAGAAAATGAAATCCAAGAAAACGGAGAACATAAGCCAACATCATAGGTCTTTGCATCAAACTCTTATATGAAGATGTACACCAGCTACTAAAGAATGCTAAAGCAGAACTACCAAGTGTAAGAACCCTGGGGTGAATAGAGTAATGGAGGTAATAAGGATATTTTTCTGGATTTTTCAAAATAATAGAATGATGAGCCAAGGATTTGAGGGTGATTTGTTTGTGAGATAGCTGGACAGATGAATGAGAATGTCCAGTGATAAGTATGGATCTTTCTTGAAGTGGCTGGTGGAAAGTTCCAGAGAATGTCTCCATAAAGAATATGAGCGATTAGCATCGAGATATTCCCCCAGTAAAGAATATGAGAGATTAACACCAAGATATTCCCTTAGTAGAGAATATGACAGATCAACACCAAGATAGATATAGGATAATAACAGGGAAGTTCCACGGAACTCTTCGAAAAAATATAGAAGAGAATAATCAGCGGAGAGAGTGTACAAAAGATATACAATGATGCATGTCTTCTTGAATTTTTCATTGAAAACCCTTCAGTCTCTCATCAGCTCAAATATAATAACCTCACGGAATATTCATTGTTTAAGGCCTTTTAAGTGTTACTAGGTTTTATGCACGTGCAATGCACGTGGTTAAATACCATGATTTAGTGTATTTGATTTATTTCCTTACTAAAATTTATTTCTTGGTTCTGTTTTATTGTTTTTGCTCACTTATATCTCTAAACTTTAGCATTGTGATTATTTATTTTCTTTGATTTTTGCTTAAATGAGCTAAACCCAATTTAAATTTTCATGCTAATAATTAAAGTGATGAGAAACAAACATAATCCGAAGCCAATTTGAATTATCATGTTATTTGGACCGACATAAAAACAAGCTTGACCTGAGAACGTATAGTGTTGTAAAAGTGAAAAATACTTCAAAAAATAGCATTATAAAAGGATGATGAATAATTAAAGCTAATAACACAATATGATTGTTTAGAAGTGGGCTAAAACAACACAAAAGAGAATATAGAATTTGTTCCTAATCCTTGATAGACTTTAAAAAAATCATAAACTAAAGATTAATCCTAACTCTAGCACAATTTTATATGATGAAAGCATCCACATAAGTATATAAAAGTACTAAAAAAAGTTTATGAAAATGCCTTCTAAATATTATTAATTTACTCCAAAAAATTAACTATTCTATAAAAGTATTTAGAAAACAGCGTCTTTCATTCCTTCTGTTTCATTTTTATTGAGCCGACATCAATATTTCTCCATCTTTATCTTTTTCGATAATATTAGACTATTTTTAGATACTGAAAAGGTATAGTAAACCTTAAATTAGAAGTAAAATTTATATATCTTTATGAAAAAGTATCAAACAATTACTCTTTTCTTCGCTAAGATTTGAAATTTTATACTTTTTTTTTATTTTGAGTTTTTGAGAGTGTGTTTTGAAATTTTTGAATCTTTAAGTGTTTTTTGAAAATTTTAAATTTTAAGTTGGGTGCTTGTAATTTCTATGTTTCATGCGTTGGTGATAAATTTTCCAATGACAGGATATGTTTTGTAACTCTAAAATTTTAAGGGTGTTTTTTGCAACTATTGGAACTTTAGATTGTTGTAAGATTCATTTTTTTCGCAGTCTAGTGATGATTTCTAAATTTGATATTCGCTGGTTATAAGTTTTGAAATTTCATAGTTTTCTGTTATTTTTAACTTTTGAAGGAATTTTTGAAATTTTATAACTTTGAGGTTAATTTTTTGCAAATTTTAAAATTTTAGGTGTCTGACGGTAAGCCCTTAAATTCATATTTTTATGGTTTGTAGGTTTTAAAATTTTAGAATTTTAGGGTGCTTTTTTTATTATTTGAACTTTTGAGGTGTTTTTACAAATTTTGAAACATTGAGGGTGTTAATTATAAATTTAAAATTCTTTGGGGGCTACTTTTAATTTTCAGATTTCATATTTGTTATTTTAAGTTTTAAAATGTCAGGATGTTTTGTATAATTTTAAAAATTTGAGGATATTTTGTGTAATTTTTAAAACTTTTTGGGGTTTTTGTAATACTTTATATATTATAGTATGTTAGTTCTTTACCTTAACAAATTAATACAGCGAAGTTGTTTCATGTATTTTATTAATCTTATTTTTTAAAATTATTGAGCTATAGGTAATTCACATGGGATTATAATATGATATAATTATGATTAGGATAGATTAATATTTAAATGAAATGTTCAAAATAGTTAAGGTTAATATTGACCATGAAAAACTTTTTTCTTACTCGTACTTTTAAAGGGAGTATAATATACAAAAATATGGAATTACTTCATCATTTTAACCTTTTTGGCTCTCTCTCTCTCTCAAATGTACAAAATTCTTCACTAATGGGATACTTAATTCAATAGGATTGTTTGTTTCAAAAAAGAGTAGTCTTTTTATAACGGGCTAAACTACCAGATTGGTATTTAAAATAGACTCACTTTACTGCTTTGATATTAAAAAAAACACTCCGGCAATATCTGGCTATTTAAAGTGCTTTTAGGTCCATATATAGGTCAATGTTGCTGATAGCGGACCGCGGCGCGTCGCGGCGAGGTACCGCTAAGGCTATATCAGGCTATTGCGGCGAAATCGCGACAAATAGCGCACAGTCAAATAGCGATCAAATTTAAATATATTTAAATATCCTAAATAATAAGAAAATTCATAAAAAAAATCTAAAAATTCAATTAGTTGTAAATTTCTTGTATTATCAGTAAATAACAATTAATAAGCTTGTTGTATGAATGAAACTATGAAGAAATTCAAGAAATATAGCATCATAATATGTGTGATAGCGGGTTTAGCGGGTTTAGCGCCGCTTTTAACCGCGAAAATCAGCTTTTAACCGCGAAAATCCGCTTTTAACCGCGAAAATCTGCTTTTAACCCGCGAAAACCCGCTTTTACACGTTATTCAAATGAATAGCGGATTTTCCCCATTAAGCTATCCGCGAAACCCCTACGCGTAGCGCTGAAGGGTCGCGACCGCTATTCACGCCGCTATAGCCCCGCTATTGGCCGCTATTTACAACACTGATATAGGTACATCTTTTAGTCAACTTTTATTTTTTTCAACAGTAAAATTTCTTTTCATCCCCTGATCTCTTAAAGTTATCGTATTTTACATCCTTCTTCATCTCAAACTCAAAATTTCATCTAGCCCTTTACCCAATAATACCTCCTTTCAACCTCTCTTTCTCTTTCATCAATGGATCCCCCTCCTCCTCCAACCTTACAATTCAAACCCAAAATACAATCTTGGAGAAATTTGGAGGCAAAAACACATGAATCTGAATGCGCATCACTTGTGCCGTCCAAAAGTATGGTATAAGGAAAAAAACTGTAGAAGATGCAGTTCATTCATTTATTGTCTTTGATGTTGTTATTCAGAAGTGTGTATGACGAGCTATTTGATATCGTGAAAGATTTATCTATTTTTTCTGTCTTTCCATCCTTTTTGTTCCTACAATCGTGAAGAACGATTTCACCGAGGACAACACAAAAAACATAAGGCTATTATGTCAAGCATATGTTAATATGTGATGACTGTGGTGGAGATTTGGTAAAATAAACATAGTCAATTCTTTCTACGAACAAATTGTGGTCCATTTATGCATATCAGATGTTAGCTTTTAAAATTGTGCTAACATTTCATATTATTTGTTTGATTATCTTCCAAGATATCTGAGCTGTGGATGGCATTGTTAGCTCAAATGAACTTCCTTTCAATACTAAAAGGGAAATTATTGAAAGCGATAATGTGAGTACATTTGAGAATCTCTCATAGGAAATTGTTTTCTTGTCACTTCAAATTTATAATCTATTCATTAATCCTTTCTTTATTGTCATTCCACTTTATCTTCATTTTAATCCATTATAAGAAAAAAAATTAGTTCACAATCAGTCGGACAAGATACTGGGCATTTTTCTCAGCAAGAATAGATTGGTATTTTAAATAGCCACAAAAATTGTAATTTGAATTTGACTTGTAAGAGGTTGAAGGAGGTGGCTCCATTAATGAGAGAGAAAGAGAACTTGAAGGAGGGTATTATTAGGTAAGAGCTAGAAGAAATTTGAGTGTGGGAAGAAGGATGACAAGGAGTAAAATGCAATTAACTTTAAAATGTCAAGGGGTGGGAAGAAATTTTCCCACCGGAAAATAAACACCAATGAGAATTTGTACATATATGCGAACTTAAACACACTTTAAATAACCAAACTTCGTCAGAGCGTTTTTAAATACCAAAGAGATAAATTGGGTCTATTTTGAATACCAATCTGGTAGTTTACCCTTTTATAATTTTGAATACCAATCTGGTAGTTTACCCTTTTATAATGTGAAGTTGCGAACACAAGGACTTTTGAGCCAATATTTGAAACATTTTTTATTCCCATATTGTGCTGATTTTTCTTTGGTTGATGGTCACTTTTCTATGTCTAACCATTTTGTCTCTTGAGCTTATGTAAACGATGAGATTCAGACATTGTCCTATCTACATCAACGTCATTTACTAAGGTAATAATGATGCGCGTCTTCTTGAATTTCTTATTCAAATACCTCACAACTCTCGTGAGAAACTCTCTCACGTGTACCAAATTCTTCACCCATAGATTATTTAATTCAATTGGATTGTTTATTTCAAAATAATAGTTGTCTTTCTGTAATATGAACACAATGACCTCTGAGAAAACATTTGAAATGTTTTTTATTCTCACCTTGTACTCATTTTTCTTTGTTTGATAGTTGTAGGTTGCTCAAATTGTGCAAGTTATCAACATGGTTTTTGGCACAAGAAGATATTGCTTTGAGATAAAGTTGAAAGCTAATTTTGGCAATTGCTCTTCTATTTTTTTGGTGGTTGGAATGATTAAAAGGGCAAGAGACTTTACATAGTCAAGATCTCCAATGGGGCTTAGACAAGTCCATTAGAGCGAGCTGCTAAAAATAGGAAATATAATATAACCGTGGAGAACCGTTAAACAAAGAAAAATGAGCACAAGGTGCAAATAAAGAATATTTCAAATGTTGGCTCAAAAGTCATTGTGTTTACATTATAAAAAGACTGCTCTCTTTTGGAATAAACAATCCCATTGAATTAATTTCATGGGTGAAGAATTTTTTCCATGAAAAAGAGCCAGAAAAGGTCAAAGTAATGATGTCATCCTATATATCTTATGTATAATACTTCAAAAGGCATAAACAATTAATAGGATGGTAAACATTATATTTGAGCAAATGAGAGATGGGAGGGGTTTGAATAAAAAAATTCAAGAAGACATGCATCATTACTATCTTAGTTAAAGATGATGATTTATATAGGACAATGTTTGAATCTCATATGTTTATAAACTCAAGAGATAAAATGCTCAGACATAGAGAAGTAACCATTAACAGCTCCTAAATTAATCAAGTGTGCTGCCGTAAACCCATGCGTCCGTGTGGGTTGCAGCTTTATAAACAAAATACTCGTTGTCTCAAGTTGCTTGCAATTTCATAAGTATTTGCAAATTTTTCAATGTTGGGGGTAAGCATATTTGTCATAGAGAAGATTTGTGGGAAGATCTACTGGAGAATCTATGGGAAGATCAAATGGAAGGTCTAGTCAAAAGAATATGAAGAATTAGTGTCATTAATCTATTCTTACTTTATTATTAGTAAACTTTACAAATTTACCTAAAATCCACAACATAGAGACTTCATTAGCTTCTACTCTAGCTGAGATTCTCAAAGCTCTCATGCAAGTATTGTTACTAATGAAACAAAATCAATATGTACTAACATTATGTTTAAGTGTTCTACATTTCAGATAGTACACAGATGACAAATGAATGTTCATGAGCTAGGCAATGCAAAATTAATCTTGAAGCAAAGCAAACAAAGCAAGCAAGCAAATAAGCAAAATTTTTATCTAAGTTCAAGACCAAGAGGACATGAATGAAAGCTTTGGGAATCTCGACTAGATTAAAAACTAATGAAGTTTAAGAAGCTAGCAACACTACACCACTCTTCTCACCCTAAAGAGTTCACACCTCTTACAAAGGGAATTTCCAGATGTTCTCTCAGGAGGGTTATTGGTTGGCGTAATTTTGGGATAAGTGGGATAATTTTTAGGATTTTACTTTATAGTGTTATTCATTGGGACAATGAGATTGGAATTTCACTTTAATGTGTTATTCATTGGGACAATGAGATTGGGATAATTACCCTCACTTTTTCCAAAATTATCCTACTTCTATACAAACTTTTTGTCTCAACCTCCAAAAATTACCCCATTCTTAACTTTGGGATAATCATGAGGAAAGTGGGATAATTTTGAAGCACTAATTTATTAAATATCTAATATATGTTAATTGTATTATAATATATAATATATCTTAATTATATTTATATTATAAAATTCTATTATAACGTAAGATAATAAAATATTATATAATATTATCTAATATAACATTATTATATATCATTATTACATATTGGTTAATAATAATTCATATATTATAATATTAATATTATATTATTATAATATTACTTTATATTATTTAGTATATATTTTATTAGTTAGAATAAAAAAAAAAATTTTTAATTATAGGTATTTTTATGTTATATAATATTGTATTATAATATTGTGTTTATATATTTAATATAATAATATATTAATTATATTATAATATAATTTATTATATACCAATTTACTATTATCTATTATACTTTATTATATTAATTAATAGTCTTAAATATATTGTCGATATTATGGTAGTTATAATATTAAACAATATTTTATTACTACAATAAATATTATAATAAATTACTATATATTAAAGTATGATAATATATATAATTAATATATTATAGTATATTATTTAATAATATTTTTTAATTAATAATATTGAACATATTAATAGTATATTATGATTATTATAAATATTATATTTTAATAAGGAGCCATGTTATCAATTATTCTATTTAAATTATAGTAATTATCATAAAATAAAATATTATATTATACTTTTAATAATAGTTTCATATTTTAAATAATATTATATTGAATTAAACAAAATATTATAATATTTGATTAAATATTATATTATTGAAATATTATATTAAATATATTGCTTTTTATATTATATCAATTATTATATAATATATCATATTATTATAATATATTATATTAAATTAATTAATAACATTAAATATAGTTATAATTAATTAGTATTATAATATAATATATTACAGTTTAGTATAAAGTAAAATAATGTATTACATTATAATAACATACCAAACAATATGCTAAACCAATTAGGTAAATTAATTTAGACTTAATTGATAGATAAATATTGTACTTTAATAATGTGTCACATTATCAATTATCCCACATAAATTGTCAAATCAAAGCTTCAAATTGTCCCATTATCCTAAATTATCTCACTTTACACCACTCAAAAATATCCCAAAGAGATAAAATTGTTCCATTGGAACAATTATCCCACTTAGCCCCAACTTGTCCCAAGCAATAAGCCCTCATCAATACAATAGATGAGAACTCAATTACACTCAATACGATAGCAAGCTCGCTCGATTACACTTTGCGAGGCTCTAATAGCTTGCTCAGCTTAAAGTAAGATGTGATTTATTAGCACTTATAATTTTCGACACAAGAAGAGAGAGCTTTGAAGATAGAACAAATTTGTAGGCTTATTTTGGCAATTGCCCTTCTATTTATTCATGGTCAGAATGCTTGAAATGATCTTTCTTGAAGTGGCTAGTGGAAAGTTTTAGGGAGAGTCTCAGCAAGAATATGAGTGATCATGAGTGATTAACACTGAGACAAATCTTGGATAATAACAAGGAAGTTCCAAAGAGCTTTTCGAGAATATACACAAAAAGAATAATTAGCACAGAAAGTGTACACAAGATATATAAGCTAGTTCACCTCTAAACAGGGCTACATCCTCCTACCTAGCACCTCAACTAGGATTTACCCAAATCCACTATATGTGGACTTACACCTGAAGTTCTAGGACCACAACACAAACACTATCATGCTTGACAACCTCAAACTAGCAGCATAGCATTACACTATTCACACCCAAAAGAGTTTACTCCTTTTACAAAGGGAGTTGCAGATGTTTTCTCAATACAACAGATGAGTAACTCAATTGCACTCGACACAATGGCAAGCTTGCTCAATTACACTTTGAGGCTCTAATAGTTTGCTAAGCTTAAAGTAAGAAGTGATTTATTGACAGTTGAAATTTTTTGAAACAAGAAGAGATAGCTTTGAAGATAGAGTAAATTTGTAGGCTTATTTTGGCAATTGCTCTTCTATTTATTTGTGATTGGAATGCTTGAAATGGATCTTTCTTGAGATGGCTGGTGGAAAGTTCCAGGGAATGACTCAGTAAGAATACGAGCGATTAACAGTAAGAATATGAGTGACTAACACTGAGACAGACATGGGATAATCATAAGGAAGGTCTAAGGAGCTCTTCGAAAATATACACAAAAAGAATAATCAGCAGAGTGTACACAAGATATATAAATTGGCTCACCCCTAAATACGGCACCTAAACTAGGATTTTCCCACATCCATTATACTTGAATTTCCACCTGAAGTTCCTGGATTACAACACACACTACCATACTTGACAACCTCAAGTAGCAGCACTACACCACTCTTCACATCCTGAAGAGTTTACTCTATTTACAAAGGAAATATCAAGATATTCTCTCAATACAACATATGAGAACTCAACTACGCTCAATACGATAGCAAGCCCACTCAATTACACTTTGAGGTTCTAATACTTGTTAAGCTTAAAGTAAGATGTGATTTAATGGCACTTACAACCAAAAAATGTAATGAAATCAGATAAGAATGTGCATATGAAATGTTAAAGGAAATTATCAACTTTCTTTATATGACACCTTCTCACACATGGATTGAACCAAAACATATAAGGGTTTCTGATCAAGAAATTTGGTCACTCACACAATCAGTCACCTGTCTACTTTGTGCTTAAATGTAAGAAGCCTTGTACCAAATAAGAAAAGGTAGACAGAGCTCTAGAATCTAGGGGATGCATGATTCGCAGAATAATATATAGAAAATTGTATGAGGGATTAGAGTTGGGATATGAACAGAAATAAGGCTAAAATGTTCAGATGAACGAATGCCAGCTCTATCGGAGAAAAACAGCAAATATGAATTAATTACAAGACTGTAGACAGATCAATTGCACTGGGATAATATGACATTGATGGCTAGTAAAGGAGAGGTATTGACATGTGCGTATTGTCAGTATTCTCAAATCCTTGCCCCATTGTACTGTCCATGCTATTAGGGGAAGATTTTTGCTTCAGCAGAGAAAAACTCGTCATGACTTAATTACAAAATATCAATTTTTCTAAACATGATACTGTCAGAAACCCTAAAACATACCAATGTTATTGCTTTCTTTGAAACAACTCATTGAATAAATTAATGATCACAAGGAAGCACATGATCAAGAAACTATGACCTCAATGCAACAAAACTAACCCAACAGTTACCCTTGTCTAATATCTATTAGATGCTTTAATTTCCAAGTTCCAAGCAACAAATGAATCTCTAGAAGAATGATACCGATAAAAATTAATGATGGACATATTGCAAGAAAGGAAAACAACTTACTGCAACTCCACTAAGTGCTGCGCTGATAGCAAGATCATTAGTTACGGACTGTTCTGCATAACTTCCAGTTTCTACTCCTACAGTCGTCATGAGTTCCTGGGAGATATCAAAAAGGAAAATATAAAACAGAAAATCTGTATCCTATAAGCAGAAACTAGATAAGGTAGAACTTATGAATAACAGTACAAGTGTAGATATGGCAAAGAATAAGCTATTTATATGTGCAGGTTGAACTACGACAATTGGAATTCCACAATAAAGTATATACATACTAAACAAGAAGTAGACTGCGAGAAATAAACAAGTATAAGTCACTATATTGGGCAACAGAATGACAGATTAATGTCAATTTTAGATTTCACTTTGAACATTAAAGAGGAAAAAAATCACAATTAAGCTTTCACATTAAAATCCTAATATGTTAATTAATCAAAAATGTTGAAATGACTTTAGTCCTAACCAAATCAATCTGAGCCAGCCGACATAGTAATATCAAAGGCAGGCACTTCAGAAACTTCCATTATGAACTAAGAAATCTTTAAAGCAACAAACACAATTTTTCTAAAGCATATATCACAAATGGTATATAAGTTGCCATAGTTAACAGCAAAGCAGCGATATGATAAGAATTGCATAAGATATAATCTGCTTGACACAAAACCACTTCAAGGATACCTGTAAATCATATTGATACATTCTTTAATGCAATTTATCATACATTGACCTATACCAGTTCTTTGTTATAAGAGCTATGCAAAAAAATTATTTTGTCTTCTCTCCTAGTCAAAGCTTCACACTTCTGGTCAGCTTCTCTCCTACCGAAGGATGTCACCCAGTGTTACTTTTGTCCATAGTATTTGAATCTAAACATTTACATTTTTTCATAAAAAATGTACATGTTTTATGACTTTTTTACTTATTTCGAGACACCAAATGTTGGCCTGCTTGATGCTAGAGAGACTACATGAGATTTATCAGTGCCAATAAAGTAAATTGTACGGATCTTACAGTTCATAAGTGGAATTAAAAACAAGTTCTACTGAACTTGCCGATTCAACCCACACTTCAGTTACCAAGAGAGCATGGTGTAGCAGTTTAACCGTTTCGAACTCTGTGACTAAGAAATCATAAATTAAAAAGTAATAGCACTTCCGCCTTGTATCTGTCTTTAGGATATCACATTTGTTGGACAAATTTTCAAAACCAACCCATTTGAGTTTTTATTTGCAAAAAACGACCCGTTTCTAGGATATTTGCAAAAACCGACCTGGTTTCAGCGTCAGCACTGAAACCAGGTCGGTTTTGAAAAAAAAATTCCGAAACTTCACGGGAGTTGAACTCCCGTGAAGTTTACCAGCTTTTAATTAATCTACTAAACTTCACGGGAGTTCAACTCCCGTGAAGTTTCTTAGTTCAAAAATAAATTTTTTGAATTGTGAAACTTCACAGGAGTTGAACTCCCGTGAAGTTTAGCAGCTTAATTAAAAGCTGGTAAGCTTCACGGGAGTTCAACTCCCGTGAAGTTTCGAATTTAAAAAAAAAAACCGACCTGGTTTCAGCGCAGAGGCTGAAACCAGGTCGGTTTTTGCAAATTTGTTTGAATGGGGTCGTTTTTTGACAATAAATTCCTAAATGGGTTGGTTTTGAAAATTTGTCCCACATTTGTTTGTGATTCCTAGTTGAGTAAGGGCTCTCGTGATTTCTTTCCGAAAGAGAAATATATTTGTGATATCTAGGTCAAAAGGGATTCTATTTCAATTCCTGAAGAGATTCATATAAAGAGGATAATTATTCTCAAGGGTTTCTTAAATTTTTGGAAGGTATACTAGAAATTCAGTATTTAAATTTGTTGGTAAAAATTTTTCCAATGCTTCGTCTTGTGTACTTCTTTAATCTGGTTTCAACATAAAAAAGATTGCAACTTTCTCAGTGGCCTTTGTCGACGTGCTTTATTAACATGAAATTAGAACTATTTCCATGAATTGAAGCCCTAGACGTCTTCTCCAATACTAAAGATGTTTCCATTTTTAAATAGAAAGCCCAAAATATAAAAATGAAATTATAAAAAAAAAGGGAATAGAGTTGACTTACGAGGGGATCAGCGTCGTGGTCAATTGGAGGAGGAGACAGATCGAAGTCAAAGGGCGACGGAGCTGAGGCTGCGATTGGAGGCGGAGGAGCTCGCCGTAGAGGAACATCGCTTCGATTCTTGAGAGAGTGAAATCGGAGGGATCGCCGTCGTGTGTCGCCGGCGGACGTGGCGGGCGATATGAAAACGCAGTGGGGCCTGCTAGAAAGGGCTCAGAATGCATAGCAGCCATGTGGATAAGAATTAGATTATTAAAACGTCTATATTAGAGCATGTTTGGCAATTAGTTATTCAAAAATTTCTCCAGGCCCATCAACAGGGGTGACAAGTAAAGTGTCTCACTTTTATTGTATAATGAGTTAGTTATCATTCTGTCTTTTCTGTTGCTCTCATATTTTGGGTCATTGTATCAAAGCTCTGTTTGGTAAATTCCTTATATTATAAGAATATAAAAAAAAAAATAAGTAAGGTATTTGGTAAATCTCTTAACTTATAATAGGGATACTTGAGTAGTTATGTGTTTGTGGTAAACTAATAGCTTATAAGGTTAAAAAGGACATATTAATGTATCTCATATTGTGTCAAATTAATTCATTATTATATTAGTAGATAATTATAATTACTCTTAGTAAATTCATTAGTTAATTAACTAGGTAATTAAGAAAAAATTAGTTATTTCACGTTAATTATGATTATTAATTAATAATTTTGAGATTAATTAATTAATATCATATTAATCAAATTTTGTTATTAATTAAAAATTATTTATCTCATAATTAGAAACATACTTGATTAAAATATTTCTATATATCACATTATTTATGGTAGTTAATTAATAATTTAAATTAATTAATTAATTTCACATTAATAAATAATAGCCATTAATAAATTTATTAATTAATTAATGCTTACTATTCTATAATAATAAAATTTTTAATTGAAATATATTTGTTACATATCATATATATATTTATGTCACATTATTTACTGTTATTAATATGTTCACACTATTATTATTTAATATTAATCATGATTATTAATTAATAACATTAAGATTAATTAATTAATTTCATATTAATCAAATATCATTAATAAAAAATAATTAATTACCTCATCATTAATAATAAAAAATTTAATTAATTAACTCATAATAAAAAATATATTTGATTAAAATACCTCTATATATTACATTCTTTGTGGTTATTAATTACTAATATTGATATTAATTAATTAATCTCATATTAATAAAATAAGTACTATTAATTAATTAATAACAACTGCTCTATAATAATAAGATATTTAACTAAAGTATAGTTTATATATATTATATATTTTTTTATATATCAATCAACTCTATAATAATAAAATATTTAATTAAAAAACTTATATATTATATATTTTTTTATATATCATTATTATTTATTCCTACAATTTACTTTAATATTGGCACTGTTTAAATTAATTTCCATATTAGGAGAATTCGTTATTTTAGAATGTTTAAGGGGACTTGGAAGCGGTAGATTTAGGCCTTTTGGCATGAAAGAAAGTAAAACTCCTTATGGCGGGGGATGCTCTTGCTCAACCAACAA
>NC_033800.1:61074163-61126336 GCF_001876935.1 Asparagus officinalis | reverse complement strand
GAATAAGTTGGAGAATCCTAACTTATTTTTTCTCCACTTATACGTCTCAAATAAGTAGAAAAGTAAAGCTTCACGAAACACGTTATTAGTACCTTACAAGTAAAAAGCTACTTATAAGTTAAAATAAGTATGTTGTCAAACATGCACTTAGTTAGGAGTGAGCAAGGGGCGAGTTGGCAAGTCCCGTGAGCCAACTCGTGCGAATCCACGAGCAAGACTGAATGACTCGCAACCAGCAACGAGACAAGTGGGGTGGGTTTATTCGCTTATTCTAGGTCCTAGACCTTAGCCTAACCCACTACTGAGCCTGTAAACATGTGGGACAAGCCATGATATGGGCCAACCCACTCGACCCATCTTTTTTACTTTTTTTTTTGGGACTTTTGTATATAGTGTTTAATAGTTTTGATTCTGAAGCATTTTTAACATTTAAAAATTTATGTGTAATTAATTATCACTAGCTAACAATCACCACTATAAGAAATAAAAAATAATTTTATTGAGTAGAATTGTATATTTGTACAGAATGATAGAGAGAAACATCGCAAACACGAAGATTTTAAGTGGCTTGAGAATAAAACATACTCTCTAGTGTATTGTTAATATTTTTTACTACGTTATCAATATCTCGTCGATAACTCATGTTCTTGCATAAATTTTTGATAATGTCACATTATCAATATCCTGAGTTTTTAAGACTTGCACTTAGATATCCTCCCGAAGTTGCATAACTAAGAGACTAAGTGGAAGTTTTAAAAAATTTAGGGTATTTAAATGTAAGTTTTAAAAATTTTAAGGCGCACATATGCTGGCAAACAAGTCATGAAGATGTATACGTGCAAGTTTTAAAAACTATAGTGTATATGCGAGCTGTTAAAAATAAGTGAGGGTATATAAGTGTGAAGTAAGGAAAGCTATAAGATTTGGGATGAGACAAGCTGCACGAGATGAACAAGCCGGTCTGGTCGCATACACACCCAACCCGCTCACTAGGCTCTACGGGACAAGTGAGCTACTGACTTGCATGCAGCTTTGAGCCAACCCCACTCGCTCCTGCGTCCTATGTCTAGAACATGTTGAAACTACTTCATCATGTAGTGGGGCTAAGCTGGGATGAGATAAAAAATAAAACAAACGAGTGGACCAGTGGGCCAACTCGGCCCACTACCCGCGCCTAATTTTAACATTACTCATTGATTTAGAATTTAAGCTTTTCCTTATGTTATACCCCCAAATTCTATCATGTTTTTGTATTGGACCTAGGGGCAGGCAGTAAGCCGAGTTGGCCCACTGGCCCGCTCATTTGTCCCGCATTTTTATCCCATCCTGATTCGGCCCACCGCGAAACGACACATATTCAGCCTGTGTCTGGAACGGGCTATGGAAGAGAGCTGGGTTGGCCCCAGCTACACATGAGCAAGTAGCCCGCTTCACCCTAAAGACCTAGTGAGTGGATTTGGGCCCACACGTGACCTGAAGTGCTTGCTCATCTTGCAAGTCTTGTCCCGAATTACAGTTAAATGCCTTATAGTTTCCCCTACTTTACGGTTATATACCCTCACTTGTTTTTGACAACATGCACGCACACTAAAGTTTTTAAAACTTATAGTTATATACCCTCATCACTTGTTTTGGTAGTATCTGTGCACTTTAAAGTTTTTAAAACTTACACTTAGATACCCTAATTTTTTTAAAATTTACACTTAAAAATCTCAGTCGGAAGACAAAGAGAATGAAGAAGAATTGAGCTCTGTTACTAGTTGATGTTTTTTTTTCTTCTTTTTACTAGTTGATGTTTTTTTTCTTCTTTTCTTATAATTTGTTGTAATTTTTTTAAAACTAGTGAAATAATTATTTGTTGTCGTGGATATAATATTTGCTCTGAGCCATGTAAAATATTCGTTTTTACGATGTTCCTGTCTGTCATTCTGTACAAATGTACAATTTTACTTTATAAAATTATTTTTCTATGGAATGTTAGCTAGTAATTAATTACATATAAAGTTTTGAATTTTAAAAAATGCTTCAAAACTATTAAAAATCATTTATAAAATCTCAAATAAAAATGTGAAAAAGATGGGTCAAGTGGATCGGCGCGTGTCATGTCTTGTCCCACATGTTTATGGGCTCGCGAGTGGGCTAGGCTGAGGTCTAGGCCTTAAAACAAGCAGGCGAACCTAGCTCACTTGTCTCGTTGCAAGCTATGTGCCGTCTCATCTTTCTCGTGAACTCGTACGAGTTGGCTCATGAGAAGTGTCAACTCATCTAGTTGCCCACCCATAATTGGACACTCAAGTTTTAATAAAAAATTTATTGCTATTTTCACATATAGGAACCTAACTTTCACGGTCGTTTTTATTAGTACAATCTTTATATCTGTAGTATACACCTCTAAAGTAACTTTTATTTTTTTTTATATTACACACCATGACAATTCTAGTCACGAGTGTACAAATAAACCACGTTAAGATATTAGACCAAACACGAATGATGCCCTTTATAAATTAAATTTTGAGTTGTCATGATTGACATTTCTTTGAGTATAGTAGTACAAGAGTAGCACAGCTTTTATAGTACACTTGGCATTTTCCTTATAAATTTAAGAACGAGACATTATAACACAAATCTATTGAATTTTCTTTTAATAACACCAATTTATTGAATTCTACTGATCTACCCTTTTCGTTTAGACATACTTTAGAATGAAGTTCGTCTTATATATTGTCCGAATTCAACAGAAGAACTTTGGGCTACTTTGCTTCCCCTCCGTCGCTTCACTCTTACCTTACCTCCCTCATCTCCCGCTCCTAACTTTTAATTGTTTTATATTACATGCCATGTTAATTCTAGTCATGACTGTACAAATAAATCATGTTAAGATATTGAGCCAAACACGAATGATGCCCTTTATAAAATAAATTTTGAGTTGTCATGATTGACATTTCTTTGAGTATAGTAGTACAAGAGTAGTACAACTTTATACTACGCTTAGCATTTTCCTTATATAAATTTAAGAACGAGACATTATAGGGCAAATCTATTGAATTTTCTTTTAAAATCACCAATCTATTGAATTCTACTGATCTACCCTTTTTGTTTAGACATACTTTAGAATGAAGTTCGATCTTATATCTTGTCCGAATTCAACAGATGAACTTTGAGCTACTTGGGTTTCCCTCCGTCGCTTCCCTCTTACCTTACCTCCCTCATCTCCCACTCCTAACTTTGTTTTATATTACACGCCATGTTAATTCTAGTCATGACTATACAAATAAATCACGTTAAGATATTGGGCCAAACATGAATGATGCCCATTATAAAATTTTGAGTTGTCATGATTGGTATTTCTTTGAGTATAGTAGTACAAGAGTAGTACAACTTTATAGTACACTTAGCATTTTTCTTATAAATTTAAGAACGAGACAATATAGGACAAATCTATTGAATTTTCTTTTAAAAATACCAATTTATTGAATTCTACTGATTTACCCTTTTCGTTTAGACATACTTTAGAATGAAGTTCGATCTTATATCTTGTCTGAATTCAAAAGAAGACCTTTGGGCTACTTGGCTTCCCCTGCGTCGCTTCCCTCTTCCCTTACCTCCCTCATCTCCCTCTCCTTGGCCTCTTAACCTCCGCGTCAGGTGCCTCATGTCATTCGCAGTTCTTCTTTGTTTCCATTTTATTTTAAAAGTTTCATGTTAAAGCAGGAGTAAAGCTGTATTCTATTCATTAGCTGTTAAAGTTTAATGCATTAGGTTATGAGCGAAAATTGGATGAAGAAACGAGTACAGATCTTATCCGAGCACACCCTTGTAGAAACGTTACGGTGGGATCTTATCAACTTTTTCCGAAATCAAGGGGAAAATATTTCAGTACTTTTCCCAAATTAATTTATCTCAATACCCAAAAATATAATCTCTGCAATTAGGATCTGTTATTGATGCAAAAACAAAATTTTTAGGAATTTTTCTATTTTTGCTGCAGCAAGTCAAAAATTTGATAACATTTTTGTTTTTGCTGCAGCAAGTTAAATTTTGATAACATGTCAAAATTTTGATAACATTTCTGTTTTTCCTGAGCAATTATATTTTGCTGCAGCAAGTCAAAAATTTGTAGAATTTTTCTGTTTTTGCTGCAGCAACTCAAAAATTCTGCTGTCCGCATGACTTTTGGACAGAATTGGTGACTTTCGTTGTGTATTTGACCTGTAACTTTGTTTTTGTGTATTTGACATGTACTTCCGTTGTGAAGTCTACTATAGAAATTAATTTGATAACATGAATTATTAATTTGATAACATGATATTTAACTTCAGATTTGATATGAATTATTAATTTGATAACATTTGGTTCGAAATTTGATATTATATGCATTTTATATAGGTCAATTACCATTTTTTTTTTGAAATGGAAAACTTGAATGACGATAGTTCGATATATACTCCTCAAGTATCAGATGAGTTGAGGCCACAAAAGGGACAAGAATTTGACACAATTGATGATGCTGTGACATTCTATAATGCTTATGCAAAAGCAGCTGGGTTTAGTGTAAGGGCTTGGACTAGCCAGAAAGAGCCGGAAAGTGGTGAAATAAGAAGGAAGGAGTATGTTTGTTTTAAACAAGGAAAATCTTTAAGAATCACGGATGTTGGAAATAAAAGACGTCGAGGAAGCTTAGCAGAGGATTGTCATGCCAAAATTGCAGTTTTAAAATCAAACTCCGGAAAATACATTGTTACTGTTTTTAATGAGGAGCACAGCCACCCTCTATCAACACCATCAAAGGTTCATCTTTTAAGGTCCCACCGTAACGTTTCAGCCGCAACAAAGTCTTTAAATAAACAGTTCTCCACTACAAGAAATTACATCTTTAACGAAGGGATTTTCCTTCGTTAAAGAGCTGAAAACCTTCGTTATTGTATGATAACGACGGGGAAAAATCCCTTCGTCACCCGTCGTTGAAGCCCTCTTCGCTAAAGGGTCACGAAGGGATATACTACCCGGTTAACAATCATGGTCAGACAATCCTTTTTGCTTGTGGATTTTTAAATCATGAGAGCGTTGATGATTTCGTATGGTTATTTAATCAGTTTTTGGCAAGTATGCCTGGTGGTGCCCCGAAGATGATTATTACCGATCAAGATCCAGCTATGACTAAGGCATTCCCTCTTGTTCTTCCAAATACATTTCACAGGTAATATAGTTTGTATACATTGTCTTTCTTCCACATAATATTTATATACGTTGTCTTTTTTTAACACTTTTGAAATTTCTTTTGACAGGTATTGTAGTTGGCATATATTAATGAAGTTTTCTGAGAAAATTGATGCAGTGAAGTATAGTATTTATAAGAGTGAGTTTTCGGCTTGCATTTGGAAATCAGAGACTCCTGAAGAATTTGATTTACAATGGGAAAATCTGATTAAGAAGAGTGGGTTAGAAGGAAACAAATGGTTGCAAGACCAATATGAACTTCGGTCAAGATGGATTCCAGCATATGTTAATCACGTATTCTCAGCTGACATGTCAAGTAGTCAACGAGCAGAAAGTGGACATGCATTTTTTAAGAAATTTGTTTCGAAGAATAATTCATTGGTGGATTTCATGATTCAGTTTGGTAGGGGACTAGTGCGCCAACGTCACGAGGAGTTGATGACCGATCACAAAGATGTAATTGAGAAACCTAAACTTAGAATAAATCATGACTTTTTAGAGCAAATGGTTGATATTTACACGAATGAGATGTATTACAAGTTTGAGACTGAAGTGTGTGACAGCTTTAACTACAAGTTGCAATGTGTTAGGGAAACTGACAATCATTGTGTGTATCAAATTCAAAGAAAGAAGCTTGCAGGAAGTAAAGTCCGCGAAATCGTTTATGACAAGGACTTGGATTTGGTTTATTGTAGTTGTAAAAAATTCGAAAGCGCCGGAATCCCATGTAGACACATTATCTCATATTTGATGAAGTTTGATGCTGAAATATTGCCCGATAAATACATCTTAAAGAGGTGGACTAAGTCTGCAAAATCAGGGACAGTGGTTGATAATAAAGGCATGCAGATAACCTCTGACAATTCTTATTTTTTAACGCGAAGTCAATTTATCCAATCATCTTTGGATTTAGTTGACAAGTCCCTCGTATGTGAAGAAACAAGGACGATGTTTACCGATGGTTTGCG
Organism: Asparagus officinalis; assembly: GCF_001876935.1. Classification (NCBI taxonomy): domain Eukaryota; kingdom Viridiplantae; phylum Streptophyta; class Magnoliopsida; order Asparagales; family Asparagaceae; genus Asparagus; species Asparagus officinalis. The sequence goes on along the minus strand of NC_033800.1, from coordinate 61,120,151 downwards.
AAGCATTAATGAGCAAATAAGTCAGTTTCTTAGTAGCCGCATGGCTCTAATGAGCTTCACCGAGAAAAGTAATTCAATAGGTAGTAATATAATAGGTGATGGTACAAGTGCGCATGGTTCTTGCACTTTTCAAAGTAGTTTTAATGAACACAATCAAGTGCGAGCAAAGGGGTGCGGCAAAAGGTTGAAAGGAGGAAAAGAGAAAGCAATGGCTAGAATCAAAAATAAAAGAGAGAGACGTTGTCACGGGTGTGGAAAAGTAGGCCAATCACATGATAAACGAAATTGTCCGGCACTCAAATCCGTAAGTAATAATTCTTCTATTCTTTTTGTTTTTTATTTTTCACATTCTAGTATCCCTCTTGATGTATTTATATATTTATTAATATAATGTAGGTCTTCTACATGCGTTGATGTGAATTTGCAAGAGGGTAATGAGATATCAAGTGAAGATGAGGATGATGTGAATCTTTTTGAATGAACCCGAGGAGTGGTGCATAAATCTGTTTTAACAAGAGATAAGGTAAGCCCCTTTATATTTGTGAAGTTGTGCACATCATAATGAAACATACATGCTATGGTTGTTTCATATTTATTTGTTTAGTTTTGTCCTTAAAGTGTATATTTACTGTACATGGTTCAAGTATCCAAAGCTGTTATGGGTAGAGAGAAGTGGTTGAAAAGCTATTGATGGAAAATTCAAAATGTGGGGACTATTTTGAGTTATTTGCACTTAGGAATATTTGTTGTTGGTTGTGACCTTAAACATGTTGCTTATGTAAGATTTGTTGTTGGTTGTGATGTATGCTGAGCTTGGTTTATGTTCCTTGGTTAAAATGGGAAAATGGGAATCTCAGGCACTGCAGGGAAGATTTGTTGTTGGTTTGTTGTTGGTTTGAGCTTGGTTGTGATGTATGCTGAGCTTGGTTGTGATGTTTGCTGAGCTTGGTTTGTTTGTTGTTGGTTTGTTGTTGGAATCTCAGGCACTGCTTATGTAAGATTTGTTGTTTCTGCTGCTTCTGGTTGTGGTCGTTCAATCAGTAGCTGTGATTCTAACTGCTTATGTAAGATTTGTTGTTGGTTTGTTCCATTGATATACATGAATGACAAGATCAGTTTGAAAGGGAAACACTCTCACTAACAGTAGATTGGTTGCTCAGAACGCTTACCCAGTGCAAAACATGAAACAGATGCTTCAAAAAAATTATATATCATCCACATTATAGATTGGTTGTTTCCTGTTAGCAACATTTCCAGAGCCATGTATCATGTCCTTCACTTGCATGTGTTCACCAAGCTAAAATGGCTCATTGACAACTGAATTCCAACACAACATAGATATCAAAATTCATATGAATTGCACGAGATCAATCAAAGATGGTTCCTTGACAACTGAATACTAACTCTGTTAAAAACAGATACTAAAATATAATGAGAGGATATTTTGAAGGGAAAAAAACTACTGTATGATACACAATCAAAACATTAGAAACACATATTCTTCTTCTTCTTCCCTTTTCCCCCCATTTAGCCTCTTCATAATACCCAAATTCTAATTTCCTGTACAAAACGAACTTATTTTAACTAACTTTTACAAACGAACAGCACTCTATAAAACACCAAAAGAAGACTCCTTTTTATCTTCTTCTTCGACCTCCGAAACCCTAGCGTTTTTTTTTTCTTCAAGCAAACCCTAGCCCTCCATCCTCCCGATCCCCATCGCGATCCTCCTCATCACGGCGTTGCTCACGCTCTCCGGCACCGCGCTCATGCTCTGCCCCAACCCGCTCATGTAACTCCTCACCTCCGCCCTTATCATCTCCTGCATCAATGCCAGCATCCCGAAAAATTCCTAAAAATCGAATTGAGCTGAAATTATTTAAAATCGGCAGCAAAAACCAAAAAATTCCTAAAAATCGAATTGAACTGAATATATTTAAAATCGAATTGAGCTTTTAGAAAATTACAGCGTCTGGGCTTTGTCGGGTCGGCGGCGGTCGGGTCGTCGGGTCGGCGGGCCGCTGCGCTCGTCGTGGTTGTCGGGATCAGCGCTGCTCGCGGGTCGTGCGACGGCTGCCTGTCAGTTCGTCGGGTGTGCCGTCGGAGTGAGAGAGGAGAATGGATCAGCGCCTGCGCTCGTCGGGTTTTGTCGGCGTCGGCGGGAGAGGGAAGAGAGGTGTGAGGGTTTTGAGATCGGCTTTTGGGTGAGACAGAGATGGGTTTGGGGATTTTAATGGAGTGAGAGAGAGAGAGAGAGAAACAAGATTTCTTTTATGGTATGTTTGGGAGTTTACTTAGGGAGGAGGAGAAGGAAGGGGAAGGAAGGGAAAATTTCCCTTCCTTCCCTTCCCCTCCATTACACCCCAATTTGGGTGTAAGAATTTTGGGCCAAATTCCCTCTCCATTCCCCTCTTTACCCTCCAAAATGAAACTCCCAAACAAGGTTAAAATGAAAATTTTCCTTCCCCTTCCCCTCTCTACCCTCACATCCAACAGGCCATTAGATAAATGACGGAGGATGAGAAACAGTGTAGCGGAGGGCATTTTGCAAAAGATCCTTCTCTCCCTCAAATGCGTACGCACCAATCCGCACTTGAAATGCACTATATATAATATATAATATATATTAAATAATATATATATATTATATATTATATATATATATATATATATATAATATATATTATATATATATATATATATATATATATATATATATATAATATATATATATATATTATATATATATATATATATATATAAAACCGTTATTAGAAAAATGTAAACTTGGTACGATTCATAATGTATATATAGAAAAAAGACCGTTATTAAAAAAATTTCAACTTTGTACGATTCATAATGTAACTCCAATAATAATTCACAAAATCGAACAAACATATGTAAATGTTCTGATTATATATGACTGAAAGTTATTGTAGAGCTTACAATTTACCCAATTAATACAGCACGCTCATCTTATACCCTCTTATAAACAAGGGAAAAATGTGTCCAGGCCCCAAAAACAGAAACTTCATGTGCTGCAGCCCCTCCTAGTTTTTCCCATGTGGTTTAGCCCCTTGAAGTGTGACATTTTGTGCTGCAGCCCCTTTTTAACAATTAATAGATGCCAGCTAAGCTAAAATCCCCAAAATAACCTTATCCCCTCTTCTCAATCCTTCAAACCCAGCTCTCTCTCTCTCTCTCTCTCTCTCTCTCTCTCTCTCTCTCGTTAGTTCTATTCTGTAGAGTGTTAGTTCTAATCTGCACAGTGTTAGTTCTATTCTGTAGCGTGTTAGAACTAACTTGGTATAAAATAGAACTAACATTGTATAAATTAGAGCTAACTTGGTATAAATTAGAACTAATGTGGTATAAATTAGAACTAACGTGGTTAAAATTAGAACTAATTTGTTATAAATTAGAAAAATTAGAACTAATTTGTTATAAATTAGAACTAACTTGTTATAAATTAGAACTAATATGGTTAAAATTAGAACTAACGTGGTATAAAATAGAACTAACTTGGTATAAAATAGAACTAACATTGTATAAATTAGAGCTAACTTGGTATAAATTAGAACTAATGTGGTATAAAATAGAACTAACGCGGTATAAAATAGAACTAACACTGTGCAGAATAGAACTAACATTGTGCAGATTAGAACTAACACTGTGCAGAATAGAACTAACACGCTACAGAATAGAACTAACAATGTACAAATTAGAACTAACACTGTAGCGTGTTAGAACTAACACTGTAGCGTGTTAGAACTAACATTGTAGCGTGTTAACACTGTAGCGTGTTAGAACTAACACTGTAGCGTGTTAGAACTAACATTGTAGCGTGTTAGAACTAACACTGTACGTTTGAGGCTTCTCCTAACACTGTAGCGTGTTAGAACTAACATTGTAGCGTGTTAGAACTAACACTGTACGTTTGAGGCTTCTCTTTCTGTTGTATTTGTTGTGTCTTGTCGTGTTTTCAGTACAGCCTGCTATTTCAAACTTGACGTTTGAGCTGGCAATCATCGTAGCGAAGATAAGATTGAACTGAACTCTTTCTACCTTGAACTCTAATCTTCAGCATCATGAGTTTAACTCTTGGATAGTGGCAAGGTTATCCTTGTGGATTATCTTTACTGATTTTTGATAAACCGGTAGTTCTTTCTGCTCAAACTAAATTAGAGATTGCCAGCATCCTGCACATTTTGGCCGAAAGTTCATTCGTCATTTGCCATGATTCAAGGATGTACTATTATTTCAGTGAGATCTGCTGGTGTTACTGTTGTGCACTTTCCAAAATTCTATCTCATGACTAGTCCCATTTATGACAAGGATGTAGTCACTTGTGTACACGGAAACTTTTTTTTTATATGCAATAACTTGGCCATGTAGTGATCGGCCTGAATTGTGCGTACATGTTTCGTTCTTGTTATTCTTGGGGATTATTTTTGCAGTTGAACTAACTTATCTCTTCTTTAAATGTCAGATCATTAACCCTCTTAACAAGGACATTCCTGATGTACCCGGGCTTGCTCCTCCAGCTCAAGCCAGCAACCGAAAACTCCTGTGGGATTCAAGCGAGACATAAAATCGCTACAGGCTATGTGCATCTTAATAACGAGTAAGGCCTTTTTTCTGATTGTTACTGAACCATCCTAAACATTATTCTTGTTGTATCGACCTTCATTTTCGTGTATATATATAACACTAAATTTCATTATGTGTAGAGCGTAACAGAGCTAGTCATTAAGACATTAACATGCTACAGTGTTTTCTGATTGCTACTGAACCATCCTAAACATTATTCTTGTTGTATCGACCTTCATTTTCGTGTATATATATAACACTAAATTTCATTATGTGTAGAGCGTAACAGAGCTAGTTAACATTAAGACATTAACACGCTACAGTGTTAGTTCTAACACGCTACAGTGTTAGTTCTAACACGCTACAGTGTTAGTTCTAACACGCTACAGTGTTAGTTCTAACACGCTACAGTGTTAGTTCTAACACGCTACAGTGTTAGTTCTAATCTGTAGCGTGTTAGTTCTAACATGCTACAGTGTTAGTTCTATTCTGTAGCGTGTTAGTTCTAATCTGTACATTGTTAGTTCTATTCTGTAGCGTGTTAGTTCTATTCTGCACAGTGTTAGTTCTAATCTGCACAGTGTTAGTTCTATTCTGCACAGTGTTAGTTCTATTTTATACCGCGTTAGTTCTATTTTATACCACATTAGTTCTAATTTATACCAAGTTAGCTCTAATTTATACAATGTTAGTTCTATTTTATACCAAGTTAGTTCTATTTTATACCACGTTAGTTCTAATTTTAACCATTAGTTCTAATTTTATCTAATTTATACCACGTTAGTTCTAATTTATGAAAGTTGGAATGTTAAGGTCACTTGATGAATAATAATTAATAAATTAGACATTTTTCCTTGTGCCTGCAGTCCCTTCATTTTTATTTTTCTTGGGCATCATCCACTCTTTTCTCTTGGTCATCCTCCTCCGGCCTACCATACTATAGGATTTAAAAGTGGCAGGCGCAGCGGCGAACTCCGGCGTAGTCGAGGGCTAGACGGGGAGCGACGGCGAGCTACCGCGACGAGGTCGGGCGGAGGAGAGGAGGGGAGGCGGCGGCGAACTCGGGGGAGGCTTGGGAGCCTGGGCGGAGGTGGCGACGGCGAGGAGGGCGAGGGCCAGAGCGACGAGCTTGAGAAAGCCCTTGTTTTTAAAAAGAGATGGGGGAGAGAGAGAGAGAGAGAGAGAGAGAGAGAGAGAGAACTGGGTTTGAAGGATTGAGAAGAGGGGATAAGGTTATTTTGGGGATTTTAGCTTAGCTGGCATCTATTAATTGTTAAAAAGGGGCTGCAGCACAAAATGTCACACTTCAAGGGGCTGAACCACATGAGGGAAACTAGGAGGGGCTGCAGCACATGAAGTTTCTGTTTTTGGGGCCTGGACACATTTTTCCCTATAAACAAACACAATGTAAAATAAAAGAATTTCAAAAACACACAAAAGTAAAGTTACCGTTACATCCTCTTAATAGAAGGCACCTTCTTCACTGGAGTACTAAAACTTGGCCTCTGCTTCAATCCGCTCATCAACCCTCTGCTGCTGTTCATCTGCGTCGAAATCCTTCCTCTCAAAGGTGAAACCAATCTATTCGCCAACTTCGAAGGCGAAAATGAGCACCTACGAGTTTTTTTCACAGATGCCAGTTTCTTCTCCACGGGACTAAACACTACAGGAGTGGGCACTAGCTTCTTACTCATCATCTTCGATCTCAAAGAAGTTGGCGGCGTCTTAATCAAAAACTTATGCGGAGTCTTCTGCTGACTAGTATTTCTGGCAATAATCGGAGACCTCGTCTTATAGAATTTCTTTGGGTTCGAAGATGAAGGTGACGAAAAGAGAGGGTTTGGGAAGAGGACTGTTTTTTTAGCCCAGGGCCTGTTTTTAGGAGAAACCCTGTTGGCTAAAATTACAGGTTTAGTGTTGAGGGGTGAGTTTGATTTGAAATGGATACGTGATCTAGCACGGGTTAGACCAGGAGGCGATGCCAATTCTGAGCGTCGCCGATGATGAAGACTTTGCTTCTCTTTGGATCTTCTCGATCTCAATTCGATGTTTTCGCACCTGCTTTGCCTTTTGATGGGGACTGGAGTTTTGGGATCGTTTGATGCCGTTGGCTTTGAATTGGGTATTTTCGCAACAATTTCCTTCGCGAATTGGCTAGTTTTTAAGATCTCTATTACTGTTTCATCCAGTAGCATTGCTTGAAGCGACATCTGACGCCATTCCCCTCCTGCAGTAATTTCAAATATCCATAAATTAAACTCAGATTTGAACAAAATCAAAGAAACCCAATTGTTGCTTGCCACTTAGATTGCCTTGAAACTTTCCCGACGGAGATTTTCTGGGTGTTGCATTCTTTAATCTTAAAGATTCTTGCTTGCACCTGAGGCTAGTTTTGAGGTAACCTCTGGTGCTCCTTGGGCTGAGATTGACGAGCTTCGAACCGCCTGTGACTGTGAAGTGGAGCTCTTGCAATCGAGCCATACATTTGTCAACCTTCAAAAGTCAATTTTTTTTTCAAACTAAAATTGAGAAGGGAAAAAAAACAACAACAAAATAAAGGAGAAGAATTCGGATAAAATGTTTACCTTGTTTACTGTTTCTCGAACGAGATTGGGGTTGAGCGCCATCGCTAGCCTTTTCTCCTTCAATGGAGTCTTGGCTACCATTTTGGCTTAGCTTCTCTCTCTCTCTCTCTCTCTCTCTCTCTCTCTACAGATTGTAAGCTCTCTATTTTTGTCAGATTCTGTCTCTTTTTGTTGAGGATTGAGTTCAAATGGGGTTTGAACTGAAGTAACGTATGCGAGACCCTAACGGTCATTTGTCTAATTTCCCCCACTCATTAGACAACGGCTAGTTTCTTTATTTGACTTGAATGCTCATATACTGGGCCCACTTTGTTAATGGAAAGTGGGTCCCACTTGTTAGCGAAGACTAAGTGCCGTTTAATACAATATCATCAATTTTGATTAGAAGCAGAAAAGTTAGTTAGTTGACAACTGGACATTGAATAGTAAGCTGACTTTTGAGCTCTGAGGGTCTGTTTGTTTGCCTAAAAAAATGGGAAATCAAAGAAAAGAAAAACTATTTCTAAGGGGCTGTTTGGTTTGTTTTCTTGATATAGAGAAATGCAATTCCATGTGAAGAAACACAAGTTTTGAGTTTTCCAAACTTTTCTAATAAATAGATTGTTTTACTTTAGTTCACACATAAAAAATGGTGGGAAACCAATGTATTTATTTTTCTTGTGTTTGGTTAGCATAAAAAAAAGAAAACTTTTGTAAACAAAGTAGAGAAGGAAAAAAATCTGACGTGGCAGAGTTTTCATCAATTTTACTTCGTTGGGGAAGGAAATCGGAGAGGGAAAAAAATCTTAGTTGACGGCGATTTCAGCAGAGTTTTCCCTCTTCCATCCGAGCGAACCAAAGCGGCACAAAGAAATGAGCGGAAACAAAAAAAACTGACGTGTAGGGCTAAAAATCTGACGTGGAGGGGTTTTCTGAGTTTTCTGAGTTTTCCACCCCTTATAATAGCGAACCAAACAGCCCCTAAGAAGAAATGTTTTGGGAGTGTTTGGTTTGCTAAAAAAAAGAAGGAAATTAAAGAAATGGAGATGGGATGAGATGAGTTGTCATCTTATTATAGGATGATGTGAGTGATTTTTTAAGAAAACTTGTTTTGATGTTGTTTGGTTGGCCAAAAAAATAAGGAAATGAATTATAAGAAACCTATTTCTTGTAATATGTTGTTTTCTTTTGTTGGTTCATTATTAAAAATAAGACAATAGATGAGATGAGATGAGTTGTCATTATATTATTGGATGATGTGACCCACACTTAAGGAAATTGTTTTCCTAGCTTTTTGAGAGGAAATGAGTGGAAATAAAATGTTAATGAGATGAGATGAGTTGTCACCATCTTATTGGATGATGTGAGTGATTTGAAATGATGAGATGAGTTGAGTGATGTTGTTGATGAAAATAATATTTTATTAGATGTGGTGGATGAGTTGTTGGATGAAAATAATATTTTATTAGATGTGGTGGATGTGATAGATGAGTTGTTGGATGAAAATAATATTTTATTAGATATGGTGGATGAGATGAGTTGTCACCATCTTATTGGATGATGTGAGTGATTTGAAATGATGAGATGAGATGAGTTGAGAGATGTTGTTGATAAAAATAATATTTTATTAGATGTGATAGATGAGTTGTTGGATAAAAATAATATTTTATTAGATGTTGTGGGTGAGTTTTAGGGATGGAAATGGATAAAATTGTACTTTTTGAGTTTTCTTGGTTTTCATTTCTATTTCTTGATGTTTTAGGAAATAACCAAACAGGCCCGCTCAATCGATGCATTAGCTTGAATCTGATTAGGCCCAACAAGGCGCGGACCCATCTTAAAAGGCTACTTTGGATTGGGCATTTTACGGCCTGGCTGGCCCTATCATATATACGGCCGCATACTATGAGAATCATGTCGTTCTCAAATTAGCAAATTTACCTCTAATAAAAGAAGATATTCATATTGCTCTGCAATATAGAACAAATTTATATCCTACAACAAGATAAAAGAGAGAACTTCATTTGGATAACAGAAGTTCAAAATGCTAATAGGAAAGTTAAGAGATGAAATAAAAGACTAATCCTATAGCACATAAGGAATATCTGCATTTAACCATGAAAAGAATGGCTTAGAGCCCTTACTAAAAAGACAAAGGGTTACTTGCATAGACCCCGTGCACTATCGCCGAATTGAGCTTACTATCCATGTAGTTCTAAAGTTGCAAATATGCCCGTGAAATAGTTCTATTGCTCCAGATAGACCCCTCGAGTGAAAATCTATTGTTTGTAGATAAACCACTTCGGAAGGGTCAAAAAATTTTCACTTATTAGAGAATCTAATAAGCAACAAAAGAACTACTGGCATAGTAAGTTCAATTTGGCAATAGTACAGGAGGGGTATCTGCAAGCTTGACCCCAAGACAAACGAAAACTTTCACGAACTAGCCACCCATAGAGCATCAGCATTCAGCATTATCATCTTCCCCATCCTGGACCCCATCTTTTCTTCCTTGCATCTACTAGCCCTCCTGCATTTTCCTGCCAAATTCTCTTCGTCTACAATTTCATTACCATGCTCATCACGAATACAAATACTGCAATGAGAACTCGGCAGCAAACGAAGGCGAAGGTGACCTTCGCTTCTTTCGGCTGTGAGTACTCCAGTGGAGGGCTTCAGAGGAACAAGCATAAGCCTCTCTTCCACTCTTTTCCTCCCAAGTTGAAAGAGACCAAGGGTCTTCAATGGTGGTGGAAATTTTGTCGGAATGCTCTTTCGCTTCTTCATGACACTAAACTTGATCTCTTCTCTTGAGTCTTGAAAAGCACCAAAAATCTCGCCACTCTCACAGCCTAGAGTCTCTGTGCACAGGTCCAAGTGCTTGATCATGTTGTTATTGGTGGTGTTGTTAACAATGATGATGATGACCACCAGTTTATAGGCCACAAGAATGCATATTTTGTTTTCTCAAAAAAAGAATGCATATTTTGAGCAAGGCAATGGACTGCCACATGTATAGAGGACAAGGATGAAGGGAGAAAAAGATTCGTCCTAGTCAGTGTGGAAATAAAACTGATAAGTTTTGAGGGGATAAATAATGGTAGCATGCATACAAGTATTTGATGTGCATGTGTCTTTTGGAGTTTACCACTAGGATTGAGGGCGAAAGTGGAGATCCTTTGCCTGTGATTTAGAGAGCAACAAGGATGAGATCACACACCATGCAACACATATTTTCTTTGGACCCGAAATTGGTTATTAGGACTATAGAGCCACAAAAATTAATTAAATTATAATCATAAGAATAATAAAACGTGTAGCCTTTTTCAGTTATTGTATGAGTTTTGTTTGGTGCATTCTGACGATGTAGGAGACTGTGATACTTAGGATATGATTGGGTGACATGGGAGCAGTGTTTTATTTTTGGCCTTTACTTTCTTTTTAGAGAAAAAGTTCATTATAGCCACATGTTTATTTAAAGAAAAAGGCTAAAATGAAAACAGGCATAAAAAATTAGGACAATTGTAACCTCTGAAGCTAGAAGGAGCTAGGGATGATTTTTATATCTAACATGTCCCTATAGATTGAGCGTCCTTTTTATGGGGGACTAAAGGCTGGAGTCATACATATCAAAGGTCCCTGACACTATACTAAAACTCCAAAGTTGTGACGAGGATTGAGTTAATCTAACAACAACCTCACAATGGTGTGCTCTATAGGTACACAAACAAATCGAGGTGAAGGAAGAATATTACTTGGAGGACAACCTGTAAAAGAATAGAAAAAGAAAGAAGAAAAGACATAAACCAAACACACTCTAGACATAGTGGAGTTCTCTCAAATTTAGTATGCAATTGCCATTTACAGAGTAATTATCTATTTGTGTGTGGCTGAATACAGATTGGATTTTAGTGTTGTTTCAGCACATACAGGAATATGAATTTAGTCACTCTGAAGACCGTAAACATAAAGATTTCAGAAGAAATTGGCATGGATTACCTTGGAACTTGAGATCAGAATTCAGAGTTGATAGCAAAATTGGAGAGGCATATGGCTCATATGAAGGCCATTCAGCTTTGTTAACGGCAGTAAAACATGTTTTATTGGTTTTAGCCTCTACTTCCACCGACCAAAAGTGTCTTTAGTGTTAACAACAAAATTATGCCAAACTCTAGCTCATTAACGACAACACTGATGAATCATTTAGCTTGTGGAAAGGTTCTACGTTCAGACAGTAAAGTAGCCTTTAATTGTTAAAAAAAGTACATGAGATAAGTAAAACCTAACCATATTAAAGGTGAGGGCATTAAATTATGGCTGCAATTATATAACCTCAACAAAGGTGAATCCTTATTGTATTACTTCTACAGGACAGTGTTTGTAAAGAACAGAAGAGCATGTCAGGTCTTTTATCCAATATCTGCATCTTTTGATAGAATAAGCTATAATATATGTATCAACCTTATAGACATTGTTTCAAAGGTATCTTTGTTAGTGGGATGACTAGATGTGCTTTTAAAATTATCATGGACTTGTTGATGCATGCATCATATTTGGCTCATTTAAAAGACTACCATTCTACCAATACTTCATGTTCTTGATTTCCCTCACACAATTTACAGTGAGTAAATTGTCCAAATCTTACAATTAATAATAATTTGTATTCAAGTCTAATTTATTTAGGATTCTGAGGGCAAACATCTAATTGAACACTTTGCCGAAGTTTTACAACTGTACAGTTGCAGTAGAGTAATGTGAAGTTTAGCATTGATATCAAATAGGAAAACAAGTAAATACTCAACATATATGCCTGAACAAATCGAATTTAACGTCTTAGCAATTCTTCGGAGTGAAGAAAATTATAATTTACTTACAAAGACAAATTAACTTTCTGGATGACAAATGAACAGGAAAGCACCAATATGATCAACCCTACTTCAAGCAGTAGATAACTGGGACATGTACTCCATTTTTATCTTCTGCATCCTGGGGACGACATCAACCATCGATATTCTTTCTTTTGGTGAGTAGTTTGTACATAGTAAACCCAATCTTATGACAGATAATACACAATGATGCATAGCTGTTTGGTCTGCAGATGTTCGTTCAAGGAGGGAGACACCTTTGAAGAGATTGTTGTCTATAATATCAAAAATTGAAGTAGGATATGCTTTGCAAATGCACTCTCTCAAACTTGGTTCTCCCTCAAATACGACATCTGTTGGCCTTTTCCCGGTGAATGTCTCCAACAACAGAATGCCAAAGCTGTAGACATCGCCCATTTTTGAGACGTTGCCTGTAGATCCGTACTCTGTTACAAAAAAATATAACCCATCAATCAATTGTTCAAGTAAGCCAAAACTAGCACATTCTTGTGCATCATCATAGTAAGATTATTTCTTAGAAACCATGTCCTAAGTCAAGAAAGCTTTCCAAGCAATATTTACAAAGTTCAAAACAGTAAAACAAATCACAAAATTATTTTATGCTACAGCAAATATGATAACAAACATTCTAATAAATATTCAAAAGCAGTTAGCGTTGAGGTTATTAATACATGAGTATAGTCCACATCGGATAGGATAATAAAGAGTGATGACCGTAAAATAGCTTGAGACCAATACCTAGTAAGTATAGTTTTTGGGTCAAACTTGGTTCCTAGACTCTGATTAAAGCCCCGATTTCAACTCGATTGAGACCGATTTCCCCCCCCCCCCCCCCCCACCCCAACAAAAGTATTAGTGCTAAGTCATGATCTAAGTGTAGGCTGTCCATTCGAACCAAAGGCCCGCGTGCCGGCCCGGAACCCGAGCCTAACAGGGCTGTCTTGGTGAAGCTGCGGCCCGGGCCCGCGATTATATATTATATATATATATATATATATATATATATATTTAATTATTTATAATTATAATATTTATATATATATATATATATATATATATATATATATATATATATATATATATATATATATATATATATATATAATAATATATACTATATATATATAACATACATATATATATATATACATATTGTATGTTGGAAAAAATTACAATGAAGAGAACAAAAGAAACTTGACTTGTATTTCTTTGATTCCGGTTACAATTTGATTACAAAAGAGAAGAGAACGAATCTGGTTCTCCCCTTTGTTTAAAACTGGGTTCTTCTCGGTGGCGATGAAGTATCTCCCTCGAATGCTCGCGTCGAGTTTGCTCTACGTTGACGATCTGAACGTCTTGATTCACTGGAACATGGTCTTCTCCTCACGATTTGACGTTGTGGAGAACTTGCGTGGCAAGCTTGAAACTCTTGATGAGTTGATAACTCTGAACGAGTTTTAACTCTTGAAAAAGAGTTGATTTGAACCGAAAGTTCGGTTGATAAGCCAATGATGAAGAAGCTCTTGTTGCAGATCTCCCCAGCTCCAGAAAATGCTCCAAGGATCTCTTCTGCTGCTGTCAAACCGAGAGCCAAGTCCCCTCTGCTCCAACCTCGCTGCCAATTCTCCGATCCAAAAAGTCAGCCTGAACTCAATCGAGTTTACCCATATTTATAAGGAATTAAGGGGTGTAACCGCCCCCTTAATCAGCTCCTAAGTGGGGCGGAAATCCCTCAAATCGTGGAGGGAAAACGGTTCCTGCAACCGTTCAGCTCGTGTTTGAACGAGTCAAACGCCCACGTCGGCGTTCAGGACCCTAACTCTGCGTTTTAGAATGGAGACGCGGAGTTGGGTACTCGCTGGGTGCTGAAAAACGCGGGTCTGACCCCAGCGTTTTAATGTTATAACGTGGGTCCGACTCCAGCGTTTTGATGTTGTAACGTGGGTTCGACCTTCGCGTTTTGATGTTGTGACGCGGGTCCGACTCTCACGTTTTGATGTTGTGACGCGTGTCTGACTCCAGCGTTTTACTATTGACACACGGGGAGGACCTCCGCGTTTTGGTGTGGATACACGGGGAGGACCTCCGCGTTTTGGTCTTAAAGCGCGGTGATGAGTTCCGCGTTTTGCTTTGGAGAGATTATCAACAAGTAATCTCTTTTGTCATAGCGTTGCAAAGATCATTGTCTTATAATCTTCATCTTGGCTCCTTGAGAATATGAGAGTCGTCAGATTATAACTCCCGATATTAATTGTGAATACTGTTGAACTAGAGCTCTCATCGGTTGTCGTGAAGGTCGTCAGATTGTAACCTTCAACGATCTACGTGAAAGTCTTCAAATTGTAACCTTCTGGAAGTCGTCAGATTGTAACTTCCATCATCGGTGTTTGATGGGGGATAAGCTATCTATTGTGATTTTTAGACAGCCTACACATATGTATAATATATTACTAGATTATTATATAGTTATATATTAACTCTACTATAGTATACTGATACATAGTATATATTACTTATATACTTATTATATATAGCTATATTATTATTATTAGTACTTTTCATATATAAATATAAATTCATTATACATAATACATAGATATGTATGTATGTAGGTATATATTGTATTATCATGACATGATATATGTCTGTATATTACATACTGTCATAACATAATTATGATATTATACTCTTTAAGATATATATATTATATTATATTATATTTATACTGCTATATATATACACTTCTACATATATTATATATTATAAATATCTTATTAGGTTATATATATATTATATATATAATATTTAGTATGATTTATATATTAGAAGTGAGAGGAGCCTAGAGAGAGAGGGAAGATAATGGGTATCTGAAAAGGGGGGGCTGCCTCCCTTCACATGATGGTGTTAGCACATACTTAGAGCCATGTGATTCTCTTCTTTTTATTCTCGCTCTTCTATGGTGGGGGATTTGTGTATAGTATCAAAAAAAAAAAAAACCCAAAAGAAAAAAAAAAAACCTCAATAAAAAAACAAACAAACCCCTCCCTAAAAATACTCAACCAGAAAAGAAGTGGAAGAAATCCCTCTCCTGGTCGAAGGCATCATTGATGTCCTCTTATTACTATTAGTCATATATATATTACTATTATATATTTTTATTATATTTATAATGTATAGGTATATACTTACTTTAGCTGTAATAACAGTATATATATATATATATATATATATAATTATATTATATTATAATATGGTCATTAATGTGTATATGTGTGTGTTATAATTATATTTATATGCGTATATTATAGAATTATAGTTATATAAGTATATATAAGAGCACAAGTATAATTATATATAAGTATATTGCATCTAGTATATATAAAAGTATATCATATAAGTAAACTGTATAACTATGCTTAAATAAGCATAATGTAAGCATGTAATAATACATATATAATATATATTTATGTGATTCTCTCTCTCTCTCTCTCTCTCTCTCTCTCTCAAGTTATAACTTATAAGTATATTATATATATACAATACATTTACATATAACATATGTATATATAATATATACCTGTACACACACATAAATATATTACACACACACACTTAGCATTGTATAGATTCTAAGATATAACAATATAAATATATATAATATAGTTATAACTTATAGGTATACTTATTTGTGTATATTATAGAATTACAATTATATAAGTATATATAAGTGCATAAGTATAATTATATATAAGTATATTGCATCTAGTATATATAAAACTAAAGTATATCATATAAGTAAATTGTATAACTATACTTAAATAAGCATAATGTAAGTATGTAACAAATACATATATAACTATATACTATGTATTTATAAATAAGTAATATATATTTATGTGGTTCTCTCTCTCTCATGTTATAATTTATAAATATATTACACGCACACACTTAGCATATAAGTATATATAAGTGCATACGTATAATTATATATAAGTATATTGCATCTAGTATATATAAAACTAAAGTATACCATATAAGTAAACTGTATAACTGTACTTAAATAAGCATAATGTAAGTATGTAACAAATACATATATAACTATATAATATGTATTTATAAATAAGTAATATATATTTATGTGGTTCTCTCTCTCATGTTATAATTTATAAATATATTACACACACACTCTTAGCATGGTATAGATTCTAAGATATAACAATATAAATATATATAATGTAGTTATAACTTATAGGTATACTTATTTGTGTATATTATATAATTACAGTTATATACTCTCTCTCTCTCTCATGTTATAATTTATAAGTATGTACAATATATTTACATATAATATATGTATGTAGGCATCGAAAATTGCCTATAGGTCTCCGTGAGCAGCTCAGAGCTAGGAGGAGATGAGGAACGTCACTGTGCAAGTCACAGAATCTTCATTGACGTCGATGAACGCTTGAAGTGAATCGACGAACTACGTAAAGTAACGGAATTTCAGAATAACGAGGATACGAACTGATCAGGAGCCCCGCGTCGCTTACAAAAGGGGAAACGCCTCTCGTATCCCAGTTTATTCCACAATGACCTAATTATCGGAGCTTATAGATCTCCTTACCGGCTTTTCAACGCACTTTGAATCACTCAAATCCGAGTTCGGACGAAGAAGTTACGGCAGAAACGAGCAAATGTACAAAATGGAACGTCTCAGCCTGAGTTGAGACACCCTGAGGTGTCTCGACACAAGCGAGACACCCCAAGGTGTCTCGGCCTCGTTGAGACACCCAGGGGTGTCTCCAGGCCTAAAATGGGGCCGTTGTGCTATTTCAACCACCCGAACCCCCCGAGCCTATAAATAGAAGCCTCAGGCCTTCATTTTTCTAGATCTGGAATTTTAGAGATTAGGCGAAGCCCTGACAGATTGAAGACTGAAGGTGCACGAATTTCAGAGAGGAGAAGGAGAGATCGGATCGAGCTCATCAGCATAAAGAAGAGGAGCTCGTCAGATCTGCAGTCCCCGGGTCCGTTCCTTAAGATTATCCAGTTGCGATAATCTTAAGAAGAGCAATTATCTCGCCGTTGCCGAGATAAGCGCTACGGTTTCTTGATTCCTTCACGAATCAACGAAGCTCTGCCCAATTTTTTAGCAATCAGATCTGATCGACGGTGGTCCACGGATATCAATATCCCCGTCACAGGCTAAGATCACACGCAAGCAGCGGGCGATAAACACCCGTTGCGTTTGTTTGAAGAGATTTGTATTTTTTTATTTTTATTTTTCATTGTGTAAGAAAGTCTTATAAAAAGACTAATTTTACTTTGAATCTGTAATCGATAAACGTGTAATAGATTCAGCAATGAAGAAATCAACTTTCACCGTAAACAAACTAGCGACCACAGTGGGAGCCAATAGCCTCGCTGCGGAGGCTGTCGTGCCGCAGCCGACGATCAAGATCCCCGTGGCTGAAGATGTCGAATACGAATTCGACCAGCAGAAATTTGAAGAGTACATCTCCTCCTCCTCCTCTAGATCTGCTCCTCCTCATAAGCGCAGGAAGATCTCCTCCTCCCAGAAGATCCGCCGGTCTCCAGATCTGAAGACCCAAGAAATCGATCTCCACGTCGTCGATGCTATAGTTGCACCTTGCAATGATCTGCTGGCATCCAATGAGACTAGATCTTCAGATCTGAACTCCTTCACGATCAAGGAGCCGACTGCTGAAGGCGCGCCAACTCTATCAAAGAGAGCACGTAAAAGAAAATGCCAACGCCTCGCACGCCAATTCGCCAAGGCTTTGGATCAGGTGGATGGATTCCATTACCAAACGGATCTGGAGTTCAGAAAGTGCCAAGTGGCTAATCTATCGCCACAACCAGCATCGAAATCCTCCTCCCGACCTCCAATTAACGAATGAGTTCGTGTCAAACGAACTCGCTCTACTCTCGAGGAGCGAATCCAGAAGCGCCGCGCTTTGCTTGCGCATGCCCGGACCCTTGTGCGAAAAGCACAAGAAATGCAAAAGGAAGAGGCAGTTAAGAGATCACCGAGATCCAAACAAGTTTGGATGCCAAAAGCTAAGTCAGCGCCTAAGGCAAAAACAAATGGAACTATCATTAAGCTTTTGTCAACTTCAGATCCCGAACCTCCGGTAAAGCCCCACCACAGCGTGGATTTTCCTAAGTTCAGGATTCCTCTGAAGGATCGCCTCGAATCTCTACCCGAAGATCGAGGCAAAGCGCCTGTTAAGGAACGCTGGGGACCATTAAAGGAACCCCGAGCAAACATCCAGACTGGGGGTCGTACGTGACCTCCTAAAAAGTTAATTTCTGCAACGGCCCGCTTGGGGGTGCGTGCAGAAAACCAGGAGCCCGTTAAGGTTTCACCCTCACAAAGGTGTGATTCCAAGCGTGTGACTCCTGTAGACGCCAACAAGACGATGTTTACTCAGATGAAAATGCGTCAGACAGAAGAATGCGTTATACCTGAGAATTCATGTAAACAGCCGATAGGTTACTCTGACCGCAACGTCGATGAGTTGTACTATCGAGCCGGGGGTACGAATAAATCTCGAAAGAGAAGTACCCGGGAAGCGGACTCTCACTGTTCGTGTACCAAAATTATCAGGACAATATTATCAGCGTGTAGCTGCCCCAAGACCGCTCCGCAGAGGGTCTCGGTATTTGAGAGGATCTCCAACGGAAAGGCTAAGTCCAATTCAAAACGTCTCCGTAAGAAACGATCGGTCGTTCAAGATGACGAACTCCCAACAGTTACTACCAACGTGGTCGATAAGGGGAAGTCTCCGATTAGCTCAAATAGCTCCAACCCTAATTTTTCTCCAGGGAGAGAAGTCAGTTCGGGAATAACCCAACGATTATCTCAGCTTCAGCTAGAAGCCGTTGGACATAATGATTACCAGGGAGTCCGTGAAGGAATCCATTCCGATGGCGAACTCTCGGATTCTTATTCCGCAATCGCCTCTGACGATACAACGTCTAGCATAGGACAAGCTCGGGAAGTGTTCATGATCAACACCGAACAAATAGCCAAAATCATTGAGGATGCTCTAGCCAAGCAGAAAGAAGCATTCAAAATCGAAATGAAAATGGCTATGCAAGAGATGAGACAAATACACGACCAACAAATCCGAGCTTTGTCGAATCAGCTAGGTGAATCCAGCCGTCACAACCTTGCTAATCAACTAGGTAGCGATTCAGATGTGAATGAACGTATCAATGCTGAAAACCCTCCTGTTGACCAAAACGCTAGGGATGGACCCACTAAAGACAACAACACTGGGGGTGGTTCCATCGAAGATGACAATGCTGGGGCTGGTCGCATTATTCCTCTCGAAAATTGTCCAAAACAGGATACGAGCGAGGATGAAAGGATAAAAGACCTCGAGAGCAAAATCAACGCGTTGATGTTTGCTTAAGGGATAAAAAGAACCGGTATTCTGTCTCCCTACCCAAGAAAGTGGGATTCGATCCCGTATCCGGCAAAGTTCAACCTGATCAACTTCATGCCATTCGACGGGAAGGGCTCGCCCTCTCAGCACCTGATCTACTTCAAGTCCCACTTGGGTATGATCTCCGGCAATGAAGCCTTGATAGTTCGGTCATTCGTTGGCACCCTTCGCGGGCCTGCCTTCGATTGGTACCGCCGTCTCAAACCTAGAAGTATCAACAGCTAGGAGGACCTAGAGAGCATGTTCCTCTCTCATTTCTTTGAGGATGACGTCGAGGTGTCAATCAGGACACTCTTCGATGAGAAACAGAAAGACGGAGAGTCGGTGGATACCTTCATCAAACGCTTCCGCAATCAGGCAATGAACTGCAAGAATCCCGTCACGGAGGAATTCGTCTTGCAGACTTATCATAACAACTTGTCCATTAACATTTTGGACGTTATGGGAGTAGAGCCGCTCAATACCTGAAAAGATTTGAAGGTGTGCGGAGAACAGGCCGAACGCTTCCTCAGAAGGAGGAAGGTCGAAAGAAACCAATCGATGGTTAATCCTCTGAATTCGAGTCTCGTGTCCCATGATGAAGGGAATGCACCTACAACAGTTACTGACGTTAATCAGACGTCGCAACAGCAGCCCCGAAGACAGCAGAAGACTTCGGATTCGAGGCTCCAAAAAGAGTACTCATTCAAGGACGAAGACGTTCCAGCCATCTTCGAGACCCTTCTTAAAAACAACAAGATCAAGCTGCCATCCATCACAAATCAAGAGGAAGCTGACAATACTACGGATCCAAAGTACTACGCGTACCACAGGAGGATCCTTCATCCCACCAAGACTTGCTTTACTTTAAAGAATAGCATCCAAACATTGGTTGAAGCCGGCGTCATAACGCTAGGATAAGCCAAATGAGAATGGCAATACTCCGACAAGTATACGAGTATAAACTGCTTCTTAATACTCTAATAGGTATATGAGTCTAAACTATTCCCACTATTGACGGGAAGTTCCTGGAGAATTTTTACATGTAATATTCTTAAGGATAACCCGATCATGCAACTGAATACAATGGTAAACCCATCTTCACAAAGGAAGCTGGGGATGGATAATTTATGTAACAGGAAGTTTCCAGAAGAATGTTAAATATAATATTCTTAGGGATAACCTGATCATTATGAATAAAGTGATAAACACTAAACTCTTACTGTGATTTCCGAACACTCTTTTGCTGAGATGAGATTCGATCACTTCATTGGATCAATCTTCTCTCACAAAACTCCCATTGGTATTCGACGACTCATAGTCTTCCACTATAAAATCCCTCACTGATCAAATTTATTGACAGTGGGTCCACTAAAATTCTTTCTGGTTTAATCCATTCAAACTTCCGTTATGTTCGTGCACTCAACGCTTTCATGGTTAGAGTCCGGATATAATGCTTAGAATTTTAATCTGTCTGTTCATCCTTGACAAATTATCAAACCCCTTCGTGTTAAGTCCCTATCACTTAACACCAGGAACCCTATTTGAGTGATTTGTACAAGTCAACACCCCCACTATAATTTATACTCCCACTCCCATTTGGTCAAACCTTCCTATAATTAGGGCCAAAACTAAAATCCCCTATCGATTCCTCTAATGAACGAGAGGTCCACTTTCAAATCGAGTGATCAAACCTTCCTACAGTTAGGGTCATGAACGAGAGGTCCACTTTCAAATCGAGTGATCAAACCTTCCTACAGTTAGGGTCATCTCAAACTCTCATTTGGTCAAACCTTCCTACAGTTAGGACCAAAACCATAATTCACTCTCGATAAATGAGAAATTCATCTTTAGTTCGGTAATCAAACCTTCCGACAGTTAGAGTTATCTGAATCTTTTCGATTCTTGGAGTAGAGATCTCACTTCTAGTTTCACCTTTTCGGATTCTGGGGGTGGAGATCCCACCTCAATCTCATTTTCAACTGGAGATAGAATATAAAATTCTTCCTCTTCGGTGTTGGGAGATAGAATATAAAATTCTTCCTCTCCCATTTCGGGTTCGTCTTTACCCCAAGAGAAGACACCACTTTTTCAACTCCCAAAATCCGTGCCTCACAGGTACGGGGAATTTTATCCCGAATCCTGAGCAGGGATAAGTCAACACCTGACACGTGTTGTCGGTTTAGTCTTTCACCGATTGAAGAAGACACCAGAATTTCAGTCTGGAGAATTTTATCCAGAAGTCTAAGAAGGGATAAGTCAGCGCCTAACACGCGTTGCCAGTTAGTTCTTAACCATAAAAAAGGGACAAAATGCCACATATTCGACATTGTGGTAGGTTGTTATTCATAACACCAAAATCCGTGTTTCACACGCACGGGGAATTTTATCCTGAATCCTAAGTAGGGATAAGTCAACGCCTAACACGCGTTGCCGGTTTAGTCTTTCTCCAATCGAAGAAGACACCGGAATTCCAGTCTGGGGACTTTTATCCTGAAGCCTAAGTAGGGATACGTCAGCGTCTAACACACGTTACCGGGTAGCCTATTCCCGTAACAATGGCGAAGTCTACGTATACAAAGTCATAGCATCAAGTCTAAGGGAGTTTATTCCTTTAGCACAACGTCACATGCGGAACAGACTTAAAACAATCCGCATGTAAGCCCGATTCAAACGATAATCGGTAAGAGCACGTTAAATCCGTTAAGGGCTTAAAACAATCCGCATGTAAGCCCGATTCAAACGATAATCGGTAAGAGCACGTTAAATCCGTTAAGGGCTGAGGATTTGCCAAAAATCCTAAGTCAACATCTGATACACGTCGCTGTTTAGTCTTTTCACAGGAGAAAGACGAAGTCTACGTATTCAATATCGTAGCACTAAAAGGGTTAACTCTTTTAGCTTAACGTCACATGCGGAACGGACTTAAACAATCCGCATGCTAGCCCGACTCAAACGGTAGTCGGTAAAGGCTCATCAAACCCGTTGATGGCTGAGAATTTGCCAAAAATTCTATAAATGCGAGTCATTGATGCATCAGCTCCGTTAGTTGGTCTCGTGACTCGATTATCCAACAACATTGAGATAAGATCCACACATGCAGATGAATCAGCTTTAACAGTTGGTCCTGTAACCCCAACACTTGGGACCACCATGCTCCAATACCTTAAGAGCTTAAACTGCGTATACTCCAGTAAACGTACGAGTATAAACTGTGTCAACGTCAGGCGATCCGAAACCCTAGGTCAACGCCGGTCAACGCGTAACCCTAGGTTAACGCCGGTCAACGCGTAACCCTAGGTCAAACGCCGGTCAACACGTTGTGACAAAGGTCAAACGCCGGTCAACGCGTAACCCTAGGTCAACGCTGGTCAACGCGTTGTGACAAAAGTCAACGTACGACGATTTAAACCCTAAGGTCAACGCGTAACCCTAGGTCAACGCCAGTCAACGCGTTACGACTAAAAGTCAACGACGGGTGATCCGAAACCCTAGGTTAACGCCGGTCAACGCGTAATCCTAGGTCAACGCCAGTCAACGTGTTGCGATGAAAAAGTCAACTTACAGTGATCTGAAATCCTAAGTCAACACGATACAACGTAGGTAGTCAGTTCTAAGTCAACTCAATGACACGATCCAAACTCAACTCATCAGTTTTAGACTCGAGACTCCGACGACGGCCAGGCGATAAACGCAGCGCCGGAAGGACTTCAGCTATTCGTCAAAGCATCGAATAGACTAAAAATCGAAGGAGCCAAGAGTTGAAGCTAATTAAAGGTCCTTTACACCGATCGAAGGCTGGACCAATCACATCCAAAGTATTTCGGCCTCTTCTATAAAAGAAACGAGTCTGGAACGCTTTGGAGGGGGTATCTGTAGGCATCGAAAATTACCTATAGGTCTCCGTGAGCAGCTCAGAGCTAGGAGGAGATGAGGAACGTCACTGTGCAAGTCACAGAATCTTCATTGACGTCGATGAACACTTGAAGTGAATCGACGAACTACATAAAGTAACGGAATTTCAGAATAACGAGGATACGAACTGATCAGGAGCCATGCGTCGCTTACAAAAGGGGAAACACCTCTCGTATCTCAGTTTATTCCATAATGACCTAATCATTGGAGCTTATAGATCTCCTCGCCGGCTTTTCAACACACTTTGAATCACTCAAATCCGAGTCCGGACGAAGAAGTTACGGCAGAAACGGACAAATGTACAAAACGGAACGTCTCAGCCTGAGTTGAGACACCCCGAGGTGTCTCGGCACAAGCGAGACACCCCAAGGTGTCTCGGCCAAGGCCGAGACACCCAGGGGTGTCTCCAGGCCTAAAATGGGGCCGTTATGCTATTTCAACCACCCGAACCCCTCGAGCCTATAAATAGAAGCCTCAGGCCTTCATTTTTCTAGATATGGAATTTTGGAGATTAGGCGAAGTCCTGCCGGATTGAAGACTGGAGGTGCACGAATTTCAGAGAGGAGGAGGAGAGATCGGATCGAGCTCGTCAGCATAAAGAAGAGGAGCTCGTCAGATCTACAGTCCCCGGGTCCGTTCCTTAAGATTATCCCGTTGCGATAATCTTAAGAAGAGCAATTATCTCACCGTTGCCGAGATAAGCGCTACGGTTTCTTGATTCATTCGCGAATCAACGAAGCTCTGTCCAATTTTTTAGCAATCAGATCTGATCGACAGTGGTCCACGGATATCAACATCCCCGTCACAGGTCAAGATCCCACGTAAGCAGCAGGCGATAAACACCCGTTGCGTTTGTTTGAAGAGAGTTGTATTTTTTTTATTTTTATTTTTTATTGTGTAAGAAAGTCTTATAAAAAGACTAATTTTACTTTAAATCTGTAATCGATAAACGTGTAATAGATTCAGCAATGAAATTTCTATCCATTGATGAAAAGTCTTTTCATGTGATGCACGAATCTCTAGGTATCATCAATGGATAGAAACTTTGGTGGATGGTCCACTTAAGTTGACATAAGTTTTTTTCTCTCTCTCTCTATATATATATATAATGTAGTTATAAGTATACTTATATGTGTATATTATAGAATTACAGTTATATAAGTATATTATATAAATGTATAAGGATAATAATATATAAGTATATTTCATCTAATATATATAAAAGTATATCATATAAGTAAATTGTATAACTATATTTAAAAAAGCATAATTTAATTATGTAACAAATACATATATAACTATATAATACACATTTATAAATAAGTAATATATACTTATGTGATTCTCTCTGTCTCTCAAGTTATAACTTATAAGTATATAATATATTACATATAATATATGTATATATAATATATAGTTATATAATAATTTGTAAGTATATACTAATACAAACTTATTTAAATATAATAAGATTTATCTAATTTTTAGTATTTAAAAAAAAGAAAAAAATGAAATTGACTAGGCCCGATCATTTTCATATGTAGATATTTTTAGTTAATTATTAAATTATGGTTTTTTCATATGTAGAGATTTTTAGTCAATTGTTAAATTATGGTTCTTTATATGATTAACTAATTATTAATAATTTTTTTTTATCATTTTAATTTTTATGATTTTTTGTATTTGTAAAATATGTAATTACAAAAGATTAATAATATGATTGATTTTATTAAAATTTTGTTTAATTTTTTGCTATGTATTATTGAAAATAAAAATTTAAAAATTTTAACAAAAAAAAATAAAAAAACTAGGCCGGCGTGGTGCCCGGACTGCTCCGGCCCAGGCCAACCGGGTCCGGGCCCCGGTTTTGCCCGACCCCAGCCCAGTTTTCCGGGCCGAGCTGGGCCGGTTCGTTTGGACAGACATATCCAAGTGATTAAAAAACAAAAAGATGAAGCCTGAAAGTGCCGGGAGAACCCATGGATGCTCGTAGAAATAATATAGTATGGTTAGCCTCCGCGAGTAAAGTAGTGGAAAATACTATGGACGTTTGATAGTCATGTGTTCAATGCATGGTCTGGTTAGCCCATGAGCGAAGTGGTGCAAGAGTTAGTGAATTGGTTAGCCTAGTGAAGTGTTGCAAAATGCCAATGAATTCTGTGGAAGATTAAAGTGTAGTTAAAGATTGAACTATACTCACAAATTAAGGTTAGTGAATTGGTTAGCCTAGTGAAGTACTGCAAAAGGTTAGTGAATTCCATGGAAGATTAAAGTGTAGTTAATGATTGAACTATATATACTCACAAATTAAGGGGGAGTTATTGAGGTTATTAATATGTTAGTATAGTCCCACATCGGATAGGATAAGAAAGAGCAGTGAGTTTAAAATAGGAGTTGGGACCAATCCCTAGTAGCTATAGCTTTCAGGTTAAAATTGGTTCCTAAAAAAAACTTATAGGGATGAAGCTCTGATTTCTTTCTTATAGAAATAAGAGTACTGAATGAGTTTTTCAATTAAACTTTGTTTGAATAATTTGCTTACCTGGAGCAATATAACCTATAGTGCCTGGTGCACTTGCTGATGCTATGGATCTACCATCACCAAGCAATAATTTAGCAATGCCGAAGTCGCTAACATGCGCTACCATTTCTTCATCCAACAAAATGTTGCTTGGCTTGAGATCACAATGCAGTATCACTTGCGGATGGTTATGGTGGAGATATTCGAGAGCTAAAGACACATCCACCATTATGTTCAATCTTTGCAGCAGATTCAAGCACCGGTTTTCGGAGTGCAGCCATTGCTCAAGACTACCATTTGGCATGAACTGGAGGATTAGAGCTTTAAAGTCTAAACTGGAACATGTGCTAATGATTTTGATCAAATTTCTATGTCGGACACTACTCAAAGTTTCACATTCTGCATGAAAACTCTTCGTCGCCCCTTCAACTTCCATGTTCAAGATTTTCACTGCCACAATCAAGCCATCATCAAGGCGTCCTCTATAAACCGTACCAAAGCTTCCTTTGCCTAGTAAGTTTTCTTCACTAAACTTGTTGGTTGCACGAGCTAAATCGTGATAGGAAACCACTCTATGTTCACCTAGAGGTTGAAAATCTGTAGCAGCCGAATTCCTTGTCTTCCTTCTTCGATGAATTACAAATATGAGAAATAAACAACTTAAGACAACTAATACAGAAATAATAGGAAGGATGCATTGCAGTAGATGTAGTTTTCTTCTTGAAGTATAACCAACAATTCTTCCAGAGCAAGGTGAAAAATTGAGCCGAGGCGCACCACATAATCCCTTGTTTCCCTCCAAAGATGATACTGTGAGATTTGAAAAAACTCGACCTTGAGGAATTTGTCCGACAAGCATGTTGAATGAGAGATTAAGAATCTCAAGGTAACGTAAATTTGCTAAGGATTTCGGTATGTCTCCCGATAGCAAATTATTCGACAAGTTCAAATACTTGAGGCTGATCAATCCACCAAATGATTGTGGTATCTCACCCATGAAAGAGTTTTTGGAGAGATCAAGATATGTAAGCATCTGAAGCTCCCCTAGAGAACTAGTGATGTTACCTGAAAACTTGTTTTCAGATAGATCCAACGTGTCCAGCGTGTTCAAGTTGCCTACCTGAGGAGAAATCGAACCATGCAGATAATTTTGGGATAGGGATAATTCGACCAGGCTTCTTAAGCTCCACAAGCTCTGGGGAACCTTTGACGATAATGCGTTGGTGGACAGTAGTAAGTTTTGAAGACCAGTTATATTGCCGAATGAATCTGGTATAGCTCCTGATAGTTTGTTCCCACTCAAATACAGAAAACTCAGGCTTGTCAAAAGGCCAAGCTCAACTGGAATGGACCCGCTGATTTGGTTATTGCCAAGGTACAACTGCTGAAGGCTCTGAATCTTGCCAAGTGATGCAGGTATTGCCGCGACAATCTCATTATCCCCAAGATCTAGATGTAGAAGCCCACTCAAATTGCCTAAAGCCGCAGGAATGTTTCCTTTGATATGGTTTATTCCGAAGCTAAAATACTCAAGACCCTTTGAAAGATTCCCAACAGAATCGGGCAAGAAGCCGTCAAACTCATTGTATTCAAAGTCGAGCCTCTGTAAATTGCCGCAGCTGGAAAGGGAAGCGATGAAGTCCAGGCCACCGGTCAGTTCGTTGCGTTCAACGTTTAAAACACTGAGCGACGGCATGGACTGTCCGAGTGCAGGAGGCACCGATCCAGTGAGATGGTTAGAGGCCAGCTCAAAAAAGTCGATCATGGAAGCATTCAAGAGGGCCAGGGGTATCGAGCCGCTCAGCCGGTTCGAACCGAGCTCAAACGTTTGTAGGCTTGATAGATTTCCCAATTCCTGGGGAATTTCCCCTTCCAAGTTGTTTATAGAAATTTCCAGCTTCTCGAGGTTCGCGAGTTTTCCAAGAGAAGGTGGGATCTTCCCAGTGAGGTTGTTACCAGTGAGATACAACAGCCTCAGCTGCTGCAGGTAGCCGAGATCAGCTGGCACGGTTCCGCTGAGGCTGAGTGAGATACAACAGCCTCAGCTGCTGCAGGTAGCCGAGATCAGCTGGCACGGTTCCGCTGAGGCTGTTGTCTGGCAACGAAAGAACCTCGAGGTTCAAGAAACGAGCGAAGCTAGGTGGGATCTGGCCGGTTAACTGATTGTCTCCGACCGCAATGAATTGGAGCGGGGGTGGGGTAGTGCTGCTGCTGACGCTTTCATTGTTCATCGCGGGGAGAGAGCCTGAGAGGTCATTAGTAGCGAAGTAGATTCCGACGAGGGAGGACACGTTGAAAAGGTCGGGGGGGATGGAGCCCGAGAGGGAGTTCCTCTGGAGGACGAGGGTCTGGAGCCGAGGGAGGCGGGCGAGGGTGTCGGGTATGGGCCCGCTGAGAGTGGCGTTGCCAAGAGCGAGGAGAGAGAGGAAGGAGAGGTTACCGACGAGGGGAGATTGTTCCTTGGAGGGTGACGTTGTAGAGGTCGAGCATTGTGACCCTGTGGTGCCTTCGGCCGCAGGTGACTCCAATCCAGCTGCAGAAGGGGGTGTTGGCGGTCCAGTTGGAGGACAGAACGCCCAGTGGATCGGCGACGTTAGCCTTGAAGGCCAGCAGAGATTCGAGGTCGGTGAGGTTACTGTGGGGGCTCGGGTTTGCTGAGCAGGGGGGAGCGGAAACGGTTAAAAGAAGCACAAGGAAGAGAAGCGGAGGAGGATCCATGGAGGATTAATTACTGCTGCTGATCAAGAAGGAAGGAAGATAGACGTGGGCGTGCACGCATTCTGCAGGTCATTTATAAAATTGAGTCGCTGAAGAAAACGATGCTTCCTAGCGTCCTACTTTGAAACCATCGTGATCCAAAATGACAAACCGCGGGCCTCAAGTGGCAACCATACAAGATATAGGGGAAGCCATAAATAGAAGTAGAAAATGTTACCACTTGCAAGATTTTAACAAAAATAATTAAACTGGTTAATGAAAACGTGAAGAATTACCCACCAGACTTTGTTCAAACGTTATCATAGGGACCAACAGCAACAGATTACTCTCAATTTAATAGAGAATTTACACATTATCTCAAATAAATAAATACCTATATTTATATTAGGCTATAAATATCCAACAGAAAAAAGCACCCCCCACCGCACCCCAACAAAAAAAACTTCAAGGGGCTGTTTGGTTGTTGTTGGTAAAGTTGTGTATTTATGACACAACTTGGAAAGTTGTTGTCCACCTCATCAATTTTACTTTTATACTTTTCTTTGTTTGTTTTTTATTCCATTGGAATCATAAATTGCTTGTTTGGTTTGTAAATATAACTTTAATTGTTTGTTTGGAAAGTGTAAAAAGTGGTCCCTACTCAAATGATCATATTGGTTAGAATTATTTTTTATTATTTTTTCCTGACTTCAATGTCAGCTTTCTCCTAAAATCATGTCTTTTTTTTATGAAATCCACTATTTTCACAACTACAAACAAACAATTAAAAGTGATGAAAGCTGACATTGGGACCCACTTTTTTACACTTTCCATCCTTTTACATGGTAAAAACATACAACCAAACATAAAAATTAAGGGAATTTTTTCGATATTCATCCCATGTTAAGGGGTTTTTTCTAATATCTACTATTTATATTATTTATATATATTATACTCAATCACATGGTGTTGTTTGACCGAGGGTTAAAAGAGAAGGTTAGATTAAAGGAGAGGGACAAATTTAGTTAATCATTCACAAGAGATTGAAAATAAGGGTTTTTTTTCATAGAAACCATTTTTAAAATAAGGTCATTCTATATAAACCATCTTTTATTTTCAAGTTATATATAAACTATCTTTAAAGTGTTTTTTTGTTGCAACCAACCACCTAACCTACTTTTCAATTAAGTTTTTTGATAATTGACCCCATCTAACCTCAATTAAGGACCATCTTTCTAATATATTTGGCATTTGATGTCACGACCCAAATTCCGAAGCTAAAAGGAATATTGGAGCCAGACTAAACCTGTGAAAAATCCTCCAAAATATTCATACATTAAAAGACCATCAAAATAATCTCTTCATTGAACTAAAACCAACAATAAATATTCTCTATAATCCCAAAAGTCAATACTAATCTAATTAACTTGATAAAAAAAGATTCCTCAACTTGAAATAAAACTCGACCTAAAGGAAAGAATCGCATTATTACAAAACTCTCAATTCATCAACTAAACATCAAAGACTTTATTTAACATTCACCTAGAAGACAATAACAATCTCGAATTATATTTCTTGCTCCATTCTAAGAATTTGAAAAAAATCACCAACTCCACCTAATCCAGAGTCTCTAAAAAGAATGAAAACAACACAATGAGTTCACAACTCAATAAGTGGATAAATTCATACATTTAAAACTGGTTTTGCAAAACTAAAATAAATTGACTTGATACGTAAAATACTAAAATAGTAAAAGTTTATAATGCAACATTTTTAAAATGTATAAATGCAATGGAAATAAGCAGGCTACGCCTCAATGCGGTCAACGATTCGATACTCCGGTTGACTTGGCAAACCCCACTATTATAAAGCTCGTGGTTAGGACGGTGAGACCCAAACTTGGGCTCTTAGCGCTAAAATAAAAACCTCATAGAGGCACATTGAGCCCTGTTTTAATAACTTGCTTATATCCGACATATATCTGTATATTGACCTGAGATGCATATGCTTTAAGAAAATTAAACAATGTTTGTAAAACTATATACGTTATACAAAAATGCCAAAGGCCAACCAATAGTGAAATCAATCAACCACATATGCATCTCAACTTACTACTATATGAAAAGACATAACAATTGACAAAGAAAATAAGTGTAGACTTACACCAAATAACCACGTGCGTTCATCCAATCGATAATTAGTATGCGAGCAACCATACAAAGGGTATAATCCATCAGAATAAACTTACATATAGTCATGTACTTTTATATAAAAAATACGTAGTGATTAATGTACAAATTCACTACTTACATAAACCTGAAGACTATCAGAATATCAGTCACGATGCCTCCTCCAGGCCACTTGAAACCCCTAAAGAATTCATATAAACATAGTCATCAATACAAACATCCTATTAAACATTAACACATATTAAGCCATTCATCTATATTATGTTAATTAATAAACTTCGAATATTCATAGGTTACTTTATAATATTGGTTTGCATCCTATGTAACATAACTTGTAGCCTCTGGTCAAAATAGTCAAATATCTAATAACTTTCAATTACAAGATCACCACTATAATAAGTAGTTTATTTTAATCAAAGAAAGATACCCAACTTGATAACATATAATCACATTCTGCACTACATAACAACTAAGCTCCTTTTGGGCTTTAGCCCATCAAACTTGCCAAGATAAATAAAATGGACGAGAGACTGCAACTATGTAGTGCAGAATCAAAAAAAAATTATCCATGGCCAAAGTTAAACAAGGTCTGACGCTTAAGTCGTGCTCAGCATCACCTAGAAGAGGATCTAAATAACCCAAAATAAGATTGGTGCATAGTCTTCATCTACAATAGATAATATTCTACCAAAAATATTAGATATAGAAGCAAGACCTATTTCTTGTGTAGAGTTGAATCCAATCACCACATCCTCCCTTTCAACCCAGATTTGATTTTTTTTATATATTTGAGTTGCGAGACAGGGACGGAAGTAAGAGATGTAGGCTGACGGGAAAACAAAGAAGAAAATAGATGGGGTAGGGTTTTTAGGTATTTATAAGAGTCCTTTTTGATATTAGAATCCTCAAACAAATTATGCATTAAAGTCCATTTACTTTGCTTTATATATATTGCCAAATAAAACTTAAGATTATTACATACTATCCCTCTTAATAGAAGTTTTGTCCTCAAAACTTGGACATACTTGAGTCATCAAATAAATTAGGATATTTTTCCTTCGTCACATCTTCGTGCTCCCAAGTAGCTTCTTCAGCTGAATGATTTTTCTATAAAACATTCACTAACTTAACAATTCTTGACCTTAATGCTTGCTCTTTCCGGTCCAAAATTCTAACTGGATACTCTAAATATATCAAATCTTCCCTGATCCCAAGAGGCTCATAATTCAATACGTGACTCGGATCAAGTATACACTTCCTCAGCATTGATACATGAAAAACATTGTGGATTTTAGCCAACTCTAGCTGGAGGCATGCAACTTTGTATGCTATAGATCCAACTTTCTCCAAAATCTCAAAAGGTCCAATATATCTCGGACTCAACTTGCCCTTTCTTCCAAATCTCTTCTCCAAAATCTCAAAAGGTCCAATATATCTCGGACTCAACTTGCCCTTTCTTCCAAATCTCATCACTCCCTTAGTAGGTGATACTCTAATCTCGGACTCAACTTGCCCTTTCTTCCAAATCTCATCACTCCCTTAGTAGGTGATACTCTAAGGAAAAAATATGATCGCCGACTTCAAACTCCAACTTTCTTCTTCTATTATCGACATAGCACTTCTGCCTGCTTTGAGCTATATGAAGCCTCTCACATATCTGTTGAATTTTCTCAGTCATAATCTACACTATCTCAGGACCGTGCAACCTCCTTTCTCCTACCTAATCCCAACAAATAGGTGATCTACATCTTCTACCATACAGTGCTTCATAAGGGGACATATCAATACTGGAGTGATAGCTATTGTTATATGCAAACACCACCAAAAGTAAATGTTTTTCCCAGCTACCTTTCAAATCCAAAACACAAGCATGAAACATATTCTCCAATGTCTAAATAGTCCTCTCTGATTGCTCGTCTGTCTGTGGATGATAAGATGTGCTAAAACCCAATTGTGTTCCCAAAGCATTATCCAGACCTTGCCAAAATCTAGAACGAAACCTCGAATCTCTATCTAATATAATAGTCACCGGTATCCCATGCAATCTCATAATCTCCTTAACATATAACTCAGCAAGCTTTTCAAGAGAATGGCTAATTTTACAAGGAAAGAAATGAGCCGCTTTAGTAAGCCGATCAACAATCACCCATATAGTGTCATTACCACTCTGACTCGGAAAACCGGTCAAAAAATCCATTGTTACCTCCTCCCACTTCCACATAGGAATTAGAAGAGGCTGAAGTAGTTTGTCAGGCTTCTGATGTTTAATCTTGACCTGTTAGCACACCAAGCAGTTAGACACAAATTCTGCAATATCCCGCTTCATGTCATTCCACCAAAATATTTCTCGCAAATCTCTATACATCTTCGTCGATCCAGGATGAACTGTATATGCCGAACAGTGCGCCTCCTCTAGGACTTCTTTCTTCAACTTCAAATCATTAGGTACAAATAAGCGGTTTTTGAATCTCAAAGCTCCATCATGAACTACAAAATCATGTTAAAGTTCCCGTTCCACATCTGCTTTAATTTTTATAAGAACTGGATCATCACTTTGTGCAGCCACAAGCTGTTAGCCTTTATGTTTTGATGATGATTTACAATCACCATTATTAGTACTAATTGCTTGTAGAGTGATATTGTAGATTACAAGAATATCAAGCTTATTAGTACCTTTATTAGAGGATTGGATGGATTATCAAGCTACAACGATGAAATCAAGGAGGTGGAGGCAAATTGGTGAAGCAAAGCTATCAAGAGCACAATATCAAATTAGAAGCTTCATCAAGAATCAAGCAAATATCAAGACTCAGGCTATGTATTTGTATGTGAGAGATATTTGTAGTTTTATTTCTCTCTAGTGCTTAATGTAGGCAAGTAGTTTGATAGATTGCATTTGAAGTTTTTGGGATAACACAAACACACCTTCAAAACTCATATTTTGATAATTTTGCTAAGCAATAAGTTTTCACAAGTATAAGGACCTTTTTACAAAATCCTTTGTCAAACAAGTTTGTCTTCTTGTTTAAAAACATTTTTCCAGAGTTTTACAAATTTTGAAATTTGTTTGATAATTTTTTACAATTTCCCAAAGTCAAAAACCTATTTTAAAACTCTGCGTACGTTTTGTATCAGTTTGCGATCGACCGGACTTGGTTCTGTGATCGACCATAAAAAGTCCAGAGAGTTTGGGAACTAGGTAGCTTCTCGTGGTCGACCAGACATGGTTTGACGGTCGATCGTAAAAATTCCAGAGAGTTTTGGCTATAACGGCTAGTTCCTACGGTCGTGGCTATAACGGCTAGTTCCTACGGTCGACCGCCGCTACTGTAACGACTAGTTTCTGCCAGCTTCCAGATTTTTGGGATTTGGTCTGTTTGTCTTTTTCTAAGGTTTTTGGCCTCTTCCAAGGATTACCTATATATACCCAACTACCCCATTTAATTCTAAACCAATTTTTGCAAGAGAAATTGATTGAGCTTGTGTTCTTGTGTTATAAGAAGCTTCAAATTCTCTCAATATGTTTTCACACTTGCAAATCCCACATCCCAAGCTTCAACTGGAATCTCTTCTCCTTGCCATAGGGCTGTTGTAAGAGAGCTTCTTACTGTTCTTTGTATTGTGTGGAGTGTAAGATCTTGTGAAGATCTACTGTGTGGTTATGAGATCTCACGAGGAGATCATTGTGTAGAAGTTTCGGCTTCCAAACAAGGTTGTGATAGTAAAATTCTCCTCGAGAGTGGGGAGCATGGATGTAGGTCGGAGGACCGAACCTCGTGAACATATCGCGTGGCACAATTGGCTAACTATCTCCTAACTCATCTTTCTTATCTTGTTTTAGCATTTTATTTTGTGGTGTATTACATTGTCTTATTTTTAATTACATATTTATTGCCTCATAACCCTATTCCCCCCCCCCCCCTCTAGGGCTTTTCAATTGGTATCAGAGTAAGGTCTCTACTATTTATTAGGATTAAACCCCTTGGAGAAAAGATCTAAATGGAGATTTCAATGAATGTACATATGCTAGAAGGACAATCCACCACTAGGCCACCCCTTTTCACCGGTAGAAACTTTGCTTATTGGAAAGCTAGGATAAGAATTTATCTTTGATGCATTGACCTTGATATCCTAGACATCATAGAGAAGAAATATGTTGAGAAGCCTAATAGTAGTAGTATGACCGATGGTGAGAAGCTCAAAGCAAACCTTAATATAAAGGCCATGACTACCTTAATTTGTGGACTTACCCACAATGAATATAATAGGGTTTCCACGTGTGTAACCGCACACGATATTTAGGAAAAATTATGCATCACTCATGAAGGAACCCCTCAAGTTGAGGAGTCCAAATTTAGTGGCCTCATGCATGATTATGAATTGTTTAAAATGCTTCAAAATGAATCTACTGATGCTATGTTTTCTCGGTTCACTAACATCATAAATGAATTGCATGGCCTAGATAAGAAATTGACAAACCAAGAGATGATCTACAAGATTCTTCATTCTTTAACGCTGGTGTGGGAGCCTAAAGCTACGGCCATCGAGGAAACTCATGATCTTACAACACTTACTTTTGATAGTCTCATTGGAAAGCTCAAGGTCCGTGAGAAGAAGATCAAGGAAAAGGAGGAAGTACCCCCAAAGGCAACCGAGGAACCATCTCAAAAATTGAAGACTATTGCGCTCAAAGGGGCAATTGATGACTCATCCTCCTTGGATAGTGAAGTTGATGTTTCTAAAGAAGTGGCACACCTCTCTAGAAGAATACCAAGATTAATTAAAATGAATAAAAAATTTAAAAATTGATCTAAAAACAATAACAACAAATTTCCCTCTCGTGTCGGTAAATGCTTCGAATGCAATGAACCGGGACACTTAGCAAAGGATTGTCCTAAGCTTAAGGAGAAGTACTTGAAATATAAGAAGAAGAAGGCTATGTACGACGAATGAGATGAATCCGAACCAAGCGATTTGGATAGCGATGATGAGGGTGCAAAGATTGCTCTTCATTACCCAACCATTTGTTTCATGGCTCATGAAGATGAGGTACAATCCGAAACCGAAAGTGAATCATTCTTTATGAAATGTGAACTAGAAACCGCATTAGAAGAATAAAACATTGAATTTAAAAGAATGGCAAAAGAATACTCTTCTTTTAAAAAATTACATGTTTCTTGTGATTCCAAGTTTATGCAACTACAATCTTCTCTTGCTCTAAAAGATGAAGTGATAGGAGATCTAGACTTTGAAAATAAACAACTAAGGTCTAAAATTGAGAGGCTAGAAATTAAAAATGATAGAATTAAATCTAACCATGTCTACTCTAGCCATCATCATGTTGATAGAAAATGGTATCATAAATCTCATACTCCTACATACAAGAAAAAGTTTTTGTGCACATATTGCATGAGATATGGTCATATCTCTACTCATTGTAGGATTAAATATAACATTGATCATTATGAGTTAATGTGGGTACCTAAGGGTACTAAAAATACTAACATTCAAGGACCCAAAGTTTGAGTTCCTAAAGGTTCTACAATTTATTCATATGTAGGGAACGTCTCACACAAGACGTAAGGAGTTGTGGTACCTTGATAGTGGTTGCTCACATCACATGACATGCAACAAAGAATTATTTGTAACCCTATCAAGGATTGAAAGAGGCAATGTCTCCTTTGGTGGTGGTGAGAAAGGTAAATTATAGGTATTGGTAATATTGGTAAGATATCTTCTCCCATAATTGAGGATGTTTATTTTGTTAAAGGACTAAATCATAATCTTCAATATTGGTAAGATATCTTCTCCCATAATTGAGGATGTTTATTTTGTTAAAGGACTAAATCATAATCTTCTTAGTATTAGTCAATTAAGTGACAAATGCTTTGATATTTCTTTTAAACCGGATAAATGTATTGCTAGTATGAACGATAAAATCATTTTTGTTGCTTTTAGAAGATCTAATGTTTACATCTTTGAGATGAATGAGCTAGTGGATCAAGATGTGAAGTGCCTTGCCGTGGTGGATGAAGATCCTTGGATTTGGTACAAGAGACTTGGACATGCTAACATGGAGTTAATATCTAGACTATCCAAGAAGAATTTAGTAAGAGGTCTACCAAATCTAATCTATATTAAAGACTCTATGTGTGAGGAATGTGCCAAATGTAAACAAACTAAGAATTCCTTCAAATCCATAAATGAGGTATCCACTTCTAAACCTTTACAATTATTGCATCTTGATCTTTTTGGTCCTATGCGTGTTGCCTCTCTAGGAGGAAAACATTATGTATTTGTTATTGTTGATGATTTTTTACGTTTTACATGGGTAATTTTTCTTGCAAATAAAGATGAATGTTTTGAAGAGTTTTCTCATTTTGTAAAAAGAATTGAAAATAATAAAGATTTAAAAATTATTAAAATTAGAAGTGATCATGGTGATGAATTTTAAAATAAAATTTTTGATGAATTTTGTGCTCATCATGGTATAACTCATATGTTTTCCGCTCCTAGAACACCTCAACATTGATGAATTTTGTGCTCATCATGGTATAACTCATATGTTTTCCGCTCCTAGAACACCTCAACAAAATGATGTTGTTGAACGAAAAAATCGTACCATACAAGAGATGACACACACAATGATAAATGCTTTTGATTTGCCTAAGTATTTTTGGACAGAAGCCGTGCATACAGCTTGCCATATTTTAAATCGTGTTTTAATTAGACCTAAATTTAAGAAAACTCCTTATGAACTCTTTTTTGGCAAAACCTCATATATTGGATGTTTTTATATTTTTGGTTGTAAATATTTTATCTTAAATACTAAAGACCATCATGATAAATTTGATTCAAAAATTAATGTTGGTATATTTTTAGGATATGCATCTAGAAGTAAGGCTTATAGGGTCTTTAACAAACGAACACTTGTTGTTGAAGAATCTATAAATATTACTTTTGATGAGACTAATATTGATTTGCAAGATAGTTTGCCTAGGGATGATGGTGATATTGAGGGAGGATCGGAGCTCTTACAAAGTAATGACAAACCCTCAATGGATGCACAAAAGGATGGGGAAAGCAACAACATACAAAATCAAGAAGAATTCCCCAAGGCATGGAAATTTGCACCGGATCATCCAAAGGAACAAATAATAGGGAGTCCATCACAAGGGATTCTAACTCACTCAAAAGTCTTGAGTGAGTGTGGTAATGTAGCATTCTTATCCTAAATAGAACCTAAAAAGATTAATGATGCTTTAAAAGATAAGTTTTGAGTTTTAGCAATGCATGATGAACTAAACAATTTTTAAAGAAATAATGTTTGGAAATTAGTTCCTAGACCTAATAATGTTCATGTTATTGGAACTAAATGGGTTTTTAGAAACAAACTTGATGAACATGGCATAGTGACTAGAAATAAAGCACGTTTAGTTACCCAAAGATACAATCAAGAGGAGGGCATAAACTATGATAAAACTTTTGTACCGGTTGCAAGATTAGAATCTATTAGGATGTTTTTAGCCTTTGCTAGTTTTAAAGATTTCAAACTATTTCATATAAATGTTAAAAGTGCTTTTTTAAATGGTTTTATAGTGGAGGAAGTATATATTGAGCAACCCCTCGGTTTTATGGATCATTCTTTTCCTAATCATGTTTATCGGGTCCAAAAAGCTTTATATGGGTTAAAACAAGTTCCTAGAGCTTGATATGCTCGCCTCTCTAGTTTTCTTCTTAAAAATAGTTTTTCTAAAGGAAAAATTGATAATACTCCTTTTGTTACAAAACGAAAAAATAAATTTTTTAGTTCAAATTTATGTTGATGATATCATTTTTAGTGCCACTAATGAATCTTTGTGTAAGGAATTTTCAAAAGTTATGCAAGACCAATTTAAGATGAGCATGATGGGAGAGCTTACATTCTTTCTCAGTCTCCAAGTCAAGCAATCTAAGGATGAGATTTTCGTTTCTCAAAGCAAATATGCTAGAGAATTAGTGAAAAAATTCGGATTAGAGAGCTCCAAGCATGCTCCAACCCCCATGAGTACAAGTCTTAAGCTTGATGTGGATGTTAGTGGTAAGGAGGTAGACCAAAAGCTTTACTGAGGTATGATAGGTAGTCGCCTTTACCTTACCGCTAGTGGATCGGATATCATGTTTAGTGTGTATGCATGTGCACGTTTTCAAGCTTCTCCTAAAAAGTCTCATTTGATTGTGGTTAAAAGAATTATCAAATATGTTAATGGCATAATAGATCTTGGTTTATTTTATCCAAAAAGCACTTCTTTTGATCTTTATGATTTTTGTGATGCCTACTTTGCCAGTTGTAAGGTAGATCGCAAGAGTACGAGTGGTACATGTTAATTTTTGGGTATCTCTTGTGTCTCTTGGGCATCCAAGAAACAAAATTGTGTTACCTTGTCTACTACAGAAGCGGAATACATTACGCCGGCTTGTGTTGTGCTCAACTTTTATGGATGAAACAAAATTTGGCTGATTATGATTTGCATTTTCAAGACACAATTTTTTTTTGTAATAATACTAGTACTATCAATATTTCAAAAAAAATTGTTTTGCATTCTAGAACAAAGCATATAGATGTACGCCATCATTTCTTACGTGACCATGTAGAGCGGAAAGATATATCCCTTATCTATGTTGATACTAAATCTTAATTAGCAAACATCTTTACCAAGCCTCTTTGTGAAGAAGATTTTTGTCGCATAAGAAATGGTTTGGGCATGTGCATTCTTTGAGTTTGTTTGTTTGTTTGTTTGTTCGGATTATCGTTTTCACATCCCACTATTTTCCTTTACGCACTCATTGTCATAACATGTCTAAACACACAAAATTGCCAAGAGGAGTGGTTGGGAGAGACCGATGTCAATTCCAAGAGGAGTGGGTTGGTAGTAATGCCTAGGGAGAGGTCGTAAATCCAAAACACTTGAGGAATGTGACACGGGTAGGTCAACACTTGAGGTGTATTTTGTGGGTTTTTGCATGTATTTTATTTTGTATACCCTATTTTTGATGGTGACAAAGGGGGAGAGAAATCTCCTTATTTGTGCACATAGTTAGGGGAGAGAGCCTTATAGATAGGGGGCAACTATCTATAAGCTATATATTTAATTTTATTTTGCTCTTGAATAATGGTTGCTTGTCATCATCAAAAAGGAGGAAATTGTTAGCATTTATGTTTTAATGATGATTTATAACCACCATTATTAGTACTAATTGCTTATTAAGTGATATTGTAGATTACAAGAATATCAAGCTCATTAGTACCTTTATTGGAGGATTGGATGGATTATCAAGCTATAACGATGAAATCAAGGAGGTGGAGGCAAATTGGTGAAGCAAAGCTATCAAGAGCACAATATCAAATTAGAAGCTTCATCAAGAATCAAGCAAATATTAAGACTCAAGCTATGTATATCAAGAGCACAATATCAAATTAGAAGCTTCATCAAGAATCAAGCAAATATTAAGACTCAAGCTATGTATTTATATGTGAGGGATATTTATATTTTTATTTCTGTCTAGTGCTTAATGTAGGCAAGTAGTTTGATAGATTGCATTTGAAGCTCTTTGG
Organism: Asparagus officinalis; assembly: GCF_001876935.1. NCBI lineage: Eukaryota > Viridiplantae > Streptophyta > Magnoliopsida > Asparagales > Asparagaceae > Asparagus > Asparagus officinalis. Next base: position 61,079,740 of record NC_033800.1, on the reverse strand, counting down.
ATAACAAAAACACACCTTCAAAACTCATAATAATTTTGCTAAACAATAAGTTTTCATAAGTATAAGGACCTTTTTGCAAAATCCTTTCTCAAAAAGTTTGTCTTCTTGTTTAAAAACATTTTCCAGAGTTTTACAAAATTTGAAAGTTGTTTGATAATTTTTGACAATTTCCCAAAGTCAAAAACTTGTTTTAAAACTCTGTGTATGTTTTGTATCAGTTCGCGATCGACCGGACTTAGTTCTACGGTCGACCGTGAAAAGTCCAGAGAGTTTGGGAACTAGGCAGCTTCTCGCGGTCGACCGGACATGGTTAGGCAGTCAACCGTGAAAAGTCCAAAGAGTTTTGGCTATAACAGCTAGTTCCTACGGTCGATCGACATTGGTTCTGCTATCGATCGCCTCTACTGTAACAACTAGTTTCTGTCAGGTTCTAATTTTTCAGCCCCCCCGCCGCTACTGTAACGGCTAGTTTCTGCCAGCTTCCAAATTTTCTGGATTTGGTCTGTTTTGTCTTTTTCTAAGGTTTTTGGCCTCTTTCAAGGATTACTTATATATACCCAACTACCCCCATTTAATTCTAAACCAATTTTTGCAACAGAAATTGATTGAGCTTATGTTCTTGTGTTATGTTCTTGTGTTATAAAGAGCTTCAATTTTCAAATTCCCTCAATCTATTTTCACACTTGCAAATCCCACATGTTCTTGTGTTATAAAGAGCTTCAATTTTCAAATTCCCTCAATCTATTTTCACACTTGCAAATCCCACATCCCAAGCTTCAATTGGAATCTCTTCTTTTCAAATTCCCTCAATCTATTTTCACACTTGCAAATCCCACATCCCAAGCTTCAATTGGAATCTCTTCTCCTTGCCATAGGGCTGCTGTAAGAGAGCTTCTTACTGTTCTTTGTATTGTGTGGAGTGCAAGATCTTGTAAAGATCTACTGTGTGGTTGTGAGGTCTCAAGAGGAGATCATTGTGTAGAAGTTCCAGCTTTCAAACCGGGTTGTGATAGTGAAATTCTCCTCGAGAGTGGGGAGCGGGGACGTAGGTCGGAGGACCGAACCCTATGAACATATCGCGTGACACAATTGGCTAACTATTTCCTAACTCATCTTTCTTATCTTGTTTTAGCATTTTATCTTGTGGTGTATTGCATTGTCTTATTTTTAATTACATATTTATTGCCTCATAATCCTATTCACCCCCCTCTAGGGCCTTTCACAAGCCTGTCAATTAAAGCAGGCTGAATTTTAAGATGAGCAGACATCACTCCAGATCCTCGAAGTCGAATATCGATATCAATTCTCCTCAAGTCCTCCAACATATGCTTCTAATTCGTGATCAAAGTGGCAACACTAGCAACTAACTTCCTACTCAAAGCATCAACTACCACATTCGCCTTACTAGGATGATAATGAATATTGAGGTCATAATCCTTCATTAGCTCCAACCATCACCTTTGTCTCATATTTAACTCCTTAAGTTTGAAAATATATTTAAGGCTCTTATGATCTGTGTAGATGTCACATGTCTCCCCGTACAAATAGTGCCGCCAAATCTCCAGTGCAAAAATAACAGCAGCTAACTCCAAATCATGTGTTGGGTAGTTCTTTTCATAAGGTTAAGCTGTCTGGATGCATATGCTACTACTTTCCTATTCTGCATAAGAACACAACCAAGGCCAATATGAGAAGCATCATTGTATATCACAAATCCACCTGATCCAGAAGGAATCGCAAGTATAGGTGTGGACACTAACCGATCCTCAACTCCTGGTAGCTCTGCTCACACTTTTCTATCCACTAAAACTTGACCCCTTTCTAAGTCAATCGAGTCGAAGGTGCTGCAACGCGAGAAAATACCTCGATAACATGCCCCAAGAATGTGACACTTTCTAACCAGATTCACACTTTTTTAACTTTGCATACAATTTGTGTCCTAAAAGTAATTGCAAAATAGTTCTTAAGTGTTCTTCATGTTGCTCCCAGCTTCTAGAGTAGACCAAAATGTCATCAATAAAAACAACTACAAACTGGTCTAGATAAGGCCTAAATACCCTATACATCAAGTTCATAAAAGTAGCTGTGACATTTGTCAATCCGAATGATATCACCAAAAATTCATAGTGTCCATATCTTGTTCTAAATGCAGTCTTCGACACATCTTCAGGCTTAATCTTGAGTTGATGATAACTAGACCGAAGATCAATCTTCGAGAACATGTGGGCGCCCTTCAACTAATCAAATAAATCATCAATCTGAGGCAAAGGATATTTGTTCTTCACAGTCACCCTGTTCAATTCACGGTAATCTATACATAATATCATGCTCCCATCTTTCTTCTTCACAAAAAGCACTGGAGCACCCCCAAGGGGATACACTCGGCCTGATGAACCCCTTATCTATCAACTCCTACAATTAAGTCTTCAACTTCCTCATCTCTGCTGGTGCTATTCGATAAGGTGCTTTTGAGATCGGCCCTATTCCTGGAATCAAATCAATAGCGAACTCAATCTCCCTGTCAGGTGGTAGCCTTGCAAGTCTTCAGGAAAAACGTCAGGGTATTCTCGAACTGTAATACCCCAACCCTTGAGAGGCTGATGTGATTAGTATTGATAGATTTGATTGGAATACTCATACCACCAAGATGCATCTTCTTTTCAGGAACCCAACTCTTAGAAACTCCAAAGTTAAGCGTGCTTGGCCTGGAGAAATTCTAGGATGGGTGACCCCCTGGGAAGTTTTCCAGGGAGCGCTTGAGTGAGGATAAAAACGTGCTGAAAAGACATGTGGTGGTTTGTGAGGCCAGTCTATCAGATCTAATAACGTACCGACTTCGGGATTCCGGGGCGGGGCGTTACAAATGGTATCAGAGCAAATCCAACCGGAATTGTGAGAGCTAAGTGCTATACGGCGCAAAGTGCTACGTCGAGAGGGCGGGAGCCACCTCTTGAGGCCGTAGGAGCCACCTCTAGAATCTCACACGGATGGTACGGTCTTGGATGATATGATTTGGCACAACGAGGATGTTGTGAGTTTAAGTGGGGGAGGATGTAATACCCTAACCCTTGAGAGGGTGATGTGATTAGCTTTTTGGGAACCCAACTCTTAGAAACTCTAAAGTTAAGCGTGCTTGGTCTGGAGAAATTCTAGGATGGGTGACCCCCTGGGAAGTTTTCCAGGGAGCGCGTGAGTGAGGACAAAAACGTGCTGAAAAGACATGTGGTGGTTTGTGAGGCCAGTCCATCAGATCTAATAACGTACTGACTCCGGGATTCCGGGGTGGGGCGTTACACGAACAATTGAGATTTCATCCAAAATGACTTCCTTCATCTCCGTACAAACTACACTAGCAAGATAACCCTGACAACCTTTTCTTAGAAGTCTACAAGCTCGCATAGCTGAAATAACACATGGAAGTACACTAGCATCCGAACCCTTGAAACAAAACTCGGACTCCCCAGGAATTCTGAATGAAACTCGCTTCTGAAAACAATCTAGAGATGCATGGTAGTAGAAAGCCAATCCATACCAAGAATGATGTCAAAATCATGAATATCAAGTAACACAAGCAGGCAAAGTTTGATCTCCCACTACGACCTCACATCCCTTAAAGATGTGATTAGTGATCATACAATCACCGGATGGGGTGGAAACTGATAGCTCAAATTCCAAAAATTCTGGAAATCTGCATAGGCTTACACCAAATAACCACGTGCATTCATCCAATCGACAATTAGTATGCGAGCAACCATACAAAGGGTATAATCCATCAAAACAAACTTACATATAGTCATGTACTTTTATATGAAAAATACATAGCAAATAATGTACAAATTCACTACTTACATAAACCTGAAGACTATCAGAATACCAATCACAACGCCTCCTCCAGATCACTTGAAACCCCTAAATAATTCATATAAACATAGTCATCAATACAAACATCCTATTAAACATTAACACATGTTAACCCATTCATCTATATTATATTAATTAATAAACTTTGAATATTCATAGGTTACTCTAAAATATTGGTTTGCATCCTATGTAACATAACTTGTAGCCTCTGGTCAAAATAGTCAAATACCTAATAACTTTCAATTACAAGATCACCACTATAATAAGTAATTTATTTTAATCAAAGAAAGATACCCAACTTGATAATATCTAATCACATTCTGCACTACATAACAACTAAGCTCCTTGGGCTTTAGCCCATCAAACTTGCCAAGATAAATAAAATGGACGAGAGGCTGCAACTATGTAGTGCATGATCTAAAAAAAAATATCCATGGCCAAAGTTAAACAAGGTCTAACGCTTGAGTCGTGTTCAACATCACCTAGAACAAGATCTAAATAACCTAAAATAAGATTAGTACATAGTATTCATCTACAACAGATAATATTCTACCAAAATTATTAGATATAGAAGCAATACCTATTTCTTGTGTAGAGTTGAATCCAATCATCACGTCATCCCTTTCAACCCAGATAACAAAGAAGAAAATAGATGAGGTAGGGTATTTAGGTATTTATAAGAGTCCTTTTTGCTATTAGAATCCTCAAAAAAATTATGCATAAAAGTCCATTTACTTTGCTTTATATTTATTGCCAAATAAAACTTAAGATTATTACATTTGATGACTAAATTATTGTAGCTGTTATGGTATTCCCACTCGCTAAAGTACAACCAATTGGCAAACAACAAGTAGATATCTGTGCAAATATGGCCCTATTTAACTTGGCAGCCCATATCCAGAAAAGTGGTCCCTAGTCCACCGACTCGTCAAATCAATGCTATCCATATCGACTCGAAAGGTAGGACCAATTGACCTTCTCTCAAAGACGACTCACCAAGAGTCCCCTCGACCGTCAATCCAATCCCTTGCAAGGGCGACTTGAAGGGCGGTACTCCTTGGCCAATCTGAAGGATAATATCGGCCCCGGGTCTCTTCCTTAGGCTATATGTCAGCCTCGCAGTCCACATTAGACAGACGCCATCAATACCTTAGTCATGATAATCTCCATGACCTGTCATGCCACGTGCACTCTGCACCCCATCAATCATTTCACGGATAATGCAGAGACTTTCTCTCCCATACCGAAGCGGCCTCTCCCCCTGTCACCGGCCACCATCTGTAAAGGAAAGGCCAACTCAGCTACCACGTGTGCTCTGCACCCCATCAATCACTTCCCGAATAACGCATGGATGTTCTCTCCTATACCAAAGTGACTTCTCCCCCAGTCACCAGCCGACATTTGTCAAGCAAGGGTTATATCAGTGTCTAGCCCGTGTACTACCACTCCATTACTTCCTGGATAATGCGGAGACGCCCTCTCCCCTACCGAAGTGACTTCTCAATTGCCAGCTGACACCTGTCAAGTAGGGGGTGACTCAGCTACCAGCTCGCACTTCGTCCCCGCCCTTTGGTGCTCAACCAAAATGGCGACAATGCCCTTCACCCACCAAGTATATATATAGAGGTACTATCCTAATTTAAAGGGGGGAATTCTCTCTGACTAATGGGAAATCTCTCTCTCTCTCTCTCTCTCTCTCTCTCTCTCTCTCTCTCT
>NC_033800.1:61070427-61074017 GCF_001876935.1 Asparagus officinalis | reverse complement strand
CTCTCTCTCTCTCTCTCTCTCTCTCTCTCTCTCTCTCTCTCTCTCTCTCTCTCTCTCTCTCTCTCCCCCGCTCTCTCTCTCTCTCTCCGAAAATCATATTGTACCAGCATGATCAAGAGCGACAGATCCCTGGATCTCCCTCACACATGCATATAACGCCCCCGAGAACCTCACCGGTTCTTGACCTTCCCCTTCCTCACTCAAGATCACCACCTGGCTTGATCATCGGAGAAATCACGGGGGAACCAATCCCCATCCTCTCATGAGTTCTTTGCTTATGCAGCATGATCGGCAACCGTAATTCAAGAACCAGGTGTAAAGTCGGAGAAGAAGGTGGGCCCCCTTCGTCAATCTCCTCTACCTCGCTTCGAGCGAGGGCCGGAGCGAACCGATCCTTTTCCGGATCCAACTGACTGTGTGATCTTAGTTATCAATAGTCTGACACCCACCGTGGGGCCTTCCTCTCTTTTTTGAGAAAACATGCTAAGTTCTGAACTAGGGTTTGATCTTGTTTACCCTGAAGAACAACATCGGAGTTGCGTCGCCTAAGCTAAACGGAGTTCGAAGTTGTATCACCCAAGCTAAGGAGGTCTGGTTTTGGATGAAAAGAATTAACATAATCATACTCTTCCATAGCCATAACAACCATTCTAGGAGTATTTGCCAAGCTAACCATCCACACAGTGGAAGATCTCCCATTACCTTCGAAGCATCTTCGTGAAAACCACAATGGTTTTGAAGAAAGCAACTCCAGCTCCCCAGAGATGAAATTGCGGGAAAAACTTGGAGCCTACAGGCTAGTCAACTTGTTAGGGAGAACACCTCCAGCTTCTTGAATATCTTCTTCAAGAAAGAATTCCACCACAAAAGTTGCCTAAGCTTTTGTGGTCGAAGTATGTGACCCGCATGATCTCCGTGAGGGAGACCTATCCATCCACAGGATGGTCCAACTCCTACCACTCTCAAAGCTCCCTCTAGAAAACTGTCATGGTCTGTCTTTTTCAGGGTGTACAAATTATGGCTTCTGGATTCTCTCTCCAAGAGAGTTTTCATCATAAAAGCTACCTAGAATCTTCCGGTCATGCCCCCACAACCCTCAAGGACTCGATCGGAGGAACACCATTCAAGATGACTTACAGCACCCGAGCGGCCATTCCTACCAAAGTCGGCATGCCCACCATCCACTTCCAACACCTCAATGAAGACTTGAACTCAGAGGAACCTTGGCTGATGAGATGGCAAACGCACTTTTGACTTACTACCACTCAACAATGAGTTTCCTGCTGCTATAATTACAAGGCGGCTTCATCCTCCGCGAAGCTGCTTTTAACTAAAACGCATGGAGCATTTCAAGCATCAGATGCCCCTGAGCATCAAGCATATGTGGTGATTACTTTCCATAAATGTGTAAAGTTCAATACCAATGAAATTTTACCAAACATGGGTTGACTCTTGTCTCGCACTACAAAGTGCCAAACTCAAGCAGGAACCAAGCCCTCCTTAGGGCCAAAGACCTAGTCAACTCCCCTGAGTTCTAGGCATTCAACCCCTTGGTCGAATTTTAAGCCCTTGATACCTTTTTCAGGAATAAACCCAAGGCACCAACCCTATGGTTGACTCCCACCGTCCCTCTCGACCATATGGGGATATCGAAGACCTAGACGTCTATGTAAGCCTTAGGCACCCGACCTCAAGGTTGGGGTTCAAGCCCTTGGTACATTTTTAGTAATAAACTCAAGGCACCAACCCTATGATCGACTCTCACAGTCGTCTCTCGACCATAAGGGGATAACGAAGATCTATGCGTCCACGTAAGACCTAGGCACCCAACCCCAAGGTTGTCATTCGGCTTTAGCCTCAAGGCTACTAAAGACCTAGTAAACTCTCGTGAGTTCTAAGCATTCAACCCCTTGGTTGAATTTTAAGCCATTGGTACCTTTTCAGGAATAAAACCAAGGCACCAACCCTATGGTCGACTCCCATCATTGCCTCTCGACTATATGGGGATGTCGAAGACCTAGGAGTCTATGTAAGCCCTCGGCACCCTACCTCAAGGTCGGGGTTCAAGCCCTTGATACCTTTTTAGGAATAAACCTGTTTGGTGGGAAAATTTGAAGAAGATAATTGAGAACAAAAATATGTTATTCTCTCTAACTAATTTAGATAAACAATGATTACAACGCTCTCAATACAATTTCTCTCTAACAAACTTTAGAAAAAGAAATTACAATCTTCTCAATCGGAATCCCGATTTACAAAAGAGAGAAGGAATTGACGGAGATCCTTCCCTTTGTTTAAAATCGGATTCTTCACGGTAGCGATGAGATGCCTCCCTCGAAACTCGTGTCGAGTTTGCTTCTCGTTGACGATCCGACCGTCTCACTTCACTAGAACAATTAATGAAACTTGCATGATAAGTTTTAAGATAACTCTTAATGAGTTTTAGAATTCAGAATGAGTTTAAACTCTGTAATAGAGTTGATTTGAACCGAGAATCGGTTTTAGAGCCAAGTAGAAAATCTTTAAGGATTTCTGTTGCCGAAGAATGCCCTGAGGTCTCTATGAACACAAAAATGCTGATCTCCTAGATGCAAAAAAGTCGATAATCCGCCCGAACTCAGTTGAGTTTACTATTATTTATAGGGGGATTAAGGGTTGTAACTGTCCCCTTAATCCGCTCCTAAGTAGGGTGAAAATCCCTCAAATCGTGGGGGAAAATGGCTCCTGGAACCGTTCAGCTCGTATTTGAACGAGTCAAACACTGAAAATGGCGTTCTGGGTCCGAACTCTGCGTTTTAGAACTGAAACGTAGAGTTGGGCCTGTTTAAGGCTAAAAAAGTCGTGTTCGTACAGCGTTGTAAATCTGAAATGCAGAAATGAGCTCTGCATTTTGGGATTTAAAGAGATTTTAATCTCTTTTATTAGGGCATTTGTAGAGATTATCATTTTGTAATCTCCACTTTAGCTCTTTAAAATGTGGGAGTCGTCAGATTGTAACTCCTGCAGTTGTCTATGAAGACTGTTGTATCAGAGTTTCCATCGATTATCGTGAAGGTCGTCAAATTGTAACTTTCTCGATCTACGTAAAAATCTTCTAATTGTAGTCTTCATTTGTTGATGTGAAAGTCATTTGTCTGTAACTTTCATTGTTGAATTGTTCATATGAAAGTTGTCAAATTGTAACTTCCATTATCAGTGTTTGATGAGGATCAGCTATCCGCAGTAATTTTTAGACAGCCTACAGAACCCCCTCCAAAGTTTTTGAAAGTTCACGGTTAACTAGAATGAATTTTCGGAATACTTTGGATCCCCAAATTGATTTGAGATCTGTTGATGAATTCGATTGTAGAAACTTGCTGTATACTGTAGTTCTGCAACTTCTTTGCTAATTTCCTTGAGATCTCCTTTGGTAATGATCGAACTCATATTTCCGACGAACGCGTAGAAGTATTTAATGTAGTTTTGATCTTTTTAAACCAAACAAGATAACTTTTGTGTCTTGATGATAATGAACTTAGTCAAATAAGCTAAAGCTTAAGCCATCATTGTTAGATCCATTAGTAAGATCAACTTTTTTCTCTTCTTCGACA
>NC_033800.1:61064759-61070417 GCF_001876935.1 Asparagus officinalis | reverse complement strand
AGCAGGAATAATAACATTCTCAGCCGATGCAACAGTAGTGAAAGTAACAGCGAATTTGCTTGGATCTTTGAGATACTCCTTCATATGAAAGTGTATTTAGTGTCAACAATACCAGCAAAAAGATTCTTGTAGGTATTGATGAACACCCAACACACAACTGCAGGAGTTAAGTAAGAGAGAGCCGATGATTGCGAAACCACCATAGAAACACCAGCTACAAACTTGTCAACGAGGTCTTCTTTAGTGAGGTTGAGCACCTTTGGCTTTGTTAATCTTGGTTGGAATGTTAAGCCATTTGAAAGGAGGAGTTGCACGATGGATCGAGCTCGATAGTATCAGTATTATCGATTATAACATGTCTGTACTCATCCAAGAAGATGTATAGCTTTTTATTATAAAATTAGTTTCCTCTCGGCTTTCGTCACCTTGATGACCATTACTAGCTTCTTTTAGTATCTGAGGATGATTGCTGAAATGCTTGTGTTGAGAGAACTTTGCATTTAAAAACGCAGGGTGAACTTTGCGTTTAAAAGTTCAACCAACACGAACGCAAAGTTTGTGTTTTGGGTGGGATTTTTTTTCCTAAAATCCCGTCCTGATTTGACAGCTCACAGCTGTCTATAAATAGACTGCTAGGGTCAAATCAAGAGTCATTCAACTCTTCGAAACTGTTCATCTTCTCCAACGAGTTGAACAAAAATTTTTGTTTGATTTCTCCTCCTAACACTATTCGTCTTCTTCTAGTCGTCAACATCTAATGTTGTTTGTCTAGTGTTTGTGTTTTATATTAATTGTAGACAAACAACAAGTTAGAGGATGGATGGAATTACGTATTTGTGATCATATCCAATAGAGGTTGACGGAATAGTGGAGAGAAGCAAATGCAATTCAAGTTAAAGATCCCTAATCAAGCTTCATCCGCAAGTGTACCAAGAAGAGCATATTGAAGATCAAGATCAAGCTTAAGTATATTTAGTTTAGGAGTTTATATTATGTGTGTTAGTACTTTAAGCTCAATTATATACACACATACACGTTTTGGTTTTGTATATATATAGTTATATATATACATATATGTTTTTGGTTTAGCTATTTAGATGTATATATATAGTTATATATATACATATATGTTTTTGGTTTAGCTATTTAGATATGAAACAATATATATATATATATCTTCATATACATTTTTATATGTTTCATATTCTATTGTTTTTGGAATTTACTTGCTTTTTTTAAAGGCACTTTTAAAATCAGATTTTCAGCATGAACAGTACATGTGCACGTTTTTAAGTCGGCTTACAAACTCTGTCAAGTTGACTTATGAACTCCTCTAAAAAGTACATTTTGCCTCTGCTAAGTCGACTTATCAAGCAAGGCAAGTCGACTTATACCATTTATAAGTCGACTTATGAAGTGTTGCACAGTTATGTATTGTTAACTAGTTTACAAAATAAATTATTTCTCTCAAATGGGAAGTTATAATTAATAAATTCTTTCTCTAACATTTTCATCTATATGTTTAGAAGCTTTCCTAAAAATTTCATGATTTTTAGAGTTTATTTACTGTGTCAAATTGATTTTACAAAATCGGGTGTTTCAGCAGTTTTTAGAATCTGAAATATCTATGTTCAAATATTTATTTCTCCCAAATTAGAAGTGATATTTCAGAAATTATTTTTTTAACTCGTTTATATACGTGTTTAGAAATATCCCTCAAAATTTCATAATTTTTAGAATTGATTTACTATTTTTGATTGATTTTACAAAACTAGATACGTAAAATTCTAGAACTGTCGTTACTGTTCCAACGGCTCTCTATAAGTCGACTTAACAGAGATTTTCAGCCTATAACGGCTAGTTTTCCAAATTTGATGGTTTTTGTCTTTTTACTTGTTTTCTCTTGGCTTTTGGGGCTGTTTCATGAGCTTATAAATACCCCATGCCCTCATAATTCTAAAACAATCCAAGAAAATATTTTAACAAAGTTTTAACAAGGGTTTAAGTTTTGTTTAGTGTTTTTTTAAAAAGCTTTTAAGCAATTGAGGGTTTGAGTTTGTGAATTGAATTCCAAAAGGGCTTGAGGAGATCATCTATTGGAGTTTGAGCAATCAACTATTCTCTCTCCATCTCTTGTCATCTATTGAGAAGTTTTCTAAACTCTTTTCTAGCTTTATTTTTATTTGTTTGATTATCATCTTATTAAAGATAGTTTTATATTGAGTTTTAGATTTGATTAATCTCATTGTTACACACACCCACTTGAGCTTATTGTATTTGCATTCTTAATATATTTGGGGTTGTGAGAGATAGTAACATTGAGTTGAGCCTAATTGAGTTCTCACCTTATTTAGAGAATAATCATTTGTTGTGTGCCTAATTGTGAAGTTTACTTTGTAATACACTTGTCCACCTAGATGAGTGTATGGTGAGGACGGAGTTGATACCGAGAGGAGTGGCGTCGGTGTCCTAGTGAGAGGTGATAATTCCGAGCACTTGAGGGAGTCGATACGTGAGGACCAACACTTGAGGTTGTAGCTTGTGTATATACTTTGTGAGGATTTGTGAGAGTTATCGGTTGACTTGATAACCGAGTGTGTAGAGTTTTCAGTTAGCTAGAAAACCGAGTGTGTAGAGAAGTTCCGACTTCCAAACCGGGTTGTGTAGTGGATTCTCCCCGGGAGTGGGGAGCGGAGACGTAGGACGGAAGGTCCGAACTTCGTGATCATTTCCTTGTGTTTGAGTTTGGCATTGGCGTATTTATTCTTGCATATTATTATATCGTCATTGTTGCATGATCATATTGTTTACCCTTGTTTATATTGTATATCCTTACACATATCTTGTAGCATATCATACTTGCTAGGATATATTTGTTAATTAGTTTTAATTAGCATAAAATCGGATTAGATTAGTCCCCCCCCCCCCCCCTCTAGGGTTCCTTTCTAGTGGCATTAGGGTCTAACACTTCTCATAATCTGGAATAGAAAAGAGGATCGACTCATAAGTTGCTATGAATGCTTCAACCGTGATGAACCAATCATAATATTGATAAATGTCTCGTCCCATCCAATTAATTATAGCACAAGCGTGTTTGCATGGAATACGGGTGATATCCCAAGACTTGCATGAACATGTCCAATTCTTCAAATCTACACTGCAAGTTTTATTAGATTCAACCTCCATAATATCTTTTATCGAATGTTTAATATGCAAGCAGCTTCCATGATGAATATTATCACTCAACACTAACTCCGCTTTTGGACATAAGTATCCAGACCATTTTCTGCCATAAGCCTTCTTTCATGTTCTTTCATGCATGCGCTCCATGATTTGCTTCTGTATCGTCTCCACCAAAGGTTAGATTCGTAACATTCGTTCCTTTCTTATCCAACCATTGAAGGACTCAACAACGTTCGAAGTAACATGGTCATACCTATAAATCACATGAAAACATAACAACTAATAAGTAACCCTAACAACTAAAAACTAACCTTAACATCGAAACCGTAAACTTAACAACAAAACTCTAACCTTAACAACAAAATAGTAAACTTAACAACAAAACTCTAACCTTAACAACAAAATAGTAAACTTAACAACAAAACTCTAACCTTAACAACAAAATAGTAAACTTAACAACAAAACTCTAACCTTAACAATAAAAACCTAACCTTAACAATAAATCTGTAGACCTAACAACAAAACAGTAACCTTAATAATAAAACTATACCCTTTACAACGAAAACCTAACCTTAACAACAAATCTGTAGACTTACTGTAACCTTAACAACTAAAATGTAGCCTTAACAAATAAAGTTTAAACAATGTTATCATACTTTATGCCAGGAAAATAAGTATTTGCCCATCTCTCCGGGGAGTATTCCATTGCAGTAACATAAGCCCTTTGATCGATCGATGCCAATTCTTACATGTAATCATCCCATTCAGAAATTGTGTACTTGTAAGCCGCGATTTGTAATTAATCACCCAAAATTTGAGCGACATTTTCCTTGTGACCCAATTCCTTCATCTTTTTTTTTGAAATTCTCGACTAGATACAGAATGCACCTTGAATACAAAGCTTCTAGAAAGAATTCCTCGACTGCTACCCTAATACCCTTGTCGACATCAAAAATCATTACCAGTTGATGTGGAGGATTGTAAGGCTTTTCCCTATCATATAGTTGTTCGCGGTGAAAATTGCCTTCATTGAATTCATTGTTATCTTAAGTAATTGCTTTTTGGTTACAAAAATTGCCTTCATTGAATTCATTGTTATCTTAAGTAATTGCTTTTTGGTTACAAAAGATCCGGTCTTTTTTTAGATCCGGTTACAACGAAATCAAAGAAAAAGAAAAAGATTACAACTTTCCTTCCGAACAAATCACGAGCTCCTATTTTGCGGTCGCTCGCTTGATGTGGGTTCTTTGCCAACGCCGGGGTTAATCCGTGGACCACCGCGCGATCTAGATCCGGTCGGATCTACACGATTTGACGGGTATTATTTCGCAAAGGAAATAATAGCCGGGGGGATTAATTCACCAAGGAAATAATCGCCCTTAGTTCTCGGGATCAAAGGCCAAGCTTTGATCCGGAGTATGATCTCGTGTAGATCTCAGATCTGATCTCTCTCTCTCTCGAACTCCTGCCTTTTGTGACGTGGATGCTCGCCAAGAACCAGATCTGAATGTCCAAGTCTTCAAGTCTTCAAAACTCCAAGCTCAGTTCTCAATTCGGCAGAGTTTCGGCTCTCCAAGTTCTTGAAAATGAACAAGTGGGACCTATTTATAGGCTCTCCTGAACTTGTGCGCCTCGCGCACAGCAATCTGGGGTTCGGCCCTCGGCTTTGGCCGAGCCACCCTTAGGCGTTGGGTTTTGTCGTTTTGTGTTTTCGGTTCAGTCCGTGATTCAGTTGACTTAGACTCTGATTTGTTGATCTGATTTGGTAGTAAATCCGATTCCTGATTTGGCAGTAAATCCACTTCTGAGTTCGAGTCCGAAACTGATCTTGATTCGATCGTGATTCGTCCGAGTCTGCCCTTGGTTGGATGACTCGTTGACTCTTCGAACCCTTGGCTTGATTCCACACGTGAATGGATGTATTCCGTTGCTTGCGTGCGATTCGTCAACCTCGTCGCCTCGTTGGTTCGTCGGTTTGTGCCGAGCTGTGCTAAGGGACCTATAAGTAATTTTATACGCCTACAGATACCCCCTCCAAAGTATTTCAGCCTCGTTCTTTTATAGAAGAGTCTGGAATACTTTGGATATGATTGTCCCAACCTTCAGTCGGTGTAACGGGACCTTGGAATGGCTTCTGTTCTTGATTCCTTCAATCCTCCAGGCTATTCGGTGCTTTGTCGAATGTCTGTAAGAGTTCCGGTGCTGCATTTATTGTCTGACCGTTGTCGGAATTTTAAACTTGAAGTCGATTCTTGATTTTCTAATCTTTAGCTCGTGTTTGTTGGTTCAACATAGAACTGACCATCGATTGTTGGCGTTGAGTCTTTATTTGCGACGCATTGTCCGGCATAGTGTTGTTGAGTTATCCTTAAGAATATTTATAAAAATATTCTCCGGGAACTTCTTAACCAAAAATAGGGAATAGTTTATACTCATATACCTTATTGGAGTAATTTCTGTGCCCGAATGAGCTGA